>NC_047531.1:7734615-8364115 GCF_012275295.1 Melopsittacus undulatus
CCCATCACAGAAGGCCACCAAATTGGTCAGGCAGGATTTCCCCCTAGTGAAGCCCTGCTGGCTGTCACCAAGCACCTTGTTTTTCATGCGCCCTAGCATGCCTTCCAACAGAATCTGCTCCCAGATTTTGCCAGGCACAGAGGTGAGACTGACTGGTCTGTAATTCCCCAGGTCATCCATTTTCCCCTTCTTGAAAATGGAGGTTATATTTCCCTTTTTCCAGTCGTCAGGAACTTCACCTGACTGCTATGATTTTTCAAATATGATGGCCAAGTTCATTTGCCAGCTCCTTCAGGACCTGTGGATGGATTTCATCAGGTCCCATGGACTTGTGTACATTCAGGTTCTTAAGATGATCTCAAACCAGATCCTCTCGTACAGTGGGCCCAAGGTCTTCATTCTCACAGTCCCTGTGTCCGCCTTCCAAGACTTGGGTGGTGTGGTCAGAGCCTTTGCCAGTGAAGACCAAGGTAATTAAGTCATTCAGGACCTCAATCTTCTCCAAATCCTGTGTATCCAGTTCTCCTGATATCTTCTGGAGGGGGTCTGCGTTGTCTCTACTCTGTTTTTTATCTGCCACATACCTATAGAATCCCTTCCTGTTATCCTTAACATCCCTTGCCAAGTTTAATTCTAACTGGGCCTTAGCTTACCTAACCTAGTCCCAAGCTTCCCGAACAACATCCCTGTATTCTTCCCAGGCCACCTGTCCTTGCTTCCACCTTTTATAAGCCTCTTTTTTCCTTAGAATTTTCCTCAGCAGGTCCTTATCCACCCAAGGAGGTCTCCTGGCCCTCCTGCCCTCTTACCTATCGCTTGGAGGTTCAGACTATCAGAGATATTGACTTGTGACTTGTTATTAATAGGGAGTAAGCTGTATAGGAGCAGCCCAGGGGATCAGAGGGTGCTAGGTTTATAATACTCCCGAGGCTATTAGCAGTAACATATACTTGACTGCGACTGTTGCCTATGTATGCAGGTCAGCAAGGTTGTAGGTACATCCAGTACACAGATCCACAGGCTGTGTGTATGACTAGCTGCATAGATCTGAAAGTAAAAGAGATTTGAGAACTGCAGGCCAGGTCTGGGACTTAACCTCTTCTGAGAAGATCCCAATATAACAGAAGTAAAATGATCCTAATATCAGGTTATGAGGGTTGGTGTTTTGAGCATGGGGAAGAAGTTACAATTAATTTTTCAGTTTGGAGGGATGTTTCCATGGGTAGGTAATTCTCTCATACATGTGAAGCAATTTTGTGTTTGATGAGGCAGCTGTAAAATAATGACAGTTTTTATTAGAAAATTAAGATCATCTGGACACAAGACTGAGGACAGCACGGTGATTTTGAAGCCTGAAAGGAAGAACATGGCTGTTTGCAGGAAACACAGTGACAGGGAGGGGAGGCAGTGTGCTTTTTCAGGAGGCACATTCAAAGGTTAAGATTAGAAGTGCATTATCTTGATGCGGGATTACAGAAAGCCCACTTGCACAGCTGGTGCAACTGGCACCTACAGAAAGACAATTTGCCTGCTCTTCAGCTTCTAGGCAGTGATAATATCATAGTGTTTTCACCATACTGCAGGATAACACTGGGGAGGGGTGCCACTGAATTTCAGAATCATTGCTATATATGGATATATATGTGTTTCTCTGTGTAGATAACCATTGTCTTTTGCTATTTCCAGTTCCTTAAGTATCACACAGAGCTGATTAATTCAGTTCAACTTCTCTAAAGTTTCCTCCAGCTCTTATTTTTGAATGTCCTTCTTTCACTGTGCTTTCCAGGAAGGGAGGGAAGAGGGAGCAGAATAAACATCCACAGCTAGGTCTTGTTTTCAGAGCAGTTCAGTACATTCCTGCAGGCTGGGTAGAAGAGGAAGGGTGTCTGCTGCGTTTTCTGCTGTGTTTTCTCAAAGTTATAGGCAGTCCTGACATTGCACAAGTTATTCATCTGGGGGAGGGAGGCACATTTTGCATATCCACGTGTAATGAGTGGGCCCAGAAATAGACAAGGGTGCAGACAGATGCGGTCAGTACACCTTTCAGGTGGGTCAGGGTGATCTGTGAACTGAGCCATTAGCACAGTTTTGTGGGAGCACTGTGTGCTTCCTACAGGGTAGAGGCAAAGAGACACCTTAGCAAGTTATTCCTACAGATAGCCTGAAACTTGTAATCAGTTTATCATCTATGCCTCTACAGTTATTGTGTTTGCAGGTACCTAAGCTGCTCAAATAGAAGTTGTGTCTGTGATTAACCATTTGAAGGCTCTGAGCTTCAAAGGCCAGGTGGTATCTGAGCTAAATCCTTACCATGGTAAAGATTTACTGTCCCTAAACATACACCTAGAAAACACAAGCATTCATAAATTCAGGAACCTGGTTTTGTAGAAATGCATGAAGTGCTGAAGCCTTTCTCTTTTGAACGGGGAGATTTGGAGTATTGGAGATTTTCTAGAGTGCTGCTGTGCCTTTGTACCAGAGCAGGTCCTCTGTGATGCTGCAGTATCACAGGCAGAAGGACTCTTGGCCTGGTGTGGAAGGTAACTGATAAACCAGCACTGGAAAAATAAGAGCTGACCGGGCAGTTCAGGTGGACAATTGTTCCTACTTTTGTCATGTAAAATGTTTTCCCTTTTGTAGCCCCTCAGTATGTATAGTACATTGGTGAGGTGAGTGTTGGTCTCTTTGCTCAAGTAGCAAGTGATCAGATGAGAAGAAGAGGCCTGAAGTTGCACCAGGGGAGGTGTAGATTGGATATTAGGAGGAAATTCTTAGCTGAAAGGGGTGTCAAGCATTGGACCAGGCTGCCCAGGGAAGCAGTGGAGTCACCATCCCTGGAGGTGTTTAAACAATGTGTAGATGTAGCACTGAGGGACATGGTTTAGTCATGGACTTGGCAGTGCTAGATTAATGGTTGGGCTCGATGACATTAAAGGTTTTTTCAAACCTAAATGATTCTATGATTCTATAATTATTTTTATTGTGTGCAACCAAGTAATAACCTGAAAATACCACTAGCAATGAGAGCGTGTTCACGCTGGCATCCCATCACTGCTCAGCTTCTTCACTGTCAGTTTGGGTTGCCCACAGGCAGGCTCACAGCATGCTCATAACCAATAAAGGGAGTCTGAAAAGACCAGAAGGCATATGCATAATCACTTATTACTTGGTGCCAACTGGGAGCATAATAAAAAAAGAAGGAGGCCACTGATTTCTTATTGCATCCAGTGAGTTACTGGGATATCAAACCAAAAGTCATACTCCAATAGCAGCTAATGTCTCTGCTGAGCTCCAAGCTTATTTCATGCTTGCAAATTTGCTGAAACTGACTGGCTCAAACAATTATCTAATGAGTCAGGCCTCCAAGGAGTGGCATTTGAGATCCTGGAGGGGAAAATATAGCTTTAATTGCCAACATTTCATAGTCTGAAATTTCAGATGCTAACTGATAAGTTTGAAGCTGCTGATCTATCCTGATAAGGTACATGTTTTCCTTATACCAAGCAATGGTATTTCCTTTGATCTTTAGGTTTTCCCTGATGCATCTCTGGCTACAGTTACCAGGGTTTATCACCCACTTGCTCTATTTTCCTGATTTACCTCTTACCATCTTCTTTTCTTTTGAAAATGCAACTCATGTTTGTTTAATTGTTGGCCCATGATAAGCTTCCACATTATCCATCAAACATGATCATCAAGCAATGCAGAAAAGAAAAACACCCAACAAAGGGAATGTATCGTTCGTGACATCGGATGTGTCTGACTTTAGTTATAAAGACATAAGAGGGGAATGTTTTCTGTAAAGAACCTGCAAATTACATTGTTGCAAGACCCTATTATATATATATCTGGCAGAAATCCCTTTGCTAACTCCAGGTTATGATGGAGAGGGAGTGAATTTGCTTTTCTGTATTTTGCCTTTTTTCCTCCTAAACTGGATATTTTTGGTTGCTTTTTCTTCCCTGAGAATTACAGCCTTGTTCAAACCTTTTGGATTTTTTTCCACTTAACTTGATATTCAGAATCATTACTATTTCTCCTTCGGCTGTTAAGCAAAATGCATCACTTACCACAAGCAGTTTTTGCTAGTTTGGGCAGAAGAAATGTCCTATTCCTTTCACCTCAGTTTTTAGAGGACTACTATGGAAAATATTGCTCAATTCAGTGTAAAGTATAAAAGATGAAGTTTGACCTTTTCAGCACAGCCAAGGCAGAGTGAGGACCCAGTTGCACTGTCCAGGAACAGGCCAGGTCAGGGAACAAAATTCAGTGTAATATTCAGGGCAGGTTTGAAAGCCAGGCTATGTGCATCAGAGCCTGTGTGAGACTGTTGCAGTACCCAAGTGCTAGAGCTGAGGGCTGAAGTCAAAGCCTCATATCCGTGCTCCAGAAGAGCTGGGTTCAGACTGTCTTCTGGATGTGGAAGTGTCTGTTCCCAGCTCTAACAGCACCAGAAGGACTGGGGGCTGTGCAACGGTACTAAGCACTCATCTGTTCTCCCCAGCTCAGCTGCAGCATGCTCTTGAGCACACAAATGATGCAAGTGACAAGTAGTTCAAGCTCATTCCTCGGACTTCCCTTGCCTTAGGGCATTAGGCACTCTGTAGCCAGCCCATAACTGGTGCTCTTTCTAATCTTCAACCTTGTAGAGGCATTATGGCCAACAAGACCTATTTGAAAGCTATCTAGTGAAAGAATCCCTAGTCCCAGTGAGAAAACTGGCTGTCACACAGCTCACAGCAACAGTAAGCAGGACCACACACGCTCTGCCTCCAAAAGTGAATGAGTCCACAGCCTGAAGAAAGGGATGTTTCCTCTGCATGGTACCACTCACCTGTGACACCTGTCAGCAGGTGCCCCTGACAAACTGGCTACCTTAAATACTAGGGTAATTGATTGGGAGCTACTGAGTGGCTAGAAAAATCATTGTGTCCTAAATGTAAATTGTAGGCATCCTCACACTGGAGCAGGAGCTTTAATTTAACATGCCATCAGAATGCAAGTCACCATTAGAGGTGTGATCTAGCACTATTTCTCTTTTTCACAATCAGAAGGAAGAACTTTATTAGTCTGCTTTCTTAAACAAATAAGATGGCACAAGTATTGTTTCAACAAAATAAGTTGCATAACAATATAAACTCTTCCAGTTTAATCCATCCATCAGGACACATGAGAGCAAATAGAAGATGGTCATAAATAATTCCTCTTTCAGTGACACCCGAGTGCTTCTGGTGACAACAGCTGCTCATGGAAAAGGCAAGTTTGGCCTCCTAGCTCACTACATGGGCTCATCATAGGCAACCTGAGGAGTGATTAACCCCTCATAGGCATTTTACTCACTGCAATTACTTTTCAAGTGTTTGCCAGACCTGCTACTCTTGAAGCAGATTTTCATTCTCCACAGGTACATCACAGACTTGAACCTGATGTGATACTTCTTAGCTGTAGTCACTCCTTGCCTTGTGGAAAAGCTGACATGGGACGGCTTGAAAGAAGCATAATCTATAGCTGAAATCACATTTTGGCAATAATTACTTGAGCAGCTAAAAATTACCTCCCAGTAAGTGTGAATGAATGGTGAGGATGTGGCCCAGAGTGTAGTGCAGTAAAAAGGCATCTAGAAATGCAGCAGAATACAGCTTAATTCCTTAACTATTTGTCACCATCTGTTATGAGCTACATCTCAATAAAAAAAGCCAAAGGCCCCACAGTATAAATCCTTTTGATTTAGAAGCACTACATTTAGCATCCAGAAAGGACTTGTGTTTTCCACACAGACTTTTGTGCCTCTTTGTGTCTGGATGCAGCAGCTTTCCCTCTCTGCCCCTGCAGGTGTTGCTGGGGAAATAAGGTGAGGTGGTCTGTAGTGCTGGATTACAGCATCTATGTCATGCCCGTCTGCATCAGCTGTGCCTGCAGGTCCCTCCTATGGTCACTCCAATATCCCTGCTGTCACCATGAGGATGGAAAAAGGTGCTCCTCTTTTAGTTTCAACTTCAAGAGGACCAAAGAAGCCACTTAATTCTTGTAGCCTTGGGCATTTAAGTTCAACTGCAGCATGTTGAGGCAACAGCAATACCATAGTAAGAATCCCATTTTCTCATTAAAATATGGAAGAAGCATCTTCTCCTGTGGAAGAAAATCTCTCCAGCTGATTTTCTGTACTTTGTGAAACTATTTAGAAGATTAGATACCAAACCCGAACCCAGCAGGAGTTTGCTAAACACTGCATTAAATGATCCAGTGTTTCTGAATGTTGTATGCCAACAGTCTTTTGAAACAAGAACCCAAATCTGAGTTGATTTTACCTATTTCTCAGTGCTGTTCAGCTGTTCAGAGCCACGAGCTCCGTTTGCCAGGTGGTAACAGTTTTGACTTCCAACATTTTCTCTGTATCTTCGCAGAAATGAAGCTAGCACAGTTCTCTCATACATGTATATATTTGGCAATCTGAACATCAGTTTGTGGTACTCACACTGATCCCAGCTGCTTAGCATGGATACAAGTGGCTGTCAGCTCTGCACCTTAAACACACCTGCAATATGCCTTGCCCATACAAATAATTATAGCAAAAAGCATGGCAGATGAGGAAGCAGCAGTCTAAAAGGCAAATCTCTTTTTTTTCATTAATATCCTGAGTTGTCATGGCCTGTTCTTTGGTCCCAGTTTGCTTTGGCCCAGACAAGAGCAACCCAATAGCAGGAGGCAGTTTTGTAACCTTCATACTCACATGAGTGCTGGTGAGATTTGGCTGCTGCCAAAGTAGATGCTGTATCCAAATCTGGATGTTATGTAGGAAACAATCCTGCTGTCAGTGGGGTTTGACCAGTGCAAAGCAACGAAAAGTGCCAATTAGAACCCTTGCTCATATGAAGAATCCCAGGACATGAGAAGTTTGGGCTGTTTCTCCAAATACAGTTTTTACAATACAGAGCAGTTGCTCTTGGGAGAGCTGGTTATCACACTGAGCTGGTGCTTCTCCTTGTATTGAGCTGCTAAGTCACAGTCAAAGCAACAATTTCATTGGTGGTACTTTCTATTACTATTAACCCATGTAAAAAACTGCTGCAGATGCTGCAGAGATTTCTATGTTTTTATATGATAGCCATGCCCAGCACTGAGCTGCAGTACCATGTGCTGGGGTACACAAGGGAGCTATTGACTCCATCCACTTGGAAGAAGCCATTTCTCCCAGGGCTGCACTTTGTTGTCTGCTCTGTTCATTTTGAGGGACCAGGCTGCTCCTTGTGCTGTGTGGTCTTCTTCTAGCCAAGCAGGGTGGAGATGGAAAAGACTCGAAAGTTCCTCTTTCTTTGTTGTGCTCTTTTCACTGGGAACAAGAGGCAACCCATGAAAACATGAACAAGTAGAGATCCCATCTCTATCCACAGCCCTCCTCTGCAATTAGGTAATAGCAGTGTTGATATTGCAGGCGCCCAGGCCTTAGAGCTCCAGATCTAGTTCATGGGTTGCCCATTTGCCTGTAAGGTTCATGTCTATTATCACTGAAATAAAAAGGAAGCCCCTCCACCTATTAACTGGTTCCTCTTCTCTCCTCAGAAAATGAAACCTAACTTAAGTACTGTACACCTCCACACTGCTCAAGAAGCTTTCTTCATGCAGAGGGAAAAGCATATTAACAACTCCAGTAGTTGTTTTATTATAGTGAAGCAAAGAACAAAACAAAATTAATTTTAAGAGTAATCCTCATTAAAGAGTAATCCTCATTTTTAAATACTGGAGTTAGTATTTTGGTGTAATAGCCCTTCCCTTTGGAGATTTCCAAGACTTGGGGAAATTTAGGAATATAATAGGGCCATTTTCTTTCACTTCAATATAATGGATTTCCCCTGAGCATGGCCTTTGCTTTGATTAAGGTATGAGAAGACTGATACTGGCTCATAAAATAACAGTGGCCAAGAAAGCAATAAAAATGCCTCTTTTTCATTGGATTAACAATCTAAATAACTTAATACAGTAGCTTAATATTTTCCAAGTGAGGATGAGGATGAAGATGGATAATGATGAGAAACGCTTTTCTGCAATATATACAGCTTAATGGTGGCCCCGATTCAGCACCATGACTAATCTGAACTATTTCTGCTCATAACATTATATTAAACTCCTGCTGAGGGATTCTGCTTTCACAGCCAGCTATCCAGTAAGCGGCCACCAAGACGAATTTGGCTTCACAGCGCTGATATTTGGCTAGGGTTTTCATTGCCTTTTTTTGTGTTTCTCTATTTGTCTCAAGCAGGCAGGCAAGAATATATGACAGAACGGATCACTTCAGTTAATGGGCTTAACCCTGCAAACATTTGCCTCACTGACTTGGCGCTGTGGCAAGTCCTTGGCAATGTGGCAAGTACCCAGACTTCAGAATCATCAGTCACAGAATTCACTGTCAAATAATAGTATTTAAAAAAATAAACCAAAACCAAATCATGGCTCTTTCAATCTGCAGTTTTGGTGCTCAGCTATGAGGCTGCACGTTTCCAAGTTTCTCTCTGCAGTCAGAAGGATTTACTCAGTTTATAATATAACTGAATTCTCATATCATCAGATTTTTCAGAAACAGGATAAAGAGAAAAACTTCAACTTTTCAACACTTTGCAAGTTGAAATGTAACCCAGACTTGGTAATAAGGACAGTTTTGTTCTCTCCAATGACTTGCAGGGTATTTAGTAGCGCAGATTATTATTTCATACAAGTAATTCTGCACATTGTCATTTGTCTAAACCCAGAGGAACAGCAGGAATAATTTCATCGTGTAAGTATCAAGCTTTTTCTTTGGTAGCTCAGTTGGGAAGATTTGTGTTTAGACTTAGACATCCTGCCAAATGAGGGACATAGAAGTGTCTCCTGCTATAAAAACACTAAAGTGACGGGACCATTGGAAATAAAACACCTTTGTGATGATTAAAGCTGTGTGGGTACAGTGTGGTTATGTTGTTACTGCGTTGCATTTTAAGTGAGAACATTACCAGGTACAGACTGAGCAAACTGGTAAAGAGGTGGATAATGCACGTCCTGAAAGCAGAGAACTAAACCCCCCAGAAATGAAAAGAGACAAGGAGGAAAATAGTGGAAAACAGCAGATCTTGGAGGTCTGTGTGCAAGCATAAGCAACATGAATAGCAAATCAGAAGATTTTCATTCACCATCAGAATTCTAACTGCTCTGATAGGACATGATACATGTATGATCTATCTTGGACAGGGAGAGATGAAGAGGCATGTTTCCAAGATGTGCAATGTGGTTGCATCTGCCTGCTGTGAAGGCCAGCAGTTGGAGGCAACAGAGCTGCTGAAAGTCCTTGAGCATAAAAGAGGAGGGGAAGGAGCTCTCCTGCAACAAAGATTATTGTTTGGTTCTTGGAGAGGGTAAAGGCTCCTTTGGACCTAGTTCCTGCCAGCCAAAGAGAAGTTGTTACAGAGGGTGAAGGGAGAAAGCAAACTCTGTGACAGGGATCATAAAGAATGGCACTTCTGACATCTAGCAAAGGAAGAAAGAAAGCAGTAAAAGAAAAGTAAGGCTCTGAAGAAAAGAAGCATCATGCAACCTGGAGAACTGAGAGAGAAGCAAGGCAGGAGGAAAAAGGGAGTTTAAAGAAAGTTCTTAGAAAGGCAGCCTTGAAAAGACAAGCACAGATTATTTCATATGAAGGAGATACAGGAAGTGTAGTAAGAAAGCACTTTTGCTAACTCAGGTGTTTTTCAGTGACCTGAAAATTATTCAGTGTGGAAAGTAGGTCAAGTTGCAAAGAAGATATACGTAAGATGAGCACAAAAAATCAGAAAGGCCAAGGCATGGAATCTAATAGAATTAACACAGGAGGTAACATAAAAAAAAGAACAGAAAAAATATCTTGAAAGAATATTTGACAGAACGCGAAGGCAAGGAAAAAAGTGGTTCATGGTTAAGGTCAAAAATGTATCATATATAGGTAGGAAATGAGGGAGAAAGCAGCAGATTTCTTTATATTAGCTGTATCACTGATTTCGACTTTGTTTCCTAAAGGAGTCTCATAAGCAAGTTAAGGAAAGAGTTTTATTCAGACCACTGTGAAATTGTTGTACTGGAAAGCCATACTTTTATAGAAAAGGACAAGAAGATCTATGCTAGGATTTCTCTTGGGTCTGGTATTATTCAGTATTTAATGTTTTGGACACTAGACAACATAGTATTCTTGTACAGGTTACAAGCTGGAGAATGTGACTGGAATTCAGAGTTATTTTGGCAAATTGAAGTGTTCTGAAATAAATAGGTAGCAAAATTCACTGTATGAATACAAGATGGGCCATGTGGACTAAACAATGCTTTTTAGTACAGGCTCTGGGGTGCACAAGAGCATGTTGGTTTGTATGGCCTGAATCAGCGATGCTGCACTGCTATGGAAATACAACTTCACAACAAGGAAGGAGCTGTCTGGAAGATATGTTCTGCCTTGTTTGCCATGGGTAACATCTCAGCTGTACTTCAGGAAAGACGGGATCAGTTTGAGAGAAACCAAGGCAGGAGCAGAAAGAATAAAGGCCAACAGTCCACAGTCTCAGGGGTGAGACTGCACTGAGGCTGCTTTAGATAAGGGAAAGCTAAGGAGAAATATGACAACTGCTTTGACATTTGTAAAACTGTTCTGCAGACCATGGATCACAGGATGGGATGAAACTGTCTTAAAGAGTGCCACATGGAGGGCTGAGGCTGAACAACACAGGTTTTGAATATCATAGCATCAGTGCTGGCTGTCTACCGAGGGAGCTGTGAGTCACAGGCATAGGCTGGGAGGATCCCAGGGGCAGGTTAGATCAACCTCTGCCGGGGATGACCCGGCAGAGCTGAGCCTGCCTAGGGGCAGGGACTGACTGGACTACTTGACCTCTCAAATACCCTTCCAGGGCTGGTTTCCATACTTCTATAGCAACTTAAACATTCCCTGCAATGAGAATGGTTGTCACAGAGAGATTTCACAGACTTGACATTTTCCCTGTGAAATTCATAACTGCCCTGTGAAATTCATAACTGCATCTGTAAGAAGAGTGACCAGAATACCTAATGACTCATCCAGTTAAAAATATCTTAAGGAGCAGAATGATGAGAGTACTTAACATCATCTAATGCAGCCTTGAAGGGGCATAGAGGCAGATTTATTTTCCTAATGTGACACGTGTAAAAATGGCTTATTTCAGACACAAACAATACATCTGCTACAAGAATATTTCAAACATGAGGGAGCATTCATCAGAACATCATTTTAAATTATATTTTTTTATTGGCTCATCAGAGTTCATTCCAGTTAAATATAGGCGATAATTAGAAAAGACAATAATTGAAGCATCTGTTTGACAAAGCTTTTACTTCCATAATGATCTAAAACTGGGGATCTTGATTATGCTGCTTCAAGCCCACCTCAAAACAGTGTTGCCCCTGAACAATGAGCCAGGCCTATCTCCCATTTAGGACCAGGCAGGATGGTGGTGGGCAAGTACCAGAAACGACTTAGTTGATTTTGTGCTTGGATTTTGACCGACTGTGCATTTGACACTCGCATTGAAAACTGACTGGACCAAGAAATTATTTCTGATGTCCTGTGTATTTTCTATGTGAAAACAATTAATAATAATCTCCTCTGCCTCTTTGCAGTTACGCAGTACATATGCACATACTAGCACTTGAATGCTAACACAAAATATTTTGATAACTCTGTAATAAAGATCCACACAAATATAGGGAAGGCAAGCATCTGACTGATCAAAATCAGCAGATGAAAGCTATAAACGTGTCTTGGACTCCAATTGTGTGAGCAGCTCCTATCTGAAAGAAGGGATTTTGTTAAGAAAAAAACAAAAACAAACAACAAAAACCAAGCCAAGCTGAGAAAGACAGATGGAAGTCATGTTCCTGCTTTGCTACAGCATTTTGCTACAGGCAAGTATTATTATCACGATTATCTATACCAAAGCAAAATGCAATAGCTTATGTAGTTGCAAAAACTCAGACAGAATTCCTCATTAGGAAATTATCTAGAGAGTTGGTTTAGGAGATGAAAGCCATCACCACAACTTTTTCTCTTTTCCTCTTGTCAGCTGTGTAGATGGATAACTTCAAAGACAACCTCTTGATCTATATCTGCCACAAGTTCAGATCTGATAAAAGCACGGCACACTTGTAAGTTTAGGCACAGCAAGTATTCCCATTGATTGAACTATCTGGTATATAAGGATAAGTGTAACACAGCTTCTGGTACAATTACAGCCTTATAATGGTCCTCATGTTTCCTGTAAAGGAGAACAAGGCCTTTACTTCCCAAAAGGTTTATCACTGGTCATAAACAACAAGCTAGCCTTTTATTGCTTTGTACTTTCCCTGGCAAAAGATGATCAAAGGCTAGCAATGGAAGCCTTAGCTATAGCTATGCACATTACCATAACACACAAGCGGGTGAACTAACAAGAGTCCCTGACTAAAAGAAGACTCACTGGAGGTTTCTTTTTCTGAAGCTCTGGTTGAGATATTCAGGCAAATAGCTCTTAAACTCAAAAAGAAACCCCAAAAAAACAAACAAAAACCCAACCAAGGCAAATTTCCTTATAAAACACAGACTTGCACCTTGGTGCCTGACTAGGTAGAATGATCCACATTTCTTACATGTAGAGGAGAAGCTGGTGGCCTCTTGGGAAGGCAGCAGATACGAGAGGGCACAGGCCCAGAAGTGTAACATAGGGCTAGCTGCTCACGGGGCTGAGACCCTCCATCCCTAGAGGCAGTCGCAGAGCCATGGCTGACCTGATCACCTTGCTATGGGAGTCCCACCTCAAGCGTGGGACTGTGGAGTGGCACCCGTGGCCCTTCCAGCCTACATTTCTGTCATATCCTTATGAATACTGGAGCAAGAAAGGTAGTCTGAACCAGAACCAAGAAGGACATTACCTTTGTGCTTGAAAAGTGTCATGCCTTTGTGCTCTTAAGAAAGGTTATCAGCTTCCCAGGATGGCTGTGCACGTAACTGCACTTTGAATAAATGCAATGGGACTATTACTCTGTGCCCTTAAATATGAGGAAGCATTCTCTGATTGTCATACAGATTCTAAAGGCTTCAGACAGCAGGACACATTTTGATGACTGCTTCTTGATCACTGTGACGCTGCCAGCATCACTCACTGCTTGGTTGGGTCAGTCCTCTTGCCAGGTAGTCAGGAGGAGAGGATAAAGAATCGCCAATGTTATTTTGGCCTCTTGCACTGTTTGCAAGGAAAAGAAGTAATACTAAGCCAAGAAAGTTTGAATATCTATTAAGGCTTATAATATCCCAATGAAAAACATCTATTAATTATTAATACAAATTGCATCAGATAGCAAAAATTCATGCATATAAAATTGACTTTTATTTACATTTGAAACATTTTCGTTTTCTCCAGCATGAAAGTTTTTCTTTAATGGCCTATTAGTATCTAGTTAATGCTACATTAGCTGATTTTTAATGTACTGAACTAGCAACAAAGAAATCACAATCCAGACATTACCTCAAGAAGAAAACACAGAAGGAAACATGCATGGGAAAGTGGTGCTTCATCTTTTTGTTTTGTCTCTCGTCAGACCAAATTCATTAGAAATACAGTCTATAAAATAATGCTTAGCATTTTACAGAACATTGTACCAAGGGTAATTTTGCAGTGTGATAACAAGGGAATTAAAACCAGCTATTCACATTAATAATACCAAACATTTAACATCTAATCACCTATGTACCATCTCAAAAGCTTCCTCTGTATGAGCTTGTCAGAGTTCTACCCCATTTTTGTAATGAATTTACCCACACAGGAGAGAAAATGCATTTTAATGAAATGCTAATGCAGTACCTGTAGCTTCATTTGCAATTTTACAGAAATTAAAAAAAATATAATTATTTGAAAGCTACATGTAGGTGAGCAAACATTTGTTTAACCTGTGGGTAGCTGATAACGTCTAGATTGCATTGAACTAATATAGGTCTCTATAGAGATAGTTACATTAAGGTTACATGATATAACAGCCTAGACTGATAGAAGCCATGCTAATAGGGACTTGAGTAAAGGAAATTACAAGTGAAATATAATGTCAGAGACAATAGGTATGAAGAGACTTTCTGCTACAAAGCCTGGCTTGAAGTATCCTGATCACAAATTAACAATCCAGGTAAACTGGTAATGGTGTGAGGGCTGATGCAGTGGCAGAGCTGACACAAGAACCTAGCTGAGACATTCCCCATTGAGATGCAAATGTAGGAGCAGGGAGAGCTGCTGCATGGCAGGAACACCACGGCCTCCTCCTCCACAGTGATGATCTGGATGGGTGGATTCCAGCCAGTGACTGAGCAACGAAGAAAGAAGGTTCCATTGGAAGTAAGATGTTTTTCTATCAGACTAAAAAACTGTGAAAACGAAAAAGCATGCCCATGGCAGGGGGGTTGGAACTAGATGATCTTGAGGTCCTTTCCAGTCCTAACTATTCTATGATTCTATGATTCTATGTACTTTCAAGCCTTATTTGCATGCTTTACTCTTTATTTACTTAATGAGCTGCATGCTCAAGATTTTCATTAACAGACTTTTAAGTACATCACTACTTAATACTTGTTTGTCTGGTGAAAGATCCTTGATTTCTCCTCATTTATATTTTATATTTAACTTTTCCTGTGTGTCTATGGTATGGCTTAAATTATTTCCACTAAAACACAATCTTTGTTCATAGAAGGCAGGAATTCTGTCGCTTTATTTTAGCATCATAGAGTTTAGCAGCTTGTCTGTGCTCGTTGTCTGGTTTCCCTCTGTTATCAATGGGGAGACAGAGACCTCAGAGACAGATTTGTCTCAGATGCCTACTTTAGATGAATCACTCAGTTGTGGGAGGGTTTATATCTCTCTGCTTTCATTTCAGAGAATGCCTAACTCCTTTATACCCAGTGCCTAGCTTCTAGATGACCAAAGTCAAGAGACCTGGATTTCATCTCTTCCTGCTATAATGATGTTCCTCTATGGCTGCTTTAGAGGGTCATTCCAGGCAATTGCTGAAATAAACCGTGGTAGATATTTGCTCAGAAGAGGCCACGCAGCTAATCTGGTCTCCTTGATTTTCCCTGGCTATATTGTCTTGATAAATCTGTATGGTGGTCAAAACCCTACAGTGGCAGGGCTCAGATCCTATTTAAAGGACTTCACAGCCCTGAGTACTCTTCCAGAAGGGTCTGTGAGGGGCTGAGTGGGATCTCCCTCAATCCAGAACCTTTCCAAATGTGCTTCAGTTTCACTGTCATGCCACATGCACAGGAAGACTCCTCACAGCCTTTTCTGGAGGTGGAGATGTTATAACCTAACTCACATAATGAATGGGCTCGTCTGGCTGCTTCACTAGCATAAGTGATTTGCAATTATATGATGACCCTTCTTATAGGGATTTCTGCCTGGCAATAGAAAAGTATTTCATGGACTTCAGGGCAAAACTCATTCTGTGCAAGGGTGTAATGTAAGGTCTATGTACTGCTTAATTTTCACTCCTGCTTTCTGAATAACACTTAAGGAGCAATTCAGACACTCTGGTCTGGCCTTTTGACTAATTTAGGGTCAGCCTATTAAATGGGAATTTTTAAGGTCATTGCAAAGTACAGGGAAGGTCTGAGAACAGAAGCCAGCTCTTGTCAGCTCCTAGGCCCCAAGACCTTAGGTACTCTTATACAGACTCACTTCCTGTGCCAAAACATCTTCTAAAAAGCTTTTCAGACCTCTTTTTTTGTTTCAAAAACACTTCTACAGATTTCAGGAGGTTCTTAATACCTTGTTAGCATCTTTGCAAATCAATCTCTAATGACTTTCTCCCTGGTTATATATTCCACAGCTGCTGCCTGGGGAAGGCAAACAGCAGGAATCTGCTCATCTTTGGGCTCCCTTTACTCTCGCAAGGTGCATTTCATTCACACTGAGAATGTAATTAACAACCTGCTGGCTCCTCCATGCAAGCACATCTTCTAACTGATCCTCACCAGAAACAACAGGGTGTTCTCCCTAACAAAAAGTTCATTTGCATTTAATTGTGCTGTATTAGATGATATAGAAGGTGACACTAGAAAGGGTAAAATAGTTCACAATAGTTCAGGAAGATCATGGACGTTCAGTTGGGTTTAATGAAGTAGATTGTGCTACCTGGATGTTTCCAAATGCATAGGTAGTGCCCCTCATAAAAAGAGGGAAGTTGGCTGGTTTTCAGTTTCAGTGTAACCAGGATGCTCAAAACTTTCACATTTGCAGGGACTTGCTCCATTTACCTTCCTCTAATTCCAGGTGGGTATCTTTCCCAGCCTATCTCTTATTTTCCTGAGCAAACATTACTGTGTAACTTTATAGGAAATGGTCTTCATGTTAACTTACAGCTGATCTTCAGTAGCAATGTAAGCTACAAAGTAAGGTTTTCTTTAAAACAGTTTTCCCTCTTACCTTCCCTTAATGATCAGTGATCCTCCTTTTGGAGTCTTATCCCACGGCTGCTAAATCAATGAATCTTCCTGTTGATGTCAGTGGTCTTTTTCCCTCTTGGCTAATGACTCAAGCCATTTAGTGCTTAAAACCCTATGAAATCAATGTGTTTGTATCAGCCAGTTATCCCTATTATCTGCTTATTTCAGCATCAAAGACCTAGAGAGCCCAAGTCATCCAGAAGCAGCATCCATTGGGCTTCTGGAGTCTGTTTGCCCCGTGACAGATGAGTAGTCCCTCGCGATGATTCCCTCTCCAGAGGCTCATCAGAAGCTGAGCTTCTATATAGCCACAGGTTCAGTTATTGACCTTTGATGTCATTCATGCATTGTACAGTGTATGTGTAGAACAAGAAGAAGCAGGACTGCACCCAAGAGTGTGTGAGCACTGAATGCAGCTACAGACATAGGGCAAGTTTGCAGGACCTACTATTTTCTGCTATTTCTCAAATAGTAATTGTTATGTATTATTCTCCATTCTCAACAAAAAATAAAATAGCAAACAACTCAGTGGTTATATTGAGTATTGTTGTTGCAAGAATAATCTGAAAAATCTATCAGAAGGGTTGGGATACAAAAAAAAGTCTGTATTTTTAATAATGTGAATATGAATGAGAACTCAGGAACAGAGCAGACTTGTATTAGGAATATTCATGCAGGAAAGCTCAGTATAATAAGTGAAACAGAAAATATTTTCAGTGTGAAACAAAGAAGAATTCTTTAACTTTTTACTGAAGTCCATGATCAAGGGTATGGCTGAGTATTACTCTGTACATGAGCTTTTAAATCTCTTTGTACCAGCTGCAGGGTAATCAGGAGTGGATCAGTTAGAAATGTGTTATCCTCTTGCTTCTTTATGAGCTGTGGTAGCTCAACAAAGGAGTCAGGAACAAATTCTATAGCTTCTTTCACACAATGTAAGTAGAAGCTTTCTTCCAGCTAGTTCTGGCCTGACATTTACTTCAAGAAAGTGCTTATCTCTGGGAGCATGCCAGGAAGGAAACTGTAAAAATGTGTTTGAGGATCTTGTCAAGTTGAAAGTGGGTGACAAAGAATAAGCCTTTGCTGATCCTTCAGTGCATTCCAGAAACTCGCCCTGTTGACCAAATACGTCTTGCCTATACCAGAAAGAGAGAGAGAATATTCCTGACTTTTACCTTTTAATTTATGGGTCTATTTTCCCTGCAGCTTTCCTGCCCCTGCACTGTTCTGTAAGGTTCAGAGAGACAACTTGGACATGCATTTCAAGAGAAGAAAAGAAAATCCATCTAGTTCTTTCTTAAGAAATACCTGTTGACCTCCAGTTGGCTCAGACATGTGAACAGAAGAAGCAGGGTTTTATAGTGTAGGAGGTCAAATCAATAGAGAGCCTGTTTCAGAATTAGCAAACAAAGATATAACTCATAGAAAGAAACTTCAGTTCTAGAGGAATTTATAGAAAGTAAATGTGAATTATTAGCTTTAATGACAACAGAAACTACTGTTTTCCTTACAGCCTTTGCATGCCATAGTCCCCTGTACATGCTTAAGTCTGTATACTTCACATTCTTGCTCACTTACCTTATTCTTTGTGTGGAAGGATAATGACACACATAATAACTGTGTGTTGCGGTAGCAATGTGTGAAAGATTAAAATCTGTGGTCTAGTAACCACTCTGTGGCATGTAGCTAGAAAACTGGGAGTCAGATGGCAGTGAGTCTGATTACAACAGATCTGGTAGAGCTGGGAGATGTGCACTGTACCTGTTGGACTGACTCCTTACCCTCTGGTAATCACCTTATCTCGAAGAGCAGCCCAGATCTAACATTGGAGGGAGAGGCTCTGGACAGCTTGTAAAGAAGCTGATGGATAGATGAGAAAAAAATGACCCAAACCACTTAGATGTCCACTTTAGGGTGACTGAATTGCTCTCTAGGCCTTCTCTGCTCTGCACCGACTTCAGTGAGAATTTACATACCTACAGCTTGAGTCACTTAAACATAGCATCAAATGCAACTTCATGCAAAATGCTCTAGGTTATCCCACCCAGCTTCCCTCTGCCACTCCACAGGGACATAGGCCTCCCATGGGTCATAGTTGTCCAGCCTGCATGGGTGGGTGGCTTGGAAAACACACAGCTCAGCAGGTGGGCAGCTCTGGCTGCTCTAGAAGCATGTAGTCAAGCCAGTGCTTCATGCTTTTGCTCACATGCAGAAGTTGTAAATCTGGATGTCCTAAGTTTGAAAAGATTTAAATGAATTCTCTTCATGAACATCCCTGGCAGTGTTCAAGGCCAAGCTGGATGGGGCTTTGAGCAACCTGGTTTAGTGGAAGGTGTCCCTGACTGTGGCAGGGGGCTTGGAACTGGGTGATCTTTAAAGTCCCTTACAACCCAAACCATTCTGTGGTTCTATGACTTTATGAATTCCATATGTCATTGCAATAAACCGTATCCAGCTTGGCCTGCTTTTGTAGTTTTGTAGCTAGGTAAGTGCCAGAGCACTGTTAACTGATAAGTTTTCAGTGCCTACTGTGTGCTACTCTACCCTACTAGATTTGGTTTACTGAGGTTTCAATACAAAATGAAATGCAGGTGCCACACAGATTTCTGGCATGCCTGCTGAGCTTTGTTGATAATGGGGTTTACTCATTTTATAGAGTAGAATGGATGTGACATGATATTTTACAGAGACTTAGAGACAAATCCCTGCCCCAAGAAGCTTAAATGACGTAAGGAGTTTAAAATGGATTAATTTCTATTGCTTGTAAGAATCTTAAGGTATATAGCTTTGGCTTCTCTATTCATTTTCTACCCAACTAACCCTTATCTTTCTGGGGGAGCTAACACATAATGCACTACAAGTTCCTGGAGAGCAGAAGCTAGTTGCAGCCTGCATTGCTGAAACCTGGTAAGCTGTCTTTCAAACCCAAGCCAGGGGGTAGAAGGTTGTGGGAAAAGCAAAAACTGAGTCTTTAGTGGAAAACAATCCTGAAAGTGACTGGAAAAGAATTGCGGATGAGAACCCTCACATGCTCATGCAGGCTACAGTGCAATCTTCTGCGGTGTCTGCAATCTCCCTTTCTTATAGCTTAACATGTGCAGAGCCACAGGAGGAAAGTGCTCTTTATTGACCTGAACAGCTACAGAAGGCCTCAGCATGCAACACGTTACTCTGGTACTTCTGAGCAGCAGTCAGCTATACTCCATAAATAGACCTGCTCATCAAAGCCATGAGAAGGTGAATTGTGGAGGTATTGACCCTGCAGAGGTTCAAGTCAGGTACATGGGGGAAAGCTTTGGCCAGCAGCAGCCAGTCACTCAACCATTGCTCAGAGTTGCCAAAGAGGCAAAATGTAATTAAAATGTGAATTTTCAACTTTGTCATAGCCATCACTCAGATCTATATTGAAATAAGTGACTCAAGCAATATGTACCTCTACCTTAAAGCAACTGCCTTTCCTCTCTTCTCTCCCTCTTAAAGCAAAAGTAGCCAAGAGCAGGTCAAAGGAAGCATTAGAAAACGTTTCCTAATCGAGTATTCAACTGTCTTTAAAAGTTAATTTCATTAATACCTATTTTAAGCCACTTGCTGTTCAGGACCTCAGGATTTAATCCCACAGAATTCTTACTTAAGGTGAATTGAAACCTTTCCTGCTTCAATAGAAATAGAAGGCAAGTGTTGGAAGACCAGCAAACCTGCATCTGGCAGCACTTTCCAGGCCTGGAAACTTCCCAGAGTCATCCTCACCTTCACAATAACCTTGAGAGAAGTTTGCAAGCCAGTGACAACTGTACCTTCAGAATAGCTTGTATGGAGAAACATACCTTTCACCAAAACCCAAGACAACCATGACCTAAGCTGTAGGACACCCCCACTGGGACTACAAGCACACACCCAATTACCTTGTATGTAAGTTATCATAAGAAAATAATACGTAAATAAAAGCAATCTCATAATAATCTTCTTTATTTCAGAAATTATTCTGAAAAAAAATCTTTTATCTATCCTGGATTTTAGGGGAAAATGTCTTTTTTTTGTCTCTCCCTAAACTCTCACCCTCTAAACAAAATTGTCATGACATTTTTCAGCATCTTCTGTCAGCAACATAGAGAAAACATGATGCACCTTCATCTACCTACACAACAAAGTAATGGCCCTAGAAGTGGAGTACCGCATACCAAATACCCACATAAAATTGCTCATAATCAATCCCCTGAAGTCATTAACATTTTGAATAATTAATAAATTCAAGAAAATTACAATCTGCTCAAAGGCAATCCATGAAAAAAGCCTAAGCCTGCCAGACAAGTTATTCATTGTAAATTATTGCTCTGCTGATGTAGTTGCATCACATAAAATGAGGCACTCAGCCCTTCAAGAACCAAATGTTTCTCTACCCTTTCTAATGGGTGGCAAACAGAGGAAATGAAGCACACAGAGAGAAATAACAGAGAAGAAAACTTGCAGTGACAGGAGTTTATCCTCAACATCTCTGGCATTTCATGCATGGGGATGCTGAGATTCCTTCTAAGTAGAATAATAAAAAAATGATAAGGTAACATGAGAGCAAGGGGGATGCTGAGGCCAGAATGAGTGTTAGGATGAATTTTCATTAGGCACAGCTGGAAGGTCTGAGAATGTGTTGTGTAACTAAGTCTATTAAAATTAAACAGTGTGATAACTGCTGACAGAGCAATGGGGCTGTTATACCAAAGGCAGCTGGTGTACAACAGCGTACATCCCCACATAGACCAGTGAACATCAGCTGATTCAGAGGTCATCGGGAGCATTTCTTTGAAGGATCTTCAGAGACTGAAAAATGGGCAATGTTGAAAATTACCAGTAGGTTTATAAACTGCTGCCAAATCCTTTGTGGTATACAAATGATAGACCTTAATGAAATGTGGCATTTCCTTCTGCAATATGCTATCAAAAATATCTGGTACAATAAAGGTAATACCAGAGAAGCTTTCATCCTCCCAGTCTTCTGTTAATAAAACACAGACACTAATCAGATGTTGCCTTTTAAGTGCAAATCAGAGCTGAGATTCACATTCTTAAGGGTATTTTTACAGCATTTTGTCCACTGTCAGATATGAAATGTGTGCAGGATGTAAATGAGTAACTCAAGATACTTCTTCCCTGAGATAGTTTCAGTGTGTTTCTATTATTCAGACCAGATTCCAGATATCCCTAGCTGTCCTCCCTGTACTGGCTTTATGCATCAGAAATGCAGGTATTTGCAGAGGGGATTAATGTGTTAGGGGTGGCCAAAGAGTTTTGTTCTCTCTTCACTGCCAGGTGAAGCTACAGCTCTGGAAAGTTGATCTGGCTCCTACTGCTGAGACAGGGGCGGACGGGGTTGAGAGGTGTTGGGTTAGCTGCTGCCCCTACTGCTTCCATCTCTTCAGTGGCAGCAAACCCACCTCTCAAAGGCTTTTCCACCTATTCCAGCTCACCTCCCATGTGAGGTTTATCCATAGGCTTACCCATCCTTCTCCTGGCCCATGCTCAGATCACCCCTCTTACTTTGTGTCTGAGCTGCTGAGGAGCCTTCAGTGCCCTGTGCTGTTTGACTGGCCTGCAAAGCAGGGTTGGAAGAGGTCCTTGGGACTCCACTTCTGCTTCCAAATCTTTGAAAAATACACATTAACATCTACTTTTTATTCTCAAAGCATAAGACATCATTTTTGCAGTGGACTTTACCCTGACTAATAAGATTTTACTTGAAGTAATTTCTCCAGAAGAACATCAAATGCATTAACACCAAGAAAGAAAGATCCCTGGCTTCTTTCCCATTGAATATCAGTAGTAAATCCTTTTATAAAAAATTGCATGATTGTAAGACAAAAGGTTGATACTTCCAAAGGGAAAGAGCTCTGTGAGGGCTGTGCCTCCAAGCGAAAGGGAACTGAAGTCACAACTCCGTGATCTTCATTCCCAATAGCCATGTCTGCACAGAGCGGACCAGAGGATTTACTGCAGCCCATCATGACTCCCTCCTTGCTTGTGTAACTGGATTTCTTTCCAAAAGTCACTACTGGGCACAGAGGGGATGGTGCACAGGATGCCACCATACAGGCCACAGGTTGCCCACACCTGCATCTCAGCACCGCACTGCAGGAGGAATACAGCCAGTGTACCAGCCCTATATTTGTAAGCACCAGCCATACAGGATAGTGCACAGAGATAAAGTTGTACTTCAGAAGTTACCAAATAAGAGACTTTAAAGAGCTCCAGTGAGCAGGATATGCAGTGAGGAGAAGCAGGCAGCACCTGAATATACCACAAACCCAGTGGTACTTTAATGGGGGTACTGGTTAGTAAGTTAATTATCTTGTTATCTATAAACAGGAAAACTCTTTATCTCAGAGTATTCTCTATGTGAGCAACTTCCCTCAGCCCCTGTCACCACCAGGTAGCAGATACCTCCATGCTCCAGACACAGCCCACTGTTGTTGCCGAAGGAAAACAAACCTAAGCCCTTCCTGTCTGTACATCCCACAGAAAGGGATTTTCCACTCTCCACTCACCCAACCATTTAACACTGATATGATAAACTGATATACAAGGAACCTCGAGGCAGTCATATGTTCAAGTGTTTTCTCACATAGACATTTTTGAGGATTTTAAATTATAAGGAAGCCATTTACCAGGCTGTGATAAAGGAGGCATTGGTCTGCTGAAACAAAGCAAACAATCAGGGTAAGAAACGTTTTGTTCTGCTGCACTTCCCTTTCCATACATTGCCAGGAGACTGTAATGAGCAATGAGTCATCATTAGAGTTCCATTAGAGTGGAATGAAAAGGGGCAGAAATAGACCAAAAAGTACACTCTATGCTTTCAAGATCCCCATGTGCCATGAATATACAGATCTTCATTAATTAGAGCTTGAAGGTAAATTATTGTGATTATTGCAAATTAATGCTGGGAACCAATCCAACAGAGCAGTCCAATAGATGTCACTGAATGCCGAGGCACCATATGCTTTTCCCAACAGTGCCAGAGGGACTCTCATCTCCTTCCATGGCTTCCCAGTATGTACATGCTCCTGGTGAGGCATTTAACATAATGCCTCCAGCAGCTTTAGGGCCTTAAGACATAGAAAGAATGAGGTGGAGCAATTCTTAGGTTTATTCCAAATGTAGCAGATCTTCAGAGCCTTAGAAATAGTCATTTGACACATGGATACAGAGGACTCAGACAAAATGCCAAGAAATCAATTGTCTAATAATTACAGAAAGAATAACCAACAAAAGGGTTTCTGCTGCAGTAAAATATCTTCTCTTTGCAGTTACACCCATGTGGTTCTTGAATGGACAAAATCCTGTCTCTAGGGGATAACAGCAACTACAAAGGCTCACCAGAGGCTTTTCTAATTTCCTTTTATCATTAACACTGATACTATCTAGATGGGAATGCTGTAGCTGCCTGAGTAACACTAAATGGCATATTACTCACTACTTCTCATAGTGCTTGGAGGTAAGCCTCAAGCTTGGTATTCGAGAACTCTGGGTTAACTGAAAGCACAAGCACCTGGAGTTTTTGTGTTATTGTAGCACCAAAAAGCCAGTGAACCAGGATGCCAGAGACTGTAGGAATAAACAGACTGTCCCTTCTCCATATCTTTTCTTCCTGCAAGAAATAAAAGGTCCTGGGGTCATTGCATGAAGGTCATGTCCTGCCCACAAGGCCAGGATTACAGAGGATGTGAAGCTCTGCTGGACAGCTGTTGGCTTCTCAAGACTAGATTGTTAGAGCAGATCATCCTGGTTTGGAAAGAGGCATCCTTACTTTCACAGTTAATGTGAAAGTGTCCCACTGATGCCTGAGAGCTGGTCACATCTATGAGCTCTTTGGACCAGTGTGAGAGGAGACAGAAGATTGGTTCTTTCCTCTTCCCTTTGATCCACATTCTACTCTTCTAGTAGCAAGTTTTAATCTGCTCATGACAATTTCTCTGTTGCAGAAATTGGTTATCACCTGATCTAAAAGAGATGTACAAGACTTCCAGCCTACCTTATAATGATATATGCATGTGTTTTTGTTCAGGTACATCACTGGCAGGACAGTTATGTAGCTTGAGTTTTCTGCAACATGTCTTCCAAATATGCTCATTACCCTTCAAGACATCCTTCTGTTCCAAGTGCCTGCAAAAGCTTCCCAAACCAAATTTGTCAATGTCAGATTCCCTGTCTGCTTACATGGCAATCTATTTTGTTTCAACAGGACCCAGACCAACTTATCTATCTTCACCCACTCTTACCCATCTTTTGTACCCCGAGTGCCCCCATCTGAACTCTGTGTTCTTTCATATCTCCTCCTTTACCTATGATTCTATCAATCAGGACCCTGCCCCTTCTCATCCATGCTAGGCAAGCTGCAAGTCCTCAGTCCATCCTCCCTTCCTCATCCTGCCTGGCATCCTGAACCAGCAATCCAAACACAGGCTCCAAGGAGTGTGTGTGAGGCAGCAGCAGCCACAATAGCAGCTCAGAGATCTGTCTGAACCCTTCTGCCTGTTTCACCTATCCCAAAAAGTCCCTCCATAGAAAGCTGGAAGAGGTTGTGGCTGCCACTTCCCATTCAAACATCTCATACAACACTTGAGCAAGGTCTGGTCAAGTGTGATAGTTGGAAGAGCCACCAGCATGTGGTCTGTATTTCCTTGCCTGCAAGGAACATCTGGATGTGATCTGAGAGGAACCTCTGCTTCAACCCTGCGTAGTGATTGCTCCCACCTATGAAGGGTCAGGCAGAGGAATCCCATTCTACAGTTGATCTGCTGGTCACCAGCACAAGCAACCTGATGTCTTCATAACAGATGGACACTGTGAAAACACAGCATATTTCATGGAGCTTTGCAGTTATCCAGGGAATTAACAAAATGACGTCGAAAGCCATGCCAGCTCCAACCTACATGCTGGGTTTGGCAGGCTGCTGACTGTGAGCAACTGGTGGGATCACTTCCACATCTGGGGGCCAGTCCTCTGAGCAGGATGAAGCCTGACATCAATCCCATGTGACTGATACAGCAGCAGAGCTGTGTAACCTGCAGCTCACATCTCACTTGGGCTGCCAACACCCTCGCTGCGAGAGCAGAGCTTGATCCAGATGCCACACTATGTCTAGGAATGCTCTCCTGACAACCTAAATAGGGATCTTTGGCATCTGAATTTCCAGCTGAGACACTGGAGACACAACTGAATAAAACTGGTAACAGGTAGCAGAATCCTCACAAAGTCAGACAAGAATTCACATTTTTGTCTGTTCTGCTCTCTACCCACTGCCCGGGATCAGGATCCCTATTCCAGCTGGTTGGCCCAAGAGGTCTTCTCCTCCTCATAGGTTTCTCAGCAGCACATCCTGACTGCAGGTATGAGAAATCTGCAGGATGAAAGGCCTCAAAACCTCTCTTGAAGACAAAGAGGGAGGAGATCAAGTGCTTGTTTCCCTCCCTAGTCCTGCATTGTAATCTCAGAGAGGTCACTTACAGAGGCTGACAGAGTGTATTTCTTTAGTGCTCTTACTTTTTAAAATGTGGTATCTTTTTTGGTTTTAATCTGTCTTTGCTTTCTGATCTTAATTTTATCTTCTTTTTGGTCTTTTCATATAACCTATAAGACTGATGATTTTGGGGAAGGTTTAACCCCAAACTTTCACAGAACTACTTAGAAACTGATTAAAACCTGGAAAGAGCTGGTTAATAAGCTGGTTAAACAGCACACTCCAAAAGTCAGCCATTTGATGTTACATAGGAAATGCAGGTTCTTTCAAACCGTTCTTGCTTCATCATTTCAACCCATTTGATCCTACGTTTATCATTATTTTAGTGTCATTAGGGAAAGTGAATTATGACTACAACATGTGCTGTCAGTGTGATCCAGAGAGTCACTTGTAGCTCCATTGTGTTAATTCTTGGTGTTTCTAACAGTTTGGTTACAGTAATGGATAAGGATAGCATGTATGCAACTGCATAGCAATCAGAATTATAACAAATTTGAGTTAAGCCTTCAACCGCATTATTCCAAGTGTTCATTAATCAATATTACCAGCAAGTTATTTCTTTAATGTGCTCTTATTCTTCTGGCAGCAAGTGCAGTTTACTTGCATATGGAGGGAATGATATATCACTTTCATCTAATAGAAAAGCAAGCAAATTACCTCCATCACCATAGCAGCCAAACAGCCAATTTGGCTTGCACCCTTGCGTAGGACTGTGATGGGGGAATACTCACTATAGCTATTAAGTACATACCTAAACACATGTTGCAAAACACAGAGCGATGGGAATATCACATGGAGTCATTCTGGGGCCCCCAACACAAGAGGGATGTGGACCTGCTTGAGCAAGTCCAGAGGAGGCCATGAAGATCAGGGAGCTGAGGCATCTCTCACATGAAGGCAGTCTGAAAGAGTTGGAGTTGTTCAGCCTGGAAGAGAGAAAGCTTCAGGGAGAACTTAGAGCAGCTTCCCATGCCTAGAGGGTGCCTACAAGAAATCTGGAGAGGGACTTTTTACAAAGACATGTAGTGACAGACATGGGGAAAGGCTTTAAAGTGACAGAGGAGAGGCTTAGATTAGACATTAGGAGAATTTATTTACTATGAGGGTGCTGAGGCATCGGCACAGGTTGCCCAGAGAAGTTGTTGCCCCATCCCTGGCAGTGTTCAGCATCAGGTTGGCACTTTCTTGCTTGCTGATATCTACAAGCAGATCCAGTCACTCAGCATAAATGGAAAGTAAGTTTAAGGCTGCTGTAATTTTCATCTGCATTGAAAAAGTGCAGGAGAATCTGTAAAGCTTAAGATTTTCTGGGGTTTAATGCAAACAGGTTTTCCCAGAAGAAATAACAGAAGCTGGTTGAATCTAGGACCAAATCCCTTGCCAACTCTCATACTCTTTTTCTGAACTGGAGGGATGCTATAAGCACTTTATAGTGGAAAATACATTAGGTATTAAGAAATCTGCCTCCTGTTCCCAGTGTTCCGCTCATTTACATCTGAACTTTCAGAAATCACATCTGACATTAAAATTCAGTGTGAAGTAGAGATCAGACAGAAAGTACAGCTGAAACTGTTTAAATTTCTCAGAGAAAATCAAGCGAAAAAGGAGGTAATATAAAAGATTTAGATAGACCTAATAAATGCATCTGAAAAGCACAGTTTAAATAAATAAATACAGGAAGTTTTCAGTATACAATTCAGTTCCACTCATTCCATTATAAACAGCTTTCAATTTAATGCATCAAAATGCTTGTTAACGGCCCCAACATTGCCTTTAATTCCCATGTACAGAATATAAATTACACTCTTTTTGGGCAGCTGCTCTTTTACTTCATATTTTGCTTCCGAAGAAATTGTTAATATATTTCATATAGGCATACGCTCAGTACTGTTATAATGTTATCATTTGAAACAGATTACAGAAGCAGGTTCATCAGATACCAAATCTTGGCCTCCTGATATCTTTATTGGTCTAGGAGAAAATGGTCTGGTTTATCAATGGCAGCTGTTTATCCAGACTTTTTCTGCAGAAAAGAAATAATGCAGCTATATTGCTACCTCTGTAGCAATATGCAATATTATTTTCATGGAGATATTAAAGAAAAAGTGCTGTTCTTTATCGTTTACTGTATCTCCACTATCAAGTCAAGTCCCAGCTATATTAAGGACCTTGGTGTACTGGATCCCAACCATGCAATATTATCTGTCTCTCATGTATTAAACCCACCCGTCCTGTATTTTTCCCTTTCAGAGTAAGTATTGGAAGAACAGAAAATGAGGATGCATTCCGTATCTCTCCTCAAAAGGGAGATGTATAAAAAAGCAGCTATCCCATTCAGTAGATTTTGTTCTGAAAGGGTAAAGAGGAGTTTGAATCAAAGATATTTCCAGGTTTCTTTGTTACCACTCTATTTAGGCAGAGGCAATAGCTTCTAGTAGTTTTTACAGTTAACATTGCAAAAGCTTCTGGTTTGTTTTGAATTATTCACTTGACAGTAGGGTTTACTACCATACCCTGATGACCAAAAGGAATACATTTTAAGCACTTCAAGAAAATGTATTTTATTTCCTAATAATCACTGAAAGGTGATGGCCAGATTTTACCAGGCTGCATTCATTTCAAAGGCAAGTCTGTAGGGAGAAGACTACTTCAGGCCATTTTTATAGTTCTTTGTATGAATATAGCAGTTCCCAACAGAAATTACAACAGATTTAGGAAAAATAATGAAAAACATTGTATATAGACACTGATGTTCTCTTCAGTCTCCTAAATCATGCTTGCCCTACAGCAGGTTAAGTATGCACTCACCCAGGCAACAAACAGTAATTGTGATAGCAATGTCAGGTACTCAGCAGAGTGTGAGAAGTTGATGTTTCAGCCTGAGAACTCTTGTCATTCACTTTATGAGATCAGGCAATTTGCAGAATAAAACAATTCAAGAGATTTCACCAAGCAAATTGGAGGAAATAATGAGATGCTCATAAATATTTGGGGCTAAAAAAAAAGGCTAAATCTATTTTATATATATATATGCAATATATTGCTGATATTCTTTCTATTGCCTGGGATATAAAGTAGTTTGAATTACAAGATATTGAGGATATCATTAAACTTCCTTCCACAACAGAAGTTGCTCTACCTCAGCTCATTCATCTGTAGTTTTATTATCATTTAGGAATTCCAACACACATATGTACCCATAAGGAAATGTTGGAAGCAAAATACAACTTGTGCACAAAATGCTTCAATTTAAAATAGAAACAGTCCAAGTAGGCTTCAATTAAAAATAGAAACGGAAATAAAAACAAGGTTAAATGCAACTTTTAACACTCTAAGGATGCCAGCAGATAAAACAAAACAATATAAAGCAGGGAGACAAAAACACATATGGAGTTAACAGTGCTCTGTAAACCCTCAGCAGAGCACTGAGACACACGTTTTTGAAACAGTTAAGCCTGAGTATGGATATCAGTGTCAGCATCATGTGAAACTGGGGCTGAAGTTCTCACACATGGGAGGACCTTCAGTGAGCCCTGCAGGGGATGGATGGGGACACAGCTCAGGTGTGTGGGATGGGAAACGGCAGCTCCTTTACACTGCCTTTGCCATGAGCTGCTCCCAGGCAGACTGTGGGCACCAGGATTCACCCTTGGGGCTGGTGGCATGGGTGCTCCTGGGTCAGGCCACCTATGTAAGTGATGGTTGTGCTGAGCCTTGTGCAACTGTAATTATAGCTGAGTTGACTGCTTTCCACACTGGGAGATGCTGTCATACATGTAACTTTGAATTGCAAGAGAAGAAGAAGCATAGGGGCTACAGGGAGCTGGCAGTGGACTCTGTTCTCTGCAGTGCAACAGCTCTGGCTTTCATCAGAGCCCACACTTGTGGTAACCTGCCCTGCATATTGTACTGCTTTGCTGGCAATGACACCAGTGAAAATCAAAACATCATGCACCACGCATCAGTCCACTTGCATTGCTGGATGTAAACCACATCCAATTAGAGGTGAATTGAGCTGCTGATTCAAGAGCAAGCTCTCTCCAAGGCACCAGAACAGCACCTGGACTGGTCCAGTTACCCACTGAACAGGCATCTCCACGTTGCCTGGCAAGAAGCAGCACTGGGGTGCAGCGCTGTCTCCCTGCACCGCAGCAAGGGGTCACAGGGAGCCTGGGAAGCAGCTGGTTCAGTGCAGGGTCAGGATGTATGCATGCAGACATCACTCCTTCTGACCGGGACAGACTCAGTCATATTGCCCAGACTGGAAACCTCCTGACACTTGAATCTATGTATGCTACAGTGTTGTATACCACCTATAAAAGCTTAAGGTGTTCTAAATGAACTATGCATGCATGCAGATGAATGCATGTGCATAATACATTTAGTTTAACTTTCCTGTAGAGAGAATTCTTCCTTTGTACTGGATAAGAAGAAGCTGCCAGCCTTGAGCAGCCTTTTTTTCTTCCTTATACCACATTAAAACATTGCTATTCAGACTGAATTTTAGTGTGAATCATATGATTACATTGATGCTTCAGAATATAAGTGCAGAATTCCTTTTGGCATTAATGGTATTTATGAAAGCAACCAGAAGAATATGTTCAAATTTAAAATGCGGTAATACTTCACCTTCAGGCTGTTTTTAACTTTTTATTTTATTTCTGCTGAAGGAAAACAGTCTGAAGGGATTTACATGAAAAAGTATCACAGCTCCACCACCCTGAAGGAGAGTCACATAGAATATCTCTCTGTCATAAACACACAGTTTTGCATAGAAGTTTTGTTGTTGGTATGGAATTAAGCTCTATTTTATTAAGAGCATTCTGAGCTCATACATAACTACTCGGTTAGTGGCTGGCTAGAAGCGATATACAGAGACACTGAGAACTTGTTTGGAAGAGGCTGGATGGGAAGAATACACACGACTCATACAAAAATACATTGGGCATTGCATTTCTACGAAAGGTAACTGTCTACAAGCCTAAGGAGAGCAAGCTGCAGGGACCTCATGTTCTCTGTCACAGAGAGCCTGTGCTGGGTTAGCATCTGTGGCATGGTTTCATTGGGGTTGGCCTAGCTGAGAGCGCTTCAGTTTAACTGGGAAGATGCAACAGCCTGGGCTTCAGCACAGGTAGTGGGGAGATCCTCAGGAATAATGCTGGATAATTCCTCTGGCACCTCTGTCTGGCAGGAAAAGGTGAATGTTGGAGGCAGCAATACGAGCCCCTGGTTTTGGTGAATTACAGTCACCAGGACCTTTCCTAAAACTGGCTGTTTAGTCGGAAGATCAAAGCCAAGTGCTTAACTCCAGATCCTGAGTGCAGCTGTGCATGATGCACTGTTTCTCAGGGCTGCTAAGCACACACAGACTCTGCTGAAGCTAAAAAGTGGCTGTGACAGGAGCCAAATGGAAGAACTTTCTTTCAAAAGCCCAGGTTTGCTTTCCTTGGCAGCTTCAGGAGCAGCTGGAAACGAGTTCTAAACCCTTAGCTGCTCTGAAGCTCTCATGGGTGTGTTGTGCAGAACAACAACATCAAGCTTAACAACAACAACATAGCTTAAATGACTATGAATTTCCTGCAGCAGAGTGTCTATAACAATGCTTAATATATGGCTATAAAATTACAGACCATGTGTTTTACATCAATAGCATTTAACACCAAATTACCCTTTATTCATGAAATCAAAAGTTTTCAAACTTCGTTTTCACCAAGGACCAGAGTCTTTGCTGGAGCATTATTATGGAACTGATAACAGTATTATTATTATAATAGTCCAAAAATATCATAATCTGTATTACTTTATTAATATCTTTAGGATTCCTGGATGCCTTTTCCCAGCTCACCCAGACCCTTCTTTTATTCCTGTCTTCCTTCAACCATCTGCTGCCCCATCTTAAACTTCAGAAACCTTTCCCTATGGGGTAGCTGGTACCACCTACAAAACATTTATCATGTCTTGAACATCTCCCTCCTTTCCCAAGAAGGCTGTGGACTTGGGATCCCACAGGGACACTGTTGCCTCTTTCCAATAGTAGAAGGATTTCTGGTACCACATGAAATTCCTAGGGCATGGTCACTGATGTCTTTGGCTGAGCCCCTGCGTGCTCTCAGTGAAGGGCAACAAGCTCAGCACACTGCAGAGCCAAAGACCAGTTTAGATCCCTTGTTAAAGAAACCTGGATGTGGACTCTCACTACATGGCTTTAGGGCATCTAGAATAAAACAATAATTGTACACATGAGCCCCTCCTGTGAGGAATACATGAAAACAACCCAGGGAACAGAGTGGCACAGTGCTTGCACTGTTTTCCTTCAGCATGTTTGCTTAAACTTCAGGGAGTGGCTGGTTGTGACTGAAAGCATTGACAGATCCAACCTTCCCAAGAAACTTCTCTCTCAAACAACTCCATCCTGGAAACCCCGCAACACCAATGTAGCTGCCAACAGGGGCAGAGACATACTTGCTTATCAGCATTACTCAATGCTTCCAATGCAGTTTACACAGGCCTTTTCCATCAGCTTTGAGCTTCAAGCTTCATCAGATTTAAGTCAGCATCGCAGCTGTCTTTGTGGTGTCAACACTTTTCCATGGGCTGCTCTTGAGTGGCACACTCTCTCCTTTCTATCACCCCAGGAAACTTTCTGACCCTGGCTTCCAGACCTGCATCCCTCTCTAATTTGTTGCTAAAATGAGGGTTTTCCCAGAATGGGGCTGTTTCAAGCAAACTGTCAAGGGGAGTGTCTTACAGTCGACCCCCCAAGATCCTTTATTGTTAATGCATAGATACAGTCAATAAATTCCAGATTTTTCTTAAACACAGATCTTTGTATGGGTCTACAAATTCCTGTAGCTTAGCAAGTCCCGTTATAGAAGTGCAAATGGAGATACACTGAAATCCATGGAGGAAACCACTTTTCGGTCTGGGATAGCAAAGCACAAGCACAAAGGACAAAGAACAAGCGAATGTAGCTGCCACCACAGTTCCTGTTTTCTGGCACAGGTAAGTGGCTGTCTGAGGGCTGCAGCTGCTGAGCCTGGGCTGAGCAGTGCCCAGAACTGCCCCACCACCTTCACTGTCAGCCCCATGCTGTGCTCAGTGGGGGAAGGCACCAGGCAGCACTAGAGTTGCTTTACTCTTGTCTTCAGGGAGACCAAGTCTGTTTTACAAGTGACAAGTGTCACAGGTGACAAGTTTCTGACCAGCAATGGGGTACTACAGCTGCACTGCAGGCTCAAAGGCCATGGGGTTTGCAAAGGGCTGTTGTGTTGGCCATGGGCAGCAAGCCCTTGGCTTCAGGCAGGGCTCGAGACAAGGGTGCAGCACAGGGAAAAGGAGCCTGAAAACAAAGAGCAAAGGGAACTCCCTTGCACCACAGTGAGAACTGTTTTCAGTAGCTAAGCTGAGAAATGATTAGCAATAACCAGCATTGAGTTATGGCATTCTAACTATTTATTCTCATTACTTAAACGTATGTGAGGTGCATGTATCACTCTCAAAAGGGGCTGCACCTCCATAGGAAGCATTGATTTATATTTTAAAATAAATAATCGTAAACACAGATGCTCGATCACAAATTGTATTTCCAGAAGGTCAACATATTTATTGTCTGTCAGTTACTTGGTGGAAAATTATGATGCTTGCTTTGTCTCTTTAAATCTGTTAAAAAGCATCTTTTCCATCCAGTTTCTCAGGTTGTTAGACACAATAGTTGAAAAGCCATGACCCATAAAGTCAAAGGTTAATCTGATTTTCAGATCCATCAGGTGGAGCAAGCAGAACCTTGTGCAGATTCCCTATTGTTAGGGCAATTTCCCGCAGCTGCCTCTGCCACGGAAGCAGAGATGTTCAGGCAGTCCTGACTGCACTTTCCCCCACCAGCCTGCTCCAGAGCTGAACCTACTGCTCCCTGATGCAGCCTGTTCTGGCTGATTTCAGGGTTCCAGTTCATTCTTTGTTGGGACTTCTGAAGAAGCCACAGTTTCTGCTATCTCAGAAGACCTTTATGTCAGCCCGATGGGTGTACTGCAACACAACTGAAACAGGCTCCATTCCCAACCACTGAAGCTCCTCAGTGTCACCATACGTAGGATGGCTGTAACTAGCATTATGCTAAAGCTCTCTTATGTGTCTGCCCCTTGGCTGGCAGTACTGTACTACTGAATGAAGTCCTGGATTTAATTGCTAATTCAGTTCAAATTGGGAGAAATGAAGCAGATATAACTGTCACATTATTGCGCTTTGGACAATCTATTTTAGAGAGAAGCATGAAAAAAAATCATTTTAGTACATTATTATTAGTAATAGTAGTGATAGTATCATTATTATCATTATTATCATTATAAGGAAGAAGTTCTTTACTGTTAGGGTGGTGAGGCACTGGAAGGGGTTGCCCAAGGAGGTTGTGAATGCTCCATCCCTAGCAGTGTTCAAGGCCAGGTTGGATGAAGCCTTGGGTGATATGGTTTAGTGTGAGGTGTCCCTGCCCACGGCAGGGGGGTTGGAACTGGGTGATCTTAAGGTCCTTTCCAACCCTAACTACTCTATGATTCTATGATTATCATTGTTGTCATCATTATAATTCTTATATTCACCCTGCAGAAGACTGTTAAGAGCTATAGCTACTAGTCCATAAAACAGAAACTAAAAACCAAAGACAAGCCAAAAAACCTTCTTTAAATAAAACAAGGTGAGGAAGAATCCATTTAAATAAAGCTGTCATGAGCATTAATAAAAGAGAGAGATCAAGTTATAAAACAAGTGTGTGTGTGGGGGGGGAAATGTGATTATCTAAGCTACAAATTGCTTAGGTCCCACAATACTGACAGGTCTTGCAGAAAACGCAGCAGAACTGTAACAAGAGACCTGTGAAGGGCACTGTAGAAGAAAGAACAAAATTTACAGTACCTTATTACACAACTAACCCAAGAGAGCTCTTTTTTTCACTCTAACACAACTTAGCAAATATCTATATACACACTTTTACCTCTTCCTAAGACTTTTGGAAGTGCCAACAAATTCTAAATACTTGCTTTTGTCTTATTTGTTTTTCTTTCTTTGGCTACTGATAAGATTCTGCATATTAGTTGTAGCAATCTGAATGACAGCATATTAATGCCAGAATGTCATGTGTCTGGGAAAGCAAATAGCCAGGCTAACTATGAAGGGCCCAGGCACCTCATAAGCAATGCTGAAAAGAAAAAGAATGAAGGGGGAAACAGTTTTCCTGCTTACAGAAGATGCCGGGATTATGATTTCTGAGAGTATAAATACATATGTATATATAATATATATAATATATATATTTTTATGTATGCAATATATAGTATAATATATATAGCGTGTGTGTATATATATATATACATATGATTTCTGAGGTAAACTCAGCCTGAAGTCTAGGAGTCTTGGGGTTTTGACAACTTGCTCACAAACCCCACTTCCTTCCTCAGAACGGCTGGCTGAGAACAAGCGCTACGTAAGGCAGCTGGGATGTTGTACGCACAGGCTGACATTCTAAACCTTGACGTTCTGCCAGAGCTGCTCATTTAATTAGTAGTTAAATAAGTAAACAAATAAACATATCAATAAAAGTAAATGAAAATCAAGAAAAAAGGCAGCACTGCCTCCGTTTGAGCAGGTTTGATGGTTAAGGCTCACCCGCGCTGCAGGAAAGATCCTGGCCAATGCACAGTTGAAAGCTGGTGCCTGGCTCTCCTGAGCTGCAGGAAAGCTTGTGCAGCAGAAGCCGCAGCCCGGATGTAGGGGAAGGATCCTTCTTCACGTCTGCCACATGCTCCTGAGCTGCTGTCAGCAGATGAAGCCCTTTGCCCACCCATCCCGCTTACTCTTGAAACAGCCCCATTTAAGGAGTGCCTGCAGAGAAGGCAGATCACAGGTTACTCAGAAATTCCCCTCTGCTTGGCACATACAAATCACTTCCCTGCATGTTTAACCCATGCTTAACTCAGGCACAAGCCAAGCTCATCTTACATTCTGAAATATGAATTCCAAAATGCTGAGGCAGTTAAAACATTTGTGCCTGTGCTCAGCCGAGCTGTTATTGCTGTCCCATAACTCCACGCACCTACAGATACCCACACATCCTTTTACCTGCTCATTTTCCTATGGTCTCTGCATTGCAACTTATTTGATTACTTTCAGGGTTTTTTGCTGAGACTGCCAGAAAAATTGTTTCCATCATTGAGGTTTTGAAGCATCTCACATCATCATCAGGGCAAGATGTTCTTTCACAGGAGCCAGGGCGAAGGAACCCTGGAGAGGATATAATCATTCTGCTCCACCTCCCCTATGAAAAGCTGCCAATGGGAGCACATAAACAAGCTAATCCCTATTCCATCCCATTATTAGCAGATTTAGCTACAGGCATTAAAAAGGTACAGATAATGGAAATTAAGTAGAGGCTGTAGAAGCAAAATTGTGATGATTATGAAGATGATGATGATGCTTATAGTGAAATTAGAAGTTTATTTTCAGGATACTTGCAGATAGGTTCTTGTAGAAAAAGTAATTCTGTATATTTTAGCAAATACGAAATTCCTATAGGCTTCTGGGCAGCTTACATTCAAGTATCTATTTATGTGTATTTATATGGATTGCAAGCAGTTACAAGATTATGTGACATCTCTTATTGTGATTGCCAGTCAATTAAGATCCCTCCTTAGGCCCTTTCTCCTCCCTAGGTACCTAATTCAAGGCTGTTCTCATGCAGCTCAGGGTGTTGCACTTACTAGTCCTCCACTGTGAGCAGGAATATGAACCCACTTTTCTGCCATGAATGCTTTCCCCACTCAGCTATGCAGCATGGTTTTGGGTAAGGACAGGCCTGTGTCAGTGCTCCATTTTGTGTTGCCTCTTAAGTATTTATGGGAAAGGGCAGAAAGGATGAGTTTGCACAAGCAGGAGGGAGAGACTGCAGGAGAATGGGACACCTGGGCTCCAGCCCCTGCTTTGTTAAAGCCCATCCTGCTTCAGTACAATAGTTGTGCTCTGAAAATACCTTCTAGATTAAGTCCTGCTGGTGAGAGGGATCTCTAGCTTTCAGGTCCATAGAAGCATAGGGTTTTAGCCGCTCAGTATGACCAAAAACAAAGGTAGTTTCCCATGTGCACTGAATTTGGGAGACCCATGTCCGTGTGTTGTATCAGCATGAAACCCATGCATGCAACAGTTTTATCCCTAGTTTCACCTTAGTCTAAAAGAGACCTTGGATGTCTGTTTGCTCCTCCCATGTCCTCAGCCCCACAGGTCTCTGACACAGACAATGCTCAGAGGAGGACCTGCAGATGAAAGGCGCTGTGCCATGAAAGGTGAATCCAGCTGTAAGCCCCTACAGCCTGGCAAAGCAAAAATACTTCCAGGTTTTGGTCACCTTGTGGTTAGGACAGCAATGGAAAAAGAACAATTTGCCCTAAATTTTGTGCTTGAGAATGAAATAAATGGAAATTTGTCACTGATAGCATTTTGTGGATTTGGCTTTTTGGGCTTGCAGTGAAACCACCTGGCTGTGTGGGGGACTGAATTGAACCATCACACTAACCATGTGCTACTGGAGATACTCTCTCTGAACTCCAGTCCCAGAAATATCCCAAAAGGAAACCCATGTGTGATGGTGCAGTACAGAAATCAGGTATAGTAGAAGAAACAAATCCCTCCAGGTAGTGCTGGTATTTATATATTTTTAAATGTACTTGGTGCTCCTGCTTGCAAACTGGTGCAAAGAGCACCAGTGACTCTGCTTCATCAGCTCTGATAAGCCTAGAAATGCTGGGGGCTGCTGCAGGAGCAGATGGGAAACGCAGGAAGTAGGATTTATGTTTTCATAAATGGGATTTTGTCCTCCACATCACTATGGTGCCTTAGGCACTGTGCTTCAGAAGGGCCTTCCGCCAAAGATAAAGAGCTTCTTCATGCTTATTAAACACTGCACAGTACTTCTGAAAAGGTAAGAATATCTCCATTGAACACCACATGACACAGTGATCTTCCTAAGCAGAATCATGTGAAAAAAGTAAGACTCCAAGTGGGTTTTGTTTGGGGCATTACCAGGGAAAATCAACCAATTCTTCCCTCAAAACTGTTCTTTCCCCTGCAGATACAGCCTCACCACCATAATGTCAGACACCTATTCTGACACACTTTCCAAACCCATTTGGCAGCTGAATTCACACCTGTGGATATTCAGCACCTCTGCGATAATACAACAGAGAAGTTCAGGCCTGCAGAAATAGCACATTCATCTCACATTAGTCCTACTTCTTCTCTCACTAAAGTTTTTGGGAATTCTCCCATTGCTTTTATTCAGAGCACGGAAAGAACAGGAAACAAACCTTCAAGCAATGGCATGCTTTAATGTGAGGAGTCCCTGCCCATGGCAGGGGGGTTGGAACTGGATGATCTTAAGGTCCTTTCCAACCGTAACTATTCTATGATTCTAAGCAAGGTAAGGTATATACAGGCTACAAGCAAGTAAGTGTTATGCTGTGGAAATAAATTCCATATCCCTATGAGGCAGAGCTCCAAGTATTTCTATGGTCTGCAAAAGAAGCAAAAAAAGGGCCTGCAACAGAAATAATTTTTATGATCAGAAAATGTGTAAACAGATTGAACCAATGTACTTTCACAGGATATGCTTCCAGCTGCTCCATATAATATACCCTGTGCTCAAGTACTCAAGAGCCAGGACCAGCCTTCACAGCAAACTTTTTCTTTATTTCAAAGGGAATTTTGTTACAGTTCTGTAAAAAGTGTCTAGAAAGGCAAAAATAGGACACAAGGAAATGGAACGAAGCTGCATCAGGGAAAGTCCAGATTGGACATTAGGGAAAGTTCTTCCCAGAGAGGATGGTCAATCACTGAAGAGGATCCCCATGGAAGTGGTCATGACACCAAGCCTGTCAGAGCTCAAGGATCATCTGGACAATGCTTTTAGCCATATGATTTAGCGTTAGGTACTCCTGCCAGGAGCAGAGAGTTGGACTTCTTGGTCTTTATGGGTCCCTTCCAACTTCAGATATTATATGATTCTATATATATATACAGAACCTACAGGGACATTATGATAGGCATAAGCTTTTTGGTGACTTTAAGTATTTGTTTCTTCTTGCCCAGGCTGTTGGGGATAAGTTGACAGCTGGATGGCAGCAAGCTGGAGAAATGGGCTTACAGGAACCTCCTGATATTCGCCAAGAACATATGCTGAGTCCTGCAATCGGAATGGAGTAAACCCACATGGAAGGCTTACTGTTGAGACAGCGACTTTGTAGGAAAGGGCCTGAGGGTCCTAGGAGACAACAAAGCGAATATGAACCAGCAGTGTGCCTTTGCAGCGATGAAGGGTAACTACAAACCAGGGTGTATTAGCAAATAGCCAAGGAAAGTGACCATAACCCTCTAACTGGCACATGTGATGGATAGTACTGTGTTCAGTCTGGGGCTTCCCAGCCAACCTACTGGAGTGAGTCCAGCACTAGGCCACTAGGGATGACACAAGAACAGTCTGAAAGAAATGGATTTGTTCAGCTTTTAGAAGTCAAGGTAAAGGGGAAGAAACTCTATTGCTGTTTTCAACTACCTATGAAGAGGGTATACAGAGAGAAATGAGTAATTCTTTTTGGAGGTAAATGGTGATGAGAGGCAACAGACACAAACTGCAGCAACAGAAATCCCAAATAGATAACTATGAAAAAACCCACAACTCACGGGTGGGTGTTTGAAGACTGGAATTGGTGCCCAGGGAGGCTGCAGTATCTTCATCCTTGGAATATTGAAAACTCGACTGAACAAGATTCAATGCAATATAGCTTCAAATTTGGCCCTGCTTTGACAAGGAAGGTGGAGCACATGCTTCAGAGGTCCTCTCCAATCAGAATTATTTTATCATTGTATAAAAGTTTAGAGTATTCTCCATGTAAATCTGTTTTAAACATGAATAAAATGCTCTTGCATTTACTGAATGCTGAATATGATGCCTAGCAAGGTGGCATAACATAATTCAGATGCTCCAAAGAGCTCATGTGAATGTGTTTCAGGCCCACACACAGCTTCCCTAGCTCCACAGCATGGTTAGCAATTCAGAGAGAAAAGTATATTTATCTCACATAAGTCTACATTTTCTAAAAATCCAACCTGTCATCTTTCCTTTGCGTTAGTCATGAGGTGCAGAAGTCAACAGCATCAATTTTCAAACACTGGCACACAGAATTCAGCCTCAACATTTTATTTGAAGTCAATATCTAAACATTCAGAGGTCTACCCTCCACTGAAGAAAAGTCTGGCCTAGACCAGATGGATTGCAGGCTAGGAGTTTTGAGGAACTTGCCTGACCGTTACTTCCTTTGAGAAGTGAGTCTTCACCTTTGACTCAAAAGTGAATAACACGATCCTCTTTCCCAGAGAGAACTGAAATCAAAGCATATATACTATTCACAGAACCACAGGATGGTTTGGACTGGAAGGGACTTTACAGATCATTTCATTCCAACCCCCCCTGCCATGGGCAGGGACACCTTCCACTAGACCAGGTTGCTCCAAGCTCCATCCAACCTGGGCTTGAACACTGCCAGGGATGGGGCAGCCACAACTTCTCTGGGCAACCTGTGCCAGGGCCTCAGCACCCTCACACTAAAGAATTGCTTCCTGATATCTAATCTAAGAATAATATACCCTCTGTCAGTTTAAAGCCACTACCCCTTGTCCTGTCACTACATGCCCCTCTCCAGATTTCTTGTAGCCCCCCTTCAGGCACTGAAAAGTTGCTGTAAGATTGCTGTAAGATCCCCTCAGTCTTCTCCAGGCTGAACAAGCCCAACTTTCTCAGCCTGTCTTCATAGGAGAGGTACTCCAGCCCCCTGATCATCTTTGTGGCCCTTCTCTGGACCTGCTCAAGCAGATCCATGTCTCGTGTTGAAGGCAGAACTGCAGGTGGGGTCTCACGAGAGCAGAGTAGAGGGGCAGGATCACCTCCTTCGACCTGCTGGTCACGCTCCTTTTGATGCAGCCCAGGATACAGTTGCTTTCTGGGCTGAGAGCACACACTGAAGCCGGCTCATGTTGAACTTCTCATTAACCAACACCCCCAAGTCCTTCTCCTTAGGGCTGCTGTCAACCAGTTCTCTGCCCAACCTGTAGCTGTGCCTGGGATTGCCCCGGCCCAGGTGAAGGACCTTGCACTTAGCCTTGTTGAACTTTATTAGGTAAGCAAGGGCCCACCTCCCAAGCCTGTCAAGGTCCCTCTGGATGGCATCCCTTTCCTCCTTTGTGTCAACTGCACCACACAGCTTGGTGTCATTGGCAAACTCTATCCCGCTCTCCATGTCACTGACAAAGATGTTACATGGCACCTGTACATGGCACTGGTCCCAACAGTGACCCCCGAGAAACACCACTTGTCACTGGTCTATACTTTGGACATCAAGCCATTGACCTCAATCCTTTGAGTGTGACCAGGCAGCCAATTCCTTATCCAATGTGTAGTCCATACATCAAATTCATGTCTCTCCAGTTTAGAGACTAGGATGTTGTGTGGGGCTGCCAAATGCCTTGCACGGGTCCATGTAGATGATGTCAGCCACTGTTCTTTTATCCACCAATGCTGTAACCCTGTCACAGAAGGCCACCAAGTCTGTCAGGCATGATTTGCCCTTAGCAAAGCCATGCTGGCTGCCACCAATCACCTCCTCATTTCCTAAGAGCATATGCTAAGGCATAGTTTCCAGGAGGATCTGCTCCACGATCTTGCCAGGCTTGGACAATTTCTCTGTGTTCTTCTCAGGCTACCTTGTCCTTGTTTCCACCCTCTGCAGCCTTCCTTTTTGTGTTGGAATTTATCCAAGAGCTCCTTGTTCATCCATGCAGGCTTCCTGGTGCTTTTGTCTGACTTCCTCTTTGTCAGGAAGCATCGCTCCTGAGCTTAGAGGAGGTGATCCTTGAATATTATCCAGCTTTCTTGGACCCCTCTTTCTGCCAGGGCATTATCCCCTACAATGCAGATCCCTGAAGATGCCAAAATCTGGTCATCTGAAGCCCAGAGCAGTGTGCCTGTTATGCACCCTCCCCACTGCCCTAATGATCCTGAACACCATCATTTAGTTGTCACTGCAGCCAAGGATGCCCTTGAGTTTCACATTTTCCACCAGCCCCTCTCTGTCAGTGAGAACAAGGTCCAGGATAGCACCTATCCTCAGCTCATCTAGCACTTGGAGAAGGAAGTTATCATTGACACATTCTAGGAAGCTCTCGGATGCCTTGCTGTGCTGTTCCTCCAACAGATACTGGAATGGCTGAAGTCCTGTATGAGGACCAGGGCTTCTGAACATGAGACTGCTCCTATCCATCTATAGAGGGCCTCATCTGCTTGGTCTTCCTGGTCAGGTGGCCCCCATTATGAGGTCCCCTGTCTCCCTGTATGAGTGGTGCCCACATGAAACAACAGCAGTGGATAATAGCCAGTGGACCGTTTGAGACTTGGTAGTTTCTCAGTGACATCCCTGACAAAACTCTCCAGAACTGTGTCAGGTTGTCAAATGGTTACCTCTGTGCCTCTCAGAAGAGTTGCCTACTAAGAAAGTAACTTTTCCATGTGAAGAGCCCTCATCTTACCTATTGTATTCTTACAGCATCCTTGTGCCAGAGGCAGGCACCCACAGAATTTCAGACAGCACACAGATTTGTTTTGAGTGGTGAGCTGTTAAGCTGTCTCCCCATATGTCTGATCTGAGCTTCTCCTTGTCATCTCACACAGATAATCATTTAAACTCTAACAAGCCTACGTATATTCCTTTACATTCTCCCTCGTATTTTGTGCGAAATAGTGACCACAGGTGGAGTGGGAGGACAAACACTGCATCCTCTCTGAGTTTGTCATTGGCATTTTTCAAAGTCTTTGGGTCAAAAAGCTTGCAAAGTTCAGTCTGCTGCCTTAGCATCTCCAGGAGCAGATGTGATAACCTCTGATGGGCTCTGCTCTTACACAGGAAAAAATTAGACTTTCCAGGATACATGCCAAGTTCTGCTCATGTCCCCCTTCTCCAGCATTTTCTAGATGGCAAGCCCATTAAAGCATTAGGGAGAGAAATAGGCAGTGGAGTGCCAGTCTGATGAAAACCACTGGCCACCCAGCAGACAACAGGTAGCATGAAGAGAGTGTCCTCAGGTGGAATGGGGCTGGGAATGAACTGGAACCAGGCAAATCAAACATGATTCTGGCCACCAAATTGAGTAGCCACAGGGCTTTGGGAATCCCACAACCTCAGGCTTGCCTTCCCCTGTAACTCCAAAATATGCCTGTTATGGCATCCAGGTGAAACCCTGAATTTTAATAAGTCTTTTGTTTCTTTTTATTTAGTGTTTTTTTTTCTTGAAAGTAATGACCTCTGTAACATAATCAGGAAGCAAAGCAAAGCAAAGCAAATGCATGAAAGGAAGAACAAGGTTTCCATTACACTGTAATCAAATGGTGAGTTATTAATCTCAAGTATTTCTTTGACCTAACAGAGGTTTACTGCTCCTCAAAATATCTATAACATCAGCCCTGGAAACATCTGAACATGAGATAAGAAAAATAACCCCTTCATCCCAAAAGAGGTCTATCTGTAATATTTAATTTGGGGTAGATATTGTCTCAACTCTACTTCAGGTACCACTTAACACACTCTCAGCATCCCTCTTCATTAATCTACTTTTGGCTCTGCAGACTTTATTAATAGACAGCTTTATCAGAAAAGCTTATAAGTGTCACGACAACTTTACATTTCTCATGTGTGTACACAAAGAACCTGGAGCAAACACAGGCACTATTGGAACTCAGCTCTCAGGATGTTGCTTAATAATCAGAAACTGAGCGAGCTCACAGGGCTCAGTCCCCAGGACTGTGCAGTGTGCATTCAGTGGTGCACCAGCTGGTTTTCGGTATGAGCCAACTCGATGACAGCCGATCATCCCCACTTGCCATGGAGGATGACTAACCAGCTTTTCCCTGCTACTCTCCTGGTGTGCTGTACCTACCTGCTCTGTTCTTCAGGTCACTCTGACTTTCAGCAGGACTTGCAGCTCTCAGGAGCACTGCAACATCACAGGGCAGTGCCATAGGCTTGCGAAAGAGAATAGCTTCCTACATACTCCTGTTATGATCCCTCCGCTCCTGTTTTCCTAAAACTTGGCAGACCCAAACCTGCAATCTTGCCATACATTTGGGTGACCACCACTTGTAGCAGACCTCTCTTGTTGGGCTTTTTTTGGTAAAGGAATATGATATGGTCAAATATGATACAGCCTGGGGAAGGGATAGAACATCTATGCACACAGATTTGACGATACTGTCCTTTAGCTTTTGCTCCATGGCAGCACCCCGAAGCCTTGGCTGGGTGCAGATCACCCTGGGGCTGCTTGTCCCACGTCGGCCGCGGAGCTGGCAGGCAGGGGGAACCCACGGCCGGCAATGGGGCTCGTTTCAGGCTCCTGCCGCTGGGCCGCCCTCACGGCGAGGGCACTTGTAATTCTTTCTAGCACATGCTTCTGTAGGGAAAACACCCCCGCCGAGGGGAAGGACGGCAAACCCTTCCAGCGGAGCCCTGTCCCACATCCCGCAGCTCAGAGGCCATTGCCGGGGCTGGCAGAGCATCCCTCTCGCCCTGCGGTGGCTCAGCCGCGGGGCAGCAGGGACGGGCTCGCTGCGGGCGGCCGCCTCCCGCTGGCCAGCAGCGGAGCCCCAGCGCTGCCGGGACCATCACCGACCGGCGGCCGAGGGGAGGGAAGGGAAGGGCAGCGCCGCTCCCAGCCCGGCCCGGCCAGGCCCCGCCCGCCGCGCACCTGCCGCCGGCCGCCCCCTTCCCAGCGCAGGAGGTGGGCGGGAGCCGCCCGTGCCCGGCGTGTGCCCGGGGCTCGCCGGTGCCGCAGGAGGAGCAGGAAGCGCCCGGGCAGATCCAGCCGCGTTATCACATGACTCAGCAGCCGCCGCCGCCGGGCTGAGTTCACCCAGCGCCGCGCCGGGAGGGGGAAACCTGCCGCTGCCGCCGACACTGCTGCTGCCTCCGACACTGCTGCTGCTACTGCCGTTGCTGCTGCTGCTGCAATGAGGCCGCGGACCCCCGGCTGCCCCTGAACCCCCCGTTCCCCCGCCCGGCCCCCCCATTGCGGAAGCGCGGCGGGGGCAGCCGGAGCCCCCGCAGCAGCGCTGCCGCCGGCGGGGGTACTATGCTCACGCGGGTGAAGTCCGCCGTGGCCAATTTCATGGGCGGCATCATGGCTGGCAGCGCGGGCGCCGAGCACGGCAGCGGCGCGGACTTGCCCCTGCGCTTCCCCTACGGGAGACCCGAGTTCCTGGGACTGTCGCCGGACGAGGTGGAGTGCTCCGCCGACCACATCGCCCGCCCCATCCTCATCCTCAGCAAGGAGACCCGGCGCCTGCCCTGGACCACGGGCTACGCGGAGTGAGTACGGACCCCGGTTGCGGCGGGCAGGTGGAGCGCGGCCGGGCCCGTCGGGATGAGCCCGCTCCCGGGCGCACCGGTGACCCCCCTGCACCGGACCGGGCCTGCGCGGCGCCGCGGGCAGCGGGAGCCGGGAGGGGGGTAGGACGGGGTAGGATGGGGCAAGCGGCATCGGCGGCTCCGTGTGCCCGGCCCCGGCCATAGCTCTGCACCTGGGTAGCTCGTTCCTGGGAGGCCGAGGATGCGAACGGTCAGCTGCCCTTGCGAGGCTCCGCGGGTACCCGACTGTTACGCGACCGGTAAAGGATAGCAAATGGGCAGCACTGGGGCTCCTCCACCCGCAGTGAGGGCTCTGGGGAGCTGGGGCCAAGGGTGGTGTGAACCCCGCCGGTGAACAACTGCCTCTGTTCTTGACTCGGGAATGAAAAAGGCCATTGATAGGGAACCCGGCTTGGTTTGTGCGTGTGTAACTGCTTCCTGCTGCCCAGAAGCGGTGGAACGTGTGGGGTTTGGGGCACTTTCCTTGTGACCCGCTGGCAGCCGTCGTGCTCGCTCATGGTGGCTGGGTGCTTGTGGCCCAGGTGCTCTCCAGTCTGGGGAAAAACTGGAGAAATGCGAGCCCCAAACTGAAAGAACAATCCTTAGGCTAACCCCAACACTGGGCTTCCCCAGCAGTTTGTTGCCCTGAGTTACTCGTGTCATAGGATTTAGTTTAGAGGGTGTCTGGTCAGAACCTAGTTGTAGCCTTCAGTGCAGTTAAACTAAACGGTTGCCTGCAGTGCCTTAAATACCATCCAAGCAAAGGGCAGTGTTTGTTTGGATGTAGAGCCTCTTCCTGCTGACAGTGGGAGTAGCTGTGGAGGCAAGGCATGTCCTTGCACTTGATTCCTGTATTGGTAGACACTTTGTTTTCTTTGATAGTGGGAGGGGGAATCAGTATTTGGTTTCTCTCTGCCAGTGTTTCTTAAGTCTTGCACAGATCTGGCCATCCATATTGCTCTACCCACTCACAAGTTACAAGTTGCACTAAACTAGCTCTTCCAAAGGTACAGACTGTTCTGTTGTTGAGTGCTATCTCTTCAGGCATACCTGAATTCTGAACAAAACTGCTGCAAAAACTACAGTGAAGGCTTTGCATTGTTAATGAGCTATCACTAACTTTATTTAAGAGGTTGCTACATCATTTGGGACACTGGAATGGGAAGCGATTTGGATTGTTCTCATCAGGTTATTAAAGAATTGAACAGACTACTGAGCATATTCCCTAGGAGCTATAAGTATAGATGTTTAAAAGTAAGCTCTAATTGTTCTGCTACTATAATGGTCCCTTAAAAAGCAGTTCTTTACCAAAGCAAGTAAGTGCTGCTATTTTTATCTTGTGTGAGGTGCTGTGGCTTTCAGCAAGTAACTGTAATTGCAATTGGTGACGAAGTGGAAGGGAGGTTATTTGGCTCTCAGGTATGTACATCCATCCACTGCTGCCTGCAAGCTTTGCCTAAGACTGTTGGGGAACAAAAACGAGTGTGCCAGAAAGGAAACACCTGGGTCAGCCCTGTGCATGAAACCTTCTATGAGGGAGTGTTTAGAGATGAGTGGCCCTGGTGACCATGAAAGGACAAGAACATGCCAGGGTTGTTTTCATATACCTGTTACTCTTCCAAGCTTTGAGCTGTTTGGTTAAGTGGGAGGCATGAAAAAGTCACTGGCTTTCTCAGTTCCCATTGTTATCTATGTGAAAAAAGGTTGGCTTTTTGCTTTATCTCTGGGTTTGGTTTTGAGGGGCTTGGTTTTGTTTTCATTTGTCTCATCCCCTTCCAGTGCAGTTATACTGGTTCTAGCTCTGATGAAGCAGAGCTTGGTACTCCTGAGAGAGAGAACTAGTGAACATGTTACCAGGCTCTTCCCAGAAGCATCTGTGTGGTCTTCCAAAATGAGGTCTGGTCATAACCAGAAGATGTCAAAATGCTTGCTGCGCAGAAGCAAAGAGGAAAGTAGTGCTGCCAAAATTGCATTGTCCTCCAAAGGCAAAGCAGCGTGACAGCCATTAATAAATAAAGAAGTAAGGACAAACCCAGGGTTTGCCAAATATTACTTATTTTTCCTTTTTTTTTTCTTTTTTTTTACTCCTACTGAGCTATGACCAGGCTTTCTGAAAATAATTGTGAGACTTGCTTGGAGGTATATGTTCAAAATACCTATTTTCCTTTTGGAGCACATTTGATTCTAGAGAGGAAAGAAATGGAAAAATACCAGGAAGGTCAAATTATCTTTATATATATTCTGAAGTTTGTTTTCTTTGGGGGGGAGCAGGGACTGAAGTATTTTTATGCTATTATTTAGCATTGTGTTAGCTATAGTTAGTCTATAAAGGAAACTGTCAGAGCAATGTTGGCCTTTTGTTACAGTACAAGTGGGCACTTGCAGGAATGTTAGGAGGAAGTTTGGTGTCCTCACAAGGAGCCTGTGACCTAATACAAAAGTCAGCCTTTTAACACACATTTTACAAGTCTGCTTTGGTATGAAGGAATCAGAAAATCCATGTTGTACCTGCAGTGCTGTGAGATCCAGCTTCTCTGAGCTATTGCCTTTCCCGTGTCTTCATGTTTTAGCAAATCAACAAAAGTGTTTTGTTGGCAGGGATGCCTTTAGGCACTGAGGTTTTTACTCCTTAAAGGTAAGGAGGGTTTATTGCAGACTTAGAAGGCAGGGATTTTGCTCAGGAGGTGTAAGGAGAGAGTACGTACCACCTTTATTGAGTCTGCCTTGATGTCACGGGCCATTTGCACAGAGGGGTTTGAGCTGGTGCATTTGTGCTCTATGCCCAGCACCAGCATTTGTCTTGCTGTGTCTAAGGAGAAATTTTGGCTCTGAGAACAGATCACCTGGAGGCTTTGGCCCAGGAAAGTGTTTGCAATGTTCATTTTCCTTAGTTGTAAAACATACCAGTTTATGGATGATACCAGAGCTCCTTGATGTTGTCATATCGGTGTTTCATCTAAGCTGGAGAAGGCAATATGGGGTTAGACCTGGTTCCCATGCAGCACTAAAGCAGTCTGAGTCCACAAAATATGTAGGTTTTTTTCAGGGACATCCTCTCGTTCCTTTGATTCCTGAGAATAGGGATGTCTTACTAACTTAGGGGGTGATAAAGAAGCTCACCCCACTGTTTCCTCTCCTTAGCATCTGTGGCATGTGCCTGTTTGTCTGACTTGTTCCCCTGGAACAAGCACTTCTCCTCCCCTTTTTCTTGCTTCTTTTGTACTGAACTTCTTTGTAATGGGTATTTTTGCAATATTGCTCATCTGTGTTATATATATTGTAACTTATTTTTAAAGTTACCTACTTATCTCTGTGATATTATGCAGTGAAATGTAAATTAGCCTTTATTTTTTACTATTAGCTTCCCCTCTTTTAATAGTGTGATCATTATGAGAAGCATGTAGGCAGGCAAATGAAATCTTCAAAAACATACTTGCTGCTAGGATAAAGCATCACTGCTTCCTGAAATTTCAGTGGGAATCCCATAGGCACTCAGCTTTTCTTAGTTTATGAGCAGCCTGAAAGCTGTCTTCTGGAACAACTGTCCTGCTGTCTTCTTCCTTGCATGGTAGACCTGAGACCTTGAATTTCAGTTCACCTCATACTACAGGATGGCAAAAAGCCAGTAGGTGTTTCAGAGAGATACTCTTACACCACAGACACTTGTCTAATGGTCATCAAACCTTCTGGGGAAGCAAAATGAGAATTGTATCCCACATCCAGCAAGCTTTTTAATTGTCTTTAAAGGTATCATTTAATTTAGAAATAAACTTTTCCCCTATAATCAAGGGCATCATTAGAGTCGGTTTGCTGCGTGTGGTTAGCTGATGTGCACCAGGAATGACCCAGGGTGAGGGCAGCCTGTTAACAAACATTCCCATAAGCCTGCTTTTAATCCGAAGGGGTAAGGAGATTTGCTGCTCTCTGAAAAGTTAAATGATGTATTTGAGCAAGGGGGCTGGGAGGAGGCTCTTGCCTGATGCTTTATTTACTCCATGTCCTCCCTCCCCTCCGCAGGCAGCTGTGCTCCCAAGGCCTCATGCTCTTCCAGACCTTTCCCTGTCCGAGCCGTGAGCTGTCTTCTGAACTTCTGCTTGTGTGCCCTCCCTTCTTACTGGGAGGGGAATTTCTTCTCTGCTGTTTTCAGCGTGCAATGACCTCTTCCGTGCAGAGCTTCTGCTGAGCTGGCCTCAGCCCCTGCATTAAACTCTGAATGTAACCAGCAGCTAGAGGCGATAGCATATGTGGAGTATATAACATGTAATTATTCGGATGGTATTCACCCGCATCTGAAATCTACCCAGAACACTGTTTTTCACCTTTAGATCCTTTGCTTCATTTTCTTATGAAGGCAGAGGGTGAGCAGGGTGGAACAGAGCCTTCGTGTCCTGGTTGAATTCCCTACATATGGCATGAAAAAAATAGATGCTAAATTTGCAAATGACAAGGACTAGCCTGCTGCTTGTGCTGGTGGAATTGCAGGGAAACTGCAATCAAGGAGCATCTTGTGGTGGAAAAACAAGACTTGTGATTTTCCATCTATTTTGAATGTGTATACCTGGTAGTCCAGAATTCAGTACTATAACCACATCCAGGGGATGGGACTGTAGCTAGCTGCTTCTGTATCATAGGCTTTTCTCTCTTTAACCTTTCTGCCATCTCTTTGGACTGTATCAAAAGGTACTATTAAATACACTTAAGGGAAATGGGGAAAGTCTCAGTGTACATTGTGACCTTATGCAAAGGACAATTTTGCCTGCCTTTTTTAATTGATTATTAAAAGCTTTCTAAAGGATGCTCCAGTTATGTTTGCAGTTGCAAGTTATGATAGGTAGCCAGAAACTCAACTTTTGTGTTGTGTCTGTTTCTTGGCTTATGAAGTCAATTTATTATCCCAGCAGTGCTTTCATTTGATGAGAGACAAAGTCCGGGCTCTTTTTCCATGTTGTTACATTTCAGAGATGCTGTGGTTTCTCTGCTCTGCAGGCCTGCAGTAGCAATTATGTTTTCTCCATGGTGTGGTGACTACTGACCCATAATGAATGCGGAGTTGTAGGTGAAGTATAATAACTGTCCTTCTACAGCATTATTACAGTAACAATAACTTCAGTTCCAAATGAAACAGGGAGGAATCTTATGGAGGTTTTTTTCTGCTCTAACTACTGTCTGGTTTAAGGCCGATGATGTTGCATCATATTTTCTCATGCTGTGTTACTTAGCTTGTAGGAAATGCATATATGTGAGGATTCACTGGAGGTGTTATTAAAATAATTTCCAGCTTTTCTCAGTGATCATAAATCTGATGTTGGCACAATCAACAAAAAATCTGTTGATTTGGAGAATTAAGATAACACACGGGTATTTTTCTACCTGCAGGACCCTTCATGTTCTGTCTAGATCAGACTGTTTATACAAATGTTAAGTATTGTAATAATAATCTGAAGCATGTGAAAGCTTATGCTGAGATGCGGGAAACCAAGTGCAGAAATCGCTTGTATTCAAGTGGGCAATATATTGATATCAGAGGATACTGTAGGGCTTGCAACTACTCATGCCTTACTCTAATCCCCATTGCCTCCCATCAACAGGAGGCAGCAGCGCAGGCATGCTCCTGTGAATTGAAGGTTACATTCTCATTTCTGGGAGCCAGTCTTTCTAGCTGTCAGCTGGGAGAATGACTCATAACCCATTGGTAAACACATTTCTTGCGTGCATTCTGTTTGCTACAGGCTTCAGGAGGAAGGTATGCCTGGGAAAAGGAATGCCATTTTAGTTTGTTTTAACCTGGTTCTGTTTGGCTGTCTTGTCAGATTAAGTACACAGAAATAATTCATTACTTTCCTTTTAAAGCTTAAAAAACCCTCTGTTTACATTTCTCTTTGTCTGGATAAAATTATGTTTCTTTATTCTTCCTGTAGTTCAGAACATGGACTAGAGTAGGACTTGATGAATGAGCTAAATCCCATACGTGTACCCGAAGACAACTAAACATTCTTCCTGTGTGTGAATTATCCTTCTATGCATAATGTTAACTTTAATACACATTGCCAGGCTCTTGTTTAAGCCTGGGCTCATATAAAACTGCCTGTAGAAACCTCATGATAGTTTTAAGAACTTCAGAAATCCCTTTCCTTGTGTAAGAGCTTATACTATAGCATGTAATATTCGTATAATGCTTCTAATTTGCCGGCTATCTTGCAAATAATAATCTTGGAATAACCTTGGAGAAGAGTGTCCATGTGTAAATGTTCTGGTTCTTCAGGTGAAGAAGCTGAGGCAGTGAGGATAAGCTTTGGCAAGAGGTTTGAAACAAATACAGGGAATGAATCTTAAGTTTTAAGGTTCTGTGCTTGAACAACACAGTTGTTTTTCCTGCCATTGTGTGCTTGGCTTTTCCTGTGTGGTTTCTGATTTCTTAGAACTAATGGGGGTAAAAGGAGAAAAGGAGGAGGGAGAGCAGGTAAATCATGTACTCGGGTATTTTTGATGTACTCAGAGTTGCACACACGATCCCTAATGAGGCAAGTATGAAATTCATCCCTCTAAGCTGCCGTGTATTGCTAGTTCCTCAGGGGCTTGAGGCTGGTGCTGTCTCATGTGGTTCTGAAAAGCTCCCTTTAGCGTGATCCCGACTTCTGAAACTGGAGGGTGACTGTGTCCTCCCAGGCAGCCTTCCTTTGCCCCTTCTGCCTTGGTGCTGGTGGCAGTTGGCAGATGGTACCTGCAGACTCTCCAGCTTTGTTCATTTGTCTTAGATGCAGCTGCATCCCTGGGACAGGGTGTAAATGGGAATGGCTTAGCAGTTATCATGTAATCTGACAGGGCTGTGCCCCTCAGGGTGAACTGGTTTGAGCCTGTGAATGTGATCAAATTAAACATGCTCAGCTCGACCTTGAAAGGAAGCAGTGCTGCAAAGCACAGGTCATTCCTGAGATGGGGTCCATGTATCATGCAAGGAAGAAACATGGTTTGTGGGGTTTAGGACATGTTAAATCAGCTCTGTGTTGAGCTGCATCCTGAGTAAGACTTGGAGTAGGGGAGCACTGTTAGTGAATGGAGGGAGGTATCTTTGGGTGGGTTTGGGTAGAGGAGACACAGTAAGTTGACTGCAGCATGGGGCTGGAGTAGAAGTAGGTGCTGTGTGTGTGCTGGCGCAGGGTTTGTGCAGGGAGACAGAGGCTCCTGGATCACATCTACCCTGGATTTTTATCTTGTCCCTTTTGTATCTTTATTCTGATTGAACTTGCTGCTCTAAAATGCAAGAGGTCCTACTGGGCCTTAGCAGCTGAGTATTAACCATGCCTTTTGTTGTCTTTTGACTGTCTGAAGACTTTTTTCTCCCTCCTCCTCAAACAGAAGGAGGAGGGTGACTTGTAAGACTTGGTTCCGTTTGTCCAGTTCCATTTACCTGGTAGGGTATATGTTCAGAGTGGTCAGCTACAATACACAGTGGTGTGGAGTGGTTAGGTAGTAGTAGAAGGGGTCACGGTTTCAAGTGCTCAGAGTGCAAAATACTGAGCACAGCTGGTGAGAGAATTAACAGCTTGTGTCAAGCCCCTGTATCCCCCAAATCCAACAGACATGGGCTGGGAGTTGTAATTACGTGGTAATTACAGAGGTTCAAGCACATAAGAGGTGGCCAGCAGGTCCATTGCAGCCCTTTGGCCAGCTTCACTGTTAGAACCTCCTGCCCAGCTCACCTATCCAGCAGCCTACTTGCTGTTTAGTAGATGCTGCTGATGGTACTTGTGGTTGTAAGTGGTAAGGTGCTAAATGAGCTGTATGAGCTCTTCAGCAGATGAAGCTGATCAAATGGCTGGAAGCAGGTATGGTTTCTCCTCCCAGTACTGTACGTAAGGCAGGTGTTTGGCCACAGATTAGTGTTTCTTCAGGGGGAGGCTGTGCTGGGGAAAACCCAGTCTAAGGGATATCTCTGGTTCTTGATCACAGCATGTTTTAAATGCTGGCATTTGAGAGGGGGAAGGAGAAAAATAACTCCCAAGTTGAGGGAGCAAATGTTGGTAAGTGCAGTGGTTGGAGCAGCAGGGGGTGTGGGCAATACATAGTTGGGCATCGCCAAAATACGGACCCTTTATGTGACTTGGCACTCATGCTGATTTAAAAACCTTGAAACTTAAATAAGAAGAGGTTGTCAGTGTGCTGTGGCAGGCTGGCCTTTATGGCATGAAGCAGGGTGGCAAACATAGAATCATAAAATAATTAGGGTTGGAAATGACCTTAAGATCATCCACTTACAACCCCCCTGCCATGGACAGGGACACCTCACACTAAACCATGTCACCCAAGGCTCTGTCCAACCTGGCCTTGAACACTGCCAGGGATGGAGCATTCACAACCTCCCTGGGCAACCCATTCCAGTACCTCACCACCCTAACAGGAAAGAACTTCTTCCTTATATCCAATCGAAACTTCTCCTGTTTAAGTTTTAACCCGTTACCCCTTGTCCTATCACTACAGTCCCTAATGAAGAGTCCCTCACCAGCATCCCTTGTTGTTTGGGATCTGTATTCAACACAATGAGGCTTAAAAGGAAGAGAATCTTCAGGGGCAGTCCAGGGCTGCTGAGGTAGAGGGGTGTAGGCATTGCTGTGTCCTCGGAGACCTTCTGACCTGACAGAACTGAAAATGTGTATATTTTGTAAAAGAGGGAAAAATTATAATGGGAAGATGCTAGTGCAGTTCACTTCAGTGATAATCATCTGTGTTTAGCTTCAATTCCTTTCCTTCTCTTTCTTTTCTTTGATACAAAAGGTTGCATGATCACCTTGAATTTTGTGTGGCCCTGGTCTTGATGGCCATGGCAATGCTTCTAAATGGTCCCCATCCCCAAGAGGAGCAGGAGTAGGATGGTCTGGTCCCTAAGAGGAAGAAGAGGAGCATTGTGCCGGCCCCTCTCTCTGGTGTGGGGAGGTCTGTCTGTGCATCACTTTCACTTGTCATAATGCCAGGTTGTTTTTACCTCTACTGAGCATCTCTGCTGGAGGAGGAATGATGTCAGGTCCTATAGGCTCTGCACCTTTCTTTCTCATGAAACAGGTCCTGAGTCCTGGTAGTGGCTGTGTCTGAACGGTGAACAACAATTTCCAATCATTTTTTTCCTCCTCTCTTCTTGAAGTGCTACCACAGGGTCTAGTCAACCTCAAATGATTGGTTTTGATGCTGTTCCAGCTCCTTTGCAGGCAGTGATGATGACACTGATGTTATGATTTGGAGTGGTCAGCTTTGCCTGACTTCAGGGAGAGAAGGGTAGGGGAAAGGGTGGAAAACCGTATACCATTGCTTGTATGCTTTCCATGGTGTTTTTCTGCTACAATAAGGAAAGAAACAGATTGAGCTTTGATTGTATCTTTTGTTACTTTTATTTTGCACCATGAACAGTTGAGACTTCTTTTGGTGGTAAGGGGGAACGACACAACAACTATTAGTAGAAAAGGAGTATGTGCTGTTTAGATGTTAGCTTGAGATGGTTTTGAGGATCATGCTGTGATGTCCTGTGTACAACTGCTTCAGAAATCCTGCAGCAAAGTGTCCTTGGACTGGTGATAAAGGTCTGTGAGATTGTCCGGGGATCCTTTCATAAGCATAGCTCTCTTTCCAAAATCTGCCCAGTTAAATTCCTCTTTTATTGAATCTCCTGGTCCCATAGCTAAGTGCCCTTTGTGCTGTGCTGTCTGTGTATCTGCTCCGTTGCTTAAAGGCACTGACAGAGGTGAGATTATTGTTTTCCTCCCCTCTGTTCCCTCCTTCTGAATTTCCCTTATTTGTTCCTCTGTCCTTTATGTCCTGTTAGGATAATTTCTACTCTCCCTACAGAGAGGCAAAATTGATCCAGCTCCAGCAGATCTTTTTGGTTTTGAGTTTTCTGGGGGCCAAAACAGATTCATTGAGGCTGAGTATGATTTGTTTGTATTTAGGTATGTGTTAGAGACCTCCTCAGAAACAGAGGACTTGTAATGCATGCTTGTAATGCCATAAAATAGCTGTCAGTCAGAACTAACAGTCTGGGCCTTGGTGGAGTCTTATGTTGGAGGTGAGAATGAGGATGGGTCTCTAGCTCTTACAATTTGATTTTGGTCCTGTTAGTGGAGAAGTCTTGCAAAGAAAGCAAACAAACAAACAAGTCACCTGCTGTTCTTTAGTGATCTCTCTGTTTTTCAGATGTAGCAGGTCACTGTGTGGACAGATGTGCTGTTTCTTCTGAAACAGCAGTTTCAGCCTTTTACCTAGCTATGAAACACTTGATACATTCCCTGGGATAAAATAGGATCCTTCCCATGGCAAACTACCTGAGCAAGGGTTTTGACCTTTTGTTCAGGTGTGATGTTTAAAGGCACAGCTCTTTGAAGGCTAAGAAAATATCATAGGTATTGCTGCTTTGATTTCAGATGGGTTTTGTTAGGCTTTGAAGCAGTTTGAATTAAATGGAGGTTCATGCTGGAAAAAGTAGTTGCCAAAAGTTGGCACTGATGATGATGATGATGATTATTATTGTCATATGATAATAATCTCTGCTGGATGCTCTACTCATACCCAGGAATGCAAAGTGTTGTACCTCTGTTGGTTTCAGTGGCCCTCTGGGGAGCTCAGTGTCTCTTCCTGTATCCCTTTCCCCTGCCATTAATTCCATGGCTCCACGTCTGTGCAAGTGCCTTGGCACTTGGCTGAGTGTGGGTCTTGGGTTTATTCTGTGTTCAGCAGTATGTGATGCATGTGCAGGAAAGCTGGGTTCCTTAAGCTGCTGGGGTTTGAAAGCATTTGAGAAAGTGCATTTTCTTCCAGATCTATCTTTGTTTCATGAGTATAAATTAGATTTGTTTGAACTACTTCTTGCTTCTCTTTGCTGAACTTACTTTTAGGTGTCTTGACTGAAAGGGAAATTAAAAGTTGTTTGGGTTTTTTTCCCCATTTCTTTCCAAGGGCTTAATCTAAGCTCAAGCTTGGAATGTTTATCCTTAAGAAATTTTTAGAGTCATACAGTGATTTGTATTGTATGTGTGGTGCTGCTGGGGATGGAGTATGCCTTTTTATTCAGGTATTTGGTTAGGCACTTAGAAATGGAAAATACTGATCATAAAGCTAACCTTATGTCATTGATCTGAAACCAGTGATTTCCATTTTGCAGAATGTAAAAGGATTTCTTCCCTGTCTTCTTTCCATTCTCTGCACAAAAAGCACTTGTTTTCCAGCCATTTCCATGTGTCATTTGAAGGTGAGAACTTGAATTGGTCACATACGCTCTCAGCCAGAATGCAGGAATTGGTAAGGCATTAAAACTTACTGATTTCTTTAATCTTTTAAAAAAGCTATGTCAGCATCAGCCCTGGAGGGTGATTCCCCCTCCCTTACCTTGTCACCTCTCTTGTTAATCACACCTACACTCCTGTGCTTTCAGTTCATGTCTTTATTCTTCTCAATAAACTTAATTAAGGTCAGTGTCTCCATAGCCCTTTCAAAATGAAGACGACAACTTCTTCAGCCTGGGACTCCCTCTGGTGTACTTCTCAATGTCATTTTAAGGTCGCTCTGCCCCTCTCCAGTAGTGCAAAGCTGGGAATTACAGCCCAGTGAGTTCCTTAAGCAACCTCTCCAGGGTAATCCCTGACAATCCTAGGTCTGTGGATGGTAATTCTATTAGCCATTCAGCAAGCCTAGTCTGGAAGAATGCAGCTGGTGTGTGGGAATGTGGGAAGTTCCCCATCTCTGCCTTTAATCCTGCTTTTAGAGGGGAAAAAAAAGTTATAGGCTAATGTGATTAGCTGTAATCCCATTCTTGCTTGGTTTTAGAAGTGTCTGATTCTTAAATCACAAGCTAGTTCTGCGTAGTGCTTTCATGGAGGGGATGGGGAATTATTTTGGTACTCGGCTCATTTGTATGAAAAAGACACTGGAAACCAGAGAACAGGTAACCCTCATAGCTGGCAGTGAGTTTCTAGGTTTTGCTGCACAGTATAATTTTGACATCTGAAACCAAGAGGAGCATGCAAATGGAAACATAAAATGACCATAGTTCTTTCAGGTATCTAGGTATACGTATAAGCAAAGGCAAGGAACAACTTATGTGTACTCTGCAAATTGCTCTTTAGGTCTTTCTGGCCCAAAGGTTTGCTTTGGGATCTTATTATTTGCTGATATGTTGCTGCTGCTCTGAAACTGGTTGTGTAGTTGGTTTAATGTGGGCTGGGGACAGAGCTGTCTTTTAATAGAAGCCATAGCTTCTACCCGAAGGGAATGATATGGGGACTTCTTTCCCTGTTGAGGCATTTGTTTTTCTTCTAGTGCTAAGGGAACAGAACTATTTAACTTGTGTGGAAGTGCTGACGTGAGGTGTTAGAAATGCTGCTGGAGAGGGGCTGAGGCAGGACCCTCAGTGACAGGAATGGACCACACTGTGGCATGCTTCTGTGTATGAACAGCACACCACTTTGGGGGCAAAGGTTGTCTTCTTGTATGAAAGGTAGAGTGCAGCCCGAGATCAAGGTCTCTCCATCACTTGCTCATAGATTATTAGTTTTGCTCCAACGTTTGGTGCACCCTATGGCTCCTGTTTGGGGAGGAGGAAGCATTGGCCTCAAAGGCTCAGCCTGTTTTCTGTTTCCAGGAGCAAGGAGGGAGAAGGCAGAAAATGCCTTGTTTGTATCTTGTTTGTTATTGGGAGAAACTGCAAATAAATGTGCATAGACTTGGACTCAAATGCTGCCTGAGCCCTGTGGAGTGAATGGCTCTGGAGAGGGTTGAGGTCTGAAGGCTGAACTTGTTGCTTCTTTGTTCGAGCAGCTGAACGTGAGATACTGCAATTTAGAGAAACTGTGTGAATGGAGGCTTCCCCTTCTCTTCCCATCAGGTTCCCTTCCTCTAGTGGCCTTTTTTGCCAGTGTGGCAGTGGTGCCATGAGCACCCTGGCAGAGAGGTCCCAATGGCAGTTCTGGGGAAGGAGTGCACAGCCGCTGCTGGAAGGGTTGCATGGCCTATGCTGTAACACAGATGTTTGGTTCAGCATCCCCCAGGGATGCAAGGTGGGAGCAAATTCACCATTAGTCACTTTTGTCTCTGGTGTTGAGATGGCCTCAGGTTATCTGTCCTGTCATGCTAGTTCAGATGCTTGGGAGGGGCGGGAGAAGCGATGCTATCATGATAAAAGGCTGTGATACCAGTCCTGTAAACTTGCAGGCTTGATGTGGCTGCTGTCTGGGAGGTTGTGTGGGACTGCCTTGCTTACAAATAAAAACTATCCCTTAATTTAATTACAGGGTAAGGTGCACTGCCTCTCTTGCACTTGTTTACAGTCCTGAGGTTGTGGTATGTGGTGTAACTGCTGTGTGCCCTCACAGCTTTCTAAAAGACCAGAAAACTTCTTCAGGCTATCAAGCAAATGACCTAGTGCCTTAATGACAGAAACCACCCTTAAACCTTCCCCCAATATCAAATAGTGAAAGGGGAAATTGTTGTTGTTCTTTCCCCATTGAACTGCATCAAACTCCCTGGAGAGCTTGGAAACACTAGATAAGTAACTAGATGCATTCATTCTTGGAGAAATACAGTGGTGTTTGGCAAGGCTAATTTGAACTAGTGTTACACAGGTAGGAGGTTTGAAATTACTGGAACCCCTCTAGTATCCTTTTGGAGAGCACACCAAACCAGTTGCTCCGTGTGTAGTCAAACAGACAAAGAAAGTGGTAGCAGAAAAGGGAAGTGGGATGCAATAGTGGAAAACGGATCACCTCTGTGTAAGTTTACATTTATAACACTGTTGAGAAGTCTGTGGTCACCCTTAATTATGGGCAAGGCTGAAGAGGAGGAGGAATGACCGTGAGGGTTGGAGGGGAAAGGCAAGCAGGAAGCAGGAGTTGGAAGAGAGGGAACAACAATGAAGCCTACAGACCCAGGAAGGAACACACTGGAGGCAGGCTAAACATTTCTATATTGGGGGGGGGAAAGTTTAACAGGAATAGAAACCCCTGTGACAGAAAATGAAAGGCTATGAACAGTGACAACAGAGAATCCTTCTCAATGTAAGCATGAGGACGTGCCAAAGAAGCCTTTCACAACTGTAGGTCAGGGTCTTATGTTTCAGGACACCACAAGGCCTTGGATCTGTAGATATATTTAGAGATAGAAGTCATGAAAACCCAGAGTCTTTTGGGTTTTTTTCTTCTTTGAAATATAGAAGAAAGGACCTCTCATGCTTTGGTGTATGACAGAGGTCTCTACTGGGCATTAAGGGGATCACTGTGCTATATTGGGTTCATTCCTGAGTTAAGCTGGTATTTCTCACACTTTCACCTGGAATACCTGGACTCGCCTGTGCAGCAGAAAGCAGTGCAATTAGTGCAATGGTGTGTGAGCTGGGCTGCTGAGAAGATTCTTCCAAAGGTGTGTTTGGTGGGGTTGTGTGGTTTTGTTGTTGTTTTGGGATAACAATCAATCCAGAGTGTCGTGGTTTAACCCCAGTGGGCAACTAAGGACCACCCAGATGCTTGCTCACTTCCCCCTGTTCCCAGCCCTGGTGGGATGGGGAAGAGAAGTCTCGTAGGTTGTGATAAAGGCAGTTTAACAGGTAAAGCAAAACCTGTGTATGCAAGCAGAGCAAAACAGGGAGCTCATTCACCACTTCCCACTGGCAGGGAGTTGTTCAGCCGCCTTCAGGGCCCCATCACACGTAATGGTTACTTGGGAAGATGAACACCCTAAATGCAAACATCCTCCCCTTCCTCCTTCCTCCCTCAGCTTTTATTGCTGACATAATGTCATATGGCATGGAATATCCCTTGGATCAGTTGGGCTCAGCTGTCCCAGCTGTGTCCGCTCCCAACTTCTTGTGCACCCCAGCCTGCTTGATGGTGGGGTGAGGAGCAGAAAAGGCCTTGACTCTGTGAGCACTGATAATACATCCCTGTGTTAGCAACACTGTTCCCAGCACAAATCCAAAACGTAGCCCCATGCTAGCTACAATGAAGAAATACAACTCCATTCAAGCCAAAATGAGTATGCAGAGGAAATACCAGAATGTGGGAGATCCTTCCATGAAGACTGCAATAGAAATTGAAAGTGGCACCACAAACTATGTCAAGAAGTGGTGTCTTCATAGGGAGAAGATTCCTTTTAAAACAAGAAGGTTTTTTAAGGGTAAGGAATCCTTTCAGTTTAGGAATCCGTATTTAAGTACTGCAGAAAGCAACTTTCATTGTTGGTGGATGTCCTTACTTTATGGCATTCCAAAGCGTGAGCTTTTCCACGGGTAAGAAATGAGGAAGACTATCTTACCAAGGAGAAAAAAATTATTATGGGTGGCTATTGGCATCGTATAACAACTTATTCTTCATCTTTCAGTTCTTGTGTAGTATTTTAGTTCACATTCCTGAAACTAAAAGGCAGAAGAAATATGTGCAGATGCTTCTGTCTTTTCTTCTCTTTCTGGATCTCCTGTTGAGAGTCCCAGCCCTCCAGAAGCATTGTGGAGCTGTAGGGCTCTATACTGCCTTCCCCAAGGCTGGAGGAGCACTACTGGAAGGTGAACGTTCTGCTACAGTAAACAGTCAAGCATTGTTATGGGCAGGTTATAAGGCACAAAAGATCTGTGCGTAGCGAAAGGATTAGTCATAAAGAATCCTGGGACAAATAGCTCAGTGTGAAGGAACAGCAAGGTGGTCTTGACTTTGAAAATAAGAATGGAGTTCAGGAATTGTTTCCCATGTGAGGGTTTAATGAGACCTGAAGGAACTAAAGTATCTACAGCGAAACAGTCGTACTCACAAGCAGTGCGAAACAGGCAGGATTTGTTCTTGACACTCAGAAAGGCACTTGCAGTACAAAAGCACCTGGTGCTTGCAATGATATGTCACACAGAGAACTGAGGGGCATAAATATATACAGAGCTAATATAGCACTTTGCAGAATAGCTGATCTTAACTGAAATTAAAGGGATGAGTGTGAATGTGTAGACAGAGATGGGGGTTTTCATATAGGAGGTACAAAGTAAGCTTGTTTGGGAACACTGCTGCTAGAACATCTTCATGAAGTATTACTCTGTGTCTGAAACAGTCATTATGCAGATAAGAGCCTATCCAATATTCTTCAGCAAACTTGGATGTAAGTCAAATAGAAAAGTAAAGCCTGGTAAACTGTGTGAGTTTAGCTATGGTAAAAGTAAATCTGTGGGGATATGAGAGGAAGCATGACTGAAGACTCAAGTGACATTGAAAGAGTTCCATCTTGTTTAGGCAACAGTGCAAAATCTGAACAAATACCTGAGGTGTAGGAAATAATACACTTAACAGGTATACAGATAAGCTGTGTGTACCCTTTGCATAGGACTTGGAACAGCTTTGTGTGGGTTGAAAGAAACAGGGCGGACCTTTCCTGTGTCTGTTCACCTGGTCTCTGCTGCCCTATACAGCAGGGGATGCAGAGCTACACCTTTCATTTTGCAGCAGCAGTTTTAACTTCTGTGGACAAGGGAGCCAGTGGTAGCATGGCCATGGTGTGGAGGAGTAGACCTGTCTGTGGGAGTCAGCTGTTGATGGGAAGAAGGGTTCACTATGGAAAGCATTGACTTCTCACAGTCTTTCCATGCTGTCTGGGGGATGTCTTCTGATCTCCTTCCAATGTGATGTGACTACAAAGCTGACTTCTACATCTTGTCCTCCATGTTTCATGGGTGCAGTTCCTATTACAGAAGAGTGAAATGTGGCCACTAAGTGGCAGAGTAGCCTGACAAGGTACAATTCCACTCAGCTTTGAATGGGAATTTGATCTATAAATCTGAAAATAGGAATTTGACAATTTATTGAAATCCTGGACCATTACTAGTGTTGACCTGTTAAAATAGAGGCTTTGTGTGTGAGCAGCTGCCTTACTTGGTGTTAACAACTAGGAAGCATGTACCACAGCTGAGAATGTAGGTTTCATCTGTATGTGTTGCCAGGAAAGCCAACAAATAAACCTATGACTTCTGTCTGAGACAAAGCCTTTCCTTCTTCACCGTGTTGTGACAAACTGGGAGGCAGTTGTGTTCTTCAAAGTGCTTTGTTTTCTTTTGCCTGTTTCTTTCCTTTGGCCCTTCCCATCATATTGCTCACTTGAAATCCCCTGCTGTTTGCAACAGTTGAATGAAATGGAAAACTTCTAATTATATCCTTATCTAAGAGTGCTGCCACTCTTTACTGATGTACTGCTTGAGACGGAAAAGCCACGTTGCTCTACTTTTCAGCTGGACTAATCTTGCAGCATGACAGTGACATTTTGTGACTTATGTTTCTTTGTGAATGTTGATCCTTTTAATTAATTGTGAGGCAAATCAGCATGAAGCATAAGAGTTACGTTACACAGAGAACCAATATTACTGTTTTGCAGTCTGTGGCATCCAGCCTGGCTGTGTTGTTCGTTTGACCTGTGGAGTGTTAGGGGACAAGAAAGTTGTTAGCACACTTTGATTCCTCAGACCTTGCTGAACTTCTGAGGTCAGCCTACACACCAGGAAACCTTCATCCCCCAAACCAGCAGGCATCTGAAGCACACCAGCTCAAGTGCCAATGTAACACTCCAGGGAGAGCCCTGTTTCATCTGAAGCATGCTGTGTTGTTTCCCTGGACAAGCTGTGCCCATGTTTCCTAAAAGACTTGGAACAAAAACTCTCATTGATTTTTTTCATCCCTTTATTTACCACCCTCTTTGTGACCACAGTAGATCAGTGTGTATTTTACAGCCAGAACTGGAACACAAAACCTCAAAAGGTTTTTTTGTTTTCCATTATCCTCAACCCACATTCCTTTTCTGCCATCACTTCTTGAGCCTTCAGAAGAGCTGTCAGCCTTACCACAGTCTTCACAAAGACCAAACTTCCAAGGCACTGAAAATAACCTAAACCAAATGAAACCAAGCAGTGTCAGAATAGCATGCATTTGTAACTAATACTTTGGAGGACAGAGTTGTAGGCATTTCTGACATCTATTGATGCTCTGAATGCAGAAGACTCCATCCAGGGCAGTAGTACCTTCATGTGAATCGTGTGGGTGACTCTACACACTGATGGTTTCCTGCATACAGTTGGTGAAGGGCTGGAACAGTCTGTTTTCAGCAGGAATCATCTTTCGCATCTTCCTATCGTTTTCCTGGTCTTGATCATTCTGAGTTATTTTAAACCAAAAAAATACAGAAAAAAAGCAATAAAAAGCTTTACAAAGATGTACCTGGGAGGTCAAGCCTATTGCAGCTCTTCTGGATATGCATAATGGATAATGGTAGAGATACACATATGCATAACAGAAGAGATATCCCTAGATATGTTGAAGGGCTTTATGACCTGACCTGCAATTATACCCTGCTTTCCTCCCTTCTCATTCCTAGTGTGCCCTTTCTCCCATCATCTCACTAGCTAGTGCCCTTCTTTTCTTATGATTTGCCTGATGTTCTACCAGCAACTTGTTTCTTTGTGATTTATCTGTGTTTAGTTTGAAGTTTTCTGCATTTCTTAATTTCTGAAGATGTTTGTGCATACCTGGGTGAAAACACCGAGCAGAGTTTCAGCTTTGTCAGCTAGTCCAGTAAAAGATGCTATTCCTCTCTGGAGACCTGGTCTCCCTAATGTTGTTTAGATAATGGGCTATTCTACACCACAATCAAAAACAAAGTAACCCCCTCATTTGATTGCTAAAAGAAAGGCATGCCACAGACTTACTGTAAGTCTCTTGGAAAAAAGCCAGTAGGATTAAGTGCTGTCTGCACTCCCAGATGGTGAAGTTAGCAAAAGATTACACTTCAGGGTTCTGTGAAACCCTCCTAGTCACCCAGGAATAGTTATAATATGTGGGATGCTTGGGTAATATTGAAACAATTATTTGCATAATACTGGAAATTCTGTTGTCAAATGTAATTGTCACATCTCCAAATTTTAATGATCCTTATTTATGCTGCATCTTTAAAATCCTGTTAAAGCCATTGGAACTTCCTAATTTCAGAATATGGTGGTATTTCTGGAGAGTGAAACACTAATGTGCTTGCTACAGGTTCTGCTTCTGCTACAAAAAGAAAATGGGCATTTTCCACTTATGTTCCAACTTCAGAGCCTGTTTCCAACCATTGCTACTGCGCCTTCTGTTTTTCTTGGGACCTGGCAGAGAGATGGGAAGTGTAGGAGGACAGGCAATTGATGTTTAATCCTTCATATGTTTTCTTATGTATACCAGGCCTGATTATACATGCATCTAGAGCAAATAGGCATGCATGCATATTCTAAATAGAGATATGTTATGATTTTCCTGCAGCAGACAAAAGCACCATATCCTCTTCCATGGCCTCCATGGTCTGGGCCTGGTAAAACTCCCTATTATGTATTTTCACTTCTGCAGTGCTCTTGCAGATGAGAAACCTTTGAAGATTCAGTGCTTGAGAAGCCTTGTTTCTTAGGAGATTTTGTCAAACTGTCACTTCTTAGATCAAATTTGGGCCTTTCTTATACCAAGTAATTAAAAATGCTGTATAAACTACACAATTCCCATAAGTGCTTGTGGTAATTGAGTGGCTGAGTGATCATTTTATATGAAGTTTGTAATGTACCAAATGCTCTGTTTAAAAAATACAAAGAAAACCCTGTGGTGTTGTGAGAGCATCATTGTTGCTTATGCATGAGCATTGCTGCTGCTTTGTTACGGGGCTGAGTTTGGGCCTTTTATCTCTTTGGTCCTTACAAACAAGGTATCTGCTTTGCAGAATTGCCCTTTATTCCTGGAATGAATGCCTGGACAAGCCTGATAGCTGTTCCCAAAGGGTGCTTTGGAGGTTTTCTGACTAACTGGTGGTATATGCCAGCAGTGAGGAGTACTGTGCAGAGATTTTCATGCAGTACTTTCATTTGGTGTGATAGTTTCTTGTTTCCTGTTTAGTATATTAAGGAAAAGGTGAAAGAAACATCTTTCTTCACATGAAAAAGACATATCTGTAATGACAGTGAATTACTGAGTGAATTATTTCCCTATTATTGAGCGTTTCCTGCTTTGGTCATTATGTTGTGTAGCAATGCTGGAGTTGCTGCCAGATTGGTTTATAAATCTGCAGAGACTGCAGCTAGGAAGGGAAATCTGTTAAAATGACACAGACTTGGTGTACAGGGTTTCTTTCACGTTTTGAAACTTCCAGCTTGCAGAGTACAGGGTGTACTACTTGATACTGGATTTTGAAGTCACAGACCACTCTTTGTCACCTTGACAGAATTCGAGGTGGCCATCGTGCTTCCTGGGATGAGAAGGGAAAACTACAGGGACATATTGGATAGGAGCTGGGTGCAGGACAGAGCAGGTCACTTCCAGTGGAGACTTTTTGGCTCTCTAAAAGCATGAGGTTATTACACTGGTGTGCCCTGCATTGTCTCCTGTTTTGCTCTCCTCTTTCAGAAAGAGGACTTTTTACAAGGGCATGTAGTGACAGGACAAGGGGGAATGGCTTTAAACTGACAGAGAGGAGATTTAGATTAGATGTTAGGAAGAAGTTTTTTACTATGGGGGTGGTGAGGCACTGGCACAGGTTGCCCAGAGAAGCTGTGGCTGCTCCATCCCTGACAGTGTTCAAAGCCAGGTTGGACAGGGCTTGGAGCAACCTGGTCCAGTGGAAAGTGTCCCTGCAGGGGGGCTGGAACTGGATGAGCTTTAAGGTCCCTTCTAAGCCAAACCATTCTGTGATTCTATGAATTACTGCTTGGTGTAAGTGGACAGAGCTGAAGGCTTTGGGGTTTTGGTAGATTGGGCCCTGCTTTTAGGTTGAGGTGTCTAGGAAAAGACACCCTGTGCTTCCCAGGCAGCCTGGCTGTATCTCTTTGTTGCGTCCATAGCATGCTCCAGAACTGTAGGTGGATAAAGTTTTGTGTTTGCATATCACATTGTGGGGGCACTAGGCGCTGTTCTGGTGTCAGCACTCTTTAAAGGATGTTGGAAGAGCTGCAGGGTGAAGAAGGAGGGCTGTGGAAGTGCTTCCAAAGATGAAGAAATGCCTTGCAGCAGAAGGCTTGGATGTAATCTATCTTGTTGACCAAAAAAAAAAGGTTGAGAAATGAGCTGATTAGAGTCATGAAAATATTTATGGGGAAAATGTGTTACGAAGTAACAGTGAAGAAAAGCAGAAAAAAGCCTGGATGCTAAAACTGTTAATTCAGATGAGAAATGACACACAAATGTTCCGTGGTGTTGGTAATTCTGTGAGGGAAATGGGTGAAACTCCTATTTTGCGGTCCTAACTTGACAAGTGAATACTCCAGAGACACCAAATGTTTCTACAAACACAAATGGCTGATGTTGATCCTGAGATATTTCCATCACATGAAAGGATGGGTGGTAGATTAGAGGTCTGTCTACATAATTAGCTTCTCTCTTCTGGCTTCAGAACTTGTAAATGCACTTTTTAGAATATCCATATTAATAAATCTATTTTCATAGCAGTTGGCTATGTTGGTTATAGCACTTGGCCAAAGTCTTTCATGTATAACTACTTGGCGTTGCTTACACTGCTCTGATTAGAGAGTGTAACAGCCTTATTAGTAGCTATGGAGATGCTCTGCACTTTCACCCATTTAGAAAAGATTATCTCAGATGGGGTTGTAATTAAGCAGGCAGCCAACTAGCTAAGCAGTCGCTGATCCCCCCCCAAATGCCGTACACTTGCATACAGAATAGGTGTGTTAGGCAGTCCCTGTGGCTGATGACAGAGTCGTAAAGCCCAAGCTATAGAATAGCCCTGAAGAAGCAGTTGGGGAGCAGTCTGGTGGCAGTGACACTTGGAGTATGGCCACTTGCAAAGGGGCAGCCTTCTCACTTAAGAGGAGCAGCAGCCTACGGTTTTAGACTAGCGAGGCTGAGATTTAAGGGTGGCTCCTGAAGATGGTTTCTCACAACTGGTCTGCAAAATACCAGAAAGGATTCTGCAGAAGCACATCTTTGTCAGTGTACACCCTTGGAAAAAAAGCCAACATTTTAATTAGGGGGTGCCTGTAAATGAAGCAGTTATATTTTTGCTGAGATATTTGCTGTATCTTTGCATTTACCCTGGTGCTCCTTTGACTGCTAGAACACTGGTTTGTATTTTGTTTAATTCTAATTAATTAAAGGCGAGTGTTTGCGTCACCATGTTTCCTTCTCCCTTTGATTTAATGTTATTCAGCTCCCAAGGAGTGGACATAACACACACTGGCTCTTCCTCTGCAAGAAAGGATGTGCAGAAGGGGCTGGGAATAATCGTGGAAGATTGAGTGCTGTTTCATAAGAGAAGAGGAGAACACAGGGCTGTGGTGGTAGCTGGGACAGACTGGCATGGCATCACTGTGCTTCAAGGGGCATAAAAATGCGAGAAACCTCTGCTGCTGTCATTCGAGTGTTCTGAATTGCAGAGGAGACAGTGAAGCCTTTTATTGACCTTCACAGGAGCATCAATGCCGTGGTTCCTCATTATTGATGTGTTAAAGCAAGGAAGTTGGTACCACAGAGCAGAAATAAAACATATCGGAAATAAGTTTTGGGGTTTTTTTTTAGAGTTATGTTGAAGTGTTATCTATTCTTAATGGAGTTCTTTTTATAACTTGCTAGGCTGTGCATTTAAAAATATTGATTATAGAACTTTAGTGGTTCTGAGTGAAAAGATGCTTTGTGTGCTACAAGGGAGAAAGAATACCCATTTTGTGTTCCAGCTTGTTTTATATTGTTAAGAAAATGCAGAGATTGTTGTCTCTCTTCCTGATAAAAAAACTTAGAAGTTATAAAAAGAGGAAAATGGAAAGAAAAACACACCAAACCTCCCCCCCCAAAACAAAACCACCAAAACCCCCCAGAAGTAAAAGGTTAGTGGTAATTGAAGATAATTACTTCTGTTCAAATACTTGATGTTCCAAAATGCTGTTTGGAGCATTCACTTCTGCGCTCAGACATCAGGTAACTAGAAGCCTAACCAGTTTTAGTAAGAGTGTATTCTCTTTTAAGTGTGTAGGTGAGTTTGAACACTGATGTTTCAGTTGGTTTCAAAAGCAAATGTCCCATGCAGCACCCAGCACCTTTAGGTTTTAAAAACAAGCTAACAGGATATGCAATAAGATTCTTACTGTTGGTGCTAGTCTTTTAATCAAAATTTACCAAAGGTGATGACATCTCTCATCTAATACAATATAGTAGTAAGGATCTGAAAGTCTAATGCTGCCAGTCTTCCTTAGAAGTCTGGACATAAGGAATGTTAGGTTAAATCTGGTCCCCTCCAATGGGATTTGACATTCATGGCATCTCTAAATTTAAATTTCAGAGAAGCTGCAAGTCTAATGTTGCCTCTTAAAAATTCACTTACCCAAGTGGAATTGAGGTGGTGTACAAAACAAAGGTGTTGCTGTGCTTTTCTACATTGTCTTATTATGCTTTACATCCACACAAAAGAGCTGCAATGTGACTTTCTGGGGGTTGAGGAACTAACCTTTAATCAACAACTGGGGTATCTCAGCGTGCAATCAAGATGAAATATTAATTGTTTATGAGTTGTTACCTTAGATTTTAATAATACTTCAGTTGAAGTCAGTTAAGTGGCTTCCCTTTGGATTAAGCTGTTTGAGAAAGTGAGTCTTTAGGAATATGTAAGAATTGGAGGGGGAGGTTCTGAAGCAATGCATCTCTCTTACGTGTGTATCATTAGTGTGGCATAAAGGGGGTTTGACTTTCAAATAGAATAAAATAATTTCCTGGCTATGTATTTATCACTTTGATCCATGTAAGTAAAAAATTTATTACAACTGGGAAATAGGAGTAGATATTTTATATCTGCATTACCTGAAAAATCAGCACAGGAAAAAGTGATTTGCACATGTGGCAGTATCTGTTCTAGTCACTGTACATTAATCCTACATGTTTCTTTTGGTTGATTTTTTTCCTAATGAATTGCTATTATAAAGTGAGTATTTAATTGTGAATTTGGAAAAGAATGCATATGGCCTAATACTAAAGTCTCAAAGCTCTACAGGAGCATAATGTTAATTGTTCCATAGTGTAAATTGTTCTATAAGTGATGCTCTGTCTGGTATCACTCTGTGACATGTGAAGCGGCCCCTCTTTATAGGGACCTTCCCTGTTGTCAGGGAGGTGTATCTTTCAGTGTGGGCTTGAAACCAGTCTGCTGTGCAGGCTAAATGACAGCCTGGTAGCTCAGCATGCCATTTGGTGTGTGAACATCAGGCATGTTGTGTTGCTGGAGGGGTGATTGCGGTCGTCTTTAGAAAATCAGAAGCCCACTTTTTTCTAAGAGGTCCTTGGACTTTTTTTGTTTTAGTAGAAGTGGTGGAAAGAGTGTCTTGACTTGTGACCAGAAGAGCCACAAGTGACTTGGAAAGGATGGTGTAAGGGAAGTGGTGTGGGAGGTGTTTGGAGCAGGACTTAGTTATGAGGACAGGCTGAGAAAGTTGGGGCTGTTCAGCCTGGAGAAGAGAAGGCTGCGTGGAGACCTCATAGAAGCCTTCCTGTATCTGAAGGGGGCCTACAGAGACGCTGGGGAGGGACCCTTCACTAGGGACTGTAGTGATAGGACAAGGGGTAACAGGTTAAAACTTAAAGAAGGGAAGTTTAGATTGGATATAAGGAAGAAATTCTTTAGTGTTAGGGTGGTGAGGCACTGGAATGGGTTGCCCAGGGAGGTTGTGAATGCTCCATCCCTGGCAGTGCTCAAGGCCAGGTTGGACAGAGCCCTGGGTGATATGGTTTAGTGTGGGGTGTCCCTGCCCATGGCAGGGGGGTTGGAACTGGATGATCTTAAGGTCCTTTCCAACCCTAACTATTCTATGATTCTATGACACCCTCCTAGCTAATGCGACTGAAGACTTGTGGCCATCAGGGGCTGAAAACCTTTCAGGTAAAGTAACACTGTTGTGTATGAGGTTTTCCCTCTCAATGCTTTGTCCTTACTGCTAAAGTAAAGGCTACCCTAATGTGAATGTGTGGGTTTCTCCTGGTGGTTGGACAAGGTGGAACATCCTGGCCAGCCCAGGTGTTGTGCCCTAGCTGTGCTCAGTCAGAGAACAGGAGAGAGGAAAAGCTTCACGTTGGAGGCAAAACAATAAAACATGCCTAAAATCTTAATAGTTGATGCCAGAGACTAGGAAAGGTTCATATGTGAGAATAGTTCTGTGGTTGTGGTAGGGAACCTAACAGGCCTGATGGGAGCGAGAGAAGATGATGAAAAGTGTGGTCTGAAGGGGCCAGATCCCACCGTGGGGCTCTCTGGGTTATGTAGCTGCGATGGCTGGGTGCCTGTATGCTCCCATGTATGCATGGAGGCTGCATTAGTCCCTGGTATCCAGCACCAAATAGATTTTAAAACCAAAGTCGTGCTGGGAAGTGTTCTCTTTTCTTTCAGCTAACGTGGTATTTTGTGTTGGAGCAGAGACACGTTTTGAAATGGTGCTTCATAATCCAGAGGTGAGCCGTAGCCAGCCCAAGATGTGGTTCATGTCACTTGTTCAGCTGGAGTAAGAGCTCTGATCAAGGCTTTGAGATGCTATGCAGAGCTGAACAGGGCTTGGGAGGTTTCCTAGAAGAAATGGGCCATGTTTCTCTTAATATAGAATTAACACAAATAGTTAATAATAACTAATAATATAGGTAGATGTAAGTAATACAAAGAAAACTGGTCAGCTGCAGATGGAGGAGGTAAATGGAGTGGAGCATGGAAGCCTTGTTTTGATCCGCGTGTCTTGAATCTTGGGTGATAGCCTTGGGAAGGAGTGTGATGGCCATGAGTGGTGGTGGTGACTGACAGAAAGGTGCTGTCAAGTGTAGCCAGTATCTGTAACATGGAGGTGTCCTGGTTTCAGCTGGGATAGAGTTAATTTTCTTCCTAGTAGCTGGCGCAGTGTTGTGTTTTGGCTTTGGTCTGAGAACAGTGCTGATAACGCACGGGTGTTTTAGCTGTTGCTAAGTAATGCTTATCCTAAATCAAGGACTTAGCAGTTTCTCATGCTCTGCCAGTGAGGAGGGGCACAAGAAGCTGGGAGGGAGCAGACAGGCCACCTGATCCAATTTAGCGAAGGGGTATTCCATACCACAGCACGTCAGGCCCAGTATTTTATATGTACTGGGGGAAGTTGGTTGGAAGGGATCGATCACTGCTCGGGGGTGGGCTGGGCATTGATCAGCAGATGCTGAGCAGCTGTGTTTTTCAACACTGGGTTTTTTTTTTTGGGGGGGGGGGCAGGGGCAGGGTTTTATTCTCTCCTGCCCCTTATTACGATTCTTCAGCCGGGACTGTAGTGATAGGACAAGAGGTACTGGCTTAGAACTTTAACAAGGGAAGTTCTTTACTATGACAGTGATGAGGCACTGAAACAGGTTGCCTAAAGAAGTGGTCAATGCTCCATCCCTGGCAGTGTTCAGGTCCAGGCTGGACAGAGCCTTGGGCAGCGTGGTCTCATGTGAGGTGTCCCTGCCCATGGCAGGGAGGTTGGAACTTGATGATCTTAGTCCCTTTCAGCTGAAACCATTGTATGATTCTATATTTTACTCTTATTTAAATTATTAAACTGTGCTTACCTCAACCCATGCATTTTTATCCTTTTTTTTTCTGATTTCCCTCCCCATCCCACTGTGGAGGGTGAGTGAACAAGTGGCTGTATGGTACTTAGTGGCTGGCTGGACTTAAACCACAACAGGGGGTGATCTACAAGCTCAGCTAATTTGCTAATCACTGTTTTTGTTCAGTCTGTACCGGAAAAAATATGTTTCAGAGCTGTTGCAAGCTGTTACTCTTAATGGCAAATGAACTGGTTCATCCTTTAAGGCTTCTTCTGTAGTACCTTGCAGGAGGTCTTATTGCAAAGAAGTTGCATCTCTTTATTCCCACCTTGCATTTAAGGATGGGGGGATTGTCCTTCGAACTGTAGTGCACAAGTTAAGCAGTTTGCCTGGCAACAGACGTGTGATGAAATAGCAGAGGCAGTCAGACAGAGGAGCAGTGCGATGCAGAGCTGTAGGAACAAAATTAGAAGTGATCTGACTGAGGTGAGGTGCTAAAAAATGAAGTCTGTTAATGCTTTTCCAAAGCAGGCTGGATGGAGGAGGAGGAGGAGACTGGATTTGCTGTCAATAAAGAGGTGGGAAGAGAAGAGGAGGGGTGAAGAGGGAAGTGAGTGGATGCAGAGCGGGGAAAGAATGAGCAGCCATGTGGTATGCATTAAAATAACTTGAAGGTGATGCACACAAATGGAGAGGCACAACCCAGTCAGCAGTGATGCCTTGCAGCACAAGGCTCCTGCTGTGGGTGATTTGTGCTGCTGAGCAGTGTGATGCCATGGCATGGGCTCCAAGGTGAATGCCACGGTTGTTTGGCCTGACGGTGGTTGTCCTTCTGGTGGTCTCAGGCAATGCCTTGGTGCAGTTCTGAGTTGGTTATGAGGACATGGCTGCACACCACTGCAAGAGCTGCTGAGCCTGCCATGCTTTGAGGTTTGCCCTTTTGTGGGTTTAGTTTAGAAAGGCCATATCTTCCTCATGCCTTGCTCTTATCTGGAGATCTTGATAATCTCTGAGAGCTTTGGGCTCAGAACAATTGCTATGATACCATGCCTAGATGACCAGGGCAGGGGTGACAAATACGTTGATAAACGGAGTTGACGGTGCTCAAAAGTCTGTGCTGGTCTCTCATGAAGGGAATGGGGGGAAAAAGTATCTTTCATACCCGAATTCCAGAACCCAACAGGGCTTATAACTTTGATATTGCAGAGACCTGGGACAGGAATTTCAGATATATGTTGTACTTACAGTCACTCGATGTCAGTCTGGTTTTAGAAAGTGTTTAAGAGCTTTACTCATGCAAGATATTGAGAATAACCTTTTCAAACTCTTATTACAAACATGCAGGCCAAGAGAAACATTCATCAAGCTCTGAATGAATTGTTTCTTGTGTAAGTCTAATAAATGTCTTAGTGGAATGACCTGAGCGCTTCTGTGGATGTCACTAGAACTGAGAAAGGACTTAAGCAGGAATAGACTTACAGTATGCCACAGGAAGTAAATCCTTGAATAGGGACTGTTTATTGTGGAGAGGTTCCTATTAGATGACTTGATTTGCAAATATCTGGAATAACTAGTTAAAAGAAAAATAACGTTTAAACTTGAACAGTCTTATGATGGAGACTAAATCTGTACTTGAGAGTTCAGTACCTCCAGAAGGATCACTTCTGTTTTCTCCAACTGAAGAATTTGGAAGGCATTGTTATGTTCTTTCCTGTTAGGGTGGTGAGGCACTGGAATGGGTTGCCCAGGGAGGTTGTGAATGCTCCATCCCTGGCAGTGTTCAAGGCCAGGTTGGACAGAGCCTTGGGTGATATGGTTGAGTGTGAGGTGTCCCTGCCAGTGGCAGGGGGGTTGGAACTGGATGATCTTAATGTCCTTTCTAACCCTGACCATCCTGTGACTCTGTCTTTGAAATGCTGTTAATTTCACATAGAAGTAAGTCTGAGGCAAAAATTAAAACAACGTTTTATCCTCATGAACCAAACTGATTACGACAATGGATAGTAAACACTAATAAGGACATCAAAACCTTAGATGAACCCTGTACTTGTGTCTATCTGCTGACTTACAGAGCTCATAATAACTCCTCTTTGCTTTTACCTTACACAGATCTCAGCAGTAGTCAGGCACTTGTCCCAGGGTCATTGCTTGCCATTCACCAGCAGTTTTCACTGAATTTGCTTCTGTTTACATGTATTTAACTAGTATTGTTAGATTGTTTTTCTTTGACTAAGATTTCTGTGTTTTCTGCTATAAAGGTTGCTTTTCAGGTTTTTGTTGAGTAAAAGGAAGCTTTGCCATTTGTTTTAATGGAAGGAGGATGCAGCCAAGGGTAGCTGTGCGTGTCCAGAATGTCAGTCTGCACATGCAGTTCTTGCATCTGAAGGTCAATTTATGTAGTCAGCTAAAAATGTAACCTAATTATATGGTTCAGTGAGAAATTGTGTAGTACAGCTGTAGCTAGTGAAATCCTGTGTGAGAGGAACATGCAATTGGAAAACAGAAGCATCATCTGTACACCCAAAGGAAAAAAGAGGTAAGTGAGGATTTTGTTTTCCCTGAAAACTGCAATACAATGATCCATCACTTCAAACATGCACTCTGCATGCATGTCGTACATGTTGTGGTTTGGTTTGTTGTATTGGGTGTTTGTTTGGGTTGTTCGGGTTTTTTTGATAGAGAGCAGTAGCTGGCTTATGGTACTGTCATTTGCTGGAAAATCTTTGGTGTGGTATTTACATTTCAGCATGTAGCATTGTCGGGAGTCAAAATCCAGGACTGTGCTCTGGGGAGAGCCTGGGTATGAGGCCTTATGTGAACACTTCTTTCCACATGTTTAGGCAGTATTGCAGAGGAGAGAAATGAATGTTCTCTACTTCTGATGAGTTCTGGGCGGCATCTTTGCCTGTTGGTGAGTCCTGGGAAAAACAGAATAGAATCACAGAATCATAGAATAGTGAGGGTTGGAAAGGACCTTAAGATCATCCAGTTCCAACCCTCCTGCCATGGGCAGGGACACCTCACACTAAACTAGTATCACCCAAGGCTTCACCCAACCTGGCCTTGAACACTGTCAGGGAGGGAGCATTCACAAGCCCCCTGGGCAACCCATTCCAGTGCCTCACCACCCTAACAGTAAAGAATTTCTTCCTTATATCCAGTCTAAACTTCCCCTGTTTAAGTTTTAACCCATTACCCCTTGTCCTGTCCCTACAGTCCCTAATGAAGAGTCCCTCCCCAGCATCCTTGTAGGCCCCCTTCAGATACTGGAAGGCTGCTATGAGGTCTCCACGCAGCCTTCTCTTCTCCAGGCTGAACAGCCCCAACTTTCTCAGCCTGTCTCCATACAGGAGGTGCTCCAGTCCCCTGATCATCCTCGTGGCCTCCTCTGGACTTGTTCCAACAGTTCCAATCAAACAGCTCTCTTCAGTTAACTGGAAGGCCCTGGTGGGGAGGGGAATGGGTGCACTGCTGGGGGGTGTGCGCTGCTGAGCACTGGGAATAAGGGGAATGTGTTTCCCTAAATTATGTAAACCTTTATAAATAAAACCCAAAAGAAACCCAAAGGGTCATGTAAAGGTCAGTAGAGATGATTTTTAATAATATTTGTACTTTTAAATTATGGTTTAATTTAAAAATCTTTATTTACTGGATCTGACAGGGTCTCTTCTCTGAGGGTACAGCCGTAATTCTTAGTCTTCCTTGTGTGTGTGTTGTCTCGACTGCTTCAGATGGCTGTCACCTCTACATATATTTATGTTCCAGCTCAAGAACTTAGTAAAGCCTTATGTTTTGACATGTCATTGTATTAACAAAAGGTGCTGCTTTCTCTGTCAAGGATGAATCATCCTGACTCCCTTTCTTCTGTGCCAGCTAAGGCTGTCATCACATCAGGGCTACTCTTCCTGTGTGTTTCCTCCAGCCCAGACCTTTCTGTGGTCAAGAATGGCAGCACAGAGAGGAGCCCGGGATTAATTGCATTGTTCCACCTGCTTGTCATCTTTTGGAAAAGCTGATGAATGAGTCAAACCCTTTCTCTTCTAAAGCTCCTGTTGTGATTTAAGGCACTGTTGAGTGTTCTGATCACAGGTGGCAATCCCACTATAACTGGAACTTTCCTTGTTTTCCAGAGTGCTTGTATTTAATGACAGGTCCTAGTTCTTGCTTTTCATTTCAGTAGGGTTATCTCCTTTACAAACTTGGCACCTTCAGAGTAAAGAGTTTCTGATCTAGCTCTTGTGCAGAGAATTTGATTGCAACACAGAAAGAGGCATTACTTCTAATCAGGTGTGTCTTTGTACTTCTGAATGGGTTTTATTGTAAAGGTGTGGAAAACATCCCTTTTCCTAGCCCTTTCTGTGGATAGGCACTTACTTTATCTAAAGCACAGTACTCCTTTTATGTTGTTCCATCCCTTCTACCCCTGCAGCTACATGCACTCAGCAGTTGCAGCCAGCCTCCATCCTCATGTGCTTCTGGCTGATGTGGGAGGTCAGAGCCGGTGAGCTGTCCTGCACTATCCCGGGCTGTGTTTGTGATAAGCAAGACACTCAGATTGTAGCCTTCTTGGTAGTGTGATGGTTTTGATCTCTTTTGCCTAGGACTTGATAATAAAAGCCAATTAGCCTGCTTCTTCAGATCTCTGCACTATGTATTACATTTTCCCTTATGCTACAGAGCAAGCTTAGTAGTGGTATTTGAGACTGTTGACCTCCCTACTCAATTAGTGTTTGATGCTGATTATAGAAATCTTCATCTGGGGTTTCTGAAATGAGTAGAAAGATAGTTCTTTTTTTAATCTGGAATTCGTGTGCTAGCAGACATTAATACTGCCAGTAGGACTGTGACTCTAGATATTTCCATGCTTTTACGGGATTACTGCACCATATATGGTTATTTCATATTTCCCAGGGAGAAACCTGTTACCTTAACTGACATCCATTGGTTTATTTAAGGAATGAAAAAGGAAGTGGTACAGGATAATGTATGCCAGTGCTTTTTACACACTGATTTTAAAGGCCACTTCTTAGAAAAAGAGAAGATGAAAGGGAGTTTTATGTATTTATCTGATGAACTTTATTTCATAGCTGCCTGTTTGAGCACAACTTTTGTATTGTGTATGTGTGACCTGATTGTTGAATATTTTGTTTTCTGTAATTCTACACAGTTACAGCCCTACCAGCTGATTGTTGACTTCACTGCCAACATTCCTCTGTTCTCATTTGTTGTGAAGTCTGGATAACTGATCTCTGGAAAAAAAATGGCTATAAATTCCAGTTGTGACTGTCACTGACCACCTCGCCAGAGTTATTCTGTAGGATTTACCCTGGACGTGGCTGTCTTGTATTGCTGCAGCTCACTGGTGTTAACAGGCAGGTACCAGCCCCAAAAATGTGGCAAAGGTAGAGATTTATTTTAACCTACACAACTACCAATGGTAGCATGTTTATGGGTTGGCACTGGAGTTCAGTATTGTTTTAAATACAGACCTCTTCACTTATGTCTTTAACTGGCTTGAACCTGTTTAACTGTATGGTGAAGGACACATCAGAGGAACTGGAATTCCTTGTTCAGAGTCTCTGGTTGATGTAACATGCTGAGCCAGGACAGCTTTGCTGAAACATGGGCCCGTTGTACCTGGGTTCACTGGCTTGCATTTCTGCAGGGATCCGAATTTTGCTGCTGCTGGTCTGATTGTTGGTGCTTTACTTGGTGAAGTGGCATGTAGCAGTCTCAACTGTTGCTGTCTGCCTTATGTTGATCACTAGCTATGATACTTAACTTTGAAGCGGAGCACTTCTTTTTCCAGTCTAACACCATTGGTTTTGAAACAGAAACAGAATATGAAAAAGAGAGAAAACAAAAATGTTATTTCCCCACTATTCATTTTCAATTGGAAATTCATACATGTCCTCCAGGATAGCACTTCCCCAGTGTAGAAGACATCCCATGCAAAGCATGAGGGTTGCCTCCTCTGTTAGGCATGAACTCCTACGTATTGCCAGCTTCAGGCTTCCTGGCTGGAGTGAAATTCTAAGGGAATTAGGAGGCTTAGTGGCAGATCCAGATCATGTCAGCCCTCGAGATGTGTCTTCCAAAGTCTGTATTTAACAGCCCAGTTGGCAGAAATAACATCTTGTGACTGGGCATATCCAGGGAGTGACTAAAAGAAGTTGATTCATCTGTTTGGCTGGGCATGGAGAGGACAGACAGATAAACTCTGTGTGGCCTAAGCCTGGAAAACTAAGTTCCATGTATCTGTTTTCATATGGCTGGTGCTGTCAGCTATCTCACCTGCAGCTGAGAATCTGTAGGATTTGGTATTTTTACACTAGGAATCAGTTCTTGTGTGCCTCGTTGCAGGAATGCTGACAGTGGCAGGTGATGTGCTTGAGCATCAGTTGCTGGCTGCTCCAGCATTCTCCTGTGTCCCAAGCAAGAATTGTCATATTTGGTTGGTATATTTGCAAAGGGCATTTTCCAACCAATCTTACAGGTTCAGAGTGGGAATGTGTTCCAGCAGGAAGAAGGAATCAAGTGAAGGAAGTTTCTGTGAGCTCTTTACCTGCATTGTGCCCAGCAATGGAGGGGCAGTGCCATGATGGTGGTAGGTATTCCCAGTCACAGCCTGTGGACTGGCCCTGGGAGCTCACAGCTGCGTTCTTCGTCTTCCCCAGCAGACATAGAAGGGGTCCTTAAACCCAGCACTGGCATTCATGGCTTGGAAGGAAAGGAGGAATGCTGCTCTAAATGAATTTGGTTTATCTATTCATTGCTTCCTTTTTACCTCTATTTTCCCTGCTGTCTTTGCAGGTGGAAACAGTCCTGAAGTTTTTTTGCTTTGCTATATGTAGCTACTGTGTGGGTGTTGCTGTGAGGGACAGAAACATGGAAGGGGAGAAATGCTTGACAAATGTTTTTTGGATTAAGATAGTTGTGTGTATTGTTTGGCTGGTTTGGAGAACAGATATGGGGGAGAATGTACATTGATTTTGAGGTTTTCTTCTTCCCCTCCTGCTTGTACAGTATCTCTACACTGCTTTTAGCTTGTGAATGCATCTCTTACGTATTTATGCTTGTCATATATAATTTATTTCTTGAAACATCTTGCCTAACTTCATTATGTGAGTAATAAGATAAAATTCCCTGTTGAAGTGTTTATTCATGGCTTATCACTGAAGCATTTACATGTGTGTTGGTATATGTGTGTATATGTGTGTTGGTGGTTAGGGGGAAAAAAGACTCTTCAATAAGAAAGGTAGATCTGCAAGCAGGTACAGAGATCTGGGTGCTTCTCTGTCTGAGCTCAGAGAGTCAGGGATGAAAGCATTACTTCTGTATCATGTGGAAGGAAGCGCATGTTCATACAATTACTATGGTACACTGAAAACCGGCAAGGAGATCTGTGTGGGCAGCATCCATCAATTCTGCTCAAACTGCTGAAATCCTTCACAGACGACCTGTTGATAAGAGTATAAAGTAAGGGCTGAAAAGCCTCTGTTCATTAATTTTTAACAGCCTAAATGCCTTCCAGGCTTCTGATTTTTAAGGCAAATCATAAAGCAATAATTCACATGGGAACAATTTGTCAGGTTTAAGCAGCAGAATCTTGGGCACTTTGCAGAGGAACATTTCCTAATGTTTGACTTTTAGAAATTGGTGTCAGGAGGTGTGGTTGTCACCCTCACACTGCCTAAACCTGGGATATCTTCATTATCAGGTGTGTATTTGCAGACTAGAAAATGCTGTGTCATATTAGGTGCAATGCACAGTGGTGAAATGAGGAGACTGCACTTTAAAACTTTGTAAAGCTATAATTTTTCAGGAAAAAATGCGTTTAGTTTTTGACTACATTGTTTAGCCTGATGGCTTTGTGAGATAGCTTTTCTATTAGGTGAGGCCTTAGTGGTATAACCTCGTGTTGGTTTCTAGTCTTCTGATATTTGTCCATAAACAACCCTTGGGTTATGAAACCCAAATTCCCCATAGTATGGGACAGTGAGAAGAAAGAGAGCCAATTGTAAGGATGATGCCCTGTGTCTTGGGTATGAACACTGGGGATGAACTGGCAGGATATGTCATAGCCTGTTGAATGTTTTATATTCAGTGGTATCCTTAAGCTATTAATCAGTAATTTATAGAATCATAGAATCATAGAATAGTTAGGGTTGGAAAGGACCTTAAGATCATTCAGTTCCAACCCCCCTGCCATGGGCAGGGACACCCCACACTAAACCATATCACCCAAGGCTCTGTCCAACCTGGCCTTGAACACTGCCAGGGATGGAGCATTCACAACATCCCTGGGCAACCCATTCCAGTACCTCACCACCCTAACAGTAAAGAATTTCTTCCTTATATCCAATCTAAACCTCTGCTGTTTAAGTTTCAACCCGTTACCCCTTGTCCTATCACTCCAGTCCCTAATGAAGAGTCCCTCCCCAGCATCCCTGTAGGCCCCCTTCAGATACTGGAAGGCTGCTCTGAGGTCTCCATGCAGCCTTCTCTTCTCCAGGCTGAACAGCCCCAACTTTCTCAGCCTGTCTTCATACGTGAGGTGCTCCAGTCCCCTGATCATCCTCTTGGCCCTCCTCTGGACTTGTTCCAACAGTTGCAATCAGACAACTCTCTTCAGTTAAGACACTGTATCACTAAGTATGCTTATAGTTCGTAACTTTTCCAGAGCCATCAGAGGTTACTGAAAATCTGAAGTTTAGATGACTTTCGTTCGTAGGACTGTAATCCTACAGGGTTGTAAGGTCTGCTTTAATTTTCTGCATGTGCAGTCTGATTGGGCATATATATCTTTTTCATCACTGGCCTTATGAATCATAGAATCATTTAGATTGCAAAAGACCTTTAAGGTCACGGAGTCCAGCTGTTAACCTGCCAAGTCCACCGCTAAACTGTGTCCTTATGTGCTACATCTACACATCTTTTAAATACGTCCAGGGATGGTGACTCCACTGCTTCCCTGGGCAGCCTGGTCCAATGCTTGACAGCCCTTTTGGTGAAGACATTTTTCCTAATAACCGATCTAAACCTCTGTTGGTGCAGCTTGAGGCCGTTTCCTCTTATTCTATTGCTTGTTACTTGGGAGACTGACATCCACCTCGCTATAACCTTCTTTCTGGGGACGTTGAATATTGATAAAGTTTGCTTACTGTTTTTAAGTGGAAGTATGCTACTTACAACCGTGTGGTCTGATACTAACACATCTTTAAATTCACAATTGCTTGGTTTATTCTGTTTTACCCATCTTGCACATTTTGGAGCTACGCTGTACATTTTGAAATGCCAAAGCTGTATTGTGACTCAGGTATGTCTCATTTTGCCCGCTGTAAACAGCTGTTTTCTCACCCTGGAAGTGGAGATGGTTTTTCTGGTTCCCTTCAGGAAGGGGGTCATCCCACTATGGACAGGATTATCTCTCTACTGACCTGACTCTGCCTCACAACACCCCAGTTTCTTAAGTTTAATATGTTTATTTTAAAACTGTTTCCAGTGGAGAAGAGAGGCAAAAGGTGATGTGATCCAAAAATCCTCGAATTGCAACTTAATTAAAAAATTAGAAATTCGGGAGAACATATTCATCCATGCTGTTTCTCATGGTCATGCATCTGCTGCTGGTCCCACCAAGCCAGGTCTGAGGTGCAGCAGGGTGAAAGATGGATGCAGTTAGTTATGCTGCCAGTCAGGTGGTTTTGTGCTACTTGCTGGCTCTGTTTCACTCCAGCTCCTTCGGTGTTTGCTTTATTTGATTTGACTGTTTGATTTGAGATCTTTACAATGATGGTGGTAAAACACTGGCACAAGTTGCCCAGGGAGGTGGTGGATGCACCATCCCTGGAGACATTCAAGGCCAGGCTGGATGTGGTTCTGAGCAACTTGATGTAGTTGAAGATGTCCCTGCTGATTGCAGGGTGGTTGGACCAGATGATCTTCGAAGGTCCCTTCCAACCCAAACTATTCCATGATTCTAACAAGGGGGTGGGGAAGGAGAAAGGTGGAGGAACAGCTCAAAAATAAACTAGTGCTCTTCTGGATCTGAGCAGTTTCCATGAGCTCCCAAGAGCTCATGGTAGGAAAGGGTTGTGTTTAAAGTAAGCCTTTCCCATGTTTGGATCACAATGATGGTTTTGCCTCTTGTTTTCCTCACTGCAGGTGGGCAAAAACATAGAATCATAGAATAGTTAGGGTTGGAAAGGATCTTAAGATCATCTAGTTGCAACCCCCCTGCCATGGGTAGGGACACCTCACACTAAACCATCCAGGATAACTGTATGCTTCAACACTGTCAGTTCAATGCTGTGAATTCTTGCCTGGGAGGACGCTGTTCTGAATGGTTGGCAGGTGGATGATTATGTAGTGCCTTCAAAAGTCCTGGGGTTTTTAGCTTCCCATTGAATGAATCCTTTATGACTTGATCTAACTGTGCTAATAGTTTCTGTTATCTGTCTGGCAAGCAGTTGTTTGTTTTAATGTGATCCCATCAGTATTAGTAGATGAGTTGGAATGCTGAAAGTCTTTTCTTCCCTTTTATTCCAGTACCAAATGTATTTATGTGTTTTTAAGGTGGAGAGTATGCATCAGAATTACAACACAGTATAAATAGCAAACATTTCTCAGCTGGCAAGTGAAAATAATTCTGGTTTATATTCTGCAATATGCAGCCTCTTAATGATGTGAAGCATCCTATTTTTTATAGGCCAGATTTCAGACATAGGTGGCTGAAGCGTTATGGCAAGTTCTGTTACTGTCTGAATAAACCTTTGGTATAAAAGAAACATCTACTGCTTTATGATTGCTCCCCAGCTTTAAATACTGCTCCTGCCAAGAGATTATATGTGTTACTATACCTAATTTCTATATTGGTAATTCTGTTGAATAGCAGCAATGATGCCAAAAATAGGGAAGACTGAAAGCAAGATTGTACGCTGAACTTGGATGAGAGGTTTTTTTCAATGGGAACTGAAGATAGTCACCAATGTAGAGGTACTAGAATGAGGTGCTCTAAAAAAAGAAAATCCCTGGGTTGTATCTATTTTTCTTCCTTGGGTTTCTTGTGCCTTTTCTGCTGATTATTTTCCTTCTTTGTGTCTCATTAATGGGACACAAACAGCTCTTTGTCAGGTTCCTTGGTATTGCTCATGGGGCTTTGTAGAACAGGCCTCTGATAAGAATTAAATCACATCTTTATGATGGTGTTTCCATGGGAATTTGTGACAGTTGGGAACTTTGATTGTCTTGATTTATTTTTTTCGGCACTGGAGATTTGCCTGGGTTTTCCCCACATCACTACATACTGCAAGAATCCTGAAAAACTGCTTTCATCTTCATCCTGAGGCTGCTTTATTGGGGATCCTCCTGCTTTTTTGTTGGTTTTGTTGTGGTTTGGGGTTTATTTTAAGGAATGGCAAATGGCCAAGTCTCACCCTCCTATTTTGATGGCCAATGGATTCCTTCTTTTTTGATGTTTGCCCTTTATCCCACATGTATTGCTCTAACTCCAGGTTTTGTAATTCCAGATGAAGGTATCTTTCATTTCATATTTCATATTGCTACAAGCCTTCCACCACATGAAGGTACAAGCATCAGATGAGGGTTTTGGCTAGCAGTGAGGGAGTCTTCTTGGGGAGAAGAGGTATCTCCTCAGCAGCTGAGATGTGAATCTGCTGTCACTAATAAACCACTGCTCATCCACAGTGTGTTAAGCAAGTGTTAATGTGCTTTTTTGCCAGGCATGTGGTGTGGACCCCAAGAACATAAGAATTTGGGTATTTTCCTTTTCTGGCAGATACACAGTTCAACCAGTCTGCATGAAGTACTTGAACATTTGATGCTAACATATTTGAGTTCCTCTAGAAAACATAGTTGACATGGGGAGGAAACTACGTACTTGTTCTCTATACCCCAGAAGGGATATAGAGTGGTGCTGAACACAAACGTTGATCCAAATCATCATTAAAGAAACTTCTTGGAGGGTGGGTGGGAAATCCTCCCTCAAGTTTCCCTGCTGTGATTTCTGTGCCATTCCCCTCAGTAAACAATTTCAAACAAGATTAAATTTGGCTAAAAAAAGGCACATCTGCATCTGTCTCATCAGTGTATGTGATGTCTCTGAGAAGGCCCTGGGAGGGTTTTATTTTGCTACCATCCAAATGTTATCTCAAACCAAAAAAAAATCCCTTTTCCCTTTTAATTTTTCTAGACAAACCATCATTCTGCACAGTGCCAGCAACTCATTGGAAACATAAAGCTATTAATGGTGAAACTGGTGTAGATCTTGGTCAAAAATACAGCGTAACTTGCTACAGTCACATGCAAAGTGAAATGGCATCTGTCAGTCCAAATCAGGCTGTAGCTGAATTTAAAAGCTTACTCCTGCCCTTTGCTTTGATGACTCATATGCCAGTTTCATGTTCATTGCAGAATTCCTTGAGGTATCCTGAGGTTTTGACGTGCTCAGAGTAAACTGCTGGATACTGAGGAGGTGGCATGTCCAAGGCTTGTCACACAGACCCTTCTCCACCCAGATCCCTGCCATGACCCATGCAATCCCTGCATGACCCAGACAGTTTACCAAAGGGGCATGCTTGTTATCCTCTGAGAACACTTGAACTCAGCTGGGATTTGAGCATCACAAGAGTCATTCATGTCCTCAGCAGTGCAGTGCCTTGTTGTGTACCGGATGTTCTGAGGTCAGACTGGTTCTAAAGTAAAGGTTTAGGGTTAAAAGTATGTTTATGTGATCCACTACAGGAAAAATTAGTTTTGAAAGTTGTAAAAAGATGATACATCAAAATGTATTCTCAGAGTTATGCTTAGACATAAGGTGTGGTGGTTTTTTATTTTGGTTTTGTTTGGTTTTTACTGTAAGATTCTTTTTTAGCTACTTCAGCATCACGAGATGGTGGATAATGAGCCCTGCAGCTGGGCTGGTGTGTCCCAGAGAGTTCCTTAACTTACATCTTCCTTCTGTATCCTTCTTCCAGGCAATGCTGGAACCAATCAGAATGGCTGCTCTGAGTTATTTTCCTCTCCCTTCCTGAGGAATATCTTGACTTTCTCATCCTTGTTTTTTTCCACTAGGCACTGGCCTGTTATCTCATGTTGGGAGGTGAAGTCATTTCTTTCTGTGTCCTTAGGCTCTTTTGATTAAAGTTTCTATTGAGTATCTCACATAGCACATCCTCCCATTCTGCATCTTGCATGCCTAGTAGGTATAGAGAAAGACTGAATATATTAAATTCAGCTTAATATGTCTGTAGCTGTTTTCTTTGAGAGCATCCTATAAAAACTAAATGTGTTACCGCAGAGCTGAAATTCAGTGTTTATGTTAAATAACCCTATCCTCCTGCCATGTGCAGTGCTAGTTTTGAAAGGAGGATCTGCTAGGATACCATTAAGAGCATTTTTTTTAAGGTGACAGTGCGAAAAAGTACAACTCTCAGGCGGCTCTTCTTTAATAAGTTATACAAATACATGTTTGGTTGGGCAATATTTCCACTTTGTTTCACTGAGGTACAACAGAGAGTCTGTAGGAGTATGTCTTCAACAAGGACATGTGCAAATGAGTACCAGGAATTTAGACAAATTGCATCATGCTGGATCTGTTGAAGTACTGGTTGTTTCTAGCTGTGTGTTGACATCCAATTTCTGATTCAAATCTTGAGCTTCAAAGGAAGCCGAAAGCAAAGCATTGAAACTTTGGTGTTATGGCCATTATCTCTGTCACGCTGCACTGGAGTTACAGTGCAGCTTTATATACTTCATTCTGTAGCTATCTACTGGGTAAAACCACATGGTTTCACCTAGTGCTTAAAACCAAACAAACCAACCCCAAACCCCACCACGAAGAAACCAGCTTGCCATCCCTGTTGAGCTCTGTAGCCTGGTCTGCACTAACTACTCTTGTTTAATTGTTGTCATTGTTCTGATCAGTTATTTACTGAGTTTTCTATGGAAACAAGGCCTGTGTGAATGCTCTGTGTACATCTTGCTACTTGGTTGAAAATAGACAATGGGTTTCCAACTAAGCTGGACAGTTGTTACATGTTCTGTAGAAATATTGACAGCATCAGGAGTTGTTATTGGTGTAACAGTTGATGGTATCGGATGCTGAAGGTGTCACTGGGCTTTCCATGGCATTTGCACTTGTTTTTTCTGTAAGCATCAATACAGCCTCTTGGGGATAGGCTATAGCTTGGGCTCTGCTGATGAAAGACCCTGGGTGCAGTTTTGCTGAGGAATTGTTTGAATTCCTTAGCTTGCAACATAGCAAAACCACTCACCATGTCACCTCTCACAGCTGGAGAGTACCCTCTGAAAGAAGCTGCTGCTTACAGTGAGGGCCAGGAAGCTAAAAAGGAGTTCTAACCACTTCAGTATCCTATCTCTCAAACTTGTTTTCTCCTGTAGGCATTGAAGGGTTTTCTCTTGAAGTATCTTGAGAGTGGGCGATATCAAAGTTGCACACAAGAAATCTTGTATGGTGCAAGATAGCTCCTACATCCATGTCTGGGGTCTGCCCTGTGGCTGCTGCGAGTTCAGACCTTCAGTCTGTGTTCTGCTGAGTGGAGAAACCACATCAAGGTGCATGTGGATCACATGCAGAGTGTGGCTGGCAGAAAGCTAACCGGGTGAATGCTCTGTGGTCAGGGCAGCTTAGTGCAAGCTGTAAGACCTGCCTGCAAAGCTGGGACAAGGCTGCTGGCTTGAACAGAACTCCAAAGCACTGCGGGCAAACTGGAAGGAGCTCCTGGGCCTTCACCCCTTTGATTTACACCTAGTATGAATTTACCTTCATGATCCATCTACACTGAGCTGGATAAGAACCAGAGCAGCTGAGGTGCTAGCACATGCTGCACTTTCTGTGCATTGTAGAGTGGAAGCGTTTGGGACAAGGGTGAAAACCTGAGCCTTAAGTGTCTCTGCTCTTGGAGTCTTTGATCAGACACTAGATTAACGTTATTAATAGCCTCGTTCACCTTCTCATGTCTTGTGGTCTCACCAGAACAGCTCAGGTTTCTGATACTGAGTGCAAGTGTAGAGAAATTACTTTCAAGACAACACATGGAAGCTGTAGTTTCACCTCCTAAAACCATGTTATGGCAGAACTTCAAGGAGAAACAACAGTTTTAAACCACTTAATTCCCATTTTCTGTTGTACCTACAAAATGCCCCAAAAGCCAAAGACAACAAAATGGGAAGCTGGTACATTATCCTAGTGTGGATTTCTAGGCAATGAAAAGGAGACTTTTGTATGTGATCTGCTGACACTTTTCCTTAAGGGTCTTAAAAGTCCTCACTGGGAGTCAGACTCATCATGGCTGGGTTATGTAGGGCCTACTGATACAGTTTTGCCCATTTTTGCTAAGATTATAACTTGGAAGTTTGTCCTGAATGGAAGCAACTTTCTCAAAACCTCATGCCAATGTATAAGGGAGTTGGGGATGGGAGGAGATTTCTGAACCTGACCTAGCATTGTGCTGCTTCATGCCTTGGTGAGGGGAAAGCTTTCAAGCATCTCCCCCAGGATAACTGGCATATATAGCTAGCATAGCTTTAAAATGGCCTGTTTTGAACTGCCTGGTGGTGCTGTCTACCTGATTAACTCTTCTGTAGCAGTGCAGTTCCTGTGGCTCAGCCATTTGTCATTGATCAGTGGAGGGGGCTGTTTTGGCTGCAAACAAGCAGGCAGAGGACTGCAGGCAGGTTGTGGAGATCAGCAGGAGCAGTAAACCCTGCAGAGATGATGGTAAAGACACCCAGAGGGTGGTCAAGGCTCAGCCGCCTGCTTGCTCAACTGATGAGACTGGCTCTGTGCAGCTTTATTGATGAGCTGAACCCTGAGCCTTGGTTCAACATAGTTATTTCTTGATTTGATGGGAGGATAAAAGCCTGAGAATATGGTCTTTTATTGACCAAAAATTGCATTTATCTGATTCAATACCTGGGTTATCTCTCTGCTGAGGCAAAAAGGGCAGTTGCCTAAGGCAACCAATATGTTCAGTGTGATTGCAGGTTGTGATTGGCAAACCTCTATGGGCCTGACTGATACAACATAAAAAGTTGTGTTGCCTTTTTCAGTGCTGTGGTGGTTGCAAATGCTTATGCATTTTGCTGATATTATCCTGCTTCCCCAGTGTATGTTGAGAACATCTGTGATCTCCTAACAAATGAGATGCTGAGTTGGGATCCAGCTTTTCCTTTCGCAAAAATAGTGCTAATATTGGTTTCTGCTGCATTGGAATTTGTCCTGGATATGCAGATAGGGCTGGATACTGTAAAAGCTGTAATCCTTTCTTCCTTTAACTACTACAGCTGAAGGTCAGAGGTGATGAGAATGAGAAGCACTATGCAAACCAACTGTGTGTCCTTCCTGGGGAGCAGAACTCCCCATTTGGAGGGATGGGGGGAAGCAGTTAATTCCTGTCTCAGGGATGTGGGATTGCACCCAGGCACCTGGTTTTCCAGGTTTACTCTAAGTCGGTTTTCCAGTTTCTTGTAAAAATAAGGCCAGTTTGGGTACTAAGGGCTCTTTGGAGGTTGGGGTTCATTCTTTCAGTTCTTTGCCTGGAGGTGGTCATTCCTGAGTTGATGAACTGTGCCCATAAAATAGGGTGATTTGAACCTGCCATTTATATTTAATGCTGTACTTGCAATTATTTTTAATGATAGTTGGGAAAAAGGAAACTTTCTGTTTCAGTAGGCAGCTGATACAGAGACACAAAAGATGGTTCTTGGGTATTATGTAGGAAAAAAGGCCTGAATTTAAAATACAAGTATCCTGTGTCCCCCTTCTTTTTTTCATTGCTAGTTGAAGCTAAAGGTTTACCCACAGCCCCTAGCAGCTTCATGGCAACCTGTAGAACTGGTTTCCCCAGTCTTGAAAGCAGTAAACTCAGTGTTTGGTATTTGGGAAATCAGGCTGGGCTGAGCATCAGCACCCTGTCACTGGCCCCATGTGTCCTTGCTCAGTCTGGAGGCTCGGACACTGGAGCCTAAGCCATTGAGGAGCAAAGTCTCAAGCTGTTTTCCCAATTTGGCTTAGCCAAAACAGCCCCAGTGAATAGGAGCAGACAGTGGTGATCTTCAGCTTCTGGAGTTATGTTCCTGAAAGAGTGCATTTGGTTAAACTGCCTAGAAGTCTTACAGTAGACAAGGGAAACTCTTGTTAGCTTTGTATGGGGTGAGAAGGGAGAGAAGGTGGGTGGTGGGGTTTAGAATAGGGACATACTTTTCTATCTCGTCTCTTAGGCTGGGTGACCTTGGTGTGGGTGAAGGCTTTTTATTAGTCTGAAGGACTTTTAGAGTTTAGAGTCTAAGGGAAGGTGTTATTTTCTGAATAATACTGTGTATTCCAAAAGTAACAGATACATGTCGTTAAATGCAAAATTGCAGATTCAGAGATGTACTCTGAATCAAAAGCTGTGATTAAGCACTGGAAGTACTGTGCTTAATTGCTGGGGATGCTGATAGGGGGAAACCAGTATATAAAATGTACTTTGCACTTCAAGAGACCTACAAAAAGGGGGGAAAGAGGAGTGGCTTTTCCTGACTTTCCTTTCACTTAATGCATTATCAGATACACTCATCTGTCACCTTCCCTAACCTAGTGTTCCTCATGCTGTTTGTCCTCCCTTGTATGCTAGCTATATGTCAGAAAGCTCTATTTACAGGCTGATTTTAGTGTAGCAAAATGGACTTGCATTATGTTCTGCTGCATTTTAGCTGACTGGGAAGGTTTTGTTATGATGCACGTTACCACTGAACCATTGCTTCCCAGTGCAATCCCATCTAGAAGTGTGTATCATCAATAAAGCTCATCTATGGTGCACAAGTAAAGCTGATTAGGGACTGGCTCTGAACCATGATGGGAGCTACCACAGGGGCCTCACACTGTAACAGTCATGTTGGCTGTGCTTGCAAGCTGTGTCCTCTGGCGTTCACCACCTTCTCTTAGCAGTAAATATAAATGGAGCTGTGCTCTGACTTTATGTGGGGAAGGTAGCTGGAACATAGTTTGAAACTGGGAACAAACTGGCATATTCTAATGAGTCACTGCAACCTGCACTAGTCTCAGCACAGTGAGTGTAGGCTATACAGTTTCATCCCTGGGAAGTAGATACAAAAAAGATATGATAACAGAAGGAAAACATTTTACTTCTGGCTTTGTTTATTAGTATGTTGTACATCTGTTCAGTTGTATAATTGCCCATGCCAATGCCAGTCTGTAGGGGTTTATTGTTTTTATTTAGCTCCCAAAGGCTTGGAAACTTCATTACTGTTAATCTGTCAGGACAAGAAAGAAAACATTTTGTGCCATTAGGCTGTTTCAGGCTTCTGTGCAGATTTTAACTTGCTTTTAGAGATACGAAGATCTGTGAGTATCAAACTGCCTGAAAGGTGAGAAATAAGCACAAAGCAGAGATGACTCAAGCTCTGTACATATCTCGGAGCTGTTGCTTGTTTCCGTTAACTTCTGACTAAAGTGATAGTGCTTGAAAGCATCCCCACCCCTTCACTTGACAAGAGGGATGGTTTCTTTCCTCACTTGATGACAGAAATATTCCTTTCTTTGATTAAACAGGCATCATGAAATATACTGAAAGCAAAGGTGGTCTGCTTATTTTTCAAGGACCAATTTTCAGGTAAATAAGCTTAGTAAGGTCTCAGATGGTTTTTGGAGACCCAAAATAGATTGAATTGAGGAGTGTTGAGCTTGTGGCATGTACCTAAATGTTATGCAAAACAGCCTCACAAACTGAGTATTAATTTGACTGTACTATAATCCAATGAGTCTCATAATGCCTAAAGAGAGAGGGTGATGCAGGGAATATTCTTAAAGCAAATAAGCTGAGTGTGATCCTCATCTCTGTGCTCTCTCATGCTGTTAATAAAGTGATACTGTCCTTGTTACAGAAGATAATCCCATTCATGTTTGAAGACAGTTTGTAAAGGACAAAGCCTGAGATGCTTAAACAATTTAGAGCATTGTTCCTATGTCCAAACAATGGATTTCTGTGTTAATACAGAGTAAAAATCACCAATCTTACCTTAACCAAGGATATTTTTGAAACTCTGTGTACTACTGAGAATTAACTATGGCAGTGTTCTTGTTTAATTTTTTTATTGTGATATTTAAAGCCAGTTGAAGGCCACTGTGGACTCATAGACAGATAAAGATGCTCAAAGCACAGAAGTCTAATGGGTACAATTATCATTGTAGTGTTCTTTGCAGTAGTTATTGAGGCTATTCAAAACATTAATTGGACACTAAGTTTCAGCTCTAGAGAAGTGTCTACTGAATGTTTGGGTCATGTTCAAAATGTGCCAGATCCTAAGAGGATATTGGTTGCTACGCTTCACAGCACATTGTAGTGAAGATCTGTTATCTGGTGAAGGAAATGCAAAAAAACATGATACACAGTGATGCCAACTACCAACTGGAATGCTTGATAGTTTTAATTAGGCATTTAGATTAACATTTCTTTTTCCTTCCATGTAGTTCAGTTTGTGCTGGTAGGCAGCAGATGAATCAGGGATGGGGGAAGTGGAGCTGTTGTCATAGAGGTAAGAAAGAGAGTGCAGTGAAGTTTTTGTATGTGTATATAAATGGGGAAGATGGGATACTTGTTGCTTAATCCTCTGGCCTCCCATTGATGTCTTTGTGGCAGAAATTAGATTTATATTCAATACATAGTTACAGTCTAAAAAATACAGTAAATCCAGAAGACTGTTCAAAGTTTTGTGCATCTGGAAATAAGAGGATTAAACAAATTCAGTACTATATTTTTTTTCTGTAATTGAAAAAGCATGCCTTCTTAAGCGGAAATACTGCTTGAGAAAACAGAAAAGGCAGTTTTCTTACAGCATCCAACCTCCTGGAAAAGCATTTTACTTCATAAAAGACAAGAAGTGCTAGGCAAAATAACTTTAATGAGAAGGGAAGGAGTCACATATGTGGGAGCTGTGTTTGTCTAAGCTCAAGTGATAAAATGTGATTAACTTAGAGTCACTTAGACTGTCACGTACACTAGAAGACCACTGAGTAGGAAGCAAGCAGTTCTTTTGCATTTACTTGGAGGTGTCTGATCCCAGGACTATGAGAGTTGTGTTCATTTGTAAGATGTGCTACTATTAGTGAAGTGTGTAATTGCTCTCCCTGCTCTGTTGTATATTCCAAAACACTGCCTCAGAGTCCTGAGACATCGTGGACAGTAGAGCTGTGCTGAGGGGGTTCTGAAGAAGCTCTAGAAAGTGACTTTTTTGTTTGTTTGTTTCATTTTATATATGGAAGCAGATAAGAACCATGATGCTGTCAGATTGAAGGTCGGCATCATAGAATCATAGAATAGTTAGGATTGGAAAGGACCTTAAGATCATGAAGTTCCAACCCCCCTGCCATGGGCAGGGTCACCTCACACTAGACCATGTCACCCAAAGCTCTGTCCAACCTGGCCTTGAACACTGCCAGGGATGGAGCATTTATGCCTTGGCACCACCATTCCCCAGTGGGTAGGGAAGCAGAAAGGTATAGTAACTGCTGTGGTCTGCTGCAGGCTTGATTATGCATAGACCCAAAATGGGCAGCCTGCTCATCTCTGAGTGCATAATGCTGCTCTGGGGGAAGTCAGTTAATGCACCTTCTCTCAGGTGAGCTTCTTTCTCTTGGTTGGGGCCACACAGTTTTTGATTAGTGTATTAAAGCAGGGAGGTGTGTAACAGCAGGTAATGCAGCAGGAGATGTGCTTGCCCCTGCTGCAGCCATCATCAGCCGTGGAGGGACCTATTTCTCCTCTTCAGAAATACACTACTAAAAATCTTTATTTGTAAAATTGAATTTTGTACTTACTGATGTAATCAGTATTTCAGAGGAATAGGAACTTTATCGCTTTTGGGGTTTTTTTTTCCCTTTCAGATAGAGGAGGACTCCTCTGTGTTTTAAATCTTTCTTTCCTAGTTGCTGTGCTGATTACTGTTATATTCTGAGGGGCATTTTATTTCAACAGTATGAGAACAGCAGAGATCGGATTTGTTAATCTTTGAATGGTAAATAAGATATGTCCTAACCAGATAAGTTTATCCCTGTTTAAAGTACACACATGGGGTGTGTGTGTATATATATGTCTCCAAAGAAGACAAAGATAAAGGAAGTATGGTGACTTAACTGATTCCAAAACCAGTATTTATACTTGTACAGTAGGTGATATGATCATATTTTGTGTCTATTTGAGTCTGTGGAGGAAGGGATCTCCTTTTTCTCAAATGAAATACTACCCCTACCACCAACACACACACTCTAATGGGAAAAGGTGGGTATGGCAAGGTGATTGATGGATAAAGGGAAGGAAAATTGTGTCAGTGTCATGATCTTGTCAGTTAGAAGAAACCCAATTCTAGGTGTTTCACTAGTTATTTTTATTTGTAGGTGTTTGTATATAAGATATAATAAAACTTACTGGTTATACATAGATGTAGTATTATATAAAGTTACTTTTTTTTATTAAGCTGTTGTACTTGAAATACTAGTTTCTTTCTTTCTGTTCTCTTACTGTCGTGCTTCCAAGTTTTGTTTGCCATGTGTGTGAAAGCAACTGGATGTTATCATTCTACTGCATTGTACAACTCATTAAGAAAAGATAACATATTTTAAGGGGCTGTAGTATATTAGGAGATAGTCTTGTGGAGCTGGAGGGGAATTTTGAGACTCAGTTGAAGGATAATGTGCCTATTTGTTATGAAGTTTCTGTTCACTTCTCATTATTAAGATACATGACTGGGAGGTTTTTTTCTTTCAGTGATAGTATCTTTAGGCCGTGTTGGCTGAAGGTGGGAAATATCTCCTTCAGCATACCTTCAGGGAGGGTGGTGTAGGAATAGAGAGTTCCTAGTAATAAGGAAGGAAAAGCAAGGTTTTTGGTGATGGGACAAGAACCAGCTAGAGAAGGGTTGAAGAATTGGATCGGAAACCTGAAGAATTTTGCCAGGGGACTGGAGAATGCCAGGTAGGGTTAGGCTTTATCAGGTTTTGTTTAGCTAATAGGCTCGGAGAATCCTACAGCTAAAACACTAATTGTGTGAACACCTTAGTGCTGCATGTCCCTGAAGAGGGAGCTTGGATGCACCCCTGGGAACATGCTCATGAGAGCCAAACAGCAGCCAGGGGAATGCCTGCTGGCACTGGGGTGGCAACAGTCAGGGCTTGGAGCTGCCCAGGACCTAAAGGTGCTTCAGACATCTCTGCCAGTGTCTTTGAGAACCAAGAGAGTGGTGCTCAGAAAGGAAAGGGCCTCACCCTGCCATCTGCATGGCACTGCGATGCTGATGCTGTGCAGTCGTGTCTGCACAGAGCTGGGAATTGCCAGCTCACTATCCTTGTGAAGTCACTGGCACTCATTAATAACGCCCGATTAGCTAGTTCAGAAACTATCTGGGCTTTACTGCACTACGAAATAGTCTTTGTGTATTGGTAAATACTCTCACTGTGGATGAATGGTTACCTTCATTTTTCCCTGAGTACAGGAGAAGCCTCTTTAATGAATAACACAACATGTTTGAAGGTTGGGAGAAAGATCTTTTGAATATGAATGATATTTAATTATGGTGTATGTCGTGCATAACAGCAGCTATCTGTACTCATCTTTTATTGCAGAATTATATTTCAGGTGGATCATATGGTGAAATAAGAGCAGGAAGAGGAAGCGTGTAGAAAAATGTACTCAGTTTTGTTTCTGTGGGATTCCTGAGAACCTCTCCACTAGAAAGGTGCAGTTGAACATCCTATCTGACAGTGTCCAGCAGTGGCGACCTTACAGGAGTGGGCAGGAATTCCCTAGTCTGTAGATTGGAATAAACTGCCCTTTATTGCAGATCTTGTTCTGGCTGCCAGGACACCATTTGTTCTAGAAATACTATTGAAGCAAATGTTGGCTTAGGTGCTTGTCCTGCACTCGTGCGTGTTGTTTCTTAGCATGTCCTGATGCTGCTGTGAAGGTATTTTATCCTTGGCAAATGATTTGCAAATCCTTTGCTGCCACTTGTTGATCAGTTTGAATTGAGAGCAGATTAATGATTGTTTCTCTAGCGGCAGCGTTGGCCTCTTAATAACCGTTACCCAGCTTTTGTATGCCTGTCTAAATATCATGTGCTCAGATGACTCCAAAGGAACAATCTGGGTAGTGTGCAAAAGACTAAACATAGCAATAATAATCCCTAGCTTTCTTCATTTCAGTCAGCAGAAGAAACTGCTGAATACACTTCCGTTTGTGCAGAGTACACACTGAGATAACTCCCCATTGACATCTGTTTCAGTGTTGATTTCTGATGTCTCTCTGGTACTTTTGGAAGGGGAGAAATTCTTTTTCTGCAAAAATCTCGGAACTTGTCTTTGGTCTCTGGTTGTGGGTTGGGTTTCTTCCCATTATGCTAGAAAATTACACAGTTTTCAGCCCCTTTCCAAACTGCCAACTTTGTGCTCCACTGAGGTTACTTCTGGCTCCAATCCCAGTATTTTTGGGGAACAATAGATTCTATTTTAGCCTATACAGATTTAATTGCTGTGAATAAGGTTGACAATTATCTTTCTTTGTGACTGAGAATGCCACCAGCTGTTTTGGATGCATTTAAATCGCCACACCATGCTAAACTCACTTGTCACATCAGGAGCTATAACGCCATGTATCAGGCACCTGGTAATCTGTCCTTGGCAGTTAGTTTAAAATATAGTTTTTGCTGCATTTGAGTGTTTCTTCTAGTTACCCCTTCAGCTTTGGTTCTCTGCACTGGGTGGCATTATTAGTCATACCAAGGGACTTCTATGCCAAAGATGCATTTTGAGGAGAATGCATTTCAAATAGCAAGAAAAGCTATGGGATGAGAAGCTGGTGGGCTTTTGTGTGTGTTGTTTTTTGGTTGGTTGGTTGGGGTTTTTTCTCCCTCCACCTGCATAAGCTCAGGCACCTAAGGTGGAAGTCATCTGACCATTTGCTGACAACCTGCTGTGTAAGTGTCTAGGCTCGGCTTTATTGTCCACAAAGAGGAACAGACATCTCATGCTAATGTAAACAACCAAAACAGGTCAGATGAATCATGCCCCCAGATGTCCTCTTTCTCTTTGCTTTCATATAGTCTGGGTGATTAGCTCAGACTTAGCTGTTTGTACCATAGACATCTGACTGGGTCTCACCTCTGGGGACTATACTCATAGCAGCAATCACATGTGACTACAGATGCATGTGGACACCTCAGAAGATTAAATGTACTTTGTTTTTTGATGCACAGCCACTGCAGGTGGCAAGGTGGAGGTGCTCACAGCTTGGCTTCTTGAAGTGAAAGGCAGACCCAAGTGGATTTCCCTAAGGAAGAGACAGATCAGTGTTTGATGTCCACAGTTACGTAGCACTAAACAGTGGTGTACCATCTCTTTTTCATTATTAGCTTCCTAACCTGTAAGATACAACTTTATACGTTCTTTTTTCTTTTCTCTAGAAATGTTAAATCAGGACCTCTCCTCCCTATCCTCTTCTCTTTCTCTCCATATTGTCTCTTCAGTCTTGCTGTAGCAATATGTTGATGAGGATTTAAAATAATGATAATTTTTGCTGCACAGGTGTAGTGTAGCACACTGGTGTGTGAAGGTGGAGGTCGCTTACTCCAGTAAAGCCAAGAGGGGAGGTACTTGTGGAAGTCGACTTTTCATTCTTTGCTTGAGAAGTTTGCTCTCGTTCATTTTCCATATTGTTAACCTGTTGAATTCTGCCATTTTTTCTCTTCAGTCCATGTACAGCTTTGCTTAATGTCTATTTACAGTCTTACCGAGGGGTTCATGAATGCAAGCTTCCAGTTTCAGTCACTGCCTTAGTGCGTATTTCACATTTGTGCAACTGTAAGTATAGGTACTGAAAACAAGCTGTTCCTTAGTGTAGCAGGACACAGGGACACACTAATACTTCATTACTTCCTGATAGGTATTTTTACAGATCATGACACAATTTAAGTTTTCCAGTGGTCTGTGAGGAATGCAAAGGCTTATATACGAGTTAGAGCAATCAGTTGGTCCTTGCGTTGACTTTGTTCTTGTTGAGAGCTGTCGGGCATTGTAAGTGCCATGCAGGATCGTGCAATGCAGGATCCATTCCATCAGTGCTACTTAGATGTCTTAGTGCTGGGCTACCCCATCTTCTGTGGGCCTCTGCAGACACAACTGACTCTTCTTGGAACTCTTCTTAACACTACTTGATGTTGGTGGTGCCAGTCTGTAGGTGTTGTAATATGCCTGAATGTGTTTGCAAGTAAAGACCTGAACAACTGAGCAAAACTAATCGAGCACTTTGACCTATACTACATGAAAAATAGATGTTTTCAATGGCATAATATTTAACTGAATTTTGAATAGTTTGCTTGAGAAATACCATACTTTTTTGTACAGGGGGGTGCATGTATGTGCATATAGGATATTTGTAAATGTACTGTGGTAGCTTCTTAATCCTGTTTTCCATCAAATACTATGACTTCTTTTTTATACCTTAAATTTGGGAAAGCTAGTTTTGGAGTTAGCTGTTGCTCTCAAGCAGGATTAATGAATACCATACAAATGTTTTGATGGATCAAATTTAAGGTAGCTGCCATTTTTCTGCAGCCTTTTCTTTTTCAGGCTCAGGATTGCTGAGACTTCATTGGCTTGCATTTAGCTTATATTTTAACATCTTCAAAGATAAGGTCTATGAAAGTAATTTTGATAATAGAAGTAAAAGCTTGGGTTTGGAGGCATGTTTCTATGGCAAGGAGTCATTATAGTATTTCTTGCATGTAGGCCCCTGCATCTGCCATTTAATGTTCTCCCAGAGGAAAAGTAATGGATATAAAACTCCAGCAGCAGGGTGTAATTTTTCTCTAAGCTATTCTTAAAAACTATCAATATATGAGTAACTTTGAATTAATTTTCTAGTTGTGGATTTGTGGTAATAAAGCTGCATATAATGTTTTTCCCCTTGCCTTGCATATGTGTGTTTTCATACATCTACAGTTTGCTATAATGACTTTTTAGGAATAAATTAGCAGGTTAACTTTTCTCAGGTTATAGGGGCTTCACAATACCTGCTGCAGCAGAGGGATATTGTGAGTAAGGCATTAGCTCTTATCTGTGGAAGTGTGTACACTCTCTGTCACACTTGCAAAGATTAGCTTGGGGCTAATTTAAGTTGACAGCTGTACAAAAGGGATTAGTACTGTCACTGATGAACTCTTGCTGTTAACTTTCACACATGCTAAATATGAGAGATAAGTTTTTTTCAAGCTTGGACCAGTTTTGCATAAGCCATTTATCTTGATTTATCTTAACCCTGAGAGAGCTGAGGCTGCGGTCTACAGCATCACAGCCTAATGGCGTGGGATCGACTGAAGTATTTTAAACATAGAACTTGCTTCATTGCAGGCATAAGGAAAGCTTTTATTTGCATATAATTGGCATTGTTCTAAGGAAGAAAGGGTTTATTTGGGTGTGCTTTCACAAGTAGAACTTTAGGAAGGAAATTGGAGTGGGGGAAAGTGGCATTTTGTTTTTGTCATGCATCCTTGCCACGTGTGAACATTCATTTTTACATTCTACGATAAAACTAAAATATTTTAATTCGAATTAAGGATTTGGTTGAGTGGGTTTGAGTGTTGAGTAGTAATTGATGTGGTAATAATAGCAATTTTGAGCTTGTAGGCAAAGTGAATATTCCAAAGGCCTGGATGCCCCTTGCTGTTGAGATTAGGGGCAGGCTGCTGTCTCTAACCTTTCCTCATTTTAACTAGTGTGGTTTGTATATTTCTGACACACAGCTGTGTGGGGACAACTGGACCTCATATACAACCATCCTTTCTTCTGTCAGACCTCTGCATCTTCTGTGTCCTATTTATGAGGGATGCTTGTGGTCAAGACTGTCTTCAGCTTCACGTGTGCAAGGAATTGTACAGCTCATGGGAACAGGCATGAAGTGGTTAATTTCCCTTTTACTAGAGGGAAAGGAACAGCAGAACTTGGGTTCTTGAGTGTCAGTCCTATTGTGTAAAATGAAGTCAAAGAAATATTCACAGTCTAATAAACCATACCAAAGTATATTCCTGTAGAAAGGTTCTTTTTCACACCTATTTTGTTTTTTGACGCTTTCCACTTCAACTTGAAGCTCTAATCTTCTCACACCACCCAAAGCTGATAAGCTTTCTTCATCTTATCAATAAAATGTAGAAAAATCTAGTGGTGCATGAAAATACTGGTTTTGTGAAAATATACTGATCTGAAGGCTGACTTCACCAGACTGGATATGATCCATTCATGTAAGAAGCATAATTTGAAGAACTTCCAAGGCAACTTTTCCTGCATACCATGGAAATAAGTTCAGATCCAGATTAGCAGGGTTTGAAAATTTAGCTATTAAGGAGGAGAAGAAGAAGGTGTAAGACTGTGATTGTGGTGGGTGGATTAGAAGGAACTGGTCAACAGAGTGGTTTGTCTGCGTTATCATCTTTCCTAGCTTTTTCAGCAAGTTTTGAACAGAGAGCCAGACAAAGTTGCTTTAAGTAGAATGATGAGCAGTCTGACCTGGCTGTCGCTGTAATTTCACTGTGTTTTGTGGAAAATAAATGGTGGTTCTTTTACAGTGTCCAGTCCATCTTTACAAACCCTTCTTCCCACTCCTGATAGCTAGTACAGAAAGAGTAAGGAAGGAGAACTTGGCAACTAGCACTGTCAGCTGTGGCTGAGAGTGCTCAACCTAAAGTAAGATTATGCTTAACCACATTTGTGTCCCACCAGTCTGGCTCAGCATCTGCTCTGGGTCACTGCCCATTGTTTCTCTGATGTAATATCTGCATGCTAATTATCTAAAAGCTGATCATCATCACAGATCTTGTTCCGTTACTGTGACCCACAGCTGTCTTGTTCCTTGTAGTCACTTAGCACTTCATCTCTTTTGGGAAGTGTAACTAGATGCTATGCCACATAATAGCATTTTGGGAAGTTCATGAAAATAACATCAGAGTAGACTTCCCTTCCAAGATGTCATAGATTTCAGTCCAAAGACAAACTGCATTAGCAGTGTATGTTCATTTATAGTGAACTTGTGGCAGAATTTTTTAGAACTTGTGTTGATTTTGAGTTCTTTAATGTATTTTAGATTTTGAGCATAAATGGTATTTTACTCTGGGCCTTGCCTATTTTAATCCCAAAATCAGTCCTTATCAGCTAGGTAGGTGTAGTAGCTTCTAGCTTGGCCCGGTATACCAGTGTGATTGCTGGTAGGAGAAACCGTATTTTCACGCTCAGTCCTCGCAAGAGTAATCTTTATGGCTAAACATTCATTTCCTCCTTGGTTAATAAAGTGAAGGCTTTATTTAGCCCCATGGATTTAGACAACTGATTCAGGGATGGCTTCAGTTTCTGCCCTCAGTGGACGATAGTAGTGGGTGTTCTTGTTTTGATGTGAGCAGTATGACAGAGTAATAAATGAATGAAACTGTTTAGGCTGCTTGAAAAGCTGCCTTTCATCTGCGGGAGGAGATGAACAGCTAGGAGGAAATCTCTTTCAAGTCAATTCCCAGGGCAGAAATAAATCTTGTGTGAGTGAAGGGGAGAAGAAGCCACCTACCTGGAAATCTAAGACTAAATCTAAATGAGATGTCACAGAAAAAGTCAGTGGCATCCACTCACATGCTAATCCATTAGGGGAGGGGGGGGGAGGGAGATGGAAGAAGAAGGAAAAGCCAGCAATATATCATTTTAAGACTGCTGAAATTATGTTCCTACAGTTTTGCATTATATTGTCTATTATCCATAGGTATGGTGTTCATTTGTCTGGGTTACTTCTGTGTTATTAGTTGTGTTGAATGCAAGCTAGTGTCATGGTTGCAGGCTAGCACATGCATACCACAGCTGGAATGAGGAGAGGGGCTGGTGGTACCTTCTGTGAGCCTGCCAGGCCTGATGAATTGATTTATTCAGTGTCAAGACAACTGCAGGGGCCCACTGCTACGTCTGAACCCCCTGCCCCAAACCAGTACTTCTTATGCACGTTGCTGGTGTGTGAAATACACAATTTCTGTCTGGCTGTCTCTTCAAAACATGCTGGAAAAACTAAGGAAGCAAATAATGCAGACAAACCATTCTCTGTTGACCAGTTTTCTTCCAGACTGGTTTCCACTGTCACAATCTTATACCTTCTTCTTCTCTTCCTTAATAACTTAAGTTTCAAATCCTGCTTGTAGGATTTGCAATAAACATCAAACTGCCCATGGATACATCGAGGATTTTTCTGCCTCCTTTTTCCTAACCCTTAGAAACCTAACCTTTTAGAAACACTTGCAGTTATTTCCATGTTCCAGTGTCACACCTGGTGGGCTGCACAGATAACACACACAGCCTCAGCCTTAATCTACTTGGTACAAGCACAGACTGCACAGACATTGGCACTGGAAGTGCTTGCGTCAGGATGTCTTGACCCTCGCAACTGGTCTTATGGAGGAAGTGGAACTAGGAATGCTGTCTACTACTGTGAGGAAGAACTTTGCCTTGGTAGGGGGGAAGCAGATAGATTTTGTGGTGTCCTATGGTTACAAGTGGTTGGCAGTTACTCTACAGCTCAACTAAACTGATGGGGTAGGTCAGGCTCTCTGCTTTTACAGGTTTTATTTCTTAGCTTGGGTAGGTCTAGAGTGTGTGTGCTAGCCAGCTAGCCAGCTCCTACACTTACCCTGGTGTAACACAGCTCCCCAAGCTCTTGTAGCTCTCCTAGCCCTCGTGTTTCAAAAAGCACTTCTCACACACACTGCGGTTGTGCATGATTTCTGCTGAGCTCTTTGCCTTTACCTGTTCCTTTTCCCTAGGTATGTTAGGTAGAAAATATTGTAGACCTGTGAGTTTAAAAAACACAAGTACTTAGATGACTACTTCAATACCTAGACCTATGTAAAACTCTTTTCCTCATATAGCACCGCTCTGAACTTTCGCTGAAGCAAACACAACTTCATCTAATCACAAAGAGTACCATATAGGGAGGAGCAGAACAACCAGCAAGTATATGCACTGCTATCTACTAATACCTATGTGAAAAGAAGAATATAAATGCTTCAAAAGATTTGAGCTGGTTTTGGAGGCTTTCTGGTTTGTTTGGTTTTGGGGGTTTTTTTTGTCAGGAAACTGTTATCAAAACCTGTTTTGGATTTGTTCAACTGGCCTGTTCTGGCTCGTGTAAGATAAACTTGGTATTTTGTAATCAGTGACCTTGGCAGAGGAGTTTCAGAGCTCTGCTTGATGAATGAAGAACAGAAGCACAGTGTGACCTACATTTCTATTCAGTCTAATGGGATGTGGGGTCTCATGAGATACCAGCAGAATGCTAATTGTGAGCCAACCAAACTAGCTGGCTTCTATCTGGAAGATTTGCTTTAAGCTGAGGACATGTTTGAGATTAGTATTGAAGTGTCCATCAAGGCTGATGCATGTAACTCCTGAGGTGTGACCAAGCCCCACCACCTCACTGTGCAGGCTTCAGGAAGCTCCTGTTTGCAAAGTAGGGTGTATATTTTTACTAACATTACTATACCATGAACTAAACCTTAGGATTATATATTTATTACTGAGCAATGTGTTTGACACAATAGAGACAACTAATTCTGTAAAAAGAGGAGCTTCTGATCCAAATTGGATATGTTATTTGGGTTGAACTTTGTGAAAGATTAGGTATGACATGAATGGATAACAGGAGAGAGGGAGAAAGGGATAGGAAGGAGTTGATAATGAACAGGTATAATCAAACAGTTCCTTGAGGAATTATGGGGAGAGAAAACAAAAGCAAAAATTCCCTTGAAAACATGTCTCTGAATAAAAGCTAGGAAATGATATAGGCCTCAATCTTTTTTTAATTCCTTTTTCTCTGCATGTTATTATTATATTTATATAATGTAATAATATATTTTAATTATTATTATTACCATTATTATTAGCATCCATGTTCAACTGGAAGTGAGGACAACTGTATGATTAGAAGGTTTTTTGGTGGGGGAGGGTTGTTTTTAAGTGTGTGTGAGAAGGTGGTGCTTTGTCTCCTGTTGTTGACTCTGCTGGAGGATAACATTTTGAGGCAGACAGAAAAGGAGATATGAAGGGAAACTGAAAACCTTAGGAAGCTGAGGCACTTCCTCTGTGGAGGAGGTGGGGGGTAGATTTTCCATCAAAATGTTCATAGGTCTAATTAAGAGTTACCTTTTGGAGATATGAATATCCTGTTAGTTCTGCTTTGTTATTTGTATAAGCAGCTTAGATGTGGTTTTTGTCCTGATAAGTTAAAGTCTGGGAGAGCAAGGAGGAAAGACAACAGTGAAATCAGCATTGGAAAGCTGTTTGAAAGAATTGCCTCGAGGAGGCAGAGAGAAAAGGATTTCAGAAGGCACCAAAGACAGATTTTAAAGCTGAGTAGAAGGTGTTACCAGCTTCTGTGCTTGGCATCAAGCACCAACACATAGCTCCAACTTTGAGATTGAAGATCACAGGGCTTCACTGCAGCCCTTTTCCAAAGTTTGGCTATGAGATGGGACGTGAGAGTAGAGTGGAGGGTGTAGATGACAAAGGCAGTCTGACATAGGCACTCTTCTACTGACTTCCCATCTCACAGCACCTGTAAGCACTGTTTTGACATTATGATTAGTTCAAGTCAGAAGAGAGATTTCCAAAATAAACTTAATTCTCTGATGCAGAGAGGAAAACTGGAGACAATGTGAAATCCTAGGAGGGAACATGTTCACAGCCCCAGTACTGCCCCCTCAATACACTGACATTCCAACTCCCACAGCTTCTCAGTATTCAGTCTTGCCAGGCTCCAATTGATCATATTCGTTTCTAGCAAGGTGCTCGGTACGCAGGTTCAACTTCAGGTCTTTCATTGTAGCTGACTGCCGACCTAGTCTGCTAGGTCACCTTGTTCTCATGCTTTTCTAATGTATTCAGTGCCTTGACAAATTTTCTTGGCAAGTGCTTTGTAAAATGATACCATATTGTGCATAACTTAACACGCTGTTAAACATCAGAACATCTCCTACCACACAAGTCCTGAAGTCCATTACTAAGCTCAGAAACCAGAGCAGCTCCAACAGTTGAGTGATTTCATTAGGAACAATAAGTAGTAGGAAGGCAGCAATTTTTGTAAAGAATCACTTTTGTCTCTGTGTGTCTTCCACTTTTTTTAAATAGGATTGAAAACAGCGGCATCAGTGAGGAGGCTGATCGACTAAACTGAGTATTGATTATCTCCTGATGTGATAAAACTACACTTTCTATGCTGCTGCAGTATTTAAATGCTTTGGTATTTGTGATTTTCTCCTCCCTCCCCCCGACCCCCTTTCTGAATACATGCTTCTATTTTTCCTAATGTCAAGAAAATGTCGATTTTTCAGACTGGAAGCTTACAACGTCTCAGTGTTTGATCTCCAGTTGCTCAAAGGTTAGGCACAACAGGGGGTGAAGTAGATAAACTGCTCCCAAGTGCCTTGCAACTGGATGCTCCTTCATTCCTGCTCTCTGTGTTTCACAAAATAATTTTACTCACAGTTGGTGTTTATTTACAGGGAATACTTGTAAACAAGCAGTGGTATTGCACATGCAGGTACCCAGCTGCAGTGAGTGACATTGGGCACTGTAAGGAAACTTTCAGTGTTTGAAAGCAGTTAATTATGAAAATGAACATGAGCCAGCAGTGTGCTCTTGCAGCCCAGGAAGCAACCGTATCCTGGGCCGCACCAAAAGAAGTGTGACCAGCAGGTCGAAGGAGCTGATCCTGCCCCTCTACTCTTCTCTTGTGAGACCTCACCTGGAGCACTGTGTGCAGTTCTGGTGTCCTCAACATAAAAAGGACATGGAACTGTTAGAACAAGTCCAGAGGAGCCCACGAGGATGATCAGGGACTGGAGCACCTCCCATAGGAAGACAGGCTGAGAAAGTTGGGGCTGTTCAGCCTGGAGAAGGCTGCGTGGAGACCTCATAGCAGCCTTCCAGTATCTGAAGGGGGCCTACAGGGATGGTGGTGAGGGACTATTCATTAGGGACTGTAGTGATAGGACAAGGGGTAATGGGTTGAAACTTAAACAACAGCGGTTTAGATTGGATATAAGGTACTGGAATGGGTTGCCCAGGGAGATTGTGAATGCTCCATCCCTGGCAGTGTTCAAGACCAGGTTGGATGAAGCCTTGGGTGATATGGTTTAGTGTGAGGTGTCCCTGCCCATGGCAGGGGGGTTGGAACTGGATGATCTTAATGTCCTTTCCAACCGTAACTAGTCTATGATTCTATGATTCTATATTTTCTTAGAAGATTGATTTTTCTAATCAGAGGTAGGAATGCTCATTTGTCACAGTATCATATTGCTCCTTGAGAATCAAAAGAATATATTGCCCTTAAGCAAGGCTGACACAGAATTGACATTTCATCAAGGGCATGCAAGCTGGGGCAGAGTGCCCTGCAAGCCTTCCTTTGGTTTTTGTTTCCCTTTAAACAGTCTTCAGCAAGTGTTTTCTTGTTATGTAAAATGTTACTGTAATGAAAACATTAGAGATCAAGAAGTCAGTTGTGCCTTGAACTTTCTATCAGGATTATGATCTGCCTTCAAGCTGGTTTACTCCCTGGAGAAGCAGCAGTTGTTTTTAAAGACATTGTGTGCCTGATGTGAAAGCTGGTGTTTGTCCAGCAGGGGAAATGCTGTTTCTGACTAGCAGTCAACTTGTTGGCTCACACCTGGTAGTAAAGAGGAGTGGTTAGATGGTATTTGTGAAAGAAGACATGCTTGCATCAAAGTGTCAATGTTTTTACTTGGTTAGAATAAGTTATGGTCCCAGCTAACACAGGTTTTCCCTGTGTGAGCCTAGGACTGTCAAAGCACGTGTCTTACTCAACATGGTGTGAACCAATGCAGAATTAGTTTGTGATGAGATTCTCATGTAGAAAGAGTGTTTGAACTTGGCTGGTCTGAGGTAGATGATAATAACCACAGTATCTTGGATAATGCAAACTTCTGATTATGTTTTCAAAATGGTGGTAGTGGAATAGCTGTTATTTTAGCTTCATCACTGATGGAACAGAGATGAGCAGTTGGGGTGCAAGTCTCTGGATGCCTTTGGCTGTCCAGACCTAGTGCTGAGCCCTTAGTGCTCAGTGTTTCATGCCTGCAACTCCTGGTGCAGATCTGCTGCTCTTTATACTGCAGGTGGGACAGAGGTGTATGGGTTTGAATTTTGTTATTTTGGGGGTTTGTTTTGGGGGTTGAAGGCAGACAGGTTATGTTGTTCTGCAGAACCAGAGGGGTGCATTTAGTCTGCATCTCTGTGTTACTGTGGTACAAGCATGCTTGATTTGCATGTTGGTATACAAGGCAAAGACTTTCTATTTCTGTCACAGTGTTTCAAATACCTGCTTTTTAAACTTAATAATAGCAGTGCATATTTTTCCATGCCTTAAGCAGTAACAACTTTTTAGATTTATAGCAGGTGTTTTGTTTGTGCAAGACTTGGAACTTGACAGAATGCACACCCTTAGCCAACAGATTCATTATTCACTGTAGCAGAGAGGCTGGCTGGTGGAAAAGCAAGTGGGGCTCTCATGTTACAGCTGCGAGGCACAAGTTTATCAGCTTTGACCATCAAGTAGTTCCTTTAAAGAAAAGTGGGTTATGCCTGCAGGTAAAATATGCTCACGGTGCCATTATTTCTTGTTCACATAGTTCCGTGAAAAATGCTTGTTATGTCATGTGTAGGTGTATAGAAACAAAGTATGCATGTGTGTATGTATGTGTATGTAGGTGTGTAAGAAAGTTGGAGTTTTTAATTCAGTCTGTATTTGTAATACTTCTGTGCTATAGCTCCATACATCTGGAGTCACGTGAGATACAGATGGATGCTTCTGTGCTTTGCTAACTTGGACATGTCCTCTGTTGTTTTTTGTTGTTTTCTCTTAGGGTAATAAATGCAGGGAAGAGCACGCACAATGAAGATCAAGCCAGTTGTGAAGTCCTCTTTGTCAAGAAGAAAGCTGGAGGAGCTAACTCTACACCAAACAAGAACTCCTCAAAACGGAGGTCATCGCTGCCCAATGGAGAAGGTCTCCAGCTGAAAGACAATTCGGTAAGCAGACTTCTGCATCTGGTCAGTGGAGAAGTACAAAATAAATATAAGAGGATGTGGCACTGTCACACTAAAAGATGCTCACTGAATTGTCTGTATGTTTTCAGTTACCTCTTCTGAATTATCTCTGCTAAATAAAGAGCACTTACCTATTTTTTTCTTAGTTCTGCTCTTTGACTTTTGGTTTCTTGCATCTAAGACATTTTAAAGATGGGGAGGGGAATATTCTTTAGAGTTTCCTTTTTGTTTCATTTCTGAAAATACAATCCTGAGAAATTGACTGCTGCAGGATACTGTGAGTTTAGTGGCTGTGGTTGACTTGTCCAGTGACAGTCATTGCAAGCAGAGCAGTATCACTGTTTATACAGTCATGCAATTTAATTAAAGGTCAGACAGTCATTTGGGTTCTTTTCACTGAAGCAGTATTGCATATAGCAAGGTTGGTTTATGCAGATAGGGTAAGGTCATCCAGTGCACTGAATTCAGTGAATTTAGTGGTCTGTGGCTCCTCTCTTTGTTGTGGAGAGTGATGTACATCATGCACTTGTCTACTGGCAGTCATCTGCTATTCTTCATCTGTCTTGTCTCCTGACTGCCTAATTACTTCATCTGCTCTTTAAGCATGAGCTCAGGCTTCAATGATTGGTAGTGCTTGTTCAATCCTGACATTTAGCCATGTAACACTAAATGCCCTGTGTGAATGCTGGAGTTGGACACTGTGGATATACAGTCGTTCTTCTGCTGGGAGAGCACAAGTTCTCCCTAAATGATAATTAGTCTTTCAGTGAATGGAAAGTACCCGTTCTTTTGTTTGGTTTTTTCTTTGTGTTGTGTTTTTGTTTTAAACCAGATTGTGATTAGCATTCTGCTTCAGTGTCTCTCCCTGAACTCAATGGCTTGGTAAACCTGATGGCTACATTGGGTCACTGGGGTCCTGAGCAACAAGTGTTGCACTGTGTCCCTCCCCACCTTTCACTCTCCCTTTTCTGTTCCATATTTCATTACTGCTTCAGCATTTTCAGACTCTTGACAGATCTTCCAGGTTTGCAAGTAGCTCTGGTTTTTATCTCTTTAAATCTTTCCATAAATCACTTTCTGGGGTTTTTTTTTCAAGTACATATTTGCACACTCCTGAATAAAGAATTATGACCCTGCACTTGCTGGGACTATGAGTTCTGTGTACAGTCATGCAAGCCAAACCAGCATTTCTTTTAATAGGCTGTGTTTTAAAAAGACTTTCCTAAAAAGTCCATACAACTGCCTGCTATTGGCTCATGCCGATGCTTGGTTCCTACATCTATTTAATTTTTGTATGCATCAGTTATATTCAATGAAGCAAACATTTGGCCACAGTACTTGTTCCTGTGTGTCAAATGCACTGAGATAAGCAACAGTGTGCTTGGTCCAGGCAATGGGTTTGTCTGACACAAAGGGCATTGCTGTGTCATGCACACAGCACGCTGCAAAGACCCCTGTGCAGACACCAGTGTGGGTAGACACATCTTGGTGCTGTGCAGAGGTACCAGCTTTGGTATAACACCAAATTTGCCTATATTTTTGTATTTTGGGGGTATGCATGAGACATAAAAAGCTTTGTAGTATTTTTTCACAAAGTCCAGGCCAAAACCGCTATCTTTGAGTAGTATCTAATGCTTCTCAAGAGCAAGAGGCATGCTATGTTGAATGCTGCATGGTTAATCAGCTTTCTCAGAAGGAACTGTTTTCAAACATTACATAGCTAATATGCTTAGATTGCTTTAAAAATACAGGGATATAAAACTATTTCATTATTGGAAATGTGTCTTCACTTGTCTTGATGGTATCCATCATAATGGTCGTCATCCTCTTACGGTATTGCAATAGTAGAGCCTATAAACTGCCTATTTTTGAAAGCTGTTCTTTTTGTGTTTTAAACTTCATGATTGTCACCCTTGTTAAATGTCCAGTTGCCCTATGTTATGAGAAGTATCTTACAGAATTTTCTGATGTAGTGGTTTAATCCCAGCCAGCAGCTAAGTAGCTTGCAGCCTCCTGTCCCCCAGTGGGATGGAGAGGAGAAATAGGGGGATAAAGAAGATGAAACCTGGGTGTTGAGATAAGAATAGTTTAATAATGGAAATAAAATGTTGTCATAATCGTAATTATAATAATTGTAATGAAAAGGGAGACAACAGAAAGAAATAAAACCCCAAGACTGACAAGTGATGCACAGTACAATTGCTCATCACACACTGACCGATACCGAGACTGTTCCCAGGCAGTGATCATCCACCTTCCCTCAGTTTATATGCTGAACATGCTGTTCTATGGTATGGAACATCCCTTTTCCTAGTTTGGGTTAGCTGTCTTGGCTCCATGTCTCTTGTGCACCTCCTCACTGGTAGGGCATGAGAATCATAGAATCACAGAATGGTTTGGGTTGGAAGGGACCTTTACAGATCATCTAGTTCTGACTCACCCTGCCACAGGCAGGGACCCCTTCCACTGGAGCAGCTGCTCCAAGCGCCTGTGTCCAACCTGCCCTTGAACACTGCCGGGGATGGGGCAGCCACAGCTTCTCTGGGCACCCTGTGCCAGCGCCTCAGCACCCTCACAGGGAAGAATTTCTTGCTAATATCTAGATCCCACACTTTTCAATACACCATCTCCTTTCCTTTTGTCTTTTCATATATACACGCAGATTATAATTCCCTTAATCTATGGGCCTTCCCTGTAAAATATCTGTTGAGATTTAGTCCATGACTTCAGGCTCCATCTGTCACTACAGTCTTATCAGGGCAGGAAAGATGGTGTGTGGTATTTTGACCTGAAATGAATGTAATGCTGAAGTGAGGGGTCATCTGATCTGTATGACATAGTATACTGTTTTCATGCTACTTGTTACTGTGTTCTTTGTACCTTCTCTTCTTATCTACAGATTTGTTTTCTACATGACACTTGACTGAGTGCTACAGCACTCATTATTTAGCTGTGTAAAACCTGTTTTGCCATGTTATTAGACCACAGCTTGTGAATTTAAATTTGTAACGTATTTTCCCAAAACAAGCAGCATAGTTTTCTACTAGAGGGCACTCTTACACTAGCAATTAGTAGGACTTTTTTACTTGGTACATTTTTTGCTAGTTGAATATACCTAAATATATATATATATACACACACGCGTTTTTATAATGTGTCATATTTTTAGTTTTCATCTCTTTATACTGTTAAGTATAATATTGTGGTTTCCCCTCACATAGCGTTGTTAGCAAATATTTTTAAGGAGTGTATGAGTCTGGTGTTAAAAGTGCAACTTACTCTGCTCTTGTGAGACCTCACTTGGAGTATTGTGTGCAGTTCTGGTGTCCTCAACATAAAAAGGACATGGAACTGTTGGAACAAGTCCAGAGGAGGCCATGAGGATGATCAGGGACTGGAGCACCTCCTGTATGAAGACAGGCTGAGAAAGCTGGGGCTGTTCAGCCTGGAGAAGAGAAGGCTGTGTGGAGACCTCATAGCAGCCTTCCAGTATCTGAAGGGGGACTATAGGGATGCTGGTGAGCAACTCTTCATTAGGGACTGTAGTGATAGGACAAGGGGTAATGGGTTGAAACTTAAACAGCAGAGGTTTAGACTGGATATAAGGAAGAAATTCTTTACTGTTAGGGTGGTGAGGTACTGGAATGGGTTGCCCAGGGAGGTTGTGAATGCTTCATCCCTGGCAGTGTTCAAGGCCAGGTTGGATGAAGCCTTGGGTGACATGGTTTAGTGTGAGGTGTCCCTGCCCATGGCAGGGGGGTTGGAACTAGATGATCTTCAGGTCCTTTCCAACCCTAACTATTCTATGATTCTATGAATAGGATTTAGAAATACAGGCTTGAGACATTCCAGTGAACGGTATGATATCGTCCCAGCAAGTATTTAATAAGAAAGCCAGAGGCTGAACACTGTAAATGCTTCATAGGAAATCCCACTGTAACACACAATTTGAAACAGTTTCTGAGTGGTGAAGCACTTTGTTAGAAATATTGAAGGAAAAAGGGATGAGGGAAGCAGTTTACTAAGTATTTGTCCTATAAAAAGAAAGTTTTCTTCTGTTCTTGTGTAGTTTTGGAAGTGTGGTGCATAAGGGAAATAAGAATTGGAACTTAAATTGTCTGTTCATTGAACAGAGTCTATTTCATTATCCTTGGATGTTTCCTTTCTTCTGCATAATCTTTTAGAAGACCACAAGCCATCTTTGTTTTTCCCAGGTTTCTGGGAATTGTGCAAAACTTACATGGCAGCTGCATCAGAGGTTGTGTGTTTAAAGGTAACTCCATCAGTGCAGCCTTGCGCTTTGGGAAGTCAGCAAAAAGGAGTCAGAGATCAACAGGTTGGGTGCTGTTGTCATGGCTTTGACTCTGCAGGTGGGATCTGCAGAGCTTCTGGGAATAGGAAGAAGGAGGTGATGGGCCAAAAATGAGGGGATGGAGAAGTGAATATTTATTTAGCCCCTACACACACACACACACAAATCAAGGAAACCTGTTAAATAGTATAAATAAGGTTTTCTTGTAAGGGCAGGTGATAAACTGAGCAGAGCAATGAATGAAAAGATTCTGCAAATTCAACCCTAAATTAATTCTTTCCCCTTCCCCCCCACCCCATTCCACTGCTGCTTGATTAATCACATTTGCCCTCTGTCCCCATTCAGGAGCATTCACTTTAAATAGTGCAGCATTTCTCTGCTGCTGTTTTTAGGTATCTTTAACTACAGGGTACCTTGATGATGACTGCTGAAGACCGTCAGTGAGTGAAATGGGAATCCCATGCCAGGATATTGTCATAGTGACTCAGGTTGCAGGGCTTCATGTGATGCATTATTAATTGTCACTGTAATGTGGGGATATATCCTGATTAATTCTGCAGTACTCTTTGCCACAGAGATGGGGCAGAATATTTGTTTTATGTAACACAAGACTGGTTGCCTACCACAGGTAGCAGAGCATATCATTGGTAACATAAGAAAGCTTTTCTCTGAGGATGGGCTGGCAGTTGTCCACCCAGTTCAGACTTTGTGAGAGCCAAAGATGTGCTCTGATGCGTTTTGTGAGTCTAGGTCGTATTTGGAACAATAGCAGTCAAGGTGGGTCGTAGTTTTCAGAATTAATCTTTAGTGGCAACATGATTTATTTGCCTCTTTGGAATTAGCTTCATTAAATATTCTGAAGGTTTGCAATGTGGGAGCACTGTCCAGCCTACCTAAAAATATTGTCCCAAATTTATCACTATATATTGCTAAGGCTGCCTATTTTTTTCCCCTATAACTGAGTAAAATAGGTAATTGCTTGGTGGCTGTGGAGATCGTCTCAGTGGTGGGAGGAAAAGTGAGCACCTTTTTGTGCTTTTTGTCTCATCTGTGTTCCCTGATTGCTGGCCCTTGCTCATTCTCTGAGTCACTGCACCATATATTTAATTCTCATTGAATTGCTGTGGTTTGGGAGAATTCATCACTCTTCAAGCAGAGGAGCCATTTTTATCCTCAGGGTTCGGGAAAGGCATTTGTTGTTTCTTCCCCTTTTTAGATGGCTAATAATGTATTTATGGCTATACTCTCTTTGCTGGTTCAAAAGTAAATGAAGCTTCATAGGAATACACAGATTTTTTGGATACTAATATTTAGGTTACAGTAATGCCTGCAGTTCCCAGATGAAGTTAAGGCCCTAGAGCATCTCCCACAAAAAGTGTGCATGAGAGTGGCACTGTGGTAGTCATCTTCCCTGACTGTGTACACTTATTATATAACCCTCACGGTTAATCTAGGGTACTTCTGCAGTTGACAGGGAGAAATAAATCTACTTTAGAGTGAGATTGGCATAATCTGAGAGTGAAGGGTTTTCTCTCTGAATATGAGGGCAATCTAGATTAACATGTTGGAGGTGTGCAATGTAGATGTCTGAAGTTAGCTGAACTGGTAGCAACAGTTTAAGAATTTCTAGTCCAAGTTAGAAAGGGCAAGAACAGTGAATTTCAGAAGAACCACCGTAATTGACCTGACCATGGTGTGTTCATATCAGTGATAGCCCAGGAATACAGCTCAGGCCCATATGAGCTTCTCTGCCGTAATTTGTGCTGCCCATTAGCTTAGAATGAAGTACACAGTAACATTTCCATTTCAGTGTTCATCATGGGCCATTGTCCTGATCTGTTTTAAAGCTTCCCAGTCTCTGATGGCACCTTATTTGACTATGAAGTTCACAGGAGGCTTGTTCAGTGTAGGACATACCTGGTGTTGTGTTGATAATAATGAGAGTGAATTGTGTTCATAACTGTTCTCCTGTATCTTCTGAAAAGCTCTAATACAGACTTTGGTGAGGGTTGGCTTTGGAAAACTTAAGGAAATTGGGAGAGGAGGGAGGGAGGGGGTAATCTGTGCTTAATTGTAAGTTTCTGTTACAGTTTGGGGGCAGAGGGAGGGTGATGACAAAATACCTTCTTCCTCCAGATGGAAAGTAAATATGTCCATTCCAGTCAAAGTTGTAATGCCTTTATGCTTTTTCCCCCAAGAGCAGCACATCTCCAAAGGGAGTAGCACCTTTCAAAGGATATAAGCTGTGGAATAATTTATCTGTGGTGCATCGTAAAGTGGATTTTGGCCAGGAAGCCAAACTCCAAGAGAAGAACGGGAGCAGAAGCAGTTTGATGTACAACTCTAGGAATAACACTGTTGCCATTTTGAATAAATGGTTTCAGTTTTCAGTTTAAATACTTTCACTTCTTTTTTGTCAAAATACTTTAGCTTTTGCATGAATACCAATCTCTTTTTGCAAGCAGGTTTTTTTAGTCAGTAATTCCACTATCCATTAAAAATGGCTTAAGCAGAATTTTATAGCCAACTGTTGTGTGAACCTAGAGGGATTCTGGGCCCAGAGCAAGCTAGCACAATGCCAGGTATGCCTGCAGGGATGACATTTCACAACAGGTTTTTGGTGAGTTTAACCAGGCTGGGTAAGTGGATGAGTCTGGCTAAGGAGCTGCATTTGGAAATGTGTATATTTGTTGGGTTTTTCACCATTATATGATCCTTACCGGGGTAAATAATCCAGCACTGAATTGTAATGCTCCCTCTGCTCAGCATTTCAGTAATGAAGTGAAGAGTTCACAATAGACTCTGATTTCCTCCTCATGAAGGAACTCTCCACATGTAGACAACTATTGTTAATGCACTGGTTAAGAATATCTTTGAACTTTACTACTGCACTAGTGCTATAAGCAAAACAGGGTAGATTTATATAACTTTTATAATCAAGGCTTGGCATTTAACAAGCATTGTTATAAGCAATAAAGCTCATTCAGCAACGAATTTTGCTCTTTGAACAGCATGAACTTGCTGTGATGGTCTATATACTTGTTGCTACAAGAGACATTTTGCATTAGGTTTTGGATGTTGTAGCTTGGGGCAGCAATGAGTGATGTCTTTTGGATCAGCAAATGACAATTCATGGTGTTCTTACTCCAACCTATTTGCCATGTCCTACAGCCAGTGGTTGGCACCTTTGTGGAGCAGCTGGAAGAGCAGAAAGGTCACAGCCCTGTCCATAAATCTGAACTAAGCAGTGCTGGGATACAGGTGGTGCATAAGGGAACAGTGTTTGGGTGAATGAAACAAATCATGTCTGTCATCCTAAATTAGACCACAGTCAGCGTGACATGCAGACAGAATTTTTGAGTTCCTTTGACTGCAGTGAGATAGGTTATGCTTTCTTAGTATGAGGTGTTTTGGAACAGGATTGCCTGATTCCTGTCCCTTTCAAAATGGCTTATTTCTAAATCAGTATTAGTCCACTCACATCTGATATGCAGGGCAGTGTCACAAAGTTATTTCAGCGTAGATGGGAGAAAGAAGGGGAAAGGAGAGGCTGGACAGACTCTGCATGCTGCTGCCTAATATGCTATCATGCAAAGGCAGGTATTGTTATGCCTTAAAAGCTTCCCTGAGGTGACTTTCTCAGAAGAAGTTGAGGTTATCTAGGGTATGGCTCCTTGATGGCTTTCAGGCAGACCAGAGCTTCTGCTACCCAGAACTTAATCTGCCTTCAGCCTTAGGTTAAATGGACCTTCTCTGGGTGATAAGGCACCCCACCACAAAAGCAAGGTTTCTGCTCTATCAGAGCAATAGCAGAGCTGATCTGTTCCTGTCAGATGAGACTATGTAGAGAGAAAGGGAGAAATATTTGAGAATCACAGCATTGATCAATAACTGCTGAACAAATGTATAGCATTACCATATATACCTGAATTTTAATAATGAGGTCTACAAAATTTGCTTTTTCCAGGTACTCTGCCTCTATGAGAGCAGTTGTGCTGACTGGCATGCTAGGGCTTGAGATAAAATATAAGATCTAAAAGCACAATGTCCTTGTCCTTTCCAACCTAAATGATTCTCTGATTCTGATCAGGGAGTATGTAAGTTCAGTACTGTACAGGAAGCTTTTCAGAGGACTGTGAAGGATGATGCTGTGAACATCTAGGCTAGCATGTGGAGTGCTGCTGATCCCACTTGTGTCTACCATCCTCCAGGACCTGTGTGCTGTGCTGGTTCCCGGCCTGGCACAGGCAGGGAAAGCCTCAGCTGTCCCATGTGCCTGCATGGATGGACCTTGTCTACCATTCATTGGAGTGGGGATTGTGTCTTTTACTGGTTGTCAAACTGAGGCCCTTTGTCTCATGCCTAGTGAAAAAAAAAGGTCTGTCACACAAATATCAGGAGCTGTCTTGTGTAGAATTCTGATCTCCATGGTGGTAAATCCATCCTTTATCAATGATGTGATTTTCAGATGCTTTTCTTCTGATCTGCACTGTCATTAGGAAGTTAACATAGTCTCACAGTCGTAGCTGTTCTTTGTCAGTGCAAGCTGTGATGGCTGTAAGGTAACAAAGATTACAAGTTCAGAGGGGGGGGTTTGGTTGTTTTGTTGGGGGTCTTTTAGGACATTAAGGAAAGGAAATATAACGGTGTGTGTGTGTGGCAAAAATAAGCATCTCTCCTTCCTGCCAGAACTGTACAGGCACAGTGGGCATTTCTCTGTTTCGGGAAGGTTACCCATGTTCCACCTGCTGTACATGTGCCACCAGGCATCTCACTCATGTAACTCTGTAATGGTGATCATCTCCTTTTCCTTCCCTTTCTTCCCTTCCTGCTTCTTCAGGACACGGATGGGATCAACCTGTACTACTGGTCCCTGTTTGATGGACACGCTGGATCAGGGGCAGCTGTGGTGGCTTCCAAACTGCTGCAGCACCACATCCTGGAGCAGCTGCAGGAGATTGTGGACATCCTGAGGAACACGGCTGTCCTTCCACCCACCTGCCTGGGAGAGGAGCCCGACAATCCAGCCACCAACAGCAGGACGCTGACACGGGCAGCCTCCCTGCGTGGTGGTGTGGGGGCCCCAGGCTCGCCCAGCACCCCTCCAACACGCTTCTTCACTGAGAAGAAGATCCCACACGAGTGCCTGGTTATTGGGGCCATAGAAAGTGCATTCAAGGAGATGGTATGTACATCTCAGGGCTCTGAAGACCTTGTTGCCTATGTTAATGAGTCGCATGGCCTGGGGAAAATGAACATTTAGGGATTTATTTTTGCACTTCCCCTCCCCCTTAAACACCATCTGAATTGTTTAAGAGCACCAACAGTTTACCTGGTACAGCCCTGTGAGACAGAAACTGCATCTGAAGTCCTAGGCAGCACCAGAGCCATATTTGTGGATTACTTGAGTCTTAAAGCTTTGATGCTCTCTTTCTTCACACACACACCACACACACTCTTCCACCACCACCCCCTCCCCCCTATTTTTTTCCCATATTTTTTGAGATAAAAACTAGTATTGCCTGAGATCTGATCTTTTTTTCCTTTTTTTTTATTTTTGTTGCTTTTAGAAAATGCTCTTGTTTGACCAGAAGGTTTTTGAACTAAAGAGTGTCTCCCAAAGGTTTTATTTCTTGTCTGACAAGAAGTATGCAGTTGTTGGTTTTGCAAATATATATGAATCATTTTTTGTACTTGCATCTAATTAGAGACTACAGTTGTTACAATTAAGTGGTGCTTCACTTCGTATTCTGAATAGCAGTTATCTTGCTGCTTGTCTTTTCTCCCCAAGGAAGTGCAGACAAACAGACCCACCAACTGGGTTTGGACTTTCAGGTGGGTAGGTCCAGAAGCAGGATCCACAGTGTGGAGCACATGAGCAGGTTTACGCACTGCAGCTGGTGGGCAGTTTCTCCTAGCTGAAAACATGAGGAGGATGCAGTCAGTTTAGCATGCCATTTTCAGAAAGGGAGGACTAACTTGCTCCCTTCTTTGTTGATGGACACTGCTCATCTCAGAGTATACTTAAGAAGGGGACACCAATTTCATGCTTCATTTGGGGTGGTTTTCAGGCCAGAAGAGTGCCAGGCTCTGAATATGTGATGTGACTCTCTTTCCCCCATTAAAACTGGTTTCCAGCTGCAGGAAAGATGAGGAATGGGACTGGAGAGAAACTGTAGAAGAGCTAAAGAAGGGCCTTTTCAAGTGCTGTGCCTTTCTTAAGAGCAGGGTGTGCATTACCCATTTCTAACTTCCTGAGCAGGGCTTGTTATTGCCCTGCTTTATTTTGACTTCAGCCCGCTAGGTGTTTGCACAGATCATCTCAGCTCATATCCAGGCACCTGACTGATGAGTGGGCTTTTATAGATGGAGTATGACAAATGCAGAAGCCCTGGGTAACTCACTACAGTTATAGTGTCTGGGTATTCCATGCACAGGTCATAGTAATCTGTTCCACTTTTTTCTGAACTGAAGTCCAGAGAATATTTTATTTTTCTCCCTGTGTCTTTGTTCATATGCTACAGATCATATACCTTAATTCCCACTTATGATCTTCATCAGAGGGATGAAGTTCAGTCTGGCTTTGCTATATCTTAAGGTCCTTTCCAACCCTAACTATTCTGTGATTCTATATGAATGACTGTGTCTACCACAATGCAGTATAATTTCATCATTAAGTTTTACATTAAAAGGAAGCCTTATAAAAAAATGACCAGATTAGGAAAAGCAATATATAATTATACTACTTTAAGCTCCTGGGGGTGTCTTGTGCTTACAATTGGTTTAGCCAAAAGAGTATTTTCTTTGGTTGTGTAAGGGAGAGGTTCATAAGATCAACAGTCCTGAGTCTCATCTATGTTTGCAATGATTGATCTTCCTCCTACCTCTAACTTCCTTATACTCCTTTGGGTGTAGTCCTCGGGTGAAGATTTTGGTAAATGGATGTTGTTGAGTTAGGTCCATGCATTTGAGCTGTGCATAACGTACGAGGGGTTTGTGCCATCAGAGTGTATAATTTGACCTGGCACTTGGTGAAAGCTTGTGTTTCCTGGACACATACACAGACTTCTTGCTGGTTTCCTGAAACACCCATCGCTGCAAAGGAGCCCTTTGAACCTGGTGAAAATGCTAAGTAAATACAGATCTAGTTTTGTTTTCTAAGCAGTCCAACCTGACAGGTTTATCTAGGGATGGTTTTGTCCCCTTTTCTTGGGAGCATTTAGTGTGCCATTACTTTTTTCTTCAACAGCCTTTTGAATTCTAGTCAAGTTCTCCCTGGTTCTGCTTCAAATCTCAAATACAATGCAATTCATCCCTTTCAAAAGGCCTTTTAAAATTCATTTTCCTTCCTTGGGTGTGGTTTCCTTTAGACAGTGCTTGTCTGACAGCTCTACATGCAGTAAAACACTGTGGAAACACTGCTGACAGAGACCAAGTCACTGCCGAACTTAGAAATCTAACACTTAAGCTGTCCGCTTTTTGAAGTTCTTTAGACGGTGTTCCCTGATTGTGTTGGAACTGGGATTAGGAATCTTGTGTGGTGTTCTCAGGTAACTTACTGTCCTGTTTAAAAAATAAGAAGTGCTCAGTGTCAGTAATCATCAGTGGTCACTGTTATTCCAGGTCAAAGGAAATAAATAAGCTCAAGTACTGAAGGTATCACAAGTCAAATCCTTTAATTTTAATCTCTTGAGTTTTAAAATGTACATTTATAGATTCAGTTCTAGGGAACCAGGGGGGATGTTTCCAAGTGCTGTTCTGTACTGGGTAGAAGCAGTAAACTATAATAATTCTTTCCCTGTATTTAGCCTTGTATGCATTTGCATGATGCAGTATGTATGTTAAACAAAGATTAAAGGGTGAGGGCACCTATTCCACACAGAACCCAGCTGAACTTTGAATGGGTAAAAATGGCACAGAACTAATCTGTATGACTTATTGGAATGTGTACGTTCATGTATGTTGCATCTTGATTTTCTTATTTGTTGAGTTTGAATCAGATGAAATGTATACAGACATAACTTTAACAGTCTTGGGAAAGCAACATATGTTTTACAGTTTTCCTTTTGAAAAGCTTCCTCTGATTAAATAACCAGTAGAAGTGAGGAGAGTTCAAAGTGTTACAGGAAGTTTGATGCCTTTTAGGCAGAGGTAAAGCAGATTAAGGAGTTAATTTTATGTTTATGCCTCCTGAAACATGATTTTAAAATGTATGTGTTTTTTTTTAAGCAGATACCTGATGCTGTGTGTGTAGGGAGTAAAACTGCTTTCTGTCATAGTGAGATTGAGATCCTGGAGGAAAGGATCATACTCTGGAGATGCATACAGATGAATAAGAGCTGTTTTAGTTGTCATTGCAGTATGCTGACTTGCTGAGTGATGATCCTGCGATATGAATGTACCCAGTTCACTTCTCAAGGTTCTAAATTCCTCAAACTTAGCACCGTCTGTACCTGGCATTCACTTTCTGTGCCCCCACGCTCCCTTTGGTGCTGCCCCTCTCACCCCTGCAGCGCCTGCATCAGCTGCGCTGCGGCACCAGCGCACGGGAGTCCGCGCTGCTGAGCGTCCCAATGTCCTTCAGGTGTCCGACACCCGTGGGTCGAGCCAGGGGAAGGAGGAGTTGGGGTCCCTCAGGAGCCCACACTGCGCTCCGCAGCTCGGAGCCCCTCCGCCGGGCCTCCACGAGGTGGCACGAGCAGGCCGCCGTCGAGGGTCTGGGAGCCTCCAACAGAGCAGATGGTAATGGCTTCCTGGCGTAACCTTCATCGCTTTCAGAGGAGGTGATGTGATTACCCCCTGCTTTCACTCCGAGCCGAGGTACAAGCCTTAGCGAGGCAGGCACCGGGGAGACCGAAGCGGTCCAGGCAGCAGGGATGGTCTGTCCCATCCCTGGCACCGCCTCTCAGGCTGCTTCTGTAATCCATGGGGAAAGCAATCCCTGCCCTGGAAACATACCACACGGCACTTCATGGTGTCCTCTGCAGGCTTTGCTCCATCCCTCCTAAGCTCCCTCACCCAGGAAAGGGGGACCAGGGGGACCATGCATGAGGCAGCCCCTGTGAGCCCCCTGCCACTGTAAGAGGCATACTCAGAAGGGGGGCAGAGCACAGACTATATTACCTGCTTCCTCGGTGTAAAATGATAGCCTCTTTTTTCCTTCCCCTTTTCCTTTCCTGTCTGAGTGGTACATCCTGCCCTTTGGGTGAAGGGTGCATTGATTCTGCCCAGCATTGCTCAGCTCTTCCCCTGCACACAGACTGCTATGTCAGGATGAGCTGCATGCTGCAGAAAAAGAGGAGGAAACAGGGAAAAGGGGAAAACAAACAAAAAAAGCTTGCTCTGGATTCTTTCTCCAGGTGAAAAATGAGGAAAGCTGTAAATGCACTCTGACTTTGTCTAAAATGAGCCCCTTTACACTCATAAAGACTTCAGAGGGCTTTCTGCCCCTCTTTGTGCTGCACTGCTTTCCTAGCAGCACTGTTATAAAGTATTTCCTTAAAAGCCAATGTCTCTACATCAGGATGAGTTAGTGATGTTGGGGAGCTCTCTGTTATTTTGGTTTATTTTTCTCCTGAAATCTTGTTGAGCTGTCAGAAAACCTTCCCTTCTTCCCAAGAAAGGGAATGTCAAGTCTGTAATATCAAATCAAAAGTGGCACTGAATATACCCTGGCAAGCCATGGTAGTAAATTCAAGTTCTGAACAGCAACTAGATGCAAGATCCCATGAACAGCAATGATTCAAGAAAAAGCCTGTACACCATTCTAGTTTAAGTCAAAGAAACTGAGAATGAGGCCCTAAGGATTATCCATCTCCTCTCCTATAACTGATGCTTCTGAACACTGCTTTTTGAAAGAAATAAATCTTAATTTCGGCATTCCAGCACTTGCAAAGTTGTACGTGTGACAGATCTGAAACCAGGTGAGGAATTGTACATTGTGTGAAGGTCTCAGAGGATGCTCTGACCTGCAGAGAGGAAGGTTGTTTAAAATTCCTGGCAGTGCCTGGAAAATCCACTGTAGTATTTGTAAGTTTAACTTATTTTGATGGTTAGAAACGTCTGCTTCCTTTGAACTGCTCTTTTCAGCTTAGTTTAAAAATATATAGAAACCATGGGGAGGAAAATCAGCTTCTCTATGGCGAGATTAGATAAAGAGGCATTTATAACAGGCCCATGTCTGTGACCAAAGGTTCTGAGAGGTTTGATTTTTAGCTTGGAGGAGTTCTCCTCCTGATCTGCACTGTCCCCACCTCTCCCTCAAAAAAGAGGGGAAAAAAAAAGGCAAAACTGGAAGTGAATGAGCCGTCAGACCCCGAGTCTCTCTGCAGCAGAGTGCAGTTCTCCTGTGCAGCAGAGGATGGCCTTGTTGGGCAGCGCTGAGCATTTCTTGCTCTCCCTGCCACACCGTCCTCCTCAGTCCTGTACTGATGGCATAGATGGGATCGGTCCCAGCCACCGAGGAGTTACGTTATTGTGGGAGTCACCTCTGTCCAGCCGGCTCAGGATAGCGACCCAAGCGTACCCGCTGCTGCCCCAGGTCACCTCCCTCCCCTGGAATCTGTAGGAAACAAAGGATGCTCCCTGCCCTCCTCCGACTCTGCAGGTTTTCAATCAAATTGCAGCTGTCATGGTTTGCATTTGTTGTGGTGCTTTTCCTCAGATAAATTTAGCTCTGAAATAAAGCTCTAAATCCCGTACCCCAAGGCATGGACAATTTGAGCTGTTTGTTGCTCAGTGCAAATATGAAAATGGCTGAAGTATAGCTCACACACATACTGCATACACACACAGAGGCAAACAAATACATTCATAATAAAAACCACATACAAATAAACAGGGTTTAGCTGGAAGAGATCTGCCAGTCCTTAGCAATAGTAATATTAAACGATGCTCCCTGTTTGTATCTGGTATTACAAATATTACAAATTTCAGTCTGGTTTGAAATTGGATTTGATTCTGGACACAGGAGAGGAGGGTAATCTGTAACATGTTGTGTTATTACCCCAACCTAAACGAAGAGACAGCATAATTAACTCACTGGCATACACTTCAGGTTTTGTTTAAAATGTATGCAGTACTGGAAAGCAGCTCATTTACGTGTCCTTTGTGTTCTCCAAGCTTTCCTAGGATTTTACATATATATATATGTACGTATTCATGTATTTTTTTTCACTCCTGGACTTGACTGATTGTTGATGACAGATGTGACTTGTGTTTTCCACTTCTATTAAGCAGGAGGACTTTTTTTATAGATAATATTTCTTAGAATCAGTTGGAAACTAAACGCAGGAAGAGCTATCTGAGTAGGTATGTACCTCCTGAAATTTGGGCCTGTGACATGCATAAAGAAGGCTTTTCAGGACCTCACAAAAGCAGTGAGATGAGACATATGGTTAAATACTGTGGTTCATCCTGGAAACATTGTGAATGCCTAGTATTTTTCAGTAAATACTGCTCTACTGACCTTCCCCCCCTCCCACTCCCTTAACAAGTTTAACATCCACCAATCCCCTTTGTTTCTGAGTGGCATGAGTGTGTTTTGCTGTTGTTTGTAAAGGTATATGCTTTGCAGTCTTAGCATCCCTTTTGGAGAGTAGGTAGTTATTCATGTCATAGCCAGGTCTCATTAATTTGTTGCTGTTTATGCAAATCACTCTCCAATTATACCACCAGGTACCTGTTGTTAAGGTACATTTATCTTTGCCTTCATTGTGCTTTTTCTGTAGCAAATTCCCTTGCATCCCTCGGAGTTGCCATTTGTTCCTTGGTGCCTGATGTTTTACAATCTCCTGTCCTAATTTCCTCAGACATCTTTGTGCCACATGTAATGGGTACTCCTCGACTTTCTGTTCTTCTCCCTGACCATTTGGCCAAAGCTGCAACAGTAAAGAAAACCAGTGGGATGTGTAGTTTAAGATAGATTCAGTGTTTTCTTTTCTTAGGGGGATCTTCATTTCCTAAAACATTAATTGCAATGCTGTCTTTATAAATGCTGTTCTCTTTTCCCATAGGATTTGCAAATAGAGCGAGAGAGGACCGTGTATAATATTTCTGGCGGCTGCACAGCCCTTGTGGTGGTGTATTTATTGGGGAAGCTTTATGTGGCAAACGCTGGTGATAGCAGGTGAGTAAGTGTGGTGTCTCCCAAACCATTCCATCACCTTAAATTCACCAGATCTGGTGTTACCAAGTTCCTTAGTTGCAAACTGTATCACAAGAAGATTCTGTTTCTTGTCTGGACACTTAATGGTTCTCACAGAGATTAATGCAGTGGTAACATTCTAGTAGCTTGTTGAATGGTGGTTGCAGTCAAGGAGTTTGACAACACTTGTGGCCCTGTTGCAGTTTTCGAATGACTTGATTGTTGCAGGGAAGTGGGAAGACTAAAGACATGTTGAAACAGAAGAGATGTTGGGTGTGTAGTAGAATTGTGTGTTGGACAACAACAAGAGGACCACATCTGGAACAGCTGGTAGGGCTGTACTGGTTCAGTAGGAAGATGTGGTTCCTGTCAATGGCCTTAGTCTCGATAGGCCACCTTGTTCTTAGATTTTTTATAATTGAAGGTAGTCATCTGTAGGCAAATGGCTGCTACTCTTTCAGTGGGGGAGGAGAGGAGGGAGACAGATTATCACAGGTTAGGATTTTTACTTTGGCCTGTTCTGGCTTGTGGACTTGTCCGTTTCCCAGAACTGGATGCTGTTGTTCAGTTATTGCTTTGTTATATTGAAGCTGGAAGCCTGAAGACTTGTGGTGACAACTTTTCCTGCGTCTTCAGAGATATCTAAAGCTAGGAGCATACTGGAAATCTCCCATTTACATTCTTTCCCCCTCTCTCACTCTATCAGTACCACCACCAGAGAGGGATAATGAGGCTATCCTTGCAAGACTTCAGACCTTCATGAGTCTCTTTTGGCAGTGCTCTGCATAGGCAGGCTAGGGAGGGTAGTTCCCCACATGATAAGGACTGCTGTTGTATTCTGTCAGTTAACAGCTGAGTAATTACAGTCTGCAAAGGTATCGAACCAAATTGTCTTCAGATGAAAACTGCTGTGGTTATACATTTGAGTTTAAGGTTTGTGCATATACAGTTAATGTTTGTAGTATGTATACTTACAGGGGCGGCACTTGAGCAAAGAGTGTTGTAGTTTAAACCTAACATTTTTATTGCCTCTTGCTGCTTTAAACTGTGTAGGAAGTCAGATACATCGTTTGTGCATAAAGTTCCTATTCTTTTCATGTTGGTGAATAGCTGTTCCTAAGGTGCTGAATTTGCTTTATATATTGCATATTGTTCACTGAATTCTTCTTGACAAGTGACATATTTGAACCTCCTTTTCACATAAAATGTCAAGTGAGTCCTCACAGAGGGTAGCTGCTAACATGTTTGAACAGACCACCTATCCAGTCATCAGAACCACTAACTGCACTGCATTCTATCTCTCTTGCCATTAAATTAGAAATAATCATGGGTTTTTGTGATACTGCACTTGAAGTACAGTTGAGTCTCCTGCATTGTGTTGGCTAAATTGCTTTACTGTCTCTTAAAAGTGTTCTATGTGAAACTGGCCATGCAGGACCTACTTCAGGGCAGTTGAAATCTTTGTTCTGAGAAGTCTGGGACAGGCTGCTTGCCGTTGCCCAAGAGCAGCCTCTGCTCCATGCAGTCTCTGATACTCGATGGGAAGAAACTCTTGCTGATAGTGACCCTGCATTGGTGCCAGTGCCCACTGTAGTCAAAGACATTTAAGTCTTCAAGAGGCCTTGAATGTTCATTAAGCCCATCCCAAACATCTCTTCAGAAAAAGAGAAAGAGCAGAAATTAGAATGGGAGCGATTGGCAAGGCTGGGTCTTGTTTGACCAAGGAAGGACTCCAGAAAAACCTAATTGTTTGGTTTTGTGCTTACCAAATGGACCTCACAGAAACCTTCTTCACTCTGAGGAGAATCCTCTGGATTCCCCAAATCTTTCAAATAAGCCCACTTCTAGATTTTCCTAGCTCAATAAAATAAAAGCTTTAAAGCATAGATGATCAGTTGATCTGGGTCTCTTCCATGAACTCCCCACTTCCTTTGTGTGAGGGGGAGAAAATAAAACATCTATTGTAAAACATCTAAGCTGCTCCTCGTCGCTAAAAGGACATTTTAGGACTAGAAAAGCAGCTCTGAGGTTGTCTGCCTGCTGCCAGGGTGAACAGTGCATTCCTGTATTTTTAAGAGCCCAGTCATGTAGCCAAGAAGTTTTATTCGTGTTAGTTGGAAAAATATGTTCCTTTTTGCTGTGTCATGCCTCATGTGGTCAGCTTCACAGTTTGTACAGATACAGATGAGGGCGGTGAGAAATACAATAAGGAAACTACTTTAAAAACAGTCTGCTCTCGAGAAGAAGAGTGGGTTTGTTTTTTCACCCAACCAGGGGGCTTCTGCTTGTTGCTGTTAGAATTAGATGCCAAAACCATTAGTTCCTCAGCCAAGCTTCAGTTTCTTTGAGTTCACCTACTCGTTTGTGCCTCTTTTCTGTCCTCATTCTTCTCCCCTCTCTACTCCCCCACTGGAAAAATGCCTACAAATAAATCAAGTTACATTTCCCACAGACAGGAGTCTGTGAGGGAATGTTTTACGCTGCAGGGATGGGAAATAAACATTCTGGATTCATGCAGACTTCATGTGTACTGCTTCTTCCTGGAAGAAGGTTAAGTCTTTTAATTCCAGGCAATTTCAAAACAGCTTTAAAAGGTGGTTTTTGAGCACTTCTGCTGTCGTAGGACCAAGGTATGTGTAACAAACTGTTACTATCATAATGAGACTAAGGAAACACCAAGTATGAGACTGGAATAATAATGTGCTATGCGGTGCCAGATATACCTCAGACTGATGTCTGTGGTATTCAGTTTAACCACCAAAGCTTCTCAAATCTAATCATTTCATGCCACGTACCCTGACAGTGTTGTATAGCAGCTGTCCTTTTGTAGTTGATGTGTAATTACATCATGAAAAGACTTTAATTACCATATTACTAAATTACCAGCCAGCGATCCTTTCAGGTTCAGCCCTAGCTCACTTCTGTATGGACTATTAGGCTTCTCCAAGATGAACACTTTTGGTTGGTGTAAAAGGGAGGAAAAATTGTGCTAATTGTAGGTTTTGTTATGAACTATTATTGAGCTTGGTGTTATGGCATCACTAATGTCAATGATATAATTAAACTTCTGCTAATGATGCAATCACAGTCCTGTAATAATTATATGATAACTGCACATGATACCAGAGCCCTTCTAAAAATGAGGTGATGTATTCAAAGCCTGATAAAAACAATGCAGAGGGAGCCACTTTCATCCTCTAATGGCTTGTCAGATCATTCTTGAACTCTGCCATAAATATACCTACTTGTACCATCAAAATTCATGTATGAATATTGGTCAGAATGTGGTGTTTCCCTCTCTCTCTTCTTCCTTCCTTTTAGTGGTTAGCATTGTCCATGCAAGGTTGTGTAATTGGAGGCCAACAGTGCTATAGTCAATCCAGGATATAGTGCTTTTCTGGTAAGCATTGAGATGCTGTTGTTTGCTTACCAGTTTGACACACACACTATGGTAACTAGGCCAGGCTCTTGGAATAGCTGCTTTGTTTTTAATAAGGAATAGTAAATCTTCTCTGCTCATTCTTTTAAACAGTATTGTTCTGTTTTACATTGTTAAAATGACTTTTACTTCTAAACTGCCGTAACACGCCTTGTTAATCTCAGTTCTTTTTAGTTTTATGCTCTTTATTAAGATGTTATTTTATAGCTAGTGATGAAGCAGTAGTAAAATAGGGACTTAATGTTTTCACTGATTACTGCCCAATTATTGTAAAGCCTCATGCAACATAACATTAGCCCAATATCACTACGGTGACGGTAATGCAATATGATCATATTAATTATCTTTGGTACAAGTGTTCTTCTGGCTTTTGTGTTGTCTGGATAAGGAGCTGCTCAGAGACTGCAGGCACTGCCATTTTGTGCTGTGCTGGGAGCTGTGTAGGGTAGCAGTGCTTTTATCATTATACAAGAGCAGAACATCACAAGTTGATTTGACTTTTCCATAGGCCCTGAAACACTCACTAAATCTGCTATGGGTTCTTGGGCTTTTTTGATTTATTGGCAGAACATGGGATCAAAGCAAAGAGCCTGATGTTTCAGAGGCTTCACAGACTTGCAAGGTTACTGAATTTTTTGCTTTGCTTCATCAGCTTTTTTATCATCTTTCTGCCTCCTTGCTTTTACTCCCCTATGCTTAAGTTTTCAGGGCATATTCACTGTCTGCTTGAACATCGTGTTCAGAAGCAAGTGCAGAATGAATGCTAAGGTGTTCGGGATTGTTAAATGATAGGAACTCATTGAGTGGTTGGGTTTTGTGGCATTTTTGTGTGGGTGCAGGTTACACAACTTCACTGGTGTTTCAGGTATCCATATGTGGGAGAGTGTGTTTATAACACCAACTTCTCCCAGTGTAATAAAACAGTGAACTGAACATTGAGTTCTACTTTGTTTACTGTTTCAGTTCTTCCTGGATTTGCTGCTTGTGTTGAATCTCACTACATTTATACTTCCTTCTCTTCTTTGTCATGGTGGTTGTCAGCTGCTTCCCCCATGCACAGTTCTCATTGTAGGAAGTCAAATTTGGAGTATTAATCTGCTTTTATGAAGTAAATGGGAGAGGCATGGAAAGAGCCTCATACCTGCTGACTGGAACTGTAGCTTGAGTAGAATTTCTGAGAAGTCAGAATTGATGATTCCGACCCATTTCTGTGGTTCACGGTATCTTCATCAAGGCAGTCCGGCAGGGTGATTTTTGCCAGAAGCACTAATACCATGTAAGGATGGAAACCATAAAGCATCCTAGTATATTATTATTGTAGAGCTAATTTTCTTTAGCCTTTGGTTTTTAGAGTATTTTTAAGAAAGCTTAATTTTCTGACTTTATGAACTATTATCTTTAATCTAAATTTGCCCTGTTTTCCTTGAGTGGTCTGCCCTCTCTGTCTCCTTACATCTGTGTCTGCATAAACAACAATAACTGTGCTTTATACTAGAGACTTAGAGGTCTCTAGAGGAAAGACTAACTCAGTTACTAAGCTTCTCCAAGCCTGCAGTATTTGGAAAAGCATTCTTTTTCCTCTCTCCTCCTAAAGATGGGACAGAAATTGCTGTGAATCTCTGAACCACACACAGAGCCTTTCCACCATGGGACCATGCAATCGGTGGCAATTTCTGTTTATCCTCTGAAGTTCTCATTCCTCCAAATACTCAAAAGATGCCTCCAAAGTGGCGAGAGCAACACTTATGGATTGTATTTTGGCCAATGAATGTGCACATCCCTTTTTTTGATTATTATTAATTCTTTATCAGAATCACTTGAAAATAATAAATGTCTGATCATTTCAGGGCACATGATAACCTAAGGCTGGTCTGCTCAGGAGCCTGTGGAGTGAGGAGAGACTGAATTCAAGAGGAAGCAAGTCTCCCCCACACACATTCTCTCCTTCACTGACTATAGTTTGGTAGGTAGGGAAGTCTGATCCTGCCTAACAAAAAAGCTGGAAAAGAACATGGCGTCTTAGTCACACTAAGATGGGCCAAGTCCCATATCTGTTTCCTCAGCTTCTTTTCCATAGAAGCCTGACTTGCAGGCCTGCAGAAAGCACTTCTGCTCCTTTTCTCATGCTTGGGCTCCTTCCAAAGAGAAGCAAGAGTGAAGGATTCGTAGGAATAGCAGCAGCCTCAGATATTCCTGGGGTTTGTGCTGGGTAAAGCTTTTGGAGGCACTTCAGGAAACACTTCAAGTGAGGTGTGGAGGAAAGGTGTTGGATCAGAACGAAGTTGCTGCGCTCAAAGTGCAGTGATGAGGAAGGGTGTTTCCTAGCAGTGCAGTGAATGACAAGTCCCAGGGTGCTGGCGCATCCCACGCAGCACTGACTTGGCAGAAATTATTCATTTGGCAGGAAATGTTCATAGGCTTTTGAAAACAAAGCTAATGTCCTGCCTCATCTTCAGACTCATTTGTTTTCCTTGGGAGAGGGTATGTCTTAGCAATGTCTATGGCAATCTAACAGGTGTTGAAGCCATTGTAAACATTCTCAGTGAGCGGCAGATCCAGTTAAGTCTTTGGTCCTAACCACGCAGGCATCATCTACCCAGGAAGTCCGTATGCTCCAGATTATGAGGAAGGAGAGGAATTTTGGCTACTGAAGTGATACCAGCAAACTGGAAAGCTGCAGTTCATTTGTATTAGTGTCCAGGAGCGATGAATTCTGTTAACTTTAATTCTCATAGGTTGTCAGTTTTTAGAAAAAGGAAGAAAAAACTGAAACCAGCAAAACTCAGACAAAAAAAAGCTGGTTGCTGCCAGTGTAAGTATAAATTCCCCTGCTGCCTATTTTTATTGGTGACTTTAAGCGCTAATCGAGGAAAAACTCCCACTATAATAGCATCTTTGTGTGTAGCCTGTAGAGTTTATAATGTCTGAGGCAAGAAGGGCAAAGGGTACAAAGATGTCATTTTAATCACTTTTTTACCAGCACTTTACTGATACATAAAAAGCCTGTGACCTCTAATAGAGGCAGCTCGTGGTATAAGCAAATATACCAGAATCCAGATCTCCCAGTGCAGTGCTTAAAGCTCAAAACCATCTTTTTCTTAATCTGTGCCTTTGTAGCTGACCCCAGAGACACCTGCAGGTTCCTCATTCCAGTGTTATATGGCCAGGGCCCAGGCATGCTGAGCAGGCTTGGATGCCTGGACCGCTAGCTCCCATGCATGCTATGAGAGGAGGGACTGGGGTAGCACCCCAGGCTTGCTTGGTGAATGTTTCAAATCTGCTGCTGTCCTTACTGTGTTGGAAAGCTTTTGTCATCCCCTGAATACTGTGAGCTTGCCAGGCAGCCCAGGCCATTCAGTCTTAACAGCAGCTATGCAGTGTAGTCTGAGCCCTGCTCTGGGGGTTTTTAGCAAGGGCTTCAAGCCTTGTCACTTGTGTGGGTGAATGAAGAAGGACATAGGTAAAAATTCACTCATGCAGAGTGAGCAGAGAGTGCTGCTTTCAGCCTGCTTTTACTTCTCAGTCCAGCTTGTTCCAGTATCCTGCAGCTGCCACTGATTTAAGCAGAACAGCTGAGATTGAAGTAGATGTGATGCGTTAGGTGCTGAAAGTCATTCTGGCTTCCTCAGCGGTGAGAGAGTGAAGATGGGGAAGGGAGGGAAATGCGTGCTTCTTCCATCTTACGTGGTCAGCCATATCGCAGCCATATTACTGGCAGAATAAACACTGACTTGCACAGCAATGCCTTCATCCACTAAGCCCAGGTTTAGTTGCCATAGTAACTCGTCCTGGAGATGAATGTGATATCCTGGACAGCAGGGAAAAGACTTTTGATTCCACAGATACCAGTCCTGAGGCTCAAAGCTGGCCGCAGAGACGTGACTGCACTTCTTTGTTCATTTCCCTGGCACGGCCTGAGTAATTGGCAGCATGTTGTTCAGCCCTGATACAGAAATGTGCTGGTGGATCATCATCGCAACCCTGGACCTAGCTGTGTTCAAATGAAGAATACAGTGAAATCATCATGGGCAAAATGAATCCCGTGAGGGCAGCAAATCTTCAGCCTAAGGATGCTGGGCAGTTTTTGTTTGATAGCAGTATCACTATAAACTCACTGTAATCTGGCTTGTAATAGCTTCCTAGCTACCAGCTGAACTGCTCTCTGGAAGATCAGTGGGTTCAAATGTAAACCAATGGAAAAGTACAAATTAATTACAAAGCATTTTAGTTTAGTACATTTGCTTTGGTTTAGTGCTACTGGAACCAGTGTAGATAATATTAGAAGTGTATAGGTAAAAATAGAAAGTCAGCACTGATTCAGTAGAAAAAGTTACTTTCCCATTCAAACAAGCAGAGATCATATGCAATACAGATAGCCAGTGCCATCTGTGGCAGTATGAAAAAATATGTAATTAGCCCTAAAATGAAACACTTAATAAAGCCAACTGCTAATAATAAGTCAACTGCTAATAATAACTCCATACTTAGATTGCATCAGACCAGCAATACACTTGGGGAGCTAAACTAGAGCAGGGAATTCACAGGAGAGTCCCATTGGAGTGAAGCTGCAGCTTGCCAAAGAGGCACTGAGAACTGGAAGCATGCAGCTCGTGGGGTCAGAAATGACCAGGCACTGTCTTTACCAGGCTGTCTTGCCCTGTAAACTGTACAACGAGTAGTGATGCAGAAACAACTGAAGTAATTTAGTTAGTGTTGATGGTGTCCAAGTGCTTCTCACTGTTGGATGCAATATACAGGGCAGAGGGGGCTGCCAGCTGTAGCAAATCCCTTTAACTTCTGCTTGCTAAGTTGTTAGTTGAATACATGGGATAGAATATGAGATCAGTTCTACAGATTCAGATTTTTGTTGGTGGCAGTAAGGAAGAAGCTGACTGGCTCAGGTGCTGGTGTAGATGAGAAGTAAGCCATTCCATAGAAATCTATGAATATTATTTTGCTTTGAGAATCAGCTTTTATTTGCCCATTTGTGATCCTTTATTAAAAATAATACAATTCATTGAGAAAAAACAGAGCGCTGCAACAGTGGCTTTAGAGTATATCAGCAGCCTCATTTTGCCCAGAGGCTTTCTCCACAAGAAGTACTAAATAAGCATTAGAAATATAAATATGAATGAATTGGGTAACTGGAAACAATGTAAAGCTCTACACATGTGTGCACAGGACCAGCTCATATGCTTGTAGGTGCCTCTGAAAGATGATTTTCAGGGTTTCTTGCAGGGACTGGATTTCATCATTTCTTTCCCTGGTCCTTTTCAAAGGCAGGAGCAGGTTCTCATGTTGCCACAGGAGAGATGTAGCGTGCTTGGATCCATACTGGTGTGAGGACATGAAAAAAGGCCCCTGAATGAAATGCCTGGGAACACCAGGCAGGTGTCTTGTTGGAGCAGGGATGTACTTGGCAGTTGAGCTGCAGAGTTTTTAACCCTCAGAGCAGCCAGGGTGCCTGGCAGTCTGCAAAAGGCCTTAGCAGCCAGTTTGGGAGGGCTCCTCGTTGTTCCTGCAGGAAAGGCTGAAGCATATTCCTGTAGGAAGTTACTTAGGCAGCACTTCACCAAGGCAAGTTCTTGCACCTTTTATTGGCTTCAGGGAGCTGAAGATGCCCCAGGTGATGAATGAATGGGTCCGAGCAGCCTGTTTTAAGCAGGGTGTGCACAATTAGACTACACTGTGACAGGAGGGGGTATAAGCAGGAAGAGTGTGTTCCCTCTTAAGACTGGCTAGCTTTGTCTGGGAAAAAAGAAATGATCCAGTGTTTCTATTCTGTCACAATATTTCTGTGGACAGCCTGATGTTAGTGCTGCAAAAATGAGAAGAAACCAGGGTGGCAGGACTTGAGTGGCAGTGGATGGAAAACGAGGACTGAGGCAATTTTCATTCCCTCCCTCCCTTCCCTGGGTTGTTGCTTGTTTTATTCTTGGTAGCGATGCCGAGTAGGAGTTGAGGCATTTTTGAAGCATCTCTTGGGTATTGCAGGTGGGAGGTGACCAGGGTGTTTTTCCATTGGTGTTGCTGAGGGTTGCTACTTTCACCTCTGAGTTTTATGGTGATGGATATGTCATCACTGGGACCTGTTTTAATGCCAGCTAAACATTATATAATGGTTTGTTTCACTATCCCCAGCCTGCCTTAATTCATAAAATTAAGGAAATCATTTAAAGGCTTTGCACTGTAGTTCCATGATTACTGCCAGTGCAGTGAGGTGTTTGTTCACCTGGTTTCTAAAGAAACATTGAGAAATGAGTCTGCATGGGACTAAGGGAGAGTAATTCAGTCCATAATAAGTGAAACCAAGGTGCCAGGGCTGAATGTATTAAAAGTCATCAGTAATCATGATGGCTGTAAGTTCCAGTACTTCATTTAAAGAGGACAGAAACACTTTTTGGGGTTTTTAATCTTATTATAATAATCTTCTGTAATTTCTTAGCGGTTAGGAAAGTGTAAACATAAACCTGGTTTGTAGCTCACCAGACATTAGCATTACTCTTCCTTGGCTTCTTTAAATATATGCATTTAGTTACCATAGTAAACAAGTACCCATGTAGACTGATTTCATAGTTCTAGGATTTTTTTTTCTCAGCTATTTTGTGACACACCTAATTAAAATCTACTGCTTGGTTCCCCTTTCAGTGTAATAAAACCCTGCCTTATTCTTTCTGTCAGTTTAATCCCTCTTTCTTTTCCATTGACACATTTCTAATACCCCTTCAGACAGGCCAGACAGTTCTGCTTCATCTGTACTGAATCCACAATGCTTAACACCTTTTGACAAAATAGATACATCCTCCCTGTGGCTTGGAATTGATATACACTGTCAAAAAGGGTTTTCCAAATGGTCTCTCCTTGTCACCTTTACCAGATTTTTGTCCTCTGTTGTAGAAATGTACTTTAATGTTGTGTTTCAAATATTTTTTGGCTCAAAAAGTGTGTAATGGAATCAGGGTGTCCCCTGAATACTCCTAACAGTAGGAGATGCCTCTTTGTTTTGAGCACCAGAATCCCAATAGACCCATGGCAGCAGTGAAATTACACTTTTGACCTTGTTCACTAAAGTGTTTCTTTCTCTGTATGATTAAATGAGAGTAACTAACAATAGCTCCCCCTAAAATGCATGAGTTTCCCTCTGTTTGTTTCTCATAAGAAACTCAGAAAGGATGCTGTGTACTTCTGAGCTGACTGTGTTCTTCACAAAAGAAGAAAAAAGAAAACAAACCCAAACCCTGCTTGATTCAATGAGAGGTGGTTGTTTTATGCATATTTAAAATGCAAAGCAATTGATACGTTAGTATTTAAGCCAGTGTTGTTGCTACATCCTGAGTATGACAGCAGCAGTAAAACAGAGCAGCAGATTTTTACCCTTTTGTTGCTTCCTTCACCACACTTTTTAAAAGGGGATATATACTAAAGCATCGAATACGTCTTTAAAGTATTGAATCTGAATATAGAAAATAACCATATAGTTAAGGTTCTCTGTGAATTTGGACTGTGACCATGGACTATGCAGTTTGTGTCAATTCAGAAGATAAATGTTGTATTTTCTGTAGGTTTACATGCAGCCTTTTAAATTCCTGGTGTTTCTTTGCATTTCCTTGTGACTGAGCAGACTTAGGCCACTGCAGGATGTGCTATGACTGTGCCAGTCCCACCTTACGCACCAAAGCACTGGCACATCTCTTGCTCCACACTTAGTTACTCAAGGCACGGCTTCTCTGGATAAGAAAAACTCAGTGAAGTAGCTTGAGGAGAGATAAAAAATCAGATTCTTACTACTTCCATTTTAAATTACTTTAGCTGTGTTTTGGGGGCTTATTTTTCCCCAGTATATTCCTGTTTGCTGTTAATATTTATCAGGTTTGGATTAGTGAACATACTTTTTTAGTCATGCAGAGCACGTATCTGCGAAATGCAGGGGCAAGTACAATCCTGTAGTTCTGTGGGTGGAGAATTAGATAGCTTGGTTCAAGATGAAGGGAAATCTATATTTTTTTTAGAAGGGATCAAAATAAGTGACTTAATGGCCTCCATGGCCTCAAGACTAAGAGCAGTTTCTCCTGTTTGCTCACTGTGGATGATGCTGTGTAGAGAGAGTATCAGAGCGACAGAGCTTGGAGGGTGATACACTGAGGGGGCTGCAGATCTGTGATTCCCAGTTTCCTATGCTGCCAAAAAAACTTTTGTTTTTCAATTACTGCTTCATTGGTGATATAAATTAATGGCTGGTATGGGTCTGAAGCAACCTTGTCAGCAGCGAATATTTGGTTAGTGTTGACATAGTTGTTCCCTGCAAACATGAATCATCTGTCTGCCTTTGGCAGGCTCACCCTGTGGCTCTGCTATAATGTGTTTCACCAGTGTGGCTGAAATTAAAATGTCACTATTAAACATGGCAGAATCGGATGCTCTCTGGGCATTGCATCTCTTCGAGTTCCTCTTGCTTCCTGTGTAGCTGTTTCTGACAGTTTAATAGGACAGCTGTATTCTGGTATAAAATAATACATTCATATTTCCACAATGTGCGGGGAGCTAAATGCTTTCAGAGCACTATTTCATGGTGTACATGCATCTTTCATGCACGGCAGAAGCAGTAATGTTCACATAGCACCATGTTGCTGCTTAGTCCATTAGGAGGCATAAAGTCAAAATTAATTGTCCTGTACGATCGTATAGAGTGGGTCTCTAAAAGCAGTTGCTGGGCTGTTTGTGGCTGCTGCGTCAGCCAGGCTCCCTCCCTGTGAGCAGTTATTGACTTTGGGCTATTGAATTCAGGGCTCTGGAGGTTGCTTGGTGGGAAAAGCCTTCAGCCAGTGCTTGGCAGCTCTGTCACTGCGAGGTCATGGAAAGGGCAGTTCAGTCTCCAAACCCAATTAGGGCCTGATTCGGCATCTCTTCAATCACAGGGGAAAAGCCCATTGAGTAGAGTGGTTCCCGGACCAGGCTTTCGCACCCAGCCTCTCCAGTGAGATGGCTGATGAATGTCCCCATTTTTGTCACTCGGGCTGTCAGAAATACACTTTGCTGTCATGAGATGGCTGACCAGCTAGTGCAGAAAGGTAAAGAGCCGGGTAAGAAGATAAAGAGCCCACCACAGCTGAATTCAGACCAGTAACCTGTACATGCATGTCTGCATCCCTCCCCTTACTCATATCTAGAGCTGTCTAATTCCTCGGATCAAATCATCTGACTCTTATGAGCAGCTGTAACTTTCAAGTTGAATAAAGTCCAACTGCTGAAAACATTAATGAAAAACATAAAACTGAGGCTGTGTTTTATCAGGTATCAACAGCATTGCTTTAATTCCCCCCCTCCAAAGATTATTTTCTCTTGTGCTGGGTTGTGCTTTTCATCCCAGGTGGCTGCAATTTCTAGTGAAAATAAGTTGAGCCATGAAAGGTTGACCCACTCGCCTCTGAATTGCTTTTTATATGATGTGAGTCCCTCAGGGCCCAATTCTACCCATAGAAGTGAGAATGATAGCTATCAACGTATATAGGAAGTATGTCAGTGTGCACAAAGAAAAAGGTGAACCCAGACTGGTCTGAGTGGTCTTTAAAATATGGATTTCCTGTGGAAATGGTGATTAAAGGGGAAGCAAAGGATAATTAGAAAATTAGCCTGACACACTAGCAGTTATATCAATGTGTGTTTTTATATTGGCTCTTTCAGGCAAGCACGCAATCAGCAGATCCCTTATGACTCTCTTAAACTAGAGTGTAAAATTTGGTTAGTGTCTGATCAGCTCCTTTGATCACCCTACTCTAGACTGTTGCCACAGTACTTACGCTGCACTAAACTCACAGTCCCCTTAAATGGAGGCTTACTCGAGTGAGTCAAATTACATATGGAAAGGCTATAAAAACTGCTCAGTGTCTTTGAGTAAATGAGCCTGGTTCAAAGCTGAATACCTTAGGTATTGCCAAACTAAAAGCAAAGGTGTTGTTGCAGAAAAGAGGTTTAAGTGGTTTAATTTTTAAATGACTGTCTCAGAAATCCAAAGAAGCTTTTAAGCAAACCTTTATTATTTTTTATTGGACCAGCATTTCTGTAAGCCTGTAATGTACTCAGAAAGGGAAAAAACTCCATCAAAAATTCTGCATAAATGTCTCTTCAGAAATTAATGAGTTACCACCACCATGTCTGTCTCATTTCAAGCACACAATATTGGTTTTAATTGTAGCAGTGGAGGGCCAGTGGGAGCTGTCAGTGTGTAGGTTGCACTCCTGCCACCTGTAATTTCTACACAGGATTATTTGCAAGGGAGTGCTGGAAGTCCTGGAGCAGTAAATTTGTTATCTGTCAAAGCAGAGCTGTTTTCCCCTCATCAGTAGAGCCTTTTCCCACCTCTCCCATTGTAGCTCCATCCTGTACCTGTCTGTTCTTTGCCACATGAATCTCAGACATGTGAACAGTTCCTTTCCTCTCTGATAATGCTCTTTCCTTTTGCATACCAGCTATGCAGAAGATCATTTGGAGACGTATCTGGAAGGTTTGGAAAGATATCCCATGCCATTAATTTTACAAAGCTGGTCTGTACCTAGGCTGGTTTTCTCAAGATGCCCGTGTTTTGATTTTAGAGGTTAGGTTTTCAGTCACTGCATGTCTGCCATATTTGTTGGATGCATTGCAGTGCCATCAGAATACCTGGCGTAGAAATAATGCCATTGAATTGATCGAACCATCAAGAGGAGTAAGAGAGCATGTAAATATCACATCAAGGGGATGAAAAGATCACAGAAAGGAGGCCATTTAAAACATATAGAAACTGGAATCCAAGTAACAGTTGCTTTTTTTTATCTACACCAAAGCCTGGTACACTGCTGCTATTCAAACACTGAATTAACCTACTGATGGTTGAGAAACAGCTCCAAAACAGGCATTAAAATCTTTGGGATGATACGTAGTTCATCCAGCTCTTCAAAAGCACCAAGTGTTACTGTACTTATAGAGCTGTGTAAATAATGGAAAGATAAAAGAACCCACTTCTGTGAGTGAATACAGGACTGAGGAATGCGGTAGGAATACTGGGTAAATTCTTCCTTCTTGTGACTGTGTTTCAGGCAGTGCTGTTACACCGGGGAAGAATCTGACTGTATTTTTCATGTAACATAGCAGATTAAGAGGCGACAGGCAGGTGTTTGAGAGAATTTCCTCTGCTGTTTGCAGTAGTGTATGTAAAATTTGGTTGATCCATAGTCATTCCATTAGCTGCCATCTTCCAGCACCTAACTAGTTAAATTTGTGTTAAACAGGATTTGCTTTGACTTTTCCATTTGCTGCTGGAGTAGAAATGTTCTGATATGACATATGACCAATCAATAATTGGAAAGTGCTTGCATGAGTCATTCGAAGCCAGTAGTTTAGACAGTGTCAGCCACAACTGGGATTAAAACCTGCAAAGAGTTGTTCTACGATCAGTGATTCTGCAGCATCTCCTCTGGGTGTCTGCATTTCACTTAATAAGGATACCCTGTAGACATCAACTGAAATAACTCTTGCCTTTGTTGCTTGGATGTTTTTGTAAGCTCTGAAATGAACTTGGCATATACAAATATACTTTATTATCCAGCCTAAAGGATGCAGAGCAGGAACTGCTATCTTGTTCTGCTAGCAGCTTCAGTAGAAAAGAAATGGCTTTGTTTTGCTATGACTGAAGAGAATAAGAGTGTGACCATACGCTGTGTTTTTCTGGGTAGTTTTAATTTTTGTTCATTTTTTTCTGTACTGATAATGTTTTATTACTGTTACAGGGCTATTATAATCCGAAATGGTGAAGTTATTCCAATGTCTTCAGAATTCACTCCAGAGACTGAACGCCAGCGACTTCAGTATCTGGTAAGAGACCTGAGGACCATATAAGGTGCTGCTGATGACAAGCATTGCCCAGTGATATCTGTGGTTCATACAAATGCTGCTGAGTTACTATGGCTTACTGAAGGAGCATATACCCACTGACCACCAGTGACCAACCATGTATGTCTTTTAGCCAGCAGTAAATGTGGAGAAAAACCTGGTGGTGCAAATCCTGATGGAAGAAGCCTTACCTCTTCTATGAAGGCCATCAATTAGTATGGCTGTGCTTGTGTACCTTGCTTAGCTGCAGACCTTCAGTAGGTCATTGATGTTGAATAATGAGAATTCAAACATAGAGCTAACAAGCCACAGAGGTATTTCAATCCATACCAGTGTTTCGCATGTGACAGTATCAAATATCAGACTGCTTTTTGTGTGTGGATGATATTGCAGGGTTTTATTCATTTGCTCTTAATTGTATGCCAGTAGTATCTCAATCAGGGAAAAGATATTTGATCTCAAAGCAGCTTTGAGATGATGTCAGTGAGCATTAGTAGCTGCAAGATAGGATGGGTGAAGAAAGACTAGTTGTATTTAGTGTATTTAGTGTAGCAGCACCCATAAAGGGACAAGATGACTATCTGAGGACACGTGGGATGCTTTATACACCAAGTTGGCTAATAAGCTGCCCAAGAAACATAAGTGGTGGTGTTTATCATGCAATAATCTTGTTTCTCTTTGAGCTTTTCATTGATGGTTGAATCAGTCAGTTGAAGTTGGCTGTGTGTTTGTCAAGGCATCATTCCTGGTGTGACTAAGATTCTTTTGTGCTTCTTCTGGTCTCTGCTTTTTCCTTTTAGAAAGCTTTAGAAAGTTTAAACCAAGGCAGGCTCACTGTCACCTTTTCCTGACAAGAGGTGGACAGGCAAGTGTAGTGGCATTGCCTGGTCTTATAGTGTCTCTTATCTTAGGACTGGCCCAAGCACTGTGATTTGAGAGTAGACAAAATGCCAGTGGTGGAAGACAGAGGTGGAAGGGTTTAAAGAAAAATTTCAAATGTTTCCACAACTGTCATGTTTGATTTTTAGTCAGATTCACTGGCTTAAAGCTGAAAATTGCAGAGGAAATAGTGCTTTGGGAGTATTTGTATTCAGCGAACCAAATGGAAGAGAGGCCTAATAAATATTTACAATTCAGTTACATTTAAAATTATTTGTTTGCCTTTGAAATAGAAGGTATCTTTAATATTTGGGAGTCTACTACTTCTGTAAGAAATATAGATAAAGCATTGCCTACAAGGGGTTTTTTTCCTCTTTTGATGTCCTTTCTGGCTTATGTTTGAAAACAGCAGCTGATATGAAAAGCCTCTCTGGTCTTTCATTTGGAAAATTCCCTTACCTTTGTTTGTTTACTTTAATTCTATATGTAACAAGTGTGCCAGATCTGTGGGTATCATGTTCAAAGAAAATACACGCAGGACAGCGAGAGTGTGAAACAAAATTAGAGAGACTTTCAAATGTAACATTTCATAAGTAACATTTTTTACTCTAATAAAAAGAAAAAATAAAGACCCCAAATTTCTTACAAAGTTGGCATAAACATTGCACTCCAAAGGTTGCATCTGCCTTACTGATTAGATCCCAGATAATTCTTCTTATTCTCCTTGGCTGCGCACAGGCTCTGCTATCAGTCCGTTGCACCATCAACATCTCTCTTCTGCTGTTCTTGTCTGAAAGTTAGTTACTTTGGATTTATTTCCTTATTTGCAGTTAAAGCTGATTTTTGTGTTTGTTTCAGAAGTGTTGCACTGCTCTTCCTGCACAATAGGAAGAAAATCACTTAATCATGTCAGCATTCATGTTTTACTTGGTATAACACAGAGATACTGTTCACTGTGGGGAAGTTACTGCACAGGCAAAGGGAGGGTATGGTTTTACAGCCTACAGGCTTCTGAGCGTTGGTTCCCTGGGCAGTAGACACTGTTAGCGCAGTCAGGGCAAATAAGCTTTCCTCTGCCTTTAGTGCCTATTATTTGCTTTGGCCACACAGGATGTTAGTTTAGGTCCTCTTTCATGGGCTTGTATTTCCATGTGCAAAGAAGTCTGCAGGATAACGAGTTGTTCAGATCGTGTGAGCATCTCTATATGAAGTTCTCCAGCCTAGTCTTAGACAAAACTGTGCTTCAGCTAGTACTGGTTGAGTAACTGGAGGAATGGGAGATGGACACACAAATGTTTTCCCTATCCAGCCCTCTTTTTAATGCAATTTTATTAGCATGAATCCGAGACTGGCCTTGGGCGTAGGCATCTGGCATAGCAAACTCAAAAGAACAAGTTGTCTACCCAGTCATTATGACTTTTGAACAGCCTTGGGCATGGTTATCCCTCTGTCTCTGCCTGCACCCCTTCACTTTTGCAGTGAGGATAGCATTCAGCTGCAGATTTCAGGTAGGCCATATGGCAGAGGCAGTCTTCTGTGTCAGGGGACTTGCAAGAATACTGCTGAAGGCAATTGATCCTTCAGTCAGAGAGCACTTAAGATGTAAGGCGTTGAGGTCCCTTCCAACCCTTGTGATTCTGTGAAAGTGTTGCACCAGTATTCCCTTGCTCCTTTGGCTTCTGCACCATACTGCTTCTATTCCATGGGTGGGCATTCATGAACCTCCTTTTCTTTTGGATTTTCCTGTCTGGCTTTTCTTTTTAGCACTGTGTCAGGAGAGCTCCACAAAATGCCTAATCCAGGACATCCCTGGCTTCCATATCAGTGTATCTTGAGCAAAACCAAAATCCAGTGTTGACTGGGAACTGCTGTGTTACGTTCAGCAGTTGTGCAGGCAGTGACTGCCAGAAGCAATTTTCCTTTCATCTTCTGAGGAGACTATTAATTTCAGTCATGATAGTCTAAATTGGAACAGTAAATGGCATAGATTTTGTTACTTATTTCTTTGGAGAACATGTTCAAAATGAATGATGTATGAATGTATTGCAGATGGGTGTATTTGTATTAGTTATCAAAGTTGCACTTTGAAGATGTCATGTGAGGTCAGCATGGTGTTACTGCATGGTGGCCATGTGTAGCCAGGCAGTACCCCAAAAAGTTCACAGCTCAGACCAAAGTTGGTGCATTAGCAGTACCAGGCCAGGCTTTACCACTAGTAGAGACAGCGTGGCCATTAATGGCCGTGAGTTGTAGATGCTCTTTGTGTTTGGCACTATTCAGACAAAGGTTCATGAGCCTGGACAGGCATGGGTTCAAAGAAGTCCTTTTCTTACTTCATTGTTCAGGCAAGGGTTAAGTGATGCTAACTTACCTGCTGAAGGATGTCTGGGGAACCCAGCCTGAAGAGGAAATGAACCTAGATCTCCCAAATGTCAGTTCAGTGCTTCAGTTACAAGTCAGATGCATGTTAATTCTTTGTGGCTCCCTGCATCACCCAGCATAGGATTGCTTTGACCATCTGACACGCTGCACAATGCTGTGGCAAAAGAGATGTGTGGATATATAGAAAGAGTCCTGGCATATCGTAAGAAGAGAGACCAGTCCAGGGATTGATTTGGCTCTCCTCTTTTTATTCTACCACCACCTCTTTGAGTTTTAACTTCTGTTTGTCTTAAGCGTGTCCATATGATAACAGCTGAGTAATTCACTAAACTTCTGGATGCATTGTACTGTGCATGCTGTTGTGAGCATCAGTCCCATATAGCAGAATATCCTGTTGGAGAAAATGGCACAATATGATAAGAGGGTAAAGATGTAAGATATAGTGGGCATAGGGGAAAACAGCATTTCTGAAAATAGCACAAAATACAGTGAAACTGCTAGTGCTGGTGAGGTCCCAGAGCAGTGCATACTGGAGGAGCTGGAAAAGGCATCAGCAGACCTTATCAAGGTACGATAAGATACATGCAGTGTTCCCTGCCACCTAATTAACTGACACACTACTGTGTTAGTCTGGGTTTATCTTAATTTCATGTTTGCTTTGCTGATCACCAGGAAACAGCAGGAAGTAAATGGCCCTTTCAAAGAAATGTGACTAATATTTCCTTGAGCAGGCTCCATTTTAAACAGCTTATACTGAATGTAATACATCCAGGCATAAAATACACCATAAAATGGCAGAGTACCACAAACACATGGTGCAGATGATGCCAGAAAACTGTGATAACTTCTGACAGAAAAATGATGGCGAATACTCCAGTTCCATGACACAGAATAACAATATTGTCTGAACGTACCTTATAAGGATATACAAAGCGTTTGATAGCCACTGTTCTTTAAAGTTCTCTGAATGGTGTTTCTTATGTGAGGTTCTCACAAATCAAGGTTAAACAGAAGGAACAAAATATGCTGCCTCATCAGTGATGAAATTCTGGTAGTCGGCTCACTTACTATTTTGTTTCTCCTTTGATCACCTGAGGGGATTTTGTGGTGTCTGCTTGTATATCTGCTTGAAAGATCTGTAGATTTTTAAAGCCTTGCTTTTTATTCAGTCTCTGGTTCTGCCTCCCAGCATAGGTTCATTGGGGTGGAGAAGAGTTCTGCCTTATAGTAACTGGAGAACAGCTCTCAACAAGCCTGACTGGAAGTTGCAGCTGAGTTTTATAGTAGAACATTGTTCTCTCTGCAGAATCACCAGTGAAGTATCAAAAATAACTGTTAAAAAGGGTAAAAAGTACAGAAAATAAGGGGGGAGTGGGGAGAAGCCCAACAAAAATCCCTATTTCTTCGCATAAGAATTCAGCTCACAGGCTCCAGAAGCTTCCAAATTGCTCTTTTCCCTCTGTTCCACTGACGCCAAAAAATATTAGAATCAAGTTAAGATCCCTGGATTGTAAATCAAGCATTGAGGCTTGGCTGCAGAAGAGAGATCTTACTTGAACATTAGCAGTCCACTGGCAACTCTGCCAGCTTTATTAATCTTATTTCACTTGTGACCTCAGACTTTCCATTTGAGTAAATCTTTATGAAATGCAGTCTCTCCCAGTTGCTTTACCTTTTCAATAAAGAAAATTCTTGTTTTCAAAGGGAAAAATTATAAAAGCCTGTAACTTTTTCTCTTCTGGACCTGTGATCCAGCCTAATAAGTAATCTCATAATTCAAAGGTTAAATAGCTTAAGTTTGATGTCAGGTATGAGTCTTTTTCGTGTTAAATAAGGTGTCCTGTTTTGTAGTCTGGTGACAGTACTTTAGCTAGAAGTGGTTTGTAATGATTTAATCAAGATAGGCTGTGCATTTTTAATAGTGAACTGAATTGCACTTTCAAAGCAGACTGACTTCATTGTTTACAATGCCACAGAACTAGAAAGAATTGAAAAAATACCCCCCAAAAGCCCAGCTTTCTGCAGTCAGTGTGCAGCAATACATCAAATAAATCATTAGGGATGTTCCCTCTTTTTTGCAACTGGAATGAAAATAAATACAAATTAGAAGTTCGCATGTACTTTTAAATCAAGAATTCAGAGTTCTGAAAGTATGAAAATGCTCATCTGGACTAACACTGCTAGACCTCTCAGAAGTCACTAGTGCTTTTCAGCCATTTCTGTAATGAGGAACAGTGACCCAATTTAGGGGGTCCTTGAAAACAATATTTGCTTTGGGATGGGGACCTTGGCTGACTGTAGACTGCAGGAAAAAGGTTTAATTCCCTTAACTGTATGTGGAGAGAGAATTTGATGGAGTTCCAGTTCCAGGAAGGGATCACAAAGTCAAGACCACACTTGTGTGCTCAAGAGCCACCTCTTGAAAGCAATCCTTTTGGTTACACGCAGCAATCTCGCTCACCCCGTTTCAGCTGAGCTCAAGGTGTTTTCTGGAAGGATGTCTGGCGATGAGAACAGGGACAAGCTGATGGAGGGTTAGTGTTGTGATGTGCTGAGCCTGATCCAACTCCTATTAAATTGAGTGGGAGCAGGCTCGGCCCTTAAATGCAGGAAATATTTTATTGTGAACTATCTGCATGATAGCTGCCAGGTAGATCAATAAGGACTTCCGCTGCTTCCTGTCGCTCACCTTTGATGAGCGCTTGATTTATGACAAACCCACGAAGTAAAGCCAGCTCATTTGGTCTGCCCTGACAGCAGCTGCTGCTGGAGATAAGACAGACTTTATTGCCTTAACTGGCTGGATAAGGAAAAAGAGCTAGCTGCAGAAAGATTAAGAAACACAACTTTTTTCAGTTCCCTCACCAGTTTGACCGTGCCTTCAGAAGAGCTTGCTCACGATGTGGCACTGCGGAGGGAGGAAGAAAGGCTTATTTATGCAAATATTAAAGAAAAATATGTGAAGTTTATTTTGGAAATAAGCAATGCAGTATGTTTAGGATTACACTATCGTATCAGGTGATCTGGGTATAAACCCAAACCAGAAACTTGTGCGGTGGACAAAGAGCTTTGCACTGCTCTCAAGTACAGTCAGCTCTGCAGAACGTGAGCCTTGGGCATGGCTCTGGCAAAGAGGCCTCCCAGCATCTGCAGAACAGCACACCAGGAAGGACAGCAGCAGCATTTGAACACTAACACCATCAAAAACATTAGTTGCAGTTGTGACACACAAAGCTGCTGCTGTTTTTCTTAAAGTCAATTCTGCGTGAAGGAAGTAGTTTTTAGAGAACAAGAAAAGACGTTGCTCTGCAACTCGTGTTTATTTGCAGTGTCACATGTGATGGGATGCAGCACACTGAGCAGGTAAAAGGGAACATATTTCTCAAGGCAGTGACAATTAAAATGTGGTAGTAATATTAGGTTTTGTGTGTTGTTGGTGTAGCTGAACTGGATGTCAAAAACTTGAGCTTCACTCCATATGCACCCCTCAAATCTCTGCTTGCTCCATGGATATATCCTTTGATCATTCCCTTCCCTCACGTAGCTGACTTAGAAAAGGAGATATGTTCTGTTTTATGAAGCCCTGCAGTCTCCTTCAGGGTTAGTGAATGGCATGTAGTGTAGAGATCCCAAATGTTAAGGAGCAGGGAGAAGTGAAGGATTTTGAGGGAAGAGGACTGCTCCCTGTAAAGCTGCTGCTGGACACCCGCAGTATCAGAACTGCTGTATGTGCACATTGTTGGCTGAAGCAGAGCTCACAATCTTTCTTGTTTAGGAAGGAGGGGGGAGAACATGAATGGGAAGGGAGTGGGAAGGGGTGGTAATGCTACCTCATTAAACATAGATGATGCCTTTTTTTGTGATGTTTGTGTGGTATCTGTGGCTTGGTTTCTGCCCACAGGCTTACATGCAGCCCCACTTGCTGGGAAATGAGTTCACACATTTAGAGTTTCCACGGAGGGTGCAGCGCAAGGAAGTTGGAAAGAGGATGCTCTACCGTGACTTCAACATGACTGGCTGGTAAGAATGTGTCCTTCTCGGCATGAAATCTGCCTTCTTCCCAACCAATGCCTGCTTTGTACCTGTCTTTGATTAGTGTAAACTCCATCAAACATGGATGTGTACCCCTGTGTACTGAAGGGAAAGGTGTTACCTTCTTTCAGATGTATTTTCCTTTCAGAAGTTAACATTTTAAATAAATTGACCTGCCTCCAGAGTTAGGACCTTGTTTCATTTTAATGTGGGAGGACTCAAAGCAGAGTAAACAAGTAAAAGGGAGGACATGCCAAGGGATCTTCCTGAAAGCTAAACAGCTTTTCTATCTTGGAAATAGCTTTTTATAATATCTGGATCCTTTGCATGCTGAGGAATGCTTGAAGAAAAGAAGAGATGCCTCCCATACCCCAGTGCAGCTGACCCCTGATTTGGGTTACCCTTGAGGAATTCCTTTAAAGATGGGCCTATCTGAATAAAAGCCATAGCCATCTTAAAATGAAAAGGCTTGAATGAACAGCATTGACTTAATGAAGCGAAGACAAGAAGAAGGATGATTTTTTTGTCTCTTGCTAATTGTCTTCATTGTTCTGTGTCTGTTCAAGAGGCTCCTTCTCAAGTGACTCAAACTCACTTAGAGAAGCCCTCATCCTTGCTGTTGTGGGCTCTGTGTGTAAGCTATAAAGACAAAAGCCCTAAATGCACTTCCATGCTGTTTGTGTTTTACCATCCTTAGCAAATGTCCTTTCAAGAAGGAAAAGAATGAAGAGGGTTAAAAAGTCTTTGTTTTGGAGGCCATACCCCACATTCTTCTGATTTGTACCATACTTTATAGACCATAACTATAATGATGTGTTAATGGCAGAATGATGATCTAAGTTTAATGTTGCCTGGAGTGTTTGTGCAGATCATCTTAATCTGGGAATAACCATCATTGTCCATCATCTTAAACAGCTGCTGCTAGAATGCGCAGTCTCACCCTGCGAATGATGACTTCACATTTTAGAAAGGCTACAGGCATGAGCAAAAGAATAGGAAACAGAATAAGAACATTGGATCAACTGAGGTCTTCAACAACAAAATATTTGGAACATCATGAGACATTCTCCCGGTTTCTGCAAAGGGAGTTTTCTTATTAAACTCCCGGATGTCTCTGAAGGCAATCAGTAAAGCGTGTCTTCATGTAGACTTCCAAATGTTCTTTCTCAAGATATGAGATGCTATTGAAGGGGAAAGGGGTGGGGAGAAGGGAAGCCTTCTAATTTAGGGGAGAGCTATAGGAGTATCATGGGCCAAGATCTTCCTTAGGGGAGGGTGAGAGCAGATTACTTTCATTATGGTTGGAAGGCAGAGAGGGTTTCTGCAGCTCTGTGGGAGTTGTTTTGCATTTCCCTGGTTGGTTAGTGGTCTGGAAAGAAAATGAGGTTAAAATGGTTGAAGTTGCAGCATTGGCAGGTGACACCACAACTCTTTTCCTAATAATCAAGAAAGGACGTGAGGAACTTTAAAGCATTAAGTTAGCTACTTGAATGGGCATCATAATGATCAAATTTGGTGTTGATAAATACCATGTAAAGCAAGAGATGGAAAAATAAAGTTGAACTTGAGAGCCCTGTCAAAAAGCTCAGTGGAAGTTCTGCTTACTGTGACTCTTTCTTTTTCCCAGTCAAAATCACCAGTGGAATGTTGGGATGTGTACTGGGCTGGAATAGATAAAAATTAATAGGTAATTCTGTATGTCAATTTATACCTCATTTATGGATCTGTGCATAGCACTTCACCTTATTCAAAATGATTCTTGCATAGATAATAGTGTTTGGCATTAGAGGAAAGTTAAATAAGAAGGAATGCAAATTTTAATGTAGAATAATAAGCAAGAGCTTGGGTAAGCCTGACTGGATAGCAGATTTGAGTCAGTGTTATTGTTTTTTCATACTGGTGCATGAACTCTTAACTCTAGCATATGGCAGGGGGGAGAAGAGAGTTGATTTTCCTGTTGATTTGTCTGCATTTCCCGAAGTGTAGGATACGTGTTGATCCAGTTCCTGATTCTGATATAGTCAATGCAGCAATTACACCAGTATACTACAAATATGCCTAGCTGTAAGCAATTATTGCAGAATAAATACTTAAACTGTGACTTGGAAGTTCAAGCCTGAATTCACCTCAGTGTTGTTCCAGAAAGAGGTGGCCTGTGCCAAGCGAAAGCTTGTGGAGACTGTGATGAGGCTACTGCTCCCTGCTGTCCCTTTTGACTCCTGTTTGGAAGTAGAAAACGGGAGCTACATTTTAGTTCTGAACAAAAGGATTGAAATCTTTTAGCTGTTCCATATCCCACAGCTAGCACATCAGTTACCTCTTTGTTTGCTTGCCTCAGGACAATGAAATGGTGAGGGAATTTTGCTCTATCACCATGAATTTATCTAAATCAGAGGCCTTCTAAATAAGGATCCATTTCTTTTTGCAGGGTGTTTGCCCAAGGGTGTCTTGTTCTCCATCGGATTGTGTGCAGTGGTCTCCTAAGCAGAGGAGAGGCCATCTGCTTCAATTTATCCAACAGTCTAGGTCAATTTTTATGTTTGAGACTGTGGACAAGACATTTGATTTCCAGTTTGGTGGCCCTTCAGAGGTGATGGTTTGAGGTGGCTGGTGCTTCACAGTGGTTGTTTTACACTTCAAGGGGTTTGCTTCTGCTTTCTTCCCTTCCTAATTCCTAGATTTAAGTGATGCATGAGGACACAGCAGCCAAGGACATGTCTGTTCAGCATTTGTTGTTAAGGACAATATCTATCACGAAGAATAAATTAGCATATATATTCCTTTTCTAGAACACATCAGATGGAGCTTTGGCCAGCCAAAACACGGCCAACTTTTATCACTTACAATTCAGAAGATCAATTGTCTGAACCTGGTTTTGGTCACTGACTTCACCATGTGTTGACATTTGCATGTACATGCAGAGAGGTGCGGGTGATGTGAGGAAGAAACGGCCACTCTGACACTTAATTACTGAAGCCTTTAGCGAGAGGGTGTCAACTCTCTGCTGTGATGTTTCCTCAGGAAAATGAACTGGTTTATTTCAAAATTCAGGACACTTTCTGTGTTTTCTGTTAGAAACTATATAGCTATTTTTTTTCCTTCATTTTTCCCTTCTCCTGTGCTCTGGAGCTTTTCAGACTCAACAATGGCTTGGCTTGCCCAGACTGTTTGGATTACAAAAGGTTATTGTCTTTGGGTTTGTCATCATGCATTTGGCCTTTTTTTTTCTTCCTTTTCTTTCTTCCCTTTTTTTTTCCCTCATGTGAAGTTTCCACACTGGCTTTGTCTCAACAGCCCACAGTGGTAGCAGAGCTGCCAAGTTTCCCCACAGCATTAGGACAACCACTGATCCAGCAATGTGTACCGCATCACTGGTCCAGGCTGCCTGTAACTGCTCTGAGACCAGCCTTTCCTTTCTCCCTCTGGCTCTCCCACCCTTTCAGGTTTCTCTGCAGTGGCAGCTGGGATGAGAAATCCACTGTATTAAACGTATCTAAAACCCCGTTTAGGTGGGAGCTGACTGTGAGCTGCCCCTCCTGTCCCCTCGCCCCACATGCATTGTGGTTGAGCAACCATTGCAAAATGCGTACTGTAGCTGGCAAGGCATCTCAAGAGCTGTGTCTCCTGCTGAACAAGCCTCCGAGCTGTCTCGAGCCATAATTTGCTGGCAGACATCCGTGTTACTGACAGCCTTTCACAGCTGGGTCTCTGGTCTGGGGTTTTCAGGCCCATGGCTTGCAGAGGTTAAACTTGTACCAGGAAGAGGGTATTTCTGGTGGCTTTGACAAGTCCTGGCAACAGAAGCATCAGGGAAGACTCAATGGCCATGTAAGCGAAATGCTGCCAGTGCTAAAAAGGGGTGAAGGTCGCCTGCAATAGAAATATATGGGGGGAAATGCAGGCCTGATGGTTACTGCTCCTTTAAAGTACTGCACAGAATTAGTACTGTTTGTCTCTGCCTTTTATTTGAATGTTAAGGCATGGTTGGTCAGGTTTTCTTTACTCACGGGTATATCCAGTGTGAACAATTGTGAAGTACTCTGCTCTGACTATATCATAGACATCTTCCCAAAACCTGGTTTGCTGTGTCGCTCACTGGCACAAAAGGCTCCTTCCCAGGTTTCTCCTGTCAGCCTCCCATGGGGCTGCAGGAGCCATACGGTGCTGCACTTAACCAAAGTCATCCAGAAGACACTACCAACTGGTATCAGCTTTGATGGTTTCAGAGTTAACTTCTTTGCTCCTCCTTGGAATGCGAACAGTGGCCTTTCTGCTGCTTGTGTTGAAGTAGAGTCCTTTGAAGGCTTGTTTCCAGATCACAGCTTTAGCTTTTTTACTTGATTTTAGGGTGGCAAAAGAGCCCTAGATAACAAGTCCATTTTTGGACCTGATTGCTGGTGCCTTCCTTTGCTTTCCAGGAGTACACAGAGTTGAGCTGCATCCTGTCAAAAACATCCTGAGCTGGTGTAGTACCCACCACATATCATGGGCTGAAGCCCCAGGCAAGCAAGTGGGGGCATTCGGTGCTGCCTCTGATCACACTGTATGCACGGCAGCAGTGGAGTCCTCAGCAGCTCCATGTCCATGGGGAAAGGGGATACTGTGGCACACGGTCAGCACCCGAGGGTCAGCCAGTGCCAGGGAATCGCCTGCCTGGATGATTTATTCCAAAGCAGGAAGGCTGGTGTCCTGGGGCAAGCGCTAAGCAAAACCCATTTTATTCTAGAGTCAATATTGTCCACTGCCTGGAAAGCTGCCAGCCTGCTCTGTGCTCACCCTTTTCTTTCCAACAGGGAATGTCTTTCAGCCCCTAAGCATCTGATTAAAAAAGCAACTTCACTTCTGAAGCCGTTTTATTTTGTTTGGGATGGATGCCTTTTGCTTTCATTGTGCAGCCCGCCTTGCCGTCTGCGGTTCAGACTCCAGCTCACAAAACCCAGGCTCTCATTAATCACTTATAGGGGATCCAGAATGCCCCGGTGAGAGCCAACGTACATGTTTTGCTTGGTAATGCACGAGCTGATTTGAGCAAATATTGCTAACGCAGCCACTATCTTCTTCTTTATGGCTGGGCTCGATGTCCTTTGACAGCGTGTTCAGGTAGCCTGCCCGAGGAGTGCCTGAGCAGATTGAGAAATGCCACAGAAATGCTTTATGGACCAGGCGCCCGCACTGTGCCCCCCTTTAATATAAATTGATTTATTGAATCAAGCACAGGAGCCCTGCTACAGAAACCTCGGGCTATATTCTCTGGAGAACCACCTAATAAAACAGCCCCAACTGACACTCCTCATTAGCTTTTCCACTGATCCCAAGGCGGTATTTAAAGTGACAGTGTCCCTCTTTTTGGCCTGAATTTATCTGCTGGCAAATGCCTGTGGGTCTAATTAGCTTAGCATTATTAGTCTTATTCAGATAAGCTGCATTTCCTAACAGCTTGATTCCAACTTGTAAAAAGTAATTGGAAGTCTGCAAACCCTGTGCCGTAACCTGCTTGATTGTGCCTTTTAGCCAAATTCATGTCATTTACAAAAAGTCATCCTTCCTCCCCCCTCCCCTTTTAATTGAGCGTTTTTGTCTAGTGCAACCTTCTGTGCTTCCTCGGGTGGAATCCTGCCTGTATTGTTGTGTTCGAGGCCTCGGCCGTACCCTTTGTATGATCGCCAGGGAGAGATCAAATTCTAATTTCATAATTACTTCACAAGAAAGCAGCTTTTTCCCCAGTCATGCCTGGTATTAATTTCCTCCCAGCAACTTACATTTTCATAATTTAATGATTATGGGCCACCTTTGCAGCACTGAGCCTTTCTGGAGAAGAGAGAGCTTGGATATCACTTCTGCAACAGAAACCTATGGCCTCTTGCTTTTTGTCTTTGCTCTTATCTCTCATTGCGAGGGAGCCAGGAGCAGGACGGGATGTGCCTCTTCAGTGCAAGCAAGCAGAGCAGCTTGCTGGGTTGTGCCTGAGTGTCTGGGGCACAGCTCAGCGATGATGAATGGCTGTTTGCAATGTGCATGTTATGCATCTTCTCAAGATTTGCAGCCCTCACTGCAGGAGCAGCGGGAGGTGAGAGCTGACCTGCTGTGTACAGCACGTCTCCTGACAGTGACAAATGGCTCTTTTCCCCAAGTGCACACATGCTGCAAGAGCTGAGCCAGTGTCTTCGGGGCAGGAGAAAGCAGAAACAAGAAAGTAATAGTGCTGCGACAGGAGAGAGAACTGGTCTAGGATAAAGCTCTTCAGGGCCAAGCAAGTGTGACAAGAATGAGGTTGGTCTGAGTCACATCCTACAGCAGCATCTCCTTCTGGTAGCGGTGCATCTGAGACCTGTCCCTGCACAGCTGTGCATTTCTGCTTGGGCTTTGCCTTGGCACTAGATCAGGTGCTGTGTATCAGGGACGAACAAAAGGCTCCCAGTCTGTATTGTGAGAAAGAAAGTGAACTGAAATGAGGTTATCTTCAATCTCAAAAACCCAGGCAAAACCACCTCTTCCTCCTGGTAAGGTCAAGTCTCTTCCCCTGCTCCTGTTTTCTCTGGCTTCCCAAGCTGCACACATTTGATATAACCTCCTCTGGGTCACTAGGAAATCCTCTTTCTTTCTGTTGCCACCCAGAACTGACCTACGGCTCTGCTGCTTGCTAAGAGGAGTCCCCTTGCTTCTCAGAGGAGCTTTCAGCACTGCTGTGGTATAGTGAGGTCTCTGCTTGCTGTGTCTCACTGCCTGCCCCATCCTATGCTACAGTGATCTTTCCCAGAAGAGTTTGCTTCATGATTCCTTCTTGACAGCAATCTCCGTTCAGAAGATCCCAGCTAGGAAGTGTGGAGCAGGCACTGCGAGGTTAACATTCTTCCATCTGCTTCACCACATCCTTTTAACAAGCAGCACATCAAAATGTGAATGTACAGTTTTTCTGTCCATCGCAGTGCATTAAGCCCATAGGGTTATAACAGCCTACTTCCCTTAGCCCTCTATCTCCAGAGAAAATGCTGACAAACTTCCCTGTTTGTCTTTTAGAAGAGATGGAGTAAATTTTAAGAAGCACTCAAGACCACAAATCCACTGGGGAAAAAAGCAAGAGTTGGCCTGGTGAGACTGTTGCAGAACATAGACCCGCTTGATGTGCCCCTGCAGTATCTGCACATGCTTTCTGTCACTGAGTAGTGGAAGCTCAAGTGGTCACCAGCAGTGAATGAAAGTGCTCACAGTACACTTGCTCTGTCCCTCCCAGGCTCCTGAGCAAAAAAAGCAGCAGGAGAGAGTGCTTATAAATAGCCCCAGTGAGGTTTTTTGTCCTTTTTGGGGGCAAGGACCTATCTAGATCCTTAGCCACCCCCTCCACTGACTTTTCCTCCCCCACTTTCTTTTAGTGCTCTATTGGAGGTGAATGGAATAAAAAATCAGCCACCTTCCAGAAAGTGCCTGAGAAAAGGTGCTAGTGCTTGAATCTTTACAGTGGGCTGGCCAAGACAGATAGAGTTTATTTTGCTTAGGAATTACTTCCACAGGAGTAGTTGTGGGGGAGATACAGCCTCTCCAAAGTCCAGACTCCATGTTAGGGCTGTATATGACAGTGAAGGCTCCCTGGAGATCCAGAGCTCACACAGAAGTCTGATTTGACCAAGCCAGAGAATGTATGTGTGTACAGGTCATGCTGAGATCCTTTATTTTTTGTCATCCGTAGACGAGTAGGCAGAACTGGGATTTGCAGGATGACACATTGTACAGTTTCAGGTTCACAAGAAGGAGTTTCTGAATTTTCTGTGAAAAACATGTATTTTAAAACTTGTATGTTTGCTTCTTCACCTGGAAGAAACCCTATGACAGTATCTTGGTTTAGAGTAGATCTTTCCCTAAAAACTGTTCTGTGCATATGTGCACATCTATAACTGATTTGCATTTGCCACCATGTTTTCTCTTAACAAACATTGCTATAGCTTATGTACTTTTATTATCTTTGTTTATCATAGTTTTCCTCATTAAACTGTATGTCAGATGAGAAGTAAGGGAAAGCTACTGAGGCACTGGAACATCAAAGCTAACCTACCTGGAGGGTACTTGGTATCAGATAGCACTGCCTGGATTTAGAGATCCTGATCCTGCAGAAACACATATAAGGGCATTTTTAAAAGGTTATGGCTTATCGAGAGATAAATGGCACCATTTTCAGTGGCTCTGTGCCTCACTTGCACTACTCCTTGGTACTAAGCACGCATTTATAGTGGTTTGATGCCTGCAGTTCAATAGACAGTATACATAAACAGTTCCTTTTGGGTTGGTGATTTAAGCTCTGTTATCCAAAGGGTGAACTCCAATCCACTGATTCCTCATGTGGGAGGGGAAAGAAAAACCGCAACCAGTTTCAAGTTTTGTGTTGCTCAAAGATTAAAATCTGATTTCCTATTGGAATGGCCAAGGAAAGTTGAGGTTGGGGGCAGGGAGGTTGGTTGGCTAGCTGGGTTAGTTTTGTTGTGAGGTTTTATTGGAGGGGGAGAGAGGAGGGGCAGATTGGGGGATGGTTCTGACTGAGCTTGGGGTTTCTTACAGATTATCAAAGCAGTGCTAGAAATAAGCCAAATCCACAAACCTTTCTCAAAGGAGAGCCTTCATCCTTGTCCTCAGTACAAGCTAGTACATTTCTGAAGCTTTTTCTTGCTTGCTTGCTTGCCACAAGTGGGTTTATTGTATGCCTAAAGCTAAAGTCCTTTGACGAGTTTTTTCTTCCTCAGGTTTAATTCTCAGGTGTCTCTAGCAGAGATGTGAAATACGGACAAACTTTCTAAAGCCAAGTGCTATGGAAAAGCAGAGCACAGAGGCTGGATTCCCCTGTCATGCACAGAACTGAGCCTTCCAGGTCAGGGTAGACTGTGGTTTTGCCACCATCTGTTGTGCCTGGGAATGCCAACACAATACTTGTCAGGACCAGTAACCTTACACAGTTTGCTGTAAAAGAAAACACTGTGTGGATTTTGGTTTTGGTCACCAGCAACTTCTGCTCTTACGTGAATTTGTATGTGCTTTCAAAAGGCCAATTTTAAGAACAAATTATATGGCAGGAGAATGCATAACACATGTAAGAAATTAGCTAGGCTTTTGGCTCTGAAATCTGTATTTGGGAGCTGACCAGGTTTTCGAGTTCTGACCCAGCAATATGCAGGTAACTTTGATAATCTTTTCTTTAAAGAGTGCCTAAAGCACTCCTAATAACCTCAGCACTGTAGGAAACTTACTCCGTAGATTGTCTTGTGTGTTTAGCAGCTGCTGGTGATTTTATTCACCGTGTATTTAGAGCAGATTCCAGTGAGCATATGAGTAACATCATGTCAGTCCTAGTTCTTTCGTTCTGACATCTCTTTTGGCTCCCGGTGCGATTTGGCCCCGTTTTCCTAAATGTTGATCCTGAGTCCAAATGTAACGTTGTGGGTGGTACATATGTCAAGCCCTAGTTCAGTGTTTTTGGACAGCAGTAGCATTTCATAATTCTTTTGAAATGAAAAGAAGAAATGAAGTTAACTGCAAAAAAAGATGCGGCTAGATCTAGCTGGGCACAAGCTCGCCTTTTCTACTCCTCCCTCAGCCCCCCTGATTTTCCATTTGGAAAAAGAGAGGTTTACGTGGCAGAAGCACTTGACAGTATTTAGGCTCATTCAGACGAGCAAGCTATAGCATAGCCTTTTCTTTATAACCTGTCTTGTCATGGCATGGTGGCCACTGAGACCTCCTGAGATGAAGATGGGGAGGGTGGAGGGTTGCAACCCTGTGTTTGTGGTTTTTAGAACAGTGAGCTAGGCTGAGTTATGTAGGTGGCTGACTAAGGCCATGCTGGCACTAGAAAAGCCAAACAACCCCCTCAGGTTTTCTGTATGTCTGCGTTTGATATACCTACTGCTGTACTGTATCTTTATATACAGTGCACTCTAAACAGCACACGAAGATATAAATGTGATTTTATTACAGAAAATCAAGTGAAATAGTCCAGAAGGTTGTAGCCTGTGTGAAATAAACACACGTATGAAGTACAGGAGGTTTCACAGGGCATAAATCAAAACGAACTTCATAGCTTCCTTCCTTCCTTCTCCCCAGTGCAGTTGCAGAGCTGGTGGCTGAAAAGCTGTCCTTCATCCTTCTCTTGCAGCAAACCACATGCTCATACATTATTAATTCTGTTTTGCTAGTACTTCAGGACATAGGTACCTTTCTAGAGTGTCTCAGGTTGCTTTTCAGAGCGCCTGTGCCAGCTCCACTGCTGTGGTTGCAGTTCTGCACATCGTTTTTGAAGTGCTCGTAATTTTTCAGGCAATAGCAACATCAACAGAATAAGTGTGCTTGAGATGAGTCTTGACACCCAAGTTCTGAGCCCAAGAGAGGATTTGCTGTGAGTAAACATAAACAAATCACAGTAGCCCTCTGGGCCTCCATCCCTCAGCTGGATAGCTTCAGGAGGTCATGGGCTAGCCAGCTGCCCTTCCTGATCTGCTGATGGAACAAGTTAGCTTCAGCCCTCGCAACATAGCCTCTTCCAGCATCCTTACACCGTTGTGTCACAGCTGAAGGCCCTAGAGACAGTGATCCTTACGGATAAAGATGCTGGACTTGGCAATGGGGACCATTCTTTTGAAGGACACCAGCCTAACTGATGCCTTTTTTCACCTTTTTTTTCCTACCTTTTTTATCTTCTTCCTAGAGCACAGTGTGAGGTGCTATGCAGAATATAAGGAAGGAGGGGAGAGAGGGAAGAGCCTATTTTTGGCTCTTACAGGAGAGTGTAAAGTGAGGGATTTGGTCTTAGGTATTTGTATTTAGCTTGCAGGTAACATAGTCTGTGGTTTTCCTTTAAAAAGGAGGTGTCAAATAAGTCACATCAATTTAGTCTTGTCTGCTGTTTGCAACAAATGTTACAACTTGAAAAGCCAGTAGGAATGGTTGTCTAGGCAGGCTTATGGTTTGAATAGTCATTCAACTGGTGCCCGACATAGACTCAGCTGGTACTCTCTTTCTTGGTGTCAGAGCACAACTGGCTTTATGCAGTGAATAGGAGAGTTTGGACTCATCCTCGAGGACATTTTGCCTCGGATCCCAGCACTGTAGCTCCAGCTGGAAGCTCTGGGGAATGTTCATGAGCAGTCAATTGAGAATGGTAAAATTCTTCCTCCACATTCAAATCAGGATATCCAAGTTGGTGATTGAGGCAGAGATGTTAACTATTCCCTGTTGGAAATAAAGGAAGGAACAAGAGCTAAGTCTATGACTGACTCATCCTTCTCAACAAAATGCTATTTCAGGATTTAAACATCAGGGAAATATTATCATGCTGGCTACTTGTAGTGATTTATGCCTTTTTTGTTTTGTTTGAGAGCTAATCCATTTGTCCTCCGCAGTACAAAATGCCATTCAAATGCCTTCACTGTATTGTCTCTTACAGAGATGCCCAAGCCCCAAGATACTCTTGCCCGCGTGGTCTCCCATGAGTCACCCACTGTGTGTAGCAAAGCTCACCTGGTTCTGTTTTGGGATTTCACATGTAGTAATGTTTTGTAGTACAGGAGCAGAGTCCTCCACACTGTTTTTTTGCTATGTATTTTGGTTGCTCTTCCTTTTCATTTTCTCTTCCCGGTAATGACTGGTAGGGCTGATACTAGTATTGGAGGGGAGGGGAAGTGTAAACGTGGGGCTTACATGTCCGTTCCACTCCCTTGGAAGCCTGAGGCTTGCCTGGGCGATGCGGCATGTATAGCTGTGTAATATAGCACCATTTATTGATCCCAGGCCTATGCTGTATTTTGGTGAAGCAGGGGGCAGTTCAATTACAATATAGGATTTCACCCTTAATTTTTAATTTCCTGCTGGTTTGTGTCGCAGCCTTAACGTTGCTTAAACCTGATCAAATGCGACTGCCCAGAGCTCAGGCAGCCAGCCCAGCTGGAGCGTTGTGCTGCAGCAAGGGGTGGTGGTGGCTGGCAAGCGACCTGCTGCAGAGCCTTCCCTCCTCCTGCCTGCCCTTCCACTTCAGAGGGATGCACTGATTCATACACTCAGGGGACGATCTTGGTATCACATCAAGGGCTTTGGGCAGGGGTGGGCCAGAGTACATGCAGGGAAAGGCTGGGAGGGGCAATTTTGTGGTATGAAGAGGAAGCATGTCCCTCTGGTGTGACGTAGTTTAACCAAAGAGGCTCCCCAGCACTTTGGCTCAAGCATAGGTTGTATAAACCACAGGACCCTATAGCCATCTATTTTATTTATTTATTTAATCTCACTGGCAAAGCTGCTCACCTTCTCACCTCATCAGTGTCAACAGCTGGATGTGTAATAGGTGGAATACACAGGCATGCAGTAAACAGAAGCAGAGTATGAGCATTTATTTCTCTTGTCTCTTGTCCATGGGAAAGCTGCTGTGAAACCTGAAATCTCTGACAACCTTGACTGCTGCAGTCAAGGTCAGATGAGCACTAAATGTCCTAAGACTCTCTGGCACATGAAGCTTGTCTTGGTTTAAGCAATCCTGAAAGGTGAGAAAAGGATTGGAGAGCTGTTTCACACTTCGACTGGGTCCACATTGTCTCATTGCTCACCGTTCCATGTTAACAGTGTGCGTCTGGTTATTGGTTAGTTTCGTAGTGGGTTTGGGGCTTTTCTGGTTGGTTGGTTGGTTGGGGCTTTTTTCCTGGCACTGTATTACAGTATAGCTGCTGCCATAGCCAACGATATCTTAACCTGATCAGGATGTTTTTCGAGTCCACCTCTTTTTCCTTGCAAGCAAGAGATTCACATGTTAGATATTTTCCTGTTCGATATTTTCATTTTTCTTGCAGTGAAATGGATAATTCTTTAGGGAAAATCTTTCCACAGAAAAATAAATTTCCATTTTGGTTTAAAGACAGAGCAGAGTCCCTGGGAAAAATAATGATTTTTATTCTTTTGTTAAATCACAGCCGCTTGTTTCAGGGCACTGGGTGACTAATTGAGTGCAAGCGTTATAAATTTTGTTTGTCCTCCCCCCACAGGGCATACAAAACCATTGAGGAAGATGACTTGAAGTTTCCCCTTATATATGGAGAAGGCAAGAAGGTGGGCACATTTGCTTTCCTCACACCAAAGGAAGAAGGAATTCTGTGCTGTTTACCACTCAGTTTAGCCTGTGGCAGTACAGTGTTTTCCACTCAGTATCTCTTTATTTTATCGTTTTGACAGCTTGAAAGAATATCTTGGTTCTGTCATAAATCAGTCTTGTGTCTGGGGGGTGGCAGGGAGAGCTCAACATACTAAAAAGCATTTTTATAGCAAACATAGTCATTTGCTGTTCAGTTTGCTTTTGGTTTTCTTTCCTTGTAAGTAGGCTACAATGAGACAGCCTTAAATAATTTACTTAAAATGTTCCTGGTTTCATTGTAAAATATAACTAGTAAGGATGAAGATAACAAAATACCTCATGTTACTGAAAACAAAGCAGGAGGATATTTAGTAGTGCTCTGAGATGCAAAACTAATTTAGGAAGGGAAGGGATGAGGACAGGATTTGGAAAGTATAACACCCCTTAACCATATCTTTTTCAGCTAGTGTACATGAACTCAATGTTGAATGTTTCTCATGTGGGAATGCTGATAGCTTTTCTTGAAAGGGAGAAACAAGCCATTCTGTTTGGGTGTACTTTGTTACAGCTCTGTGATTAAGAACAGTGAGATCATTAGTGCTGATCCCAGCAAGCTTAGCTGGATGCAGCAATAGGATCAATACAAGGACGCAGTGGTGTCAGTTTGCCGATATTGGTATGCTCGCTGTGTTTCTAAATAGTGCTCCCCTGCTGCATTAGGTTCTTATCTCAATGCAAAAATACACACTCTTCAAAATTAGTCCAAGTTTTGAAGGTTCAGACCTGCAGCTTATCTCTGGATTTGCTTAGGTTTATAATTATTTGCAAAATGTTTCATGCACTTCTCTTTAATTTATTTTCTTATTGCTTTATGGAGCCAGGGGTTAGCGAGGCAAAATAATTTTGAGTCAGTTGCTTGCTGTTATTGATGCTTTGAGCTCTCTTGTTCAGAAGCTGCTGCAGCTAAACTAGAATTTGGGGGAAGTGATATACACAGAGCAGAGAGTGAGGTTCCCCATGAGGCTGCCTGCCTGCTCAGTCTTTGGAGAAGTGTTAATGAAGAAGAGCCCAGCATCTCTTGGGAGACAGCTTATGTTGTAGAGGAAGGTGCTTAGGGAAGGAAGTGGTAGACCTAAGGTAAAAGCAGACCTGCCCTAGACTGGCTCTCCACAGAGTAGAGCACTGTGGTCAGTGCCTTTGTCACCTACTTGTTTAGGAATTTAAGGTGGCCTTTGGCACTTTTCCTTGGTGGGGGGAATATACAGCAGTATGTCAGTAGGAAGAGGCCACGTGTTTCTTAAGTGAGTAACTAGGCTCCTCATCCTTTTAATATAACCTGTTTACTAACATAATAATTTGCTGGAGGAATGTTCTCATAGACTGGAGTGGGATAGTGAGACATCTGGGATAGGTTTCCATAGTCCCAGTCCATTATACATGGTCATGGTCTAAGATGGGTGTACACAGTCTGGGATGTGGATGAATACAGATCTTTGAATAATAAGGGAGATGGAGATGACATGAGCATGACCAGTTTTGATTAGCTGTGTTAAATCTAGTGTCTGGAAGAGGAAAGGGAATTCATTCCCAACTGTAGCAGTTATGGAGTAGGAATGTTATTTCTTTCCTTATTGATAGACTAGATATTGATGCATGTGACAAGATTTAATCCCATTGCTTTTCTTTATTTCCAGGCTCGGGTTATGGCAACAATTGGAGTGACCCGAGGACTGGGAGACCATGACCTGAAAGTCCATGACTCCAATATATATATCAAACCTTTCTTGTCCTCGTCTCCTGAGGTAAAACAGACAAGGTTCAACTATCTGATTTGTGAGAGAGAAACAAACATATTTAATATGCTTATTTGTTCTTCCCAAATTGTCCATTCTAATTGTGGTCCAATCCAGGTAACATGCTGCCCTTCCCCAAGCTGCAGCATGTTAGTAACATCCACACAGTAAGAACATTGTAAGCTCCACAGCTGTGTGCCCTGACTCTTGTTGCTCCACATCCCTGGCAGAGCATTGATGCCTTCTCACTGCCTGGTCTATGGTTATCCCATAGCCTTGCTACTCAGTGTGATAGACACCCATTTCTCCCTACCTTCATGTGCTCCAGTTCCCCTTTAGGCCTGGATCATGCTGTTTTCACACAAGCTTAGGTGAATCTGTGTTCTCCGTAAGGGAACACTGGATGTCTTCCACAATAGTGTAGTATCCTACATTACACAGAGGATACCAGAACAACTCTTGAGCAGGAAAATGCCAAGAATAATTGAAAGAGGGCTTTCTGCTTCCATTTGTCTGCCCCTTCACCTTCAGTTTTTAGTTCTTTATGGTGGTTTTATGCAAACACCAAATAATGACAGAAATAGCAGTGCGCATTCCCGAATGATGGCATAATGAGGGGATTATGCAGTATGTGTGTTAGGTGTAGTTTTAAATGCCTCCATCATTTTTACTTGCCTTGCCACAAACAATTCCAGTGTTTGACCACCAGAGACCTTGCAGTGAACGATATCAAGCCTTCCAAAGGGATTTGAATGTATTTGTTAACAAGAAACATGCAAACCTCGCTTTTTTTCCCCCTCTCTAACTGCATTCCTGTTCCTATGTCAAGGAATAGATGCCACATTTTTTCCTAAAATATTAAGCAAGGGCAAACCATCTGATGACAGCACAAAAAGGAGGAGGCTTTGCTTCCATGTCCCAGATGCTTAGAGCTATCCACTGTCAACTAGCTTGCTGGAGTTGTAACCATACCCCATATTTGACCTGGAATTTATTGCTTGCTATGGAAGTGCGAGAGGATGAAAATACACAAATGATAACATACTGCTAGGAAAGAACAGAATTATGACATTAACCTTGCTCAGAATGGTTTTGAGGCTTTCAAAATACAACTTTAAAAAATGCTGAGGGATTCTGGCCCTGAAGAAAAGTGGGACATCTACAGACAGCTCCTTCTTCATGGTTCCTTGCTGTCAATCCAGTACCTTCCCTCTCCCCCTTTGAATGTGTGTTATCCCTCATCTGAGACCTGCTCCTGTTCTCTGCAGCCAGGCAAGCAGCAGCTCTGCCATCATCAGTGTTGATGGATTTGTTTAGTGCCAGCAAAATGATGCAATTCTACCTATTTATTTTTCTTTCTGGCATGCTGAGAGCCAGTGTTTCTGGGGTGCGTAATGGCTGCAGCACAGTATCTCAGCAGTATCATCTCTGCCAATTGCTGCTGCAGTATTTGTCTGTGTGTATAAACCAAAACTTCTCATGGGCTTTTCTGATTTGTATGGAATGTGTCTGTACGTGTTCGAGTTGTGGAATATGACATCCAGTTCATATGCTATCCACGTTTCAGGATCTCTTAACTGCTATGCAAAAGGGAAGCAAATTGGCTTTGTTTCCACATTCCCTTCACAGCTAAATTCAGCAGAAACGTACAAGGGCAGGAGGAGGAAAGACAGAGCACCAGCCACCTCAATTTAGAGATAGTGGCAAAAAAAGCCCTGAATTTTATTAGGAAGTAACATATGCTCCAACTTGCTTTCCATTGCACCTCCTTCTCCTAATCATTTCTTCCTTCTCCTCCCAGAGAGAACCCCAGTGCTTCATCTTCTCATGCTTTCCCCTGACTTGTTCTGTCCCTAGGCAGTGCACCTTGCACAGAACCGACATTAAGAAAGTGTCTTTGTGCTGCCATCTGGGAAGCTTGGCACTTGGAAGTAAAGGCAATGGCATCAAGCAGCAGTCGTATTTGGCCCTTGTGCCGCATTGGATTTCAAATTGTTTATATAGAGGTGGGGAAGCACAATGTGTGGTTTCCAGACCTGGAAAAGGGGAAGCACAGGAAATTAAGGCACACAGTGAGTCGTGACAGAGGGAGGATCCAAGTCCTTTGGCTTCTTTTTCTGTGCTGTCCTCTCCCAAGTTCAGGGCAACTTGGCAGCTTTTCAGAACGTTTACTTCCAGCATGACAAAGCTCTGGTATGCCATGTCCACCAAAACTTAGCAGAAGGAAAGGTAAGCAACCCTGAGACTACATCCAGAAACAGGCATTATAGAAGTGATTTGAGGGGGGTGTGAAATGATGCCTTGATAGAGTGCCAGGCTACAGGAGGAGAAGTCGTGTAGCCAAGACTGACAAATGTAATCAGGATTCAGTGGCTCAGCTGTTAGGAGACCAGATTTGAAGGACTTCTGCAGGTTGGTGAGCTCTAGAGAATTGAGCCTTTTGTAATGAACTGGAGGAGCACAAAGCAGGCAAGCCATGGCTGAGGCTCTCTGGCATGGAATTAAATATTTATTTTTCATAATGGAGCAGTTCATTTGAAAGCTTTCAGCAGGAAATTCTGCTTTTCCAAGCTCAGCAAGAGCCACCTTGTTGCAGCTGGAAAGCAGAATTTCATCCTGAAGTTTTCCAAAGGGTAGCTCAGCCATTTTGATGGGGTGAAGTGTGGCTCTGACAGCAGCATTTGGCCCTTGCCAGTGAGGAACCCTAAGCCAGCCACCATAGCAAATGATATAGGAAGGTAATGAAGGAGAACTTTTCTCGTTCCATTATGTTAGTAAAACCTTTCTGACAACTCCACAAACACGTCAAATGTTTCAGATTCACATCTGCCTTCTGGAGAAACCTTTAGGAACGACACCATCGCAAGGAACAAGCAAGGCGAATAGCTAAGACCTACTGTATGATCAAAGGGAGTCAAGGTGGTTTCGAGAAGTAAACATCACACTTTAGTGGCTTGAAGTCCTTCAGGGTTATGTCTACCAGAGAATTAAAGAAGAAATCATAATAAATGCAATAGATGGTCTTGCATGAGCACTTTGATTTCTCAGAAAACATTTGAGAAACTGTTCTGCATCACAGGTTATTAATATAAAAGATATGAAGCTGCAGACTAAGTGGAAAGTTGGCACAGTCTCCTGGAAATTGGCTAAAGGGCAGGAAACAAAGGGTGGCAGTAAAAAAGCTAAAAGGAGATTAATTGGTGAGTGCTGCAGGGAGCAGTGTTGGGACCCGCTTTTTATTATTTACATATAAATTACTTGGAGGGTGGTATTGAAAGATCGCATCGTTTGCCAGCGCAGCAGCGCTGGATAACACTGCGCATAAAAAGGGACGATACAATTAAGAAAGGGCTTAATTTATTGAAGTAGCCGAGCTGATCAATAGTGCAGGCGAGTGAATGCAGGCTGTTGTTTGGCTCCAATTCCCCCCGGGCTGGCTGCTGAGGAGCGCACCTCAGGTGGCTGCAGGCTCGTGTGTCACTCTGTTGTGAACGGTTTTCCAGCCGCAGGGAATGGCGTTGGCTGCCTCTTCAAAACAAGCTCCTGCGCCTTCGCAGAGCTTCTGTGGTCCCTTTAGCATCCAAACACAGGGTTTGGCCAGTGGGTAGATCTGTTTGAAATGTAAATATAAAAGCAGCCCACCTGTTTGTTTGTTGCTTGCCCGGAGCGTTTTTCGCAGTGCTTTTGACTGCATGGAAGTGAGCAATATGAGAAACAAAGATCTGGATTGAAGAGAGGCATTATGTGACAAACTGCATAACGCGTGTTCAGAAAGATGTGTGTGACTGTGAGCTCTAGCAGTGTGTTATCTGCTCATAGCTATCAGCAGCCATCTGTAAGTACCAGTCAGGATAAAATACAGTGTAACCCAGTGCTTATTGTCATGGATGTCTGTGCTGCTGAGGTTCTGGTGCTCCTTCCTTACAGTTTCTTTACATTTTCTGGTTACTAAAGTCAAGTTTAGCTGACTTAACAGGTCCACTGCTTTATATCAATGAAGACATCAGTGGATGGTAAAAGCATGGTGACCAGACTGGGTTCTTTTAAGGCCTATGCCAGTGATCCAGAGAGATGTTGAAGAATAAGAAAGTCGGACAGGGCAGTACAGAAGGGGCTGGTAGGCTGGCTGGGGGTTGCAGACAGTATGCAAGGCAGAGGACAGAACACGAGTAGCCCAAAGCATTTTGGGCAGAGGTCACAAGTTCTGTGGGGCAGTGCCAGGACTGACAGAAGGAACACTGTCTGGCTGCAGAAGGAACAAGTTGTAAGGGGAAGACTGTAGATTCAGGGTGGAATTGCTAGGAAATCTGTCTAGCATGCAGCACCAGTTAAGGAAACCTCTGTACTACCAGCCGGTGTCTGGTCAACCATCATCTGCACTAGCAGGGCTATGAAATACTGTTTTGCGGTGTGTACAGCTTTGTGCAAACTTACCTTACAGGCAGAATGTCATTTAAAGCTCCCTGTTGTTTAGTGTCCTGAAATACAGGCCTTTTCTGTACAGCATCTGTGGAGAATGCTGTGGGGTATTGCACAAGGTGGGGATGTGTGGAGTGGATGCTCAGTGAGCCTTGCTGGTCTAAGCATCTGTTACACATGTCCTGGTGGTGCTGCCCAGCCTGTGTGCCTCTGCTGTCACACTGCTCCGTGTCCAGCTGAAGGCACATGTCGCTAACTGCAAGAGACCCTCATTGACCCAACTAAGAGCTAGAACAAAGCTGCTAGCAGAAAAAGTGAAGGGTTAGGAGCTGGCTTGTGTCTGTGCCTGGGCAAGGTGCTCTGTGTGCATAACCTGGACAATAGACTGGGCAGCTCTAAATTAACTTGTCAGCCACATACTGAAGGCACCTACAACTGTATTCTACACATCTGAGTAAAGATAATAACAGCTTTTTCTTTCTATGTGGACATGGCTGCCCTAATGTGTTGCTGCTGTGGTAACTGGAAGGCAGAAAAAGCTGCGTTTCAGTGAACGTTCTGTTACGTATCCAACTGGTCCCTGTATACAAGAATCTTACCTGAAGTTGTCCCTGACTTGCCTCCTGCAACATTGGCCCTCTCTTTTCCTTAGGCTGGGAACCAGCCTAGCACGGCTTACTGATCACCCCACTGCCCTTCTCTGCACCTCTTCTGAGGTTTTGTTCCTTCAAATGGCACCCCTTTCTGGAGGTGCTTACAAAGCTTTTGCTCTTAGGACATAAATACCGTGTTCCCAGATTGTCCATAAGATCAGTGGTTTCATTTTCTTTTTCCTTTTCCCCAAAAAACTAAACATGATCTTGATAAAATGGTCTGTCCTTGGTCTTGCTGTAGCATTTTGACATGTGGATTGGCTGCAGGTAGCTATGACAAGTTTCTTATCTGCCCAAGTAGCATTTCTCAGTGAGACAAGATTGTTCATTTCAGGAGGATTCAGAGCAGTGATGCATGGTCTTGGTTTCCTGCCTTCTCCCCCACCAATGCTGCGAAAAAAGCTCTTGTGTAAAGTGTACTTTGCCCAGGTGGGAAAGCTGTGGTAGGTGTGTTTTTCCTAGCGCTGACATTCCAAGCTTGGTCATCCCTATTAGGGGCTTGCTGCTGAGTGCATCCCTGAGCATTAACCCCAACGCTCTCTCAAATATTTGCCTGTACCCAAGAGATCTGACCAGAACATGTCCTGCTCACTGATGGCTGTGTCAGTCAGCTTACCCTCCGCAGTGATTTCTGAGTTGAAAGCTTGGGCTCTTAGAAGCTGAACTAAATTCTGGGAGATGGGGACTCTGACAGCTACTGGTTTCTGTGCAGTGGGCTTGAGATGGGGTCTGTGCTGCATATAGGCATTTTTGCTGTAACAGTATTCCCACTCAGTTTGAATAAGGAGATACGCTTTAATGAAGAGAGTATCTTGCCTTGACTCTAATCCTCTCCAAAGTCCTTATTCATCTGCTACCTTAGATAATGAAGTGAAGGTTACATTTTACAAATGACCTTCTTGTGCTTTTGAGTAAAAGGCGAACAAGTAAGGATTAGCAGTCAGGTCTAGGTGATATTTTTTTTCCTCTGGTACTGGTTGCAGTCCCATAAAATCATAATTACATTAAAAGGTCCAGGCATTTTATGTGCATTGCCTGCTCCATGGCTCCTAAGGGAAAATGCACCATGAGGGAGAATAAAACAGCTCATATTTTCTATTTATGCCAAGTGCTTGTCCTGACAAATCTCCCAACTGCCGCTGCTGTTAGTGGAGCCCGAGGCTGGAGCAGGGTGCGTGACGAGGTGCAGCGTTTCCAAACTTCAGTACAGATGATCGTTTCCTCCTGTCTGCCTTGCCAAGGTTGTCACACTTCTTCTTTCAAACTGGGGTTGTTGCTGTGGTAATTGAAGTGCTCGGTGAGTGCTTTGTAACAGCTCCCCATCGCAAGCTGGGAATTGCAGGCAGTTTGTCAGCTGGAGTACAGCGTGTGCTGGAAGGAGAAGTTACGCTGAACTAAAGGCGCAGTGCTCATTTCAAACACTTGCCATGGCCTTTGCTCGTATTCTGTCTCAGCTGATGGCCTCCCAGCATCCCCGTGTCTGCCCCCTCCATTCCCAGCTTTCCCCAGCCTCATCGGGAAGAGGACAGTGGAAGTTGTGCCAAAATGAGGGAGTTACAGAGATGCCAGTAAGGTGAAGCCAGTGGGCACTTTAACAGTGTGAATAAGCTCAGGGGGTCACTTGTGTGCAGATCTTGAATCAGCCTTCTGATTCAGACTCCTTACAGATACACACAGCTGAGCAATTTCTCTCCATTTCATGGAACTGCTCACTTGCTCAGGCGTAATCCTTGAGTGCAGCAGCTGCCTCAGGTCTGGAAAAGTAAATGCGATGCCGTCTGCCACACAGGCATTTCCAAACATGCAATTTATCTGACAGAGGTAAATGGGTCTGGACAAATAGTGAAAACAATTATTTGTGAATATTTTATTAGAAAATATCAAAAATTCATCAAATAAATTATTCAGCTTCCATCTGACGAGCCCTGCCAATGATAGGGAAAAGCCTCACATGCTGAAACCAGGCTGCTGAGTGGGGGAGGCTTCAAGTGCTGCTGGCAACAGGCAGCACAGTGCTTTGCAGCCTAGCTTAGGAACACTTGCATCCATCCCAGCTGGATCAGCACCGGAGCCAAGGCAGGAGGGGTTGCTCTCTCAAGGTCTAAACTGGGGACAGACCCTAGCAGTGCCGTAGGAGAGGTATTTCAGTGCCCTGCCTGAACCTGGTAACGCACAACCAAACTCAGCAAGGTTTTACAAGCAGGTCTGACAGACTCCTCCTTCATGGTTGTCTCTTTGGTGTTTTCCTTTTAGGTTAGAGTCTATGACCTCTTGCAGTATGAGCATGGGCCAGATGATGTGCTGATCCTAGCTACTGATGGACTCTGGGATGTGCTGTTAAATGAAGAAGTGGCAGAAGCTGTCACTAACTTTCTACCAAACTGTGACCCTGATGATCCCCACAGGTTCGTGCTCATCTCTGATTTTCTATCCATGCTGCAGGAAGAGTGCTTTCTGGTAACGTATTTTTGTACTAAGTATGATATGAATAGCAGTCAGTAAACACGTAATACTTACAAAAAGACATTTGTTGGATGGAGCCCCTACAGCAAACGTGGAGGTTTAGGGGGGGTGTGAGTGGTCTGTTGTAACTCAGAATTGACAGCTTTCAAAGGAGTACTTGTGGGATCACAGTATCTTGGCATGGGATCCATATTCATTGCTATACAAGGTTCTGTGGAAACTGTCAAGGCTGCAGTCTTACAAGAGCAATGCAGCACATCTCTGTGTCCAGCAGTTACAGGTTTCTACGTAAGTCTTCCCTGGATAGTCCCTTAACACTAAGATTATAGATCACGGGCATCTCTCTCTCTCTCACGCTGTATATATAATGTGTGTATGTATAAATACTACATGGTCCACTCATTCCTGGTCATGCTGCAGCCTTTAAATCCACCTTCAGTAGGATTTAAATCCACCTCAGTGCAACCAACTGAGGACAGTTGTGGTGACAAGTTTGACTCTGTTTCATTTAGTTGGATTCTGTTTCATTTCACAATTCTGACCTACCTTGTCTTCTTTATTTTCCTCTCTTTACCACCTCTTACTTGATCAGCTTCTGTCTTTAAAACATACCATCAAGCAAACAAACAGGTTTCCAAACAACCAGCTATGGCACTGTCTGCCTTGAGTGAGTCTATCTGCTGCCGAGTTCAGTGTCGGCATGAATTAAAACATTAGGCTAGAGATCAGAAGTCTCTCACTTGTAAAAGGGAGGACTGTGAAAGTGGAAAGAGCTTTATCCTTCCCTAGGGACTGTTCTGGAAGGGAAGTGTGTGTTGCTGCTGAATTCAGGCCTGGCCATCGTTGTCTTCTGCTCTCGCTCTGGGTTAAGAGTAGGGAAAAGAGCTCTAATGCATCCCCAGTTGGCCTGCATGAAATGGAGTTTCAGAAATAAGCTCTGTGATATCTCAGCAGCCTAGTGAAAACACACAGCATGGAGTGAGAGCTCAAGCTACAGTTGTTTAGATGTGGCAACTCATGAGAACATGGGAAAACCCATCTCAAAATGCTTGTTGTTTCTCATATTTCTAAGTGGTCACCTTCACAGACTCAGCCCTGTTCTCCATCAGCAAACAAGGAAGATAACTGGGTATGGACATCCTGACAGCCACTTGGGCTTTAAAGTGAGAACAGCTCCAAAGTAACTCACAAGCAGTATTTTCTTGCCCTGACACTTTGAAAGTGAGAACTGAGAACTTGAAAAGAGGTTTTGCTGCAAGCTCTCGATTGTCAAGAGAATGGATGATTAGTATGAAGCTGCAACTCTGGCTTCCCTACCTCCCTGCACTGTAGAATCATAGAATAGTTAGGGTTGGAAAGGACCTCAGGAGCATCTAGTTCTAACCCCCCTGCCATGGGCAAAGAGGTGATATGAATGACAGCCAGTGTCTATTTCAGGAAGACATGAAGTGTCTCTGCCTTCTCTCTGGATCAGGCAGGATTAATGGGCCTCACTTCCAAGGCATCTGGCACTGTGCTATGCAGATATGCCATCAATTTAAGGTAGGGGTAGATGACCTACCCAGTGTACTTCTGGCTATGCCCTAGCACTGTTCAGAGGTGGCAGGGAGCTTTTGCTCTCATCTCTGCACCCTTGAGTCTCCTCTTGCAAAGGCACCTGAGAAAATGTAATACCTCTGCCCTGCCTCCATTCTTATCTAGTAATTGGGAAAGTTGGCTCTTCCTACTGTCCTCTCTGCTCCTGTCTGTTGTGAAAACAGTCTGGGTATATCGTGCCTGTCTTGTTGCTTTTGGTCTTCCCAAAGCTGGTGATAGCCACCACACAGTAGGTGTGCAGTAGGAATGGGAATTCTTTGATCTTTGTGACGTGTTAGGTGAGTAATTTTCCATCCATTATAAAGCACTCATATAAATCAGAGACACTGAAAGAAAAAGAGATTTTCGTTGTTTCATTTAGATTTGTTTGTTCTGATTCAGCCCCTGTAACTGCAGGGGATTAGTCCCTGTTTGTGCCAGCGTGAGTATAACACACTCCAGAATTGGGTGGGCCTGCTGTAATATGAGTTAGAACAAACACATTTATTGGTGTTTGACCTACTGGTCGATGAATGGACATCTGAATTAAAACTTAATTTGTTCTTTTAAGTAACTTTGTGCCAGGTCATTTAGAGGCTTACAAATAGTGGTGCCAAGATACTTCTCATGCCAGCTTGCAAAAGGTAATTAGAGCAGTCCCTCATATAGTTTGCAATGATATTTATGAAAATTACCTTTGTGGAATTGCTCTTGCGGCTTGGTTGTAAAGAATATTTAAAGGGTTTAAAGTACTGTGTGAGAGGTTTTATGTAATTACTTCACAGTGGTCCAAATGAGGTATAACTAATGAATTTACAATAGCATAGCAGCTCAGACTGTGGAGCTGCATTCATTCCTCTCACCAGTCAGTGCCAGGAAAATCTTGTTTGCTGTATTATCAGTGTTATGTTTAAAGGAAATGTTATCCCAGAAACTGTCAGGTTCTGTGACGGGTGTAGTGACATAGTCTGTGGTGAGGTGATCGGCTGAAAATGTGAAATCTCTAGGGATGTAGAAAGCTTGTCAGAATGTAAGAGACTTGCCCCACGGGTTTGGTAATGCTGTGGTGTTCAGGAGAACCTACCTGTGAAGCAGACTGGATCTGCCTGACCCAGTAGCCTACTTACTCCCTGACAGCAGCATATTTAAGGAGAAGCCAAAGCTGGAGAGGAAGATTTTAGAGCTGCAGAGTACTTATCTGTTATGTAATTAGCTCTTTGTGGGAACAATAGCTCTCCCATTTGAATTAGAAGTCATTTTATAACCTGATGAGTAAGAGCTTACAGCCTTGGCTGTGCTCTTGGGATTCTCTCCTGTTGCTATTTACTGTCAGAACTGCGAGTGTTTTTTACACACAGAAGAATATCTTTGAATCTTGTCAAACATGGCATTTGCCTGGACATTTCAAAGTACAGGGAGAGGGAAGTCCTGCAGTGTCTTCATCCAGCCACACAGACAGAGCCTCAGGGGATGTGGGCAGTGGGTGATGGGCACAGATCAGATTAGACAACAGTTCCTCTGCAGTAGCTGTGGTAGAGGGAAGAAACAGGGCTGGAGCTGGATTTCTCAGCCAGCTCATCTCTATGAGTATTGTGGCAGACAAGAGAATGAAGGGGACCCTGCATGTAGAGCAGGTGTAGCAACACCCTGCTGCTCCCCATACATCATCCTTCTGAGGAGGTGGGAAGAATGAGAAGCATGACTTTTGCCCACTTCCTTCAGCTGCAGTTCCGTAGGTTTGCACACTGACATTGGGAACCTCTTTCTTATCCTCCCTCCTGTCCTTTCTCATCCCCTCTTGCTCTCTCTCTCACACAAGCCAGAGAGATTTATGAGGATGCTGGGGAGTTGCTCCACCTCTGCTGGATGTGAGAATCATAGAATCATAGATAAGAAGCTGCTCAGACAGCAGCACATTTCCCCCCGCTGTCACCATTTCTCCTGCCCTGCTTTCACTGATCAATACTGAAAGCTTCAGCAGAAGAACACACACACACACAAAGCATATATATTTATTCTTAAAACACAAAAGCTGTAACCCAGTGAGGCTGTTCATTAGGAGGAAGTTAATACTTTAAAACTACTTCAGCAGTTCTCTAATGCTGCGTCAACAGCTGAATCCCAAGTTCACAGCACTGGAGAATAAAACATTCAGTAATGGACTGCTGCTGCTATTCATCTTCAGGTGCAAGAGACCCTATCTCCTCTAGTGCCAAGGTGAACAGCATCACTTCAGTTCAGCTTTACACAAGGAGATAACTTACCTCGCTGCTGTCTTTACCTGTTCCTTTTCCTTGCTTGGATGTGCTGGTTTTCCTGTGTATTTCACAGACTGTCTATGAGAGAATTTCTGGTTTATTAAAATTCCCTTGTTTTTATCTTGTCTTCTCCAAACATTAAGCAGCAAAAGCTTTACACAGTCAAGAGCAATATTCATTCCTTTGTATTATTTAGATGTGAGGAGCCCTTGCTAATTAGAAAAAGGAGGAAGGCAAAGTTTTCTCACAGAATGATGGGTGTTTTCTTCTCTTAAATTCTGACAATAGCTGAGAAATCATTGGAAAAGATGTTCTAGCCAAAATTCACTCAGCATCAGACATGCTGTGAATAAATATTCCAGTTTCTTGCTTGCCACGTGGAGTCCTTTTGTTCCTTAGCCCTGCATCTGATTTGGGGATTTGGGAACTGGGGAGTGCAAGTATGTGTGTTTGGGTTTTATTCCCCTTAGAAAATACAATTTCATGTTGCATTAGGACAGTGCATGCAGAGCTGTTTGTCACATCCTGCTGTTAGAGCTCAAGGTCCTTGGTACAGACTTCTCTTGGAGTATGCAGACAGTGTGCATGTGGGTATGGAGGCTTGTGTGTTACAGTTCATGCCTTGGGCCCTTCTCTTATTGCTAAAAGTAAATCTTCTGTCAAAACTAGTGAGGGCTGGAAATGTTATTACTCAGTACCATTAGGAGCAGGGGGTGCATTGCTTCTGTACAACAGAACTTGGATTTAACATCAGACCTTTTGAGTAGTCAAATGTTGGTCCATTTTCCTTGAAGAAATTTCTCTAACAACGCAAATAATTCTATTCCTGGTTCAAAGGAGTCATTTTAAGGCACTAAATGATAGCAGCAGAACATAATTGGTTTGGTTTTTTTTCCTTTTGTTATGCCCAGAGAGTGATTGAAGTATCTACTAATAAAAACTACCATTTGATAATGCAATTTTGGGGTTAGAACAATCCTTGATACTCAATAAACTCTTCCTCCCAGCTTCTGGAACTGTCCTTTCCTATTCTTCAGATGGGAGCTGGGCAGATCATCCTTAGTCAAGGATCCTCTTCTAGAAAATGAGGTCTTGAAATGTGAACCTTTCTTGTCCTGCCTGATTTCTGGGAACTTCAGAGGTGTGTTTTGCCTCTGGAGGCCTGCATCATCTCAGAGGTTGTTACATATATAATGCTTAAAGTAAAGCACGGGCAGGCACAGTATTGAACTGTTTGGGTTTTTCTTGTCAGTTTTCTAACTGTTCAGTTAATTTTCCATTATCAAATCATAGAAAATCTTGTCTCCATCCAGCCACATTCCAAACGTCTCAGCCAGGTGTTGGGCTGACAAAGAAAACCATGTGACAGTAACTGTTCACCCGTAATCAGATCTCTTTCAGAAGCTTCTTGGTACACAGATGTGTTGATCTAGGGGCAGCAGGTAAAATGATGAGGGAGAACTTGTCAGAGCACATGACAGAGCACCGTCTGTGCACCACTTTTGGACTCTGACATGCTTCTGCCACCAAGCAGCATCTGTTCTTTCTTCAGGATAGAGAATAACTCCCATAGACCCATCAGTGCTCAGCCCAGCACAGGTTGGGAGTTCTGAAGCAACGTGAAACTTGGTATTTCACTAAGTTAAGCACATGACAATTCACATTCACACAATTTCCATTGAACTCATAAATGTGAAAGAACCGTGGGACTCTGTTAATCTGGCTGTATTAACTGTAAGTTCACTTTTCCACTTTCAGAATAGAAGAGGTTTAAAAATCATTCCTGTGGTCAAGGAAAATAGACAAGTTAGCCTGCTTGGTTTAAAGTGTCATTTGGGGGTTATTTTTAGTGCTGTTTTACTTGCTTTCAAATGACTTTGTTAAAGCTTGTCTCTAAAATAGTTGAGCTGTGTTTACCTTCAGGTGTGTCAGTTTACAAGGGTGTAGTTCTTAGCAGCAGATAGTGTTATTTGCTGGTGGTGGGGTCCTCAGCTTTTCAGACTACTCCTAGAAAGCGAATTTATTAATGCAAAAGTGTTTAATATTTTTGCTGAAAACTGCTGAAACCAGGTACCCAAATGACCAGTGATTTTTGATGGATTGGTGCCTGTCAGATACCTTTAGATTCTGATGCAGGAGCTGTTGCTGAACTGGAAGGGGTTGCCTTGTGGGCATGCTGTGGTTTGCGTTTCTCCTGCCTGTTTCTGAAACCCAGGGAAACTTGTCCTGGTAGGTCCCAACAGTGAATGTGGCAGGCTGTAAAAACCCACGTTCCTCACGAAGAGGAGCACTCCCTGCCTCTATTCTGCCTTCTCCACAGGTACACGCTGGCGGCGCAGGACCTGGTGATGCGAGCCAGGGGAGTGCTGAAGGACCGGGGCTGGAGAATATCCAACGACAGGCTGGGCTCTGGAGATGACATCTCTGTCTACGTCATCCCCTTAATACACGGGAACAAGCAGTCATGAAAGTAGCATCAAGAGTGGTTATAGGATGAGGATCTTTCTGGAAAGGGCCTGTAAGAGACAATGTGATTTTGGTGATCTGACCAGGACACTTGCGATTGATGTAATCTATTCAAACTAATGCTGGAGGGGTATTTTTCTGCCCAACGTAGGGCTCTGCACATATACTGTATAAGATAAAGATAACCCTTAAGGTTACAATTTCCCTATAGAAATGGTTTTGGTGCTTAACAGGAATGGGATTTAAATGCTGCTAGCATATTATGGATTCTGTTATCCCTCCAGGTGGGGAATTTACTTTCTTTCTCAGTTTACCATGTAGCTTGGAAGAGCCATTTCAGTTGTGAAAGTAGAAGTGGGCATCAGAAGCCAAGGAGGCTCCTGAAATCCGTCCCCAGATATTCAGAGGGTGACCTGGGTCACATCTCATTTAAAATACCTATATATACGTGTATGAGACTCAAGAGTTTTCTTCTTTCCAAAAGTTGCATTCATGACTTAGCTATGGACAACTTCAAACTTGTGTAATCCTTCGAGCCTCCGTTTTCCTCTCCCGTCTCTTCTTCAGTAGACTATACTCCTGTATTTTAGTAGGAAAACTGAAGTTGTTTTCAGTGTGACTATGCCTGTTTACTGCAGCTAAAACAGCACCTGCAAAATTGTCCAGGAGAAATAGGTCACAGTCCCGTATGGCAAGATTTATTCTGGTGTGAAGAGTTATTTGTCAAGATTCCCTGGTGTGTGTATACCATGATTCTACAGAGCACGCAAACTCAGCTTTATGTGATGTTTACCTGGAGGCTGTGGTTGGGATCAGAGACTTGCATTCATTGAATGGTTCTGCCTGCTTTATCCTGTTGGAAGAATCCCTGACCATACAGCTTTTGCATCGGTTGGGATTCATGAATTTATTTGGGCTCCTGAGTGTGTTTTTTAGTTGGATTCCTACTTCAAGTGGTGGTATTGTTGTCGTTACCAATTTGGATTCCCAGATAGTGATCTATTTAAAAGTCATTTCATGTCTTCCTGCGTCACTTATTATTCACTATACATTTGCCTGCTTGACTTAGTGATCAGAAAGCTTGTAACTTTCTGTCCTCTTGGTACTGAGGACTGCAGTCAAGGATCAAAGTATCCTTGTGATAGATACAAGCCCTTGGTTAGCTTCAGCAGCTTTTTTCCTAGCAGTGATGAATCAATTTAAATAAAACCTGAGTAAAATATTATCAGAGTGAAAGCAATAGTCCAAGAGAGAGAAAAGAGAATGACTCTGCAGCTTAACCTGGCTGCTGGGTCTTCAAGCCAGTACTTCACTGGCAGGAGTTGAAGAGAAAACAAAACCAGAATGTTCTATCATAGGCAGTTACATCGGCTGGGGAGCCAAGGTCAACCATCTGCCCCCAGCCTTTGGAGCTGCTCATTTAGTTTGTACTTTGATAGCCAGAAGACAGGGAACTGGCATAATTGTAGGGCACTGACTAGGCAGCTCACAGATGTTGCCTCCTTTCTGGAGGAGGATGAGGATGCTGTGCCCTTCGCAGACTTTCTCCTTAACAGGCATGACCTGGAGCTCACTAGTTTTGTAACTTACCATGTGCTGTGTAAGCATCCCATAGCACATGTGCAGTGTAGCTGCCCAGATGCTTTATTTGATTGCATCTGGAAGTACATGTGCAACGGTCTCGGTGTGTTTAAACTACCCTCACTCTAAATCTCTACACCCAGTAGGAGTTTCAGGCTGAAAGCAGGCAATGCAGAGGGTGTAATGGCTCAAATGTGCAGCAAGCTGCATGATTTTAGCCTGAAAACTCTGCCATGCATTCCCCAGGGCCTGCATGTGATAAAGCTATGCAGAACATGGATGCTTTGTATTCTAGAGCTTCAGCATAAATCAGTGGCATATCTGATTATGTGTTGTCATGCTTTATCTCTTCTTTCCCTATTTTATTTTCCCCTTCTTTTTCTGTGTGCAGCTGGGTGAAAAGAGAGGTTTGGAGTCTAGGGTATTTTCACATGGCCCCTTATGTTTTGAAGTTTAAGCAAGAGATCTTCTCTTGCTCTTTTTTTGGCCTAATAAACTTGTAAACATGCTTTTCATGCTCTGTGTAACTCCTCTTGTCTCTTCACAAATGCAGTTGTGTAGTCCTCTAGCAATTCAGTTCCTCTTCCACAGAGAAACTAATGCCTGCAATTCCAGCAGAGTCATCCGAACAGCAAGGAAGCTGGTGCTTGCTGGCACCAGCCTGAAGCCTGAGTCAAATATTTCAGTGCTCACACATGGTTAGTCTTCATCATTTGGTAACGTGGTTGTCAACACACACGCCAGTCATTATAAAACCACCGAGTACAATGTGGTGGCAATATATTTCCAGTGTAGGGTTTGCCAGTATTTCAAAGTGAAACTTCAAGGCAATGGAAAATGCACCTTCTCACTCAGGGGTGGTTTTAAACGTACCTCTGGGCAGATGGGTTGGCAGAGTGCATGACTTGGTGGGAGCAAACTGGCTGGTGAGTTCTCAAAGCAAAACCTCATGGGTGCTGCTATGGTTTTGTGAATCAGCCTCCACTAAGCTTGCTGTTCATTTGAGGTATTGCCATCAGTCAGCCTGCTCCTCTGCAACTAGACCCAGGTTGAGTTATGTTAGCTTTCAGGCCTCTCCTGGAAAGGGCAGAAGTACAATATCAGCACTTGATATCAGTTAGCATCAATTAATAAATTCTGAGAACTTGAAAGGATAATAAAAGTTTCCTACTCACATGTATGTGACTGAAACTATGCTGTGATGCTTTTTGTTTTGCTTTTTTAAACGGTATCTGTTACACGTTTACATGCTTTCCTCATTAGAGCATCTCTGGTATGCTGTGGTAGCACTTGGGCTTTCACTTCTATCTGCTTTCTTACGTGCCTGCACTGTGTCTGTGCTCTGCTTCAAGGTGTGACATAAATACATATACACACCAAAGCCTCATGTAAATAGGAGGTAGGAGTCATTTATTGAGGGGGTATTGTGAGAAGCAAGAACAATTAAAAGCATTTCCAGTTCCCTTTACAGGTTGAATTGTATGTGGGGTCACAGCATTAGAAGCCACTGGTGACAGGGAGGATCCACACTGCACAGTGCTGTATTCAGGCCTGCAGCTGCTCTAAGGGCTCAGTAGAGCTCCTGAGCTTGGAGCAGACAGCCTGCTGCCTCAAATGGGAGCCAGTTAGTCACCAAGTCCAAATGTTAGATCCTGGGCACATCATCTTAGTTACTGCCTGCTGCTGGCAGCAGTATGGGGGTTTGCCAGGGTTGTGTCTGAAACTGTTGAAGCCTTAGCAGCAAGGAACTGCAGTCCTGAGTTACATCGGTATTCATACCACTGTTGCACAGTGCTGTGTCCTTGCCTGTGCATAAGCACTGCTCAGAAAGTCAGGCAAGGTCTCAGACGATGGCAAGAGAAGGAGGTGTATGCCATTTAGTTCAGGTGAGCCGACAGTGCAATGTAACTCTGCCTTCTGGTGCCTAGGCCACTCCAATTCCTAGGAACTCAAACCCAAGAAGCTTCTAGCATTCTCCTGTTGCAGAAGGTAGTAGACCCATTTCGGATGTGCAGTACAGCTGAAAACATTCTGGGTTTAATTTGATGAAGAAGGTAGGTAGAAGTCTTCAATCAGATTTTGGCTTTGAGCTGTTGCTGGGTTTGTAACCAACACTACATACTCCTAGCAGATCTGTTTCTTCCTGCCTTGGTGTTTGGCGTTTAGTTTACATTTTATGTACAAATAACCTTCAACATTTTTTGTATCAAACACGAATTGCAAACTGTGTGGAATTGTTGTTCCTCTCTGCCATTTTTGGTGTGTGAATAGTTTTCCTCCATGTGTCTTAGATGAAGACACAGTGATGTGGCTGCCATAGAGAGTGACCAAATGATTCTGTAACTGTGCTGCTGTATTCCTACGTGTGATGTACTTGAAGGAGGATGCCCTTGTCCACCTCCACCCGCATTCTTTTTCCTTTCTCTCTTTATTTCTTTTTGGTTTTGGACCATTGCTGCTGGTGTCCTTTCATAGCATCTTCTTTGGGTTTTGTTTTGATTAGCTGCTGCCTTTTTCTCTCTTTCATTGGACAAGTTGTCTTGCTTCGAGATCTGTACAACTGTGTAGGTTTTACATGTGCTGAAGAACGGAGGAGCTGCTGGAGGAAGATGTTTTGGACCAATGTACTTCTGCTTTGTGACTGTGAAATGTTAATCTTTTTGTAACCTAAGAACAAACAAATGTTTGGTAAAGGGATATATTTTGTGTTTTTTGAAACTTTTCAGTGCAATGAACAAAAGAGGAGGAGGAGGAAGCAGTGTATGCGCAAAGTTTTAAAATAAAGTTTTAAATTATATATTATATATATTCATCTATATCTATACCTGTGATTATTCTCCCTTTGTCCTGATGCAGTGCCTAAGTCTCTTTTTGTGTATTGCTGATTGTGCGATATGGACAAGTAGCCCGCTCTGCTTTACCAGGGAATGGATGATTCACTGACAAAAGGTCCCACTCTTACTTTAATTAAGTAAATCCCTATGAGGTGCATTAACATATGGGCTGCTCTGAAGATTTTGGCTGTAGGATGACTGAGGGAGCTGTGTGCTGCCATCAGATTATGATCCATTGCTCAGGCAGTGTTGCTCAGCTGTGATGTTGAGACTCAGTGAAGAGCTATGCAGAGTGATCAGCTATCAGCTCTCCTGACGTAAGGCACTGGGTGCAGTTTCTGAAATAACAACATAGTTGAAATAAGTTTTCCCTCATCCCCAGTTCCTTGGGAATCACTGTCTCAAATTCTGCTCTGGTTTATGGTGGAGCAAAAACCAAGGGTGAATTAATGGGTTCCACTGAAGCAAGCTGCCATGTTTATATAGCAACCAAAGATGAAGGCACTGAAGATGCAGTGACCAACACCAGCCTCCTTGCATCATCCTGGCACAGAGCCACAGATGATGCTCTTCCAGGTTGCCAGCAAGAGGATGAGAATAGGACATGTATCTACTGATTATATCTTTGAAATACTGCATTGTAGCACAGGCAGTTCTCCTCATTCCTTTTTCACCTCACACTTGGTAGAAGAGCAGTGAAAACATTTCTCTAGTGTTACCCCAGTTCTTAAAGAAGTGTTGCGTGCCCATTGCATCCACTGAGCGTAACTGAAAGCACAGAGAAGCGATGTGCTGCTTTCACCCTCGTTCTTCCCACTCTCCCGTGAAGTCCAACAGTTTATTACTGCAGTCCGGCCACTGGGTCAAGTTTAGAATCACTGTGCAAATAAAAGCTCAGCACAGCTTTGCCTGCCTGGCTGGTGTCAGCTGAAGAAGTGAGTGTTGACTGTGTGCAGTGACAGGGAACTGTTGCACGGCAAGTGAACCTAAAAGAGCTTGCTTCACATCGTTCTGTTGCTTCCACATCTCCTATGCCCTGAATTCTGTAAGCTTGTAGGTCAAGTAAGGCTTGTTATTTTCATTTTAGGTAATGGATACAACTCCTCATAGCTGGATGTTGGATTCGATAATTCCTGTGGGCAATAAATCAGTGCTTAGCCAAATAATACATTCATGGTGTTCTACTGAATGTACTCAGTTAACTAAAGCGACATCAGGGAACAATCCCAGTAATTTGTTGTATTTTGTACAGTTTCTGTAAAACGGAGGCTTGAAGTTCCATCTTTTTAATGTATCCTGGTAGAGCAATGTACCCTCGCCAAAACTTCACTTCTTTATGCTACTGCAGCGCCGCTTTTATGGATTCCAGAGTTTCTCTCATGCTTTCCAGGAAGGCTTATATAAACCAAAGTTATTGCACATCCTGTTCTTGTTAGAAGGAAGGATGAAAGCTGCTTTTAAAATCCTCTGCTTTGCAAAACAAAGGATGCCATAACTTTATAGGGAGAAAAAAATTACTTCAGGAGAAATTGTGCTTCGAGGACAAGCTGAGCAAAAAAGAACACGATCAAGGTAGACAAAATGGGTCCACAGGTAGATAAAGAATATGTGATTTGGAGATGCTTAATAATTTAAAAACAACCATAAATTTGAAGCTGCAGAAATCATCTCCAGCACTGCCACAGAATACTAAAGGGAGAGGGAGGAAGCTGCAGTAGCAAAACTAATTAGCTCTTTACTGCAGCTAATTTAAGACTGATTATTTAGATGCATGGACAGATGAGATCTCTGAACCTTCATGAATCTGAGGCCACCTAAGATTAGAATTACATTCTTTTTCTTCGGTGTATTAACGCATGATTTCTCAGGCACTGGAGTCAAAATGTCCCTGATCTTTACCTCTGAGCATTTATCCTCAAGCAATAGAAGGCAATCCATTACAGTGTTCTGTGAAGACAGCACTACAGCCAGCTGTAGGGCTTTGGCATTGTCCCTGAACTTCATGGCCCTGCCTGGATTTGCCAGTCTGCTCTGTGGTAAGTCAAGGCCTTTCCCAACAGGCTGTTGTCCAACAGTGCATCTTTCCGGTTCGGTTATGCTATGGGTGGTATTTTCCCTTCCTTCTCCTTGCTGTGCTTCTCTTTGATTTAAAACATTTGAAGTGCTTATTGAGATGTGCCACCGAGTCCTTGGCCACCCACCTCCTCACACTTGCTTCCTGTGGGTGCTGCTATAGGCAGCACCACCAGTGATGCAGGAATCGCTGGCAGCCAAAGGGAAGCCCTGTGGAAAGGGGAATGATTTTTTCATTAACCCTACATCCATTGGGTCATTACCTCAAAGCAAAGCTCACATGCATGTAAAATGTTAATCGTTCTATTTGAAAGGGGAAAGTTTAATGGGTTTGAATTGGTTTTAGAGGGTTCAACTTTCTGAGCCCTTGTTGTCCCAGTTCTTTGGCCCAGTTATTCCTTGGGGAAACTGCTTTTCCTGACAAATTAAGAGCTGGCTGAAAGGTCCAACGGTTTTCACACAAGCTCCAGCATGCAGTGTTTAGCTTCTGATGTGACTGGTTTTGCTTATTTCTGTAATTATTGCTACAACTTTTGGGGGACTAAGCAAAGAAAACTCAGAATTTGCTTCTTTTCCATTAGGAAGGCTTAAGATTATGGAAATTCTGCAAGATGCCCCCGAGTAAAACTACAAGGGGAGGTGGTGTTTTCTCATGAGAGTGACTGCTCAAGGCAAATGACTAGGCTGTCACCTCACTGAGTAGCACAGATTGCGCCTAAATGGAGATTGTTCCTCTGCCCAGTACACCGTTCAGTATAGCTTAGGGTGTAAAAGCAACTGATACACCTGCAGTCACCTAAGACTTGGGAAATTTCAACTGGCTCTGCCCATCCAGATCCCTTAAGTGTGTATTAGTTTCATTTCTAATCCCTTGTGGGCTGAGGCAGCCATTTCACAGCACAGTGCACTATCCCAGCATGTACTGGGATGGGGAAGGGGAGACAAGAAGCAGCCAAATCCAGTTGCAGTTCTTGGGGATGTAGAAGCAAACAAGTCAATTATTCAAGTAGGAAATGTACAAAGAGCTGGGAATTGCTACATCCACAAGCAGTTTAGACCTTGATTCTGAAAGATCCTCAACGTTGTACCTGTTCACTTTCATTCCTGGGTTGGTACCACAGCTAATTGCATGAAATGTCTTATTGCTTACCATCCTCCAGCTTTCCCCAGAGCTTTGTCAGTGCCATGTCAACTGCATCTCATCTAACCAAGATCAAGGTGCTCCAGAACAGGCACCTAATTCAAACTTCTTATGCTGTGTTTTTGAGGATGGTGTTCATTTTGCTCCCAATTAAAAAACCAAATTGACTTTGCTGGTCTTTGCACCCCCTCTTAATGCTTGTTTGTCACCATAACTCACACGATTGATTGATTTTTACATCTGGGATTGTTGGATGTGGTAGGAGAGCTGTAACATCATTGTTTCGTACCCGTCCTCTGCCTAAGCACCGGAATAGGAGCAGTTTCAATGAGGCAGACAGGAATCAAAGCACACCCTCCAAACTAAGTCACATGTCCAGGCATACAAGCATTTTATGAATGGGGAAAGATATTAAACACAATGCTCAGGCACTAAATCTTGCCGTGGTTACAGTTTTCTAGGAATGGTGTTTTCGGGAAGGGCTGTTTAGTGCCAGGAAAAGGAAGGAGAGGAAAAGAATGAAATAAAGATTTACAGTTACGTAAAGCTTCCCAGCTGTGCTTCTCTGCTACCACTCCTGCAAGGTTTCCCTGGTGCTGGCTTTGCTAGGTACTTGGTCCATGAGGACATGGGGAACATGAACACCCAACTAACGTGGAGTCCTGAAGTTAGCCATGTGGCTCAGGCTGATTTCGGATAAGTAAACCAGTGTAGATTAACATTGAATTTATAACTATGTATGCATATAGGAAAGATGTGACCTGTCTGTGCCTGTTCCAGGAGCTGAAAGCAAGCAGTGGTCTCTAAATACACCTATTTCAGCTGTCAGTTACCCAGAATACAGCTAAGCAGGTATTTGTGCTTTTGTTAACAAACCCTCCACCTTTAAGGAGGATTAGTGGGGAAGAAGCAGCAGGACATCCCTTTTCTCCAGCGCTTCATCCTCAGTGGAAACACAATTGAGTTTTAAAACCCGAGCTGGGAATAGCTCAGTTCTGTTCATTCTTTGGAGGGATCAACAGCTACCCCTGGACTGAAAACCTTCCCCTATCCACAAGTCCTGGGAATGGGCCAGCCGGTGGCCATCGGATGACTCAGGCCACTGAAGCCGCCTGCCCTTGGCCAGCAGCTGTCAATTGAACCTCCTGGTGATGACTGGAGGGGACAGGTCTTGGGGACCTGCAAGGCTAAACAGTGTCTAAAACTGGTGGGACACAAATAGCTGAGTAGAGGATTAAATCCTTCAGGATATAGTTGGTTTTATTTGGACGAAGCTGGTATTTGCACACTGCCCAAAACAAGAACAAGAGGAGCAAGAACACCAACTCTTGTGAGCCTCTCAGCAGAGTCACTGCTCTTCCACTAAGGAAAATGCAGAATTAAGAGATCTTCTTTCCTTCTGCCCTGGAAGCAGGCGAAGAGAAAGGAAAGCGTGGCTTTGCTCACAGTCAAGGACCTGCTTAAGGTTATAGCCTGCTTCAGAAATGGAGTTTGACAGTAAGGCCTGTGGTTTCGGGATCTCCTCCTGGTTGTGCTGGGCTGTAGCTGGCACACACAATGGTGGTGGTTGCCTCACCCCACCTGGGTTGTGTTGCTGTACACCAAATCTGTGCTGCTCCTAAAAACAAACGCACTGAGGTGTCTGTTATTACGTTTTTTTTCCAAATGCATCTAGGGCCACAAGACGATGACTGTGTGACAGCCTCCCCCAGCAACTCCCCATGGTCTCCCTTGTCCCCCCGGTACCAGAACACGCGACGTGCAACGAGCCACTTGCTCCCAGGAAGGTGATTCATTTCTGAGGCATATTTAGGAGGGGGAATGCTTTGAGGGTGTTGCTGTGCCTCTGTGTGACCTGCATCAGGGATGAAGCAGAAACCTCCACAGCGCAGACATATCCCAGGGTTGCTTTCACAAGGCGCAGGGAAGCAGTGGGGGAAGGATGCGAGCAGAGCATGAGCAGCTCTGTTGCTTCATGTGAAAATAAACTCTAATAGCAATTAAGGGAAGGGAGTAGGGAATTAATAAGGCAGTAAAGATTCTTCCAAATTGGTCACAAACCATTGGTTTATCTCTTGAAAAAGCCCAGCTGATGAGGATTCTCTCATCCCTTTGTCCCCCGATGTCTTTCAGTAATCATCCTTCTTCATGCAAATATAGATGGAAAGGGGGGAACAGTGAAAGGTTAAAATGGAAGCAGGCTATCTTTCATCGACATGGTAATTTTGCTGCCTGGCTCGATGCCAAGCGCTCACTGCAGCCACTAGCTGCCATTCCAACATGAGTGAAAGGATCTTTAATAAGAGTGTAAATAAAAGCCAGGCTGAGAAATGAGTTTTCCATCCCAGCAATCGCTGGCCTAACCTCTGCTGTAAATAGTCTCTCAGAGCAGCACAGATGGAGTACCAGCACCTGGGGATCAAGGCAATCTCTGCACAGTGCAATTTAAACAGCTGGGTACAATTGAAACACGAATTAGCAGGGATAGGAGGGATCCCATTTTGTGCACGAGGTAAAAACAAATAATTCACTGCTTTTTCCCCCCCTTTAAAGAAGAAAAGGGGGGGGGGGGAAATAGAGAACTTTTGCCATGATCTTGTGGGAGGTGCTCCTCGCTGCAGCTGTTAGATTAATTTAACCATGAGAATTTCCCACAAGGCGCTGTAAAAACAGAGCCCTAATTTATGGTCATTGATTTAACAGCTTGAAAGTGATTTATCTGACCTCAGTCAAGATAGCGAGGACACCAGAAGAATGATGGGTCATTCTGGGCTTTGTGCGGCTGTGATTGGCCTTATTAATTTAGAGCAGAAGGTCTGTTTCAATGTCTTACGGAGGCAGTCAAAGGCAGTTGGCAACTGAACCATTTGAAATAGTCTTTTTTTTAGAGCATTACTAATGCTGCTAAGTACTAAGAATTTATTCCACATGGAAAGGATCCTCATTAGCTAAGGAACGGTGAGGCTTCGGTTAGAGGCGCACAGACAGACGGCTGGCCTTGGATTTGCAAGTTGGCTTTTTTCTTTCCTTAAGTAGTATTTTTCCTGTTGTTGGGAACCTAAAGCGCCCTGTGAAATGGAATTGTTCAGCATTACAGTAAATGAGAAATAGCTTTGGAAGAGATAAAAGAGGTTGGCACAAGGGATTGCTGGCTCTTGCGCTTTTTAAAGGTAGATTTCAGAAACACCTAAACGCTTTGCATATTTCACTGTCTTTATCATCCATTCCCCTTTACGGAAGCTATAGAGTGTATCTGTTGACAAGTAAATATACCAAGGCTTTATTTCAGATGAATATGCTTTTGGGTACAATGACTGTCGCATCCACTACTGAAATGTCACAACTGAGTGATGCAATTTCGTCGCACAGATAAGAGGGGCAAGGATGAAAAGCAAAGGGAAAGGTGAGTGCTCTCTCTCCAGAAAGAACAACCGCGTTCAAGAGCATGAAAAGACATACAGATGCTATGAAAGCTTACCTACACCAGAAATTCTGAGTACAGAATCGAGTGTGTTTGCACAAGTGTGTGCCCTTGTACAAACACCACAGAGGAGGTGCCAAAATTGCTTCTTGCATTTAGAGTGCTAACCAGAAAATAGGGCTGGAAACGGTCGAGGACCACTTTATGCTGCCACCTGGACTGACGTGTAGATGGGTTGAATGTCACTGATTTGGCTGGCTCTGCATTTCATTCACCGCTGGATTATGCCCAGCTTTAAAGCCCATCACCAAGGATCGCAGTGATTATCTTGCCACTTTCCAAGGTAGGAGACAGACATGCTGCAGGCTGGGATTTCATCCACCAGGATGAATGCTTGCGACCATTTCTTGATCCTGATGAAATGCTAGCTGACCTGAAATAAGGTAGCCCACTTCATCTCCATGCAACAGGGTAGAAAAGCAGACAATAATATCTCAGCCCTCCGAACTATGAAATAATAGCAGTTATTTTCAAAAGTGAAAAGACTAAGGTAACAAATAGTATAAGTTATGAAATACGTATAAAAGGCCCCCTAAAAGCCTCATACACTTTCTCAAGAGACTGAAGAATAAATTTATAAACAGCTATCTATCTCACTAACAGACTTGGGGGACCAATGGTAACTATAAAAACAACTCCAAAACCCCATACAAATAAAACAAAGGTGAAGCCTATGTTACAGGCCTGAAGAATACAGAAAGCTGTATGTATATCAGCCTGTACATCTCCTTGCCATCATCTTGTGTTGTTCCCTATAGACACTGTAGAGACATTAGGAGAATACAATAAATTATATGTGTAGTATTACTTTGCTGAAGTTCAAATCTATGGGGAAAAAAGATTAATAAGGTGAGTAGCACGTTAAGATGTTTCCACACACTGTTCTTACCCGTGACAAGAGCCTCCTAAATAAATCGAATAAACCTTCTTCAGAGGGCTGACCTGTATGCCAATGACTCTTTCTTCCACCCAAAATACCGCTGGATATTTCTTCCCACTTAAAGCCCATCCTGGATTGGTTCAGGTCTAATTCTAGAATGTTAAAAATCAGCATCCTCAGCAGCACAGACATCACAAACACTCTGAAAGGAATGACTGCTTCTTAGCATATGGATCACCTTTTTTTACTTATCCCTTAATTTACCACTGACTTCATTCTAGCACTAGGCGCTATGGCACGCATAGATGTAAATGAGGCTTATAGGTTAGTCTAAAAGCACAACTGGGTTTCATTTATCATCGCAGAAACATCAACCTAAAAGACATTCTCTTTTAGGGATTGTATTCCATGCCATCCTAGAATACTGTTCATCTCAGAGTTCTCCTGTGTAATATTCCTAAGGATGGTTTAATGGGCAACTTAGGGTCTAAACCATGATGTGACTTATTTACTGCTGAAGCACCAGCCGCTCAGGACTAGAATATACAGAATGACTTTTAAATAAATAAATAGAATCCTCAGTTACCATGTTCACAAAAACATTCCTGCTTCAGCAAGTGCCAGAGAGACTGTGGGAGATGACCCAAACATTGGGAAGAAAAGAATTCCAGGAACTGATGAGGCCGATGAGAGGATCTTTGACACATCATCCTCCTTCTTTTCTTTGAACTTCTAGAACTATTTAATTACTGCAAGAACAGTCTGCAGACAGTGAAGACAGGCTGAGAGAGCTGGGCTTGTTCAGCCTGGGGAAGAGAAGGCTCCATGGAGACTTTAGAGCAGCTTCCAGTACCTAAAAGAAGACTACAAGAAATCTGGAGAGGAACTTTTTGCAAGGACATGTACTGACAGGACAAGGGGGGATGGCTTCAAACTGACAGAGGGAAGATTTAGTTTAGATATAAGGAAGAAATTCTTTACTATGAGGGAGGTAAGACACTGGAACAGGTTGCCCAGAGAAGCTGTGGATGGCAGCTTCCAACCTGGCGGTGTTCAAGGCCAGGTTGGATGGGGCTTGGAGCAAGCTGCTCTAGTGGAAGGCGTCGCTGCCTATGGCAGGGGTTGGAACTGGATGATCTTTAATGTTCTTTCCAACCCAAATGATTCAGTGATTCTATGGAATATGCTATGAAATACTCTGTGAAAAGTGACACTGTGTTTACCATTAAAACAGGAAAACAGACAGCCCCTTCTTCTGATGCTGCTTGACCCTGCTAGCTCTGGATCAACCCACAACCCTCCCACTCCTGCTTATGGTGTGCCTGCTCCCAACAACAAAGACCAGAAGCAGACTTCTCTTGAAATACATTTGAAGGAAATCATCAACTGCCCAAGGCTGCAGTTACAGGCACAGTTGTAAACGAAGCACAATAAAAAGTGGTGTTGCAAGTCTCTTAAATACACCCATAGCTTAAGAAAAGACACTGCTTGGGAGTTTGCTGGACTCAAACTATGTGGTGTGACCAGGAAAAGGCCAGTTCTGCCAGAGGAGTCAACAGCATACATAGAACTGGCTTTGTGAGCGCCTCTCCACAATCCTGTAGTCAAAATGCTACACAGCTTACAGCAAAGTCCAGGAGACCAACCACCACCATGGGGAACAGAGCACTGGAAGGAGAGGAACCCCACAAGTTCCAGACAGGATGGAAATGCACTACCCTGCATGCAAAGCTCTAGAGCTCACCCTGGCAGCTGAAATGAATGCTGTGCTTGTGCTCATACATGCTTCAATGCTAGGAAAAATTGCTAGAATGAAGATTATGAAACAGAATTAAGGGATGTTTTGTTTGTTTTACCTTTGTAGAAGATTCAACATTACTTGAGATCTCCTGGAGAAAGGATCAGCTCCAGTAACCTACCCAGCCTGAGCTGGTCTTCATAGAAGAGGCTGTTCATTATTTGTCAGGTGTACAGCATATTACTTACAAAGGCAGAGGTAAGAGAAAAAGTGAAGTCTGGAAGCTGCAGGACCACAATAAGGGAAGTCATTTGCAAACCTCAGTTTTGCTTCCATGGGATGCATCCGACAGACACTGGTAATTTTGTTGAATGTTGAGTGATGCCATCAACAGATCTATGAGAGGAGGGTTCACTGGGAGCTTTGCTGGAAAAAGTGTTTGTAGGTCATCAGTTGCTAGTGTGCAAACACATGATGTTGCAACAGATGGAAAGCAGTACACAGCTGGCTGGGGATCAGCAAACCAAGTGAGGTTTTGTGAGATCAAAGACGTACAATCAACCTTCAGGATGAAGGCATTGACTCCACCTCATATGCAAAGAACTATCCGCTGGATTATAGCTATTACCTACAGGTGTAAAGGGGTTGCAGAATATATATGTGTGTTACACTTAAGAGCACTTTAAGATAGGAAGATGCAGAGAGTTTACATGGATTGCATTTGTGTAATAGAAAATGCTGAATATTGTATTTCCTGCTTCCAGTCTCTTTTCTGTGGAAACAAACTAATTTCTCATTATCATCTGTGGTAAATATAGTCAGAGCTATATAACTTAAATTTCAGTCTTTAATGGAAACATGCTTCATCTATAATGTCATTATTCCTGTCATCATTGCATTCACAGTCATTTCTCATGGCTGGCGTTAGGCCACCTTCTACCATCAGACAGCAAAGGTAGAGACACAGAGGTTTTCACGAAATCACTCAGAAGAACACAGCTCCCAAAGACATGGGGTTTTTAAGAACCCTATGTTGTTAAACACTGCACTTCATGAAAGAACCACCCTGAAACATTCTTGTTCTCACCACGTCCTCTTTTCTACTAACAGCAGAATCTGTGCTTTTGAACAGACTGAATGTATGTTGTTGATCATTCCCTATGGCTGAGTAACAAACCCTATGCTAGTTTTTAGCATGCTTTCTGTAGATACTTTCTTAGGTGAGGGTGAGGAGCAGTCCTTTAAAACTGGGAGCAAGAATTATTCATGCATGTACCCCAATAGTTTAGCAAAGCTCTTGAGTTTCATGTTTTTCTTACATTGCTTTTGTGTCTTCATCGTGTTTTCTCCCCCATCAGACTAATTAAATCTGGAAACTACAGAACAGTGAAACCAGGGTTTTCCAGGAAAGAACATTTAAAGGAGTATTCTTATAGAGGGAACACTTCTGAAAGCAGGAGATGAAAACCACCTGAATGTGGTAGACAACAGGGACAGAAACTGTAGAACAGCCAAAGAAGGTAACAGGCACCCAAAAGCACAATCACAAAGACTTCATTTATGCTAGCCATTGTCATTAAATATCCCAACACTGCACCATATCTACACTAGCATTACAGTAAGAACTAAATCAGGCATCTGGCTGTCAGATGGGGTTTCTCAAGCATGTCTTGAGGACACTGGTCCTCCTAGGATAAAGTCCTATGGGTACCACCACCCAGAGCCACTGCACAGCAGGTGCTGGGGCATTTTAGGGATCTGAGGAGCTGAACCAGTCAAATCCAGGTTTCCTCTGGATTTGTGCCTAGAGGATGAGTTCTCATGTGGATTTTAAGGTAAGTGGTAAGCGTTGCAGCCTTTCCACAAGCAGGCTTTCTTCCCCTGTCCAGATAAAGGCATATTTTTCTCAGAAAACTTACTAACTTTTCTTTCTGTTGGTCAAATCTGGATGAAATAGGCCTGGGGATCGAAGGTCCAAAAGGATGCACAACCAGATAAACTCTGTTTTCTTAGAAAGCCAGGTTAAAAGTGTTCAGCCATAGCAAAGTAACTGGTAAAAAAGGCAAGTGAAATTACCCCATAAAGCAGAACAAACTTTTGAGAAAGAACAAAAGACCATGTGACTGATTTGCTTTATCTTCCTGTTTAAGAGACATGGGGAAGGCTGAAAGGCTTAAAAACTACTTGGCTGTAACATTAAGTGTGTAAAACAGTGGCATGACCCTACAAAATGATGGTTAACAAAAGGAAGTTATCCTAAGAGAGGATCAAGAGAAATGGAGAGACCATCTAGATGAACACTTAAGAGCATTCAATAGGAAGGGGCTCTTGGAAACCCAGTTTTTATTCCTGGCTGGTTTTACAACTGACTCACATAAACCTTCCCATGAGTTTACAAAATGCTTTCTTAAAACTAGTCTTTTTTTCTCTCCCTTTCCCAAAAGTCTATTTAGGATGAGTATTGTTCTACCAGCACTTTGTCTGTCTTCCCCCATGCCACGGTCTGTGATGAGCCTGCATATTGCTCCCTCTTTCTGTTCATGTAGGCATAGATTGCATGTAAATAAAGCTCTATTTCCACTTACTTGCCCCTGCATGGGTCTAAATTGAATCTCAGAAAGTATCCATACTACTAGCATATCCATTAAGAAATACTCTCTGTACTGTTCTCAGTAATCCATCAATGTTAGCACCAACTTCTGAGTCATCTGTTGATCATTACACCTTTGCCCTTCCTTCTTCAGGAAATGGGAAAATTCCACTGAAGTTTCCAAGAAATCTGTACATTACTGTTCATTGGATCATTATAGTTTTCAGATCCAAATCCGTAATTTTTATCTTAGAAATGTATTTCTGGATCCATTCTCACAACAGGCTACCCAATTTTATTCACAAGGGAGTACCGGTTACGTACTGATGCTAACTGAATCTTCCTTAGATTCCCCATCTTTTCCTTTTGAGTGCCTGCAGACCACTGTGTCATCTGTTCTCTTGCACAGTCCATGCATCACGTTCCCTGCTTCTTGGGCACCAGACACTATCATCACAATTTTTAGCTCTTTTCTGATGATCCTGCCTTCTCTCCTCTACTAAGCTGCTACTCTTCCTGTTTCCCTTCTTCCTTCCTCCAAGCTGTAGCTAGAATTTGTCTTACAATAGATCTGTCTTATAAAGAAGGAAAGAGCAATATTTAACTGGAATTATCCACCATTATATTTGTTAGTATTAACTGGAAGAAGATTAAGAAATGCTTCCTATTAGAATCCATTCCTGCAACATATTCTCTGTGTGTTCATTAACAGTTGTGGGCTGGTTCAGGGAAGATAATGTTCTTACCAGCATTATTAGAAGAGGAAAAGAGCAAAAGTTTAGCCACTATAAATTCAGTATCATGATGATAACTAAAGAAGACACCTTAAACAAAAGTATCATAAGAGATGTGAAGTGGTCCTGATGGGAAGATAGGAAGAAGTAACCAAATTCAGAAGAGGAGGAAGGGGTTAAGTTATAGGAACACTGAATCAGGAGATATATTCTATGTTCATTACATAGTAAGGCAATACTGTTCCAACAAAAATAAAACCCGTGTATTTTATGCAAGACAAATGAGGTCATTAGTTTATGTTTGAAACTGGTCTGAATCCTGTCACAGACATAGGATTCTCTCTGGTACTGTGCATTTTTGGAAAAGGCTAATGAAAATGGCCACATGGGAATGGTCAAAATAATAATAATAATTAATAAAAAGGAAAATAAGATCCATCAGGCAAAGGTGTGAAAAACTGCCTGAATAGATGCATTCATTTTAAGAAACTTATTCTCCGCATGTATGTAAAGATCCGTCCTTCTATTCAAACTGCAAATTCACTTGAAGGAGAATGGAAGTTACTTTGTAAATACAAGAAGAAAAAAAAACAGCCAAAATGGAAATTCAATAAAGTGAAAATATTGCTGGATTATCACATTTCCATCTATCATTGGTGCAACTACTAAAGCCTTGCTTACTTTTTGATATGAAATGGCATGTTCTTACATGGAGCAGTATTCATTTGCTATCAAGTCAAGCAGTGTAAGAACTCCAGTTTCTTTCCATTGATTGCAAATATCAGCATCAACACGATGATTTACAACCTTTCCTGCAGATTCCGAAACTCAGGTTTTATTGGATGAAAAAAACAGGAGGTGAAAGGGGGAGAAAATATAACCATACGTGTTGCTTTTCGAGCAGTTCATTCTTTTGTTTTTGTAGTTACCAAGCACAGGCATTTCTGATAACCTCAGGCACGGCAGTGAGATGGAGAGTTTGCTTGCTCCTTTTATCTTTTTCCTGTAGGTTTTAAGACAAGTAGAGCTTTACAGACGCCTACTAGAAATACAAAGGCAGCTAAACAACTTGTGTTACACAGCAATGCCCCTGAACTACAAACTGGAGACCATGTTCTGGGTCAGGTTCAACATAAGGATTGTTTCAGAGCACCCTATCTAACAATACAACCATGGCACCAGTCTGTGATTAGGTGACAGTACCATGGGATGTGGGTGCAGACAGCTCAAATGAGGTTCAATGGCAAAGGTTAGTAATTCTTGGTATAGCTTCAGACCAGTTCTTCCAAGCCACCAGACTCATCTGTGTACCACTGCATTTAAGTCCTAGTTCTCTTATGGTTCCTCAAGTTCACTTGGAGCAGCTGAAAACCCTCAAATCTGTTTTTCCTAAGTTCTGTAAATGGCTCCTTACAAGTGTTGAACAAGGCAGAGATGAAGTTTAACTGGTTATGTTGCAGTCGACCACAGAGGAGTATCATTGGAGAGAGAGAAAGGGAGATTTCTCAGCACTAGCTTAAGAGAAAAAAAAAACTGTTGGCACAAACAGAGATGCTTAAAAATAAATGTATCATCCTTGTAAAAGAGAATGAGGAATCAAAGAAACTTAGCCTTTGTCACAGTCTTTCTGATGGATACTTTTTTGGTGTGAGAAGCAGACCATAATGTAGACTGATCTGATGGCCCATGTTAAGTGATAGCTTCTTCCTGTGGCAGCAGCTCGGATGCTTCTGTAAACGGAGCATAGGATCTGCATAACTTCAAAGGAATACTGACCATGCCAGCACTGGATTTAGTGATTCCCCAGTGCCTTCTATAGCCAAAGATGACTTGCATGGAATATACACTGTTGAATGAAGACTCTTTCTAATGCTGTCAGTAACTGGGAAAACAAAACCTGCTGGAATTGAGAACAACAGAAAGGAAGTGTTGAGAAGGATAACTCTCCTGGGGCAGAGACCTTGTTCTGGGGGGTTTGGTGATGGTGGGTGTTTTAAAATCAAAGTTTAAAATTTAAACCCCTTCGCACTAGCAGTACCTGAATACACGTCCGGAGAGAAGCAATGTGCTATCACACCCAAAGCCAATGGTGATAGCAAAGGAAGCTCAGCTTCGGTAAAAGCAAAGGAAGCTTTCTGTTGCAGCCATGCCATAACACTAAAATTATTGTAACCCACTTGCCATTGCAGTCCCATTGTCAGGCAAGTTTTTCCTATAGCACAGACACAGCAACATTCGAAGGAGGTGATCCTGCCCCTCTACTCTGCTCTTGTGAGACCTCACTTGGAGTATTGTGTTCAGTTCTGGTGTCCTCAACATAAAAAGGACATGGAACTGTTGGAACAAGTCCAGAGGAGGCCACGAGGATGATCAGGGGACTGGAGCACCTCCTGTATGAAGACAGGCTGAGAAAGTTGGGGCTGTTGAGCCTGGAGAAGAGAAGGCTGTGTGGAGACCTCAGAGCAACCTTCCAGTATCTGAAGGGGGCCTACAGGGATGCTGGTGAGGGACTCTTCATTAGGGACTGTAGTGATAGGACATGGGGTAATGGGTTGAAACTTAAACAGCAGAGGTTTAGATTGGATATAAGGAAGAAATACTTCACTGTGAGGGTGGTGAGGCACTGGAATGGGTTGCCCAGGGAGGTTGTGAATGCTCCATCCCTGGCAGTGTTCAAGGCCAGGTTGGATGAAGCCTTGGGTGATATGGTTTAGTGTGAGGTGTCCCTGCCCATGGCAGGGGGGTTGGAACTGGATGATCTTAAGGTCCTTTCTAACCCTAACTATTCTATGATTCTATAACACCAGCAAGCATTTACACAAGGTACTTCCCACTGACTGCTTAAGAAAAAACAACAGAACCCCCAAAACCCCAAATGACACCACCACCAACACTACCACCAAAAAAACACCCAAAACCCCACTCCACCTACAGTCCAATGAGTGCTGTGAAGACTGTGACTTGCAGAGTAGCCCTTTTCCTTTAAGGTGATAGCATCGCATCTCCTGAGTCTGTTCACACTCCAACTTACAAAACCAGGCAAAAAGAGCTGCAGAGCTGTGTAAAAATGCACAGGAGGGGTGGGTGCCTTTCAGCATCAGCTGCTGCTCCTCACCCTTCCCAAGCCACCACTGCAGTAGCTGCTTAACCTTTTGGGTAAGTTTGCAGCAGCTGGACAAGCATGGGGGGGTAGCAAGTTTCAGTTACTGCCACCCTATTAGTAGGGGCAAAGCCTGGCTTTTGGTGACAAAGGAAAATGAGTTTATTAGCTGCTAAAGGGAGGAAGAAAACCCTTGTCTCTGTACAGGTTAGGGTGGCCAGACAGTGCTACATCTAGAAGCAAAAGAGACCAAAGGATCCTGAGCTTCCACAGACAGAACTGTGGCTGGGTGCTTTTGTGGATGGGAGGGCAGACAGCAAGGAAGACAAGACCCAGGAATGGTTGTGGTGGTTGGACAGTTCTGGGCACATTCCATGACCAATGTACCTGTCGTGTACATTCAGATGGCCATCAGAAGAGCTACACCCAGCAGAAATGATGACACTAAAGATAACTCACCATCATTGCAAAGTGATTGTCAGTCCCAAAGAAGGGACTCATTTCAAAAGGCCAAAAGAATGTCCCTAAGCTAGAGGTAGATTTGTGCCTTGTGAACCAGAATCAGGAACCTAAGTTTAGCACGATTTCTAGGAATGGGGAAGGCAGCAGGATAAGAAAAGAGTGGCAACTAGCATAAAATACTGCAGTGGTGCAGTGTTGATGACTCTTCTTGACCATAGGAGGAGAAGAGGAAGAAAAGTGCTGACTGAATTTTCAGTTAATAGCCATAGACATTCTGCAGAGTTCTGCATTACAGAAAGAGAAGGACCATGACCATGGTTATTGTCCCTTTTGGACTCAGTGGACCTGAGGTACTTAAGTACAGTAAGGATGGCAGGATTACTGACTCCTAAGAAAGAGCAATCCAGAGCCCACAGCACCAAGTACAAAGGACTGTTTTGATGACCAGTCTTTGAATCCTGTGTTGAAATCACTGCAAAAACATAGCCATTGAGTAGCCATAGAGTCTGATGGTGAAGACAGTCATTGCCAGGTACTGTTTTGACCTAGCAGTACCAATATCATTACCTGCTCTATAAAATAGCCATAAAATGTTTCCAAACATCAAACACAGATCAGTGTGTGCAGTTTAAAGAGACAGTTGTAAGACCAATAATCATGTTTCAGTTCTGCCACTTTTCCCAGTCAATTGTTCGAAAGTTTAATCACTCCTAGCACTCAAACTGTGGAAATTAATGGCATAAGATACAACTGCCCCTTTTGTGCCTCTATATATTATTAAAAGCTCCCCACAATCAATTTACTTTGCCATATATAAGTGCTATATTACCCTCCATCCTTCTCTTTGATCTGCCTGTGTCTTGAGACTTTTTCCCCAAACACTTCATTCTTTGAATTCTCTCCAACAGTCCCATTTTCTTTCTGAATAAAGATGACCAGTCCATCAATATACAATAATCAAGTGCTATATGATGGGAAGATCACTTTGTTCAGCTTAATAGCTAGCTTTCTGCATACTGAAGGCCTGTAGCAGAAGCCCACTTCAAGGGGACTGCAATGATACCATCCCCTTTTGAAATCCTTGCTTAATGAGATGTAGTCCCTTTGCTGACTACCTTGGTCCATGTATACTGCCAAAATCAGTACAGAGTGGTTAACATGAAGCTGTCTTGTACCATATGAAATGTCAGTGTTATGAGCCCAGCAATCTCATCCTGCTGAATTCTATTGCAGACATCCATACAAGAAACGTGCAAGCCTTTATAAGGAATGTGGGGGAGGCAATAGTAAATCCCACCCAGCTAAATCATTTGAAGGGTAACTGAAGGGTTCTGTTGTACCCCTTTCCCATTACTTTTACACAAAATAGAGACTAGAAAAAACACTCCTGTTTTGACAGTCTTGACAAACCAAAATGTTGATAATAGCATTAACAGTGTCTTTAGGGATGGGAAAATGAATTGAAATAGCCTAAAGGTTCATGTCCTGAAGCTAAAAGAGAGGTACAAGCATAACAAGAGAGAAAGGGAGGGGAAAAAAATCTAAATGCTGAACAAATAAGAAAATGCTATTTGGTCTTATTAGGTTTTCCATAGCAGCCACTATTAGTGAAAAGATGTCATCCTTCAGTCACTTCAAGCTCTGCCACAACTATCATCACATCAAAGACACTGCTTTTTACCTGCTCACAAGGTTGCAGAAGACAAGCTTTCCACTAATTAAACAAGACTCGATTTGCATAAATGCAAAAATCAGAAGGACTAGAAAAGATAGAGGGAGAAACTGAAGCACAAAGGGGAAATCAGAAGTAGCCAAGTCTCGGTATTTTGGGTAACGGTTGGAACTAGAGCAGAGCGAGTGAAGGCGGTGAGATCACTTCAGTTCTTGCTCCCTTGGCTCAGTCTGAGCACTTTGACATTTCAGTGCATCACAAGTGAACCCAGAAGTCTGCAAGTGTGGTGACCCCCACTAGTGTTGACTTCACAGGTAAAATCAGTGCATCTTTTCACTCAAATGATGAATTCCAAAAGAGATGGAGAGGGAAAGCCTTCCTTTTCTACCATTTAGGCTTAATTTTCCAAACACCAGGTCCATTGTAATTGTTTTCCTGTGAAATACTCCTATTACCCATCAGATATAATCTCAATACATTCTTCAAACCAGCAGGAATTTCTGACTGAATTAATTCTATTTTTATTTTTTTCCTGACGTTTACAAATAATTTTATATAACAGAGTTGCCATCTGTTACCTCAAACTACTTTTAGGTCTCTATACAACACATCCTGAGGATGTAGCCTACTTTTTTGCTAGTAGATATGATGCTTCATGATTGACAGTATCAAATATGTTGGCCTGTGACTAACAAAACATTTTAGATTGCTTTGTAACAATAAATGCTCCACGTGCTCTGTCCTACCAAACCCTGTGTTATCTGCACCTATTGTTATTTTGCCCTCTAGAGCACTAATAACAGAACAATACTGGCCTTCATATAGAGAATCATAAATGTTGGCCTTGGGATGCACATGCCAGGGTAGATGGGCTTTGAGAAGCAGCCCCATACCCAGCTCAGGTTCAGTTTCTGCCTCTCCTTCTGGAGGTGGGCCAGAGCTGCCTGCCACCCCTCCTGCCACACAAGTCTATAGCAGGCCAGGGAGGGTACCACAAGGACCTCAGAATTACCATAAAGGATGTTCTGGGCAAATGCCAAGTCCAACCTTGGCATGAGCTGACCACAGCCATCTGGCCAGGCTTACACATGATCATCGTGACCAGCTGAGCCACCTGCATTAGGGCCTCCTGAAGCAGGCGATCCTAATGGAATGGCACCTGAGCCTTTTGCATGCTACCTCCAGGTTCAGCTCCAGCTAGCTGCAGCTCATGGAGCCATGTGATATCCTGAGCACCCTGCCATCATGCTGTTACAACAGCAGGGCCATAGGTAGTACAAGGCTGGGGAAGGGAGAACATACTGCATAAATATTTAAGGACCTCTGCTCCCACTAGACCTTGACTGATCATTTTATTTGGGTTTTGATTAGCATCACTGCTATTTAGCTACTTCCTTTAAGCCTTGCACTTTGTTGCCTTGTTAGACTATTTCTACTTTCCAACCATTGGGAATGGATTGGTAAACTTAAGCACTTGCTTCCTCTTCCATCCTTCCCTGTTTTCTTTTCTACTCTAGCCTAAAGCAGCAGACAGCAGCTGGGTCCAGGATGTGTGACAGACCATGTATGACATCAGGGACTGACATAACCAGGAATCTTTCAGGTGCTGGAAAGAAGAAAGATGTTCATGAGGCTGCAGAGCAGTGGAAAAGCTAGGTCACAAGAGAGGGAAGAAACCTGAGGGACCCAGAAAATAACAGCATCGCGGCTGGCAGACTGGCACACTTATAAACATTTAATGTGTATAGCAGTGCTAGCTCTCTCATCGTACATTTGTGCATACCATTTCAGATCCACCTTGCATCTTGGGCATTGTAGCCAAATCTGTGTAAAATCATACAACAATAACCCACTACAACTTCGCTGACAGAAGCATTTTTGGGGTCCATATGCAGATTTTGCAGATTGAAGGCCACTGTGATACTGATGGCCTCAGCAATGAGGCTAGCTCAAAGAATTACTATTACACTGCCACATTAGATCTCTAGGCTGCCAAATCTCAACATCTGACTGATATCACTGTGTAGATAAGATAGTGTTACATGACACAGCACAGCACGAGATAGATATAGACTGTGACAATGCATGTGCACATCCTGCTAACGCTTATGATTATTGCCATGGGCAAGATGACGTCAGGAAGCTCAGATATTGTGTATTCAGTACAACCCACTATATATGCAGATACTGGTCCCTAATGAGGAAAGGCACATAGGTGAGTGGATGTATTACTTTCTGATTAGCCTCAGAACTCTATAGGACACATCAAATAGTTTTTGCACCATAGTGACACAAACCACTCAATAACATGGATTCAGACATCAGGTTTACCCATTCTAAAGTAACAGCCCACCAGGTGACCAGAACTGGATGCAGTGAGGCTCAGAGGGCAGTTGGCCTCTTAACAAAAGATGTACTGACACAACCGGGAAAGTGACAGCTCTTGACTCAGTCCTGAAAACATCCCTACTCATGCAGCTGTCCTGGATCTTCTGGCAATTTCTGCCTTGCTCACCTAAGCCAAAACCTCTCCTCAATGAGGGTTTAACTGGAGTTTGACCTGGACCTGTAAGGAAGTGCAAACAGCTTTCCAGACAGACAAACTTCTGAAAGCAAGGATGACAGAAAATCTAAGATCCAAACTCCAACCCGATCATCGTAGACATCCTTGTTCCATGCCGTATAACACAGATGGCCTTGAAGCAGTCCTAGTTAAATGCAAGCAGTCAAGAACTAGGTGCAACACAACAGTGAATCCACTTTGCAAGACATGCTGAAGGGTTATAGTTTATATAAGACCCTTATATAAATTACGCATGCTGGTGCAGCTTTTAGGGATGCAATAGATGAAGAGTCTCCTCACTCCAGCAGCCTGCATTGCCAAGAAATTTAGGAATAGGTTTCCTATGCTAAAGCACAGTTGCTGACTTGTAGTATAGAGGTGAGCCGTTAATCTGGAAGTGTACTGGTTTGGGCTAGCACAGAGTTAATTTTCTTCATAGTAGCTTGTACAGAGCTACATTTTAGATTTGTGCTGGAAACAGTGTTGCTAACACCGGGATGTGCTATTAGTTATTGCTAATTGGAGCTAATAGAGTCAAGGCCTTTTCTGCTTCTCACCCCACCAGCCAGCAGGCTGGGTGTGAACAGGAAGCTGGGAGGAGACACACTTGGGATGGCTTGACCCCAACTGACCCAAGGGATATTCCGCACCATATGATGTAATGCTCAGTATATAAAGCTGGGGGAAGAAGGAGGAAGGGGGGGATGCCCACAGCAATGGGATTTGTCTTCCCAAGTAACCATTAATGTGTGATGGAGCCCTGTTGTCCTGGAGATGGCTGAACCCCCACCTGCCCATGGGAAGCGGTGAATGAATTCCTTGTCTTGCTTTGCCTGCATGCACAGCTTTTGATTTACCTGTTAAACTGTCCTTGTCTCAACCCAGGAGTTTTCTCACTTTAACCTTTCTGATTCTCTCTACCACCCCACCGAGGTGGATGTCAGCAACTGGCTGTTGGTGCTTACTTGCTGGCTGGGGTTAAACCACAACAGGAAGAAGCCCAGGGCTCCACAGTCAGACTGCACCATTTAGCCAATGCATTTATAGCACAGACACAACCCTCCACAGAGGACTGTACTTAGCACTAACACCTCCCTCAGCTTCTAATACATGTGTTTAACTTAGGAACAGGCAGACCAAAAGGAGCACCTGCCATTAAGCATCTACGTCCTTGGCCTCATCTCCCTCCCAGCATAATTCAGGGTTCAGCTACAACACATCTAAAAATCGTTCAAGAAAAACACAACAGTGGGATCTGTCCTGCCAAGATAGGGGAAAGGGAAGACGGATCCAGATGGTGACACGGGTCATTGACAATACATTTTTCAGAAGACTCTGAATATCCCATGCCAAAAAGGAACAGAACAGAGGCTCTCAAAGAAACGTCTCAGGTTTTGAGTTCACTTCTGGGCTCTCTATTTCTGTTAGGCATATCACCACACTTGACACTGCACTAGAGATGAATATGTCTGTAACAGCTGCACACATCACTACCTGCCGAATGTCATGGTTCTCTATAGAAACATAATTCATCTCAAGTATCATTTTATTGGACAAGAGTGATAACAGCTTTTACTTACATCTACCTAAGAAAAAAAGGCACCACTTCATACTTCAAATACAGAAATGTAATAAACTATCATAACCAAAGCTTTTCATGATGCTTAAAATGTACTATTTTTTATGTTTATTTTCATCTTCCAGAAGCTTCCTTCTGAATGCTCCTCAACCTGCCCCCGGTGTAGAAACTCGGGGAGTGAACAAAGTCTATTTTAGACTGAAACTAAGCTCCAGCCTGAAACACAAGACTTCAGCAAAAAACACACTGATTTCTACCAGATGAATTGAAAAACAGATAAAAAGTAGGTTTGGAAGCAGCTGGAAGTCTGACACCATACTTTTTTCTTGCTTCCACACCTACTACTTTTCTTTGCAGGTGGCATACAAAGGATGCTCTCTCTTGCCTTTCTGGTCATAAGCCTTCCAGGAACATGTGCCAAAGGTAATACTAGGTCACTGGGCTATCACTTGAACCTCCTAATGTGGTACTTCAAAAGAACCAACAGCAAAACATCACGCCTTCCCTTCCAACACACACAAACCTCCACATGGAAGGTGGGATAAGTATGACCTTACCTCATTCAATGCCAACATTTTCATACCAATTCCTTTGTCTTATTTCTGTGGGACAAAGCTTAAGACTCATGCAAGGCAAAATCCTCCCTTCTTACAAAGTATGAAATGGAGAGCACAAAAAGCACCCTTCAGAATGAGAGGAGGCATGCTCCAAGTTCTCTTCAGGTGAGAAGGGCAATTGGGAAATACCACACTACTTTGGTAATGAGATGTTTAAACCTATTTTCACTGAAGTAACAGGAACATAATTTCCTTCTAAAATTTCAGCCTTCTTTCAAGTGGGCAGGCTTCAGAAGTTACTGTGGAGAGTGTAGAAAGAAGAAATAAGGTGTTCAGAAACCAGGAAGGGATCTGATAACCAGACATCATAGCCGCTATTTTCATAGCTGGCCTAGAACAAGAGACTTTCAGCATTTATGAGAGAAGGTGTAAGACTAGATTTCTTTTTCCATCTGTGTTCCATCACTTAGTCCTAGATGTAGGATATCTGATGCACCAAGACAATTCTTTGTCATAGCCACCGCAAACTTCACCAGATGCCTAAACCAGACAGGCAAACTTCAAACACTATGAATTGTAAAGATGCAGGCAGTTTTGCCTGTGTTGCACAGACAGGCAGGGGACATAAGCCAATATGGCAAGAGTGAGAGCTTAGGGTACAAAGAAAATGGAAAGACAGCAGGAAAAAGAAAAACCAGAAACAATTTGGGAAGAATAACTGGAAGGCAAGGTAAGAGAGCCCTTTCTGTAGGTAAAGTCTTGGCTAGGGAGAAGAAACATTTCACTTCCAGTCTTCAGTCACTTCCGAGACCACGAGACCAAACACAGCAGCTTTCACTGTGATGTAGCACTTTCCACGGCTGAAGGCACACTCCAACCTCTTCCCATTAAATTCAAGCCTTTTACTTATGCAATTCCACTAAATCCCCACTAAAGGCTAACTTTCTCTGCTACATTTCTGCAGCCTTTCCCCCCATTAACACCTTCAGTGGCAGGACACGTGTTCTTTTTTGACAGAAGTTCACAAAGCCTGTACATTAATGCAGCTGAGAGGCTAAAAGACTCTCAGCTAAAAACTCATCTTGCTCAGCTAAGATTGAGTACTTTCTTAAATGTGTAAGTTTGTATAAATTATGACCTAAGCAAATATTAGAAGATTAATATTCAAGACACTGTAGATTAATTAGAATCTGGGTATTTAAGACAGCTTCCCAAACATTCACACTTTTCTTTTGAATGACACTTCCACTTCTGGAAAGAATCTCTCTAAAGGCATATACCATGAGAGTATACATATAAACCCTTCTCTGGAAGCAATGCCCTAGAACCAATTTCTATCATTTCACTGAGTAACACTTAAGCATAGGACAGTAGATGCAAGTAAACTATTTAAATATCAAGGATGTGGTTCAGTTTCATTTATAATTACTAGGGTAAGCATTTCCTTCTGTTAATTTAGTATTCCTTCCAACAGAGCAAGGAAAGCATCCAATGAAAAGCTGCACATATAACTTGTTAAATGCATTGATGTATTTTAAGTAAGCGCTTATGTATTTATAGACGTAATTCTCTAGAAACTGGCATTTCCTCTTACTGTCTTAAGCTGCTTCCCAGCGTAAGTGGAAGGTCTCACTGATTATGTGCGTGGCCCAGGATATATTAAAGTAGAATCAAGTGAGCCTCCAGTGAAGGCAAGCTCTCAAATATCAATTTTGCTAGCATGGGAACACAGCACTCTCCTTGGTGACAGAGAGGGCAACTGCACCCTGCAGGGAAGCAACTATCTTGAATCTAAGATTTTAGGTTGATGCATGCCAGTATCTTTAGAAGCAGCATTGACAGACAGTAGCTGGAGGGGTGAGCAGCTGGTGTCTGTTCTTCAGAAAATAGGTAAGACAATAGCACAAAAAGACATCAAACCAGGGAATAAGAGCATCTAAAGCTTAATCGACTATGCTGTGAATCTCAATGCATTTTTATTATTCCACGAGTCAAAAGAAGTGCTCAGAAAAGCTACAGAGGAACATTTCTTGCCGTACTTTCTCACCCAGCACAGCAAACAATACACAATAGGGATACTATAAACTAAATAACTTTGCACAGAAATTCCATCAACTCAGCCATGTGCCTATTTTAATGTTTCTATAACCAATTCACACAAGAAGTTTCACTGAGTGAACCTCTAAAGAATAAAGGGGGAAAAAAATTTCATCACGAGACAATGCCATGGACAATAACATGCCAGCAGTACAGCTTTTTAATTGGCATGATGCAATGTTTCTTTCCAAACTAATTCATCAAATCCCAATAAAGGATCGCACAATTTGCAAGATATGAGCTACTCTTTCCATTTTAGGTTTTCAGGGTTTCAGAAATACCAGTTTCAACTTCTACAACATCACTAAGGCTCTCCATTCCACTGCAGAATTAATCTCTTTGCCTCAAAGCATGATGTTGCAGTCTTCCTCATGTAAGTAAACTATGTAAAAGTAAAGCTGGACAGTTAAGCAGTGAAGACTGAGACTACGATAACTAATCATGGAACTTGTCTGGACTAACTTCTGTACTTTGATTGCAGGACTGAGAGGTGGTCTGAGCCAAGAAGTGTATGGATAGCCCTAAAGAAAAGCTGATCATCTTGAATGCAACTCCTCAAGGACATAATTCACATGTCCTCACCTGAAACCTACCAAGCAACTCATAACTGACACTTATGTGAATATGAAGACAAACCACCTCATGCATTATACATCTCACCAGTAGTCGCTTACCTGCAGTACTTCAGTAACACTATCTTATTTTAGTACACTCTCTTAATGGTCTCCTGAACTCTGAAGTCACCATCCAGATCACAAACAATTGATTGCTCTGGTGGTAATTTTTGAGGTGAAGTTTAAGGGAGGTATTTTACACAGAAGATAAATTACTAAGTACTTACTGGTAGTATACTTGAATGCATTTTCTCCCATTGATAGTCTCCCTCAAACCCAAAAAAACTATAAAGGCAGCCAAGTTTTAGTTCCATCCAAGTTGCCTGAGCATAAGAAGGGAAAGCAACAGGGAGGACAATTTCACACCACCCACCCACAGGCACTTAGCTTAGCTGAAGCTCCTTCACCTCCCTTACAATCAACACACAGAGAAAAGCTCCTTGAAAGGGTAATTCAGATCAAATAATGCTAAAGCACTTGAAAGTGTGATTTGTATCAGGGATCCGCCTCAGCCTTCTCCACTGAAGAGAAGGACTAGTGGATTAGCCAGTTACAGTAGATACCTAAAGGTAGATGGGAAAATGTCACTCCAACTTCCAAATCAAACCTTAAGAAGGTCTGTCTGAGATGTGCTGTTAGGATGTAAAAAGCAGGCAGCTATAGCATCCTCATTGCCCCTTCCAATTAAGGTGTGGGGGGAAAAAAGCCAGGGTATGTTTTAAATTTGGGGGCAGTCTACAACTATGTTCACTGTTTTACTTCAAAGAAAAGAAAACCTACTAGTAACAACACTTAACAGGTTAGTTTGTTAGTGAGAGTGAGAATACCTAGCTTTATAAAGTTTAGATTATGACAGAGCTTCAATTACCAGAGTTAACACATTGCACAGGGTAGAAATGAAGTATCAGATTAAACCTGTCAGCAAGTATGTTGTTCCCTATGTTCTGCAAAGCACTTTGTATTCAGCAGAGGTGCAAGAGCAACCTTTGCATGTTTTCTAAACACACAGTGCGTTCAAACAATTCAAATAAAGGCAAAGTTAAACCCCTCTAAGTTTGCCCAACTTGCCCCAATATCACACACAATTAGAACTGTGAATAAGAAGCAGTACTAAAGCACCAACTTATTTTCAGGTGGTTAGCAAAACCTTTAACTTTCACTAAGAACTCAAAAGATTAACCACAACCTATCCATAGTGAGGTCTCATAAAGACTGAAAAACCTCTCATTTTTAAAAACATAGGAGACAGTTATGCATATTTGTTGTAAATGTTTTAATAGAGTCCAAGTTCAAGCCATGGTAATAAATGATCAACACACTAGAATTCATATCAAAGATACCCTTAGCCATCACTATAAATATACCAGCAATTTTAATTAATTCACAGTAACGGATTTGTGGGTTTGCTTTTCACAGCAATTCAAAATACACAGGAAAAATCTCAGAAGTTCACCTAAAAATTGTTAGCATCAAGCAGCACAATACTATACTGTAAAAAAAAACTATCTTATCAATGTAAGGAAGTGGCAATTACATATTCTTGCCTTTCTTAGATAAATATGCAGGATTTTTTACCATTCAAACAGAAGCCCTTAGTATTACACATACAAGTTTCACATATTCAGAACACGGAAAATACAAGTCCATCACTGATCTGTCTTCACAAACCAGAAAATCCACCTCTTTCAAGGGTGCCTTGCGAATAATAACCTTTAAGCATGAGCAGAAATGCAGACACTCGGTTCTTCAGCCCAAATTCAGGTGCCCTCCAAACACTGTGAACTAGTGGTTTTCCATCCAGCTGTGCGAAAGCAGCAGCATCCTACTGATGGGGTCAAACCCCACTGCTGTTCTCAGCGGCCAAGGCTAGACTTCTTCTGCAGAAGTAGGAGGAGAAGGAATTGTTGCCACCTCAGCAGCATGCAATCCCGGGAAAACAAAGGGGATTCCCATTGTCATTGTCTTCATCGGCAGCTGATCATCACCAGCACTAGCAAGGCAGTAGCTTGCGCAGTTATCTCCACAGCGGGCAATGTCACAACCCGACCAACAGCACAAACTACTACCTCAGCCAGGGCCCTGGTGCACCCTACCCCTTCTGAAAGGGGGAAACAAGCAGGCAGACAACACAGCAACAATCAACGAAATTAGAGGGAAAACCAGCAGAGAGATAAAAGGGCTCTGGGGTCTTTTGATGATCCTCTTGTCTCCTTTATCTGCTGCAGACATCAACCAGACTCCTCTTGCCTGACTGTGAAAAGCAAAGGGAAACCCCGCCCAGCTCCCTCCCCAGCTTTGCCCTTTTCCTTGCATGACCTGAAACCGACGGGAAGAGAGCTTCATTTATCAGATACATTACAGACCCCAGCTGGTACAGTAAAGATCACGTTTAATTTCAAACAGCCACAGTTCCGCAAGCCTGTAACAGATGGGGCGGGGAGGAGAAGGAGAGAGGGAGGGAAGAAAGGAGAGAAACGGCGGGGGTGTGTGGGGGGAGAAGCAGAGCAGACAGGCACCCCCACACGTACACACACACACATACACACACCCCGACCCCCCAAGCCCACCTCAGCAACCCAGGACCTGCCTCCACCGCGCCGCCCTGCCCTGCAGCACGGCGGCCGCGCCAGCCCCGGCCCCGGGTGTCGGCGGGCAGCCCGTGGAGGACATGGGCTCGGGGTAGCGAGGCTGCGGCCGCCGCCAGCCCGCCCGTCCGCCCGCAGCTGACCTCCCGCCGCCCGCGGGCCCCGGCAGGCCGGTCCGCCCGCTCCCCGGGGAGGCGATGGGCCAGCTCCGCTCGCCCGAGGACCGGCCATGCCGCCGCGAAGGGGCCGGGAAAGGACCCCCCGCCCCGGCCGCCCCTGCAGGGAGTCCCTGCGGCCGCTCCCGGCGGGGAGGAGCGAGCCGAGCCCTCAGGCGAGGGCGCCGGGGCGCAGCCCGGGGGTTAGGGAGGGGGAAGCGCTCGCCTTAGCCAGGGCCGCAGACAAAGGAGGCGGCGGGCGGGCGGTGTGGCCCCGCTGCCGCCGCGGCTCCGTCCCTCGCCGCCGCTGCCACCGCCGCCTGTGTGTCCGGCTGAACCATAGAGATCATTTAAGGCGGGGGGAGAGAGGGGCTCATCCGCTGCCCACGTGACTGGACATGTCACTCACCCGGCCGGCGCCATCTTGGAGAGGGAGGGGGAACGCTGCCCCCAGCTAGTATTCAAGATGGCGCGGGGTGGCGGGAGGCCGCTATTCACAGAGGGGCGCTGCGCCGCTCCGCTGCGGCTCTCCCTTCGCTTGCCGCCGGGCTGCGCAGGGGGCGTTGCGCTCCGCAGGGGGGATGGCGGGAGGGGCACAATCTCCCGCTCTCGATCCGGGACTCCCTGGCAGCCGCGGCCGGTGCGGGGCCCGCAGGCGGGGATGGGGGGGGAAGCACCACAGAGGCGCCATGAAGTGAGGCCTTTTCGCTGGGAGCAGAGCAGCGCGGCCCAGCGCCGGGCTCCCGGTGTGAGGGGAGCCGGGCCCCCGGTGTGAGGGGAGCCGGGCCGGGCCAGGCTCCGGGCGCTGACAGGGTGGCACGGAGGGGTCCGTGTGCTTTCCGGTTCCATGGGCTGGGTGTCCGCAGCGTGTAGCCCGCCGTGTCTGCAGGGTGACGGTGTGAGCGCGGGGCTAATGGCACCGCCGCGCTGTGGGAACGGCCAAGAGGGCACGGGCTTGGAAAGCAGCAAACACTGAAGCGTTGGCGGTGGCTTTAAGTTGTAAAAGGAATTCGTTTGGCACGACCAGGTTTGTATGTGCACATACGTACAAGTAGAAAACGTGGAAGCTCATTAGTTTCTAAATGGAGTGGATCCCAGGAGGATAACTCCATACTGATCGCAAAGACAGACTGAGGCTCATTAGAAGTCACAGAACTAAGAGGCACTAACTTTTTTATCGTTCCTTTTGGCGGCCCTCACCAATATATCTTACCAACCAATGCACTGAAAAAAGCCAGCCACTGCTACACAAAAGGAATTGGACTGCAAGAGTTAACACCGGTTTACAATGACTGTATAACATTGGTGATGCAGAATATGGAAATAACCCAGCTTAGAGCCAGACCCCAAATGAAACACAATAGTGCTGGAGTTCCCAGAATAAAACTATGTACCAGTATGGGGAAACAACAAAATACAATGCCTACAGGGACAACTTGCAATAAATGGGTAGTTGACAAGTCACACTAGGAAGCAGCCAAAACATTGCCACCTTAGAGACAAAATACTTCCTGATTGTGTAGTTCTCAGTTTTTACAGTTGTTACCTATATTAGGCATCATGCATGTCCTTTAAACCACACCAAGGCACAATCAGATCACTAATTGCCCGTTTAAAAGACATTTAAACCCAGCAATATTCTGTTGGAGAAAAAGTGCCAAGAGTTACGCTTATAAAATACATGTGGTTTTGATACTGACAAGTTAAAGAACACTACAGCTGAGAAAATGGAAACATCCAGTAACTCAAGAGACCTCTGCTTCTGGTTCTGGAAGGGGCTGCTTGATCTCCTTCAGACCACGCTCAATTCTTGCCTTCCTTGATCTCCTTCAGACCACTCTCAGTTCTTGCTTTCCTCAGTAAAGCAGTGTGATACTGTTTCTCACAGGACAGTAAGACTTAATTGTTCTGCTATTCGAGGTCAGCTCAGGCGAGGCAAAGTATTACAAAGAGATAGATACATCAAGGGGAATGTATGCTCTATTCCTGCTCGGTTAAGTTGGCATACGCATCAAACCTCGTTCTGAAAAAGAAACACGGTCTAAAATGGGGGAAAGCTTTAGTGTTGTGTTTTGGGGGTTTTTTTGGTGGTGTGTTTGGTTTTGGTGGGTTTTTTTGGGGGGGTTGTTGTTTTGGGGTTTTTTGGTTGGTTTTTTTTTAAGGAGCAAAAGCTGTATCTTTTTACCTTGTTTTCCTGTAAGAAATTTCAAATAGACTAATTAAGATTATATTACAAAAGGTGGTAATGGTGTAATAAGAATACTTAGAATATTGAACTTCAGTTTATAATATAAAGCAGCTTTTACACAAGACTATAAGTATTTCATGTCTCAGTGACTTGTCTTCCTGAAATAAGGTCTCTTATATTCATTAATTAACAAACTGAAACCCATCCTAACATTGTGAGTACGGTCTTGGACAAGGAGTTTGCAAGTTCGGTATGAGGAAAATCAGCACTTCTGGGTGAAAGTAAAATGTAAATTTAAACAACATCATTGGGATGATGAATTTAATTATTTCTAAGAAGGGCCAGATAAATAACAATAGAATACAGTTATCTCTTAGAAGTTTAGTAAATTTATTAAATGGACTTTTGGTAGTCTACCATGTATAGGTAGAAACTGTATTTTTAACTTGTTAACCAGGTATGACTAAAACCTAACAGTGGATATTCAGCATACATCACAATTCATTATGTGGCAAATCAGAACACCTGTACTTTCTTTTCAGATTTGTATGTATCTGAAAACTTCAAGTCAAAGAAGTTTAATTAAAGGAGATCCTGGAAAGCTGTGAAAAAGGAACTAAAACATTAGGAAATATGGGAGGCTGCAAATGGACTCAGGTACCAATCAGGTACCAGACCCTAGTGTTTGTTGGAGCCACCCACCTTCCTGATTCCCTCATACTGTCCTACACCCTGTAATACAAAGCTCAGAAAGACTTTCAGGATTGACAGTAGTAGATTGAGCAGTAGTTAAACATTATACAAAAACCAAACAGTAAAGTTCTCTGATAGAGTATGAAAGTGTAGCAGGGCTGGAAAGGTTTAGTTCAGTTTACTGAGTTTGTGAATACAGTCATGTCATGTACTTAACCAAATGGCAGAGCCTATGGAAAACCAAGACAGATCAGTAGCAAGGAGAATTTAAAGTTCAAAAAGAGCTCTATTTTTTACACTGACAGTAACTATTGAGCTTTTAAGTGTTCATCTAAGTTTTTAGACTAATGCAATGACTATAAGGAAGTCATCGCATGTTGTCCCCTGCAGGGACAGGATACAACAAATAAATACTTGAATACCATCTTGACAAGGGGAAAAAAACCCCAGCCACAGCTGTGTAGAAAACCAAAAAGCATGCAAGCAAACAAACAAAACACAAAGAAAATGCTCTCAGGGGAGCTCAAAAAAGCTATCACACCATTGACACACTGCAATAGCATAGTTGCATTTACTGTGGCTGCTGCCTGCCTGAACCACTGACAGAGATACATCTGCCCCATTTTGATATGTCTAAAGTAACTGAAAAAACCCCACAGAACACCAGATGCTTAAGCCGAATGTAGTTGTCCTGTGCCCCTGTAGCAAGAACTAGTGCTTCACATGGCAACTTACGTGACCTCTTTTAGGATGGAATGGGTCTCCTGCCAGGCCTGCCTGTTTGTTGTCTCTGACTGCAAATGAAAGCCAGACTAGTTAATCCTGGGGTAGATCTCAACATTTTAGTTACCTAAATCTCAGAAGAGGAATCCAGCTTGTGCCTCTCTCAGGCTCTCAGTCCATACTGCTTCTCACAAGTTTGACTACAGGAGGAATAACTTCTGTCAAAAATTACTTGTTTTTAATGATGATCCAAATAAGGAGGGAGCTATGTTTTAAACCCTATTTTCATCTGTATTTCTCATAAAAGATTATTTATAACTTCATTAGCAATTGTTTAAATGTTTGCACTTAAATACAGGCATTGCACTGAGATTAGCACCTGTTATGACTAGGGAATACACTTCACAAAATTAACAATTCTATACCTTATTAGATGCTAAATGGTTACATTTTATCTCAAAATAGTTAAGTATATTTTTTTAACACTTCATTAGCTTGCATAGAACTCTTTGTAAGCAAAGCAGAATATGAAAAATGGCATTCAAAATAATCCTTAGACTGATCTGTTTTAAATGTATTGGATACATTAATGAAATACATATTAAAAAAGAGGATAGAACTGATAGTTTCTCGCTTGCACTGCCTTCAGCTTTAAACAGAGTTGATTTTACCTTCACAGATGTATCCTATGTATGGAAGAGGAAAAAAATCCCAAGCTTTTTTGCTTCCTGATGTTTCCAAGTTTGAACTAGTTATTGGAATTGAGCTAGTTAAAGTAAAATTGAACTGCAAGCTACTGCTATCAGACTGTGGGGTTTAGCACTGAAAAAAAGCTTGCTTCCTGATTCTTTACGGAGAGGAAGGTGTTTTGTGCTACTCCATCATTTCAGTGCATTCTCTTTAAGACTTTGGCAACACATAACTGCTTAAAATGTTAAGAGATTATAGTGCATACAGCTAAAACAGAGGTTACTGATTTCATATTTTCAGGGAAAATATTTAATTTAATCAGTCTCTTCTAAAATAAACGTTTACTTTTCCTCATTTGTTCTAGGGCACCACTTTGTGCAGATGCTGGGGCTCATTTTAATGGTAAGGTAGTACCACATTATGCTACAACACTAAGCCCTGAGGCACAAACAGATTTTCAGTAAGCAGATCTGCAAGTAATAGTTGTGATGTACTCCAGAAACCAGTTCTTCGTACGTGTACATGCCAGCAGTACTATGCACATAATATTCATGTCCCCTTCCAAGTTTTCTCATGAGAGAGGTTGATCAAACCCAGACTGCTCTCTTTGCTTTTTAAAGATACTCTGTTGGTGGCAATCTGGGTTTGGGTGCCATCTTTCTATGGAGCATCTCAGTCCCTCCTCTCATGACCAGGCATAAGTTTGCTATGTGATGTGATGGGGGAAAGACGTGTGAGTCTGCTGGCCCGGAAAGAAGCCAGAAACATAAGCAATTTCTTGGCAACTTCAGTATTTCCAAGTAAGAAATAGTTAACATTAAAAACAAAAGACCAGGCAATGTCAAGTTTCAAGTTACCAACAGTCTCTCATCCTCACAAGCCTTTGCAGTCTTGAAGCTGTCAACCTCAGAAATACCACTGGTCATGGAGACTCATGCCAGGTTTAAGGCAGATATTCTGTACACAGCAGCAGTTACCAAGTTTGAAGATTGGAGTCTTCAATAACAAAACTGCAAAGGGATTTTCTTTCTTATTTATCTATTGGCAATCCCTTCTGAAAACAAGAGACCAAAAAACCCTAAACACCATTCAACTGATGGGCAGTATAGGCTGAAGCCTTTGAATATGTTTCAACAGTGCAGCATTTTTGATTAGAGGAAAAGATGGTAGCTGTAGTTAACTCGTTCTTTCTGTAAGGTACATGTTTCAGGTGAAAATAGGATTACACTGCTGACAAACAAGATTCCTTAAGAAGTGCTGGACCACCAGTGAGAATAAACACATGGAGAGAAAAGCATATCATACTGATTTGTAAAATAAGCTTATCTGCCAATTCCTCTAAGCATATATAGTAAATTAGAGCGATAAATACTCTCATGGCTTGCTAATGTAATGCTGCAGTTAGCACAGCAAATACACAGGTACCTTATCCTTTTAATAGAATCTGTTTCATAATCAGGACAAATGCTTAAATAAGGAGCTCAGAAATAGAAGGATCAGTTTTTAGCATGTTGCTGTCTGATAGGACACATGGTTATTACACTCTGAATCAGGAAAGTGGATGCTAACTAATGCACTGTAGGTCATCTTATTTGATGTATTCCACAATGCAACACAAACCCCCTGTTCTGTTGGCAATACCACTCAGTACTATTTCTATTGCAATAATTTCCTCCTGTGTTTAACATACAGCTTAATTCTTTAAGGTATAACATACATTGTTACCTGAAATATTTTAAAACAGTGTGAGTAGAGATCAGGTGTTTGTGTAACTGAAATACAAGGATTTATGTACTGAAATGAAGTTTTGACTGGATGGCTCAAAGACAATTAGACAATCATTGTATATATTAGATGTTATAATATCAGATTATGGATTATGCACAAAAATGTATCAGTTGAGAAGGTTGATATAAAATTTTAATTTTTCATTGCTTAAAAGATGTTAACAACTTGTTTCATATTCTCATTATTAGAAACTGTTGCAAAACATGTTTTCAGATCTAGTTCTTGGTGGTGGTACATGACAGCTGTTTGCACTGACAGCCATTTTAACACTGGAGCAATTTACTAAAGAAAACCATCAAAACAGTTGTGAAATTCAAGTCTTCAAGAAAGTTGGCAAAACTAAATGCAAAAGCCAACTGCTGCTTAACAGCAGCATCTCACAGTCATCTTTAGGAACTGCATCCTCGTTTTTGGGAAACCACTTTGCCAGTTGAGATGTTAGAGTTACAAGTATGCTAGAGAACAGGATTATAATACACCTGTCAATTTGCTACCGATATAGTAGGCACGCTCCTTTATCCTGCTGCATTCAGGGAAGCTACACGTATAACCCCGATCTGCACACTCTGACTTGATCAACTAATACTTGCTTTTAGGGCCTTCTTTGCTTGGCTAGACTGTTTCCTGGGTTTGCTTATTGAAGAGTCACATGAATCAGTGCCCAAAGCCTTACTAAAACCAAGGTTTAGCAACTAGTTCTTATCCCCATCCAAAAGATCTGTCATTTTGTCATAAAAGGAAATTAGACTGGGTTCATGTGACTTGATCATAGCAAATACTTATCAGTTGTTAAGCATGTCATGGATATCTTGCTGATGCTAACAGCAGATTTTAATTTTGCCTTGTCAGGAAAACAAAAAGAGAATAGATGTTAGGTCAGTTGATGTAAAGTTTCCATCTTCTCCTCCAGTTTGTCCTTAAGAAGTTAAAAACTGTTTCTGCTTTCCTTCAGTCACCTGGTACTTCTCTTGATTTACGTTAGCTTTCAAAGATGATCTTAAAATGCTGAAGTCCTCAGATTAGTTCTTAAAGTACCAGGAACAAATTCTTCAGACCCAGTCAATTTGATAACATGTAGCTCTTGTCTATCCTGTTTGTTTTTTCTAGGTAAGCTGCTTCAGTCTTTGTCACTCATACCACTTGTATGAGCTATACACCAGCAACTGACTTTTGACTTTTTGCATCAGTTAATCATTATAACAACCAAAAAATTCAATATACAAATTGATAATCTGAACCAAACCCAGTCACTTGTGTTAATAGCTGTCCTCGTTTAAGTAGTCGGCACTTTCGTTAATAAAAATCTTTTACGAGTTGTATGCTTGTTCTGTCAGTTAGCAGTTATGCCTCATCTACTTTTATCCTTATATCTTAACCTGCTCTTAATTTCCACCTTCCATGTGTCTGAAGTCAATGCAATTCCTCATTTAACTGAGTTGATTCTTATTACAGCTAGTCTCCTCCTGTACTGGGACGTACTTACAGTCATGACCTGCACATCTCTAGGGAACTGTCTTATTTCCTCAGTTTCTCTCTTACAGAAGACAAGTCTGAAGTGAGATCTTACCTATCAATTTTCTGTGGTCTGCCTTCTTGAAGTTGAATGATTTTTATTTTGATGTTCTCCCTCTACTGTAAGAATCGTTAATATTTAATTCCACTTTCTTACACAGGTTGTTTTAAAGCATCCAGATTTCTTCCTCACTTGCTGCTGATGTAGTCATTCTTGATCCCACCAACTGGTTCCTAGACGATGTAGCACTCTCTCTCCTAAATTAGCAGTCAGATACTTTGGATATGACATAAATCTGAACACTACAAGTCAGCAAGGAAACAAGGTATACATTTGATGAGTTCTTAAAATATGACAGAACCTTCATGTGAAGAAGGTATTATCCAGGAAGTATGTTTATATGCTGGTGCACAGGTCCTACTGAAGTACTCTGTTTGAGAAGCTGTTTCCTGAGACTTGAGATAAACTAAATACCGTACTGACCTTAGTCACTAAATTTATTCATAACCTGCAGCCAGGAAAAACTTTCCATATCCTGTTAGCCTTATAATAGCCAGAGTTATTTAGTAAGCTGCAGGAGTGAGTGAAGTCCCAAGCAGTTTTCATACCTACCTAAGCATTTTTACCTAAAGATGCTAGAGGTGAAAATTCTGAATCTCACCTGCATGTACAAATACCATTCGTTAAGAGAAATTTGTTGTGTATCAAACCAGACTGCTCATAATGTACAGCATACATTATCTTAGAATATTTTATCAATAGAACTATAAGGCATTCCTGAGAATTCTTAAAGCAACACAATCCCAGTTTGCTAAACTAAGGGGGGAGGAAAATGTCACTCATTAGTACCACACAAGCCACATTTTTGTGAGCCAATTCCTTCACAACTATACATATACTATTCACATGTACACAGGCTATAACATTTTGGGATACTCCCCCTTTGAGATGTGACATGGAGAACAGGAACAGAATGAAAGATTAGAATAGATGGACAGAAAATACACGCAGTATATTTTATTTCCTGATATTTCTGCACCCCTGGTAAGTAGGGGCATTTCTGCTAAGGGTAATTTCCATTGCAAATTTGATTTTAAGAAAGCCATTCTCATACAGTCAGAGTTTTTAGCATTGGCTTGTCATGTTCTTTACTGGGAGCAGAGCCGTGCTCTTGGAGAGCCCGGAAATTCTGAGTATTGCATAAAATTAGCTCAAGTTTAGACCCCTCAGGTTCTCATCCTTTAATTAGTTGTGTTACTTTTTAAATTATTTTCTTTTTAAGCTAAATTTTTAGAATACTGCAGCCTCTAGTGAAGCATTTTTAACTATTTTTTTCCATTACCTGTTCTTTCCATATCTGTTTACAACCAGTTCTTAGTACTCGCTGTGACAAGGCTGCTTCAAAACTTGGCTTTTCATATTGGTAACACTGAATGGTAACAGCCATGTTCTTAAATGTTTCTAAAGAACCTGAGATGTTAAAATAAACCTAAAAAACTCGATTGGAATAACAAAATGTGTATATTCAAAACAGTTTTCTATAATGGAAAACAACTATATTAATCCTTAGGTGACTTCAAAGAACAGAAAGAGGAAATAATGATTTTATTTTCTGTATGTCCCTGCTTCTTAGTGGCAGAAGTTCATCATAGGACTGTTCTCTAGAGCTCAAGCAACACTCATGACTGGGGAATAACTGACTGCTTTCTTGCTAAATAAAGAAAAAAACCCAAACAAACATAAAAAAACCCCAAACCAAACCACCACTTATCTTCAAATTTAGCTAAAAACCAGACCAAAACAAAAATCAAGGAGAAACCAGCAACTGCCTGGTTACAATGAATTCTTGCATATGTGCACAGCTCATGAAGTCCTGATCTGAACAGTAACATAAAGCAATCTCAAAGAAACAAAGAATTCTATAGTGGTACATTAGGAACAAGTGAAAATGGTCTCAAAGTCCAAAGGAATAGCACATACTCCTTTTCAACAGACAGATAACATTCATGCTTCAGTTGGGCTTTTTTTACTTCATTGCTGACACAGGTGTCAAGCAGTAACAATTCACTCTGCTTCCCCAGTAAATGTTTAGTCTCCCACTAGACATCCACTTACACAGGATAAATAACTACTACAGGAGCCATAACTGCTTGCATAAACAAAAGTGTTAACTTCATGGACCTCGCTTTCATGGCCCAATGCCTAAAAAATAGGACTTATGAAAAATTTATTCTACATGATTGTTGAAGCTAACTTTATAAACGGCAAATATTAATATTTCTATGCTATTTATTCCTATATAGTTATTTCACCTATAGTAAATTTCCAAAATACTATTTTCAAGAAAAATATACTTATACCAACATAAAATACCTGTATGGACAATATCAAGAACAAGACTAAAAACACATGTTGCAATTTGTTTAGGGTGAAAAAGAGAACAGAAGAACCCCAACTAGAATTGCTAGTTCACATTTTGTTACAGTGAGCAAGGTCTCAATTAAGTTTGTATGAATAGCAGGGCATACAAAATGAACTGTAGATGTAGATCTACATTCTTCTATCAGCACAAGTAAAACTTCAAAAACAAAGGGAGGAGAATGTTATGAGTACAGTGGTATGGAGATATTCATGGCCTGGCTGGATGTGGTTCTGAGCAACCTGATCTAGCTGAAGATGTCCCTGCTCATTGCAGGGTGGTTGGACTAGATGGCCTTTAAAGGTCTCTTCCAACCCAAACTGTTCTATGATTCTATACAGAGGTACTATAGAAAAATGCTTCTGTCTCAGCCACAATATGAAATTATTCTGTTTTTTCTTGCATTATCATGAAGTAAAAAAACCAAAAACCAAAACAAAACCCCCAGCCAAACCGGAAGAGAGAAGAGGGTGACAGCAGAACTCACTGCTGTATGTAAGAACACAGCTGGAACACCCTAGCACTGTCACCATGTAATCTGAAAATACCTTGCCTTAAGAGTTCAAGCCCAGTTACGTGAAGGTCTCCTGTTTGGCCAGAAGAAACAACTCAACCTGGATGAAAAAGCACCCCATCCGCAGGATATGATGGCAAGCTACTGAAGTTTCATAAACGTGCTCCTGTTTGGTCTTGCAAGTAATTTTGACCATGTATTTCATGTAGCTTAATATCCAGTAAAGTTCCACAGATCATCAATAAATCTGGTGGGGAAGCAGGCCCATGTACAAGGGAACAAAATGGATGTCCAGTTAAATAAGCATCTCTGATGATAAGCAAGTAACTGCTGTAGGTTACTTCTAGGATTTAAGACTTACAAAAAAGTTCCCAGCTCAAGGCATCTGTTCCTTTTCTTAATTCAGAGTTACTATGCAATCTTACAATCTTCTGTACATTAAGGCAGTGACCACTGCATTGAGACACAGAAGTTTCCCCAGTAACTCAAATTCTTGATACGAAACTTCTAATAATCTGCAAGACCCTCACATTTTCTCTTTGGATTTCCAATGGATGTCTTTTTTAAAGTCGGAGAGAAGAAGAGAAAACGTGAAGGTTGTGGTTACCTTCAGTAAGTTTGTCTTTTAACTTCCAGCTGACTTATTGCCATACAGTCAGATGTACCCCTTTTCCAGCTGATTTCAGTGACACAATGCAGACCCCAAGCCTGAAAAAGTCCATGTGTTTTGCTTCTCCTGACTAAGCAACCCTATAGACTTGAAAAGAAGTTGGACACAGGCCTACTCAGTAGGTAACATTAAATTCTTCAGGAACAATATCTACCTCGCTAGAAACATGCAATACTGTGAAATTTAAATATTCAAAAATGTTGCTTGTATCAAAGAAGCTGATACTTAGATGCTGGACAGAAATGCACAAAACAGGGAATAATTCTTATTCACAGACAAAATCAGACAACAAAAAACCTCTTTTCTAAACCAAATAGCTTTGGTTTTAGTTCTCAGACTATACAAAATACCAGTAAGCAGTTTGAGTATGGTCAACCACAGTTTGCATGTCCAAAACATGCCTCAAATAGCAGGTATTATTTTGTAGTTAAGAGGAAAGGAAGAAAAATTAGCTCAATTGTTAGTTTATTTCAAAACTCCTTGAAGATTAACATCCACAGGTGGTAGTCTGAGCAATAAAGTCAGGAAAGACTTACACACCCCCATTTCAATACAGATACTGCTGAAGATTTGCTTCATTGGACAGAATGCACCTGTGTTAGCACTGAAAAACCAGTTAGAAACTAATTAGAAACAAACTCACCCAGGTCTATACACCTCTTTCCAGAAATCCTGGTTAAGATAATATATTCTAAACCAAATTAATATCCTTCTTGCCAGTCCTACACTTTGTTTCTTTAATTGCCTCATAGACCTTGACTTTCTTCCACTAATTAGGAGAGCACTTGCCAGGTTTTCATTTTCAGAGTACAGATGATGCTGTTATCTGTGTGTGGGACCCAGTTCTGCCATACACTGGAATTGCTCCTCCAAAGCTATTATTTGACATAAATTCTATTAATGGGAAGGATTTGTTTCCTTAATGTAAACTGTGTTCTCTAAAAACTACCCACCATTGATGAGTAAGTTCCATGCAACTTTGGTCACAGAGAAAAGTGGATTATCTTGAAGTCTCTTTAACACTGACGGTACTCCAGAACAGAAAGCTTTTAAGAAGGACCATAAACTGCAGCCTTCTGGGAGCAAGCTATTCAAAGGTGGGCTTGCATCACACTATTCACACAGGGTATTTTTAACCCTGAGCACTTCATCACACCTTCAACTTGAAGCTCCTACAACCTTTTTATCTATTCACATGTACCAATGTCCCTTTAGCCAGGCAAGTGTAAAGCAAACAGATATAATACCATTTCTTAGGCATGATAATCTCTTTTAATATCTACAAAAGACTTTAAGGAACAAAAACCTAAAGGTATGCTCTGAAATTCTGAAATCCATAGAAAGGCACCTGTCTTCTTTACATTCGGCCTTTGTGCTTTCACATCACACATTAAAAATATGTGAATACAGATGAAACATTATTGAAATCATAATTAAATGAGAATTTAAGTGCTAAGTCACAGACTTTAAAAACAATACTATTAAAAGTGGTTTGCTTCGACTGTGTATTACATGGAAGTGAAACATTTACATTTACTTAATGACAAACTACTGCACTTTTAAATGAGTAACTCTCTTCAAAAATACACTTCTCATGGTTTTGTATCAGACACAGTTTATAATTTAAAGATCAGAACACCTTTTGGGGGTTGAAAAGACATTACAAAACAAAGCACTTAAAAATACTGAACAAAATATTACAGCCACGTATTTCAGATATTTGCAATCACCTTTCCTGGGTCATGAGTCAACGACTGATACTTGCCAAGAAGGTCAAGAGAGGCTGACAAACTTCAAATAAGGTTTATTTTCTTAAAGCAAGGCTGCAACTCCAAAAATAGTTAGAGTTGAGTAGAACAAATGTCTTGGAAACAAATATATTCTGAAGTGAGGTATGGTAGTGTTGAAGTGCTACAGTGGATTTCTGCATATTCAAACTTACTTCAGGTCAACTACTGTGAAGTTTGAGATCGGCAGACTACTGACTGCTTCCTTTGTCATATGACCCTTAGGTAGATGTCCGATGGCCACAGAGAAGATACATTCAATTAAGCAAAAGAACTAACAGCATGATCAGATATGAACAAGCATATCTGGCAAATTAGAAGGCAAACTGTAAGGAAAAATGCAGGCATACAACTTATTCATAATAAACACATTTTAGAGCATTTAACATTATCAACATTTTAAAAATAATTTAAATAATAAATGCAACTATTTTATACAGAACTGTACCATTTATTATACACACAAGTATATCAGTTCCCTTTGTTTACAAAGGCTGGTTACAGATATATGGAATGTTACAGTACTATCTTGCATAAAATTTTAGTACAATTCGTACTTCAAAAAAAGGGTGCAAAACACCAGCCTAATAAATCTGACTGCATTGAAATAGTTTTAATTACATCATGAACACATACACAACAAGCTGTACATAAGCCCACTTTTCAATCACCACTTCAAGATACTGTAGCAAGTACATTAGGTTATAAATGATTCCAACTATTCAGTTAAACTTATTAAAGGTTTGCACTGCTACTCACTCTGGAACCTTTGAGATATAGCCTGTATTCATGAATTACTGAGCTCTTGTTAGTACAGTTAAAAGGCAGTCAGCACTGGTTGCCAAAGTACTGGTCACAAGAGATTTCCTCAGAGAAACTTCACCCAGGAACAAACATTTTTGGATACACTTTTGTTCTCCTTCAAGAATAAAAAAGTAGTTTTATGGGGTCAAGATGCTCCATTCTGTACCTTGGATGCTGGTGGATGCATGAAGTCCTTAAAGGGAACCAGTGCCTCTTTCAGAGCAGAGCGCACTTCCGAGGAGGAGCAGGTGATACATTCTACTAAGGTTGGGTACAAGGCAGTAACTTGTGCCCACGTATTAGCGTCAACTGCAAGGAAGACAAGAACAGACTGAATCACCTATTACTGTCCAAATTCTTATAACAGATTTTTCCAATACCTGTATAAATAAGGGCACATTCAGCTATCTAAATACAGGTACCTAGTGTTATAGAGATGCTATAACAGGGCTCTCAGATATGATATAGGATTTTTGCAGGAGAGCCATACTCTTTTTGCAGCAGCAGCTGGAAGCCAGATGGGATGTCCATAAAATGGTGCTACACACCTGTGTTTCTACATGAGTCATTCACTGTGTTTTCTGGATGAAGAACTGACAAACTGAAGCTAATACTTTTATTAAATCTGTAATACACATACATTTTCTGCCTGCTCTTCTCAGCTATTGACAGAAAATTGAACTGGAGGCACCTTTCACTTTTGGAAAGTTGTCAGCAATGAGGCTTTCTATTCATTTCAAATCATTCCAGATTAAAAGAGCTATAGCAGGCAGAAGGAGAAACCCTGGACCAAGACACAAAAATATCCATGGTAAAGTTTGTTAGTCCAACAAGTGAAAGCAAATATTGTAGCACATATCCTATTTATTAGGTCACTTCCTTGCTTACCTGAAGAAACACCTGATTTGAGAGAGTGTTAATAATTTTCTTTAAAGAAATAAAATTATTAAAAGCTACAAGTGGGAGTAAAGTGATTCTCTAATTTGCCCAGTGGTTCCTTCATGAGAAACTACATAGGAGGTTTGTCAATCACTGCCATATATGGACAGGTGAAGATTTCTCTCATTGCAGGAGGAGGGATGTGGGGAAAAGTCCAGCTGAGTTTGGCTATTCTACCCCTCTAAGAGAAAGGACCACCAAAGTAGCTCTTCAGTTGCCTTCAGGGCAAAAGCCAAAAGGCTTTACACATTCTGGCATAGTCCTGCCCTCAGCCCTTTTTCCATCAGCCTTGAAAACCACATGATCATAAATCTGTCTGCTCAGTGATGCTTCAGGCAAGCACTGCCTCTTTCAGGAAACCCACCTGCAAGTGTTTTTCTGGAAGGGCTGGTTGGTTGGTTGGTTTGAGGACTGAAAGGCTTTTCTGTTCCTCATAGTCTCAAAAGCAGGGAGGTAAAGGGAAGTGTTGCATATGCAAGTCTGTCACAGTTTCACAGTCCAACACAGCTGTTTTAACGAAGACACCTGACTAAGTTTTCTGGTGGGAACTCTATGCACACAGTGGGTCAGCTTACAGAAGGAACAGGATGTATGACTATCAATGAAATTGAGGTGTTCCATTTAATTCAGCCCTTTAAATACATCTGTCAACCATTTACTATGACACCAATGAGCTTAATACAGGCAACAGGAAGTACTACAGCAGAAAGAGGGAAAGCAAGACCATGAGTTCAAAGTATCTCAACTGCCTGCCCAGGCTTTTAACATGTATACCACCCCTTTAATGGCAAAGTGCATCTATACAAAAGTGATTCATAGTGACCTATGAGAAGAAAAAGGGATCTAGCAAGACTAAGTATATTTAAGAACTCTATTTGTTCTTGTGTCCTCAACATAAAAAGGACATAAAACTATTGGAAGAAGTCCAGAGGAGGCCACGAGGATGATCAGGGGACTGGAGCACCTCCTGTATGAAGACAGGCTGAGAAAGTTGGGGCTGTTCAGCCTGGAGAAGAGAAGGCTGCGTGGAGACCTCAGAGCAGCCTTCCAGTATCTGAAGGGAGCCTACAGGGATGCTGGGGAGGGACTATTCATTAGGGACTGAAGTGACAGGACAAGGAGTAATGAGTTAAAACTTAAACAGCAGAGGTTTAGATTGGATATAAGGAAGAAATTCTTTACAGTTAGGGTGGTGAGGTACTGGAATGGGTTGCCCAGGGAGGTTGTGAATTCTCCATCCCTGGCAGTGCTCAAGGCCAGGTTGGATGAAGCCTTGGGTGATATGGTTTAGTGTGAGGTATCCCTGCCGATGGCAGGGGGGTTGGAACTGGATGATCTTAAGGTCCTTTCCAACCCTAACTATTCTATGATTCTATTAACACTGTATAGAAGGCTTTTTGTTTGTTTTCTGAAGACACCAAGCTCTATCTAAGAAAAGATACTACAAAATGAAGCTTTTGATTTTATTAAACACATCTTAGGACCTTATACTTTTATGTATACTGGAAAATCTTTGTGGTCTTTTGTTCTTCAGTCTACTTGAAAAACTGCATATATACAGAACTGCAAATTATCAACTCTTACAAATTACACTTCTCCTTTGTATTTGTGTGAAAATTACTACAGGAAAGAACAAATACGTCTTTGTGGCAGATATAATGTTACCTGGTTTAGAATCATGCTGTTTAACTATAACTTACCATTTTCAGGTTGAGTTTTTTTAAGTGAATCAATGAGAGTGCTGACAGCTTTTAAAACAAATATGATTTCTGTTACTTGTTGCCTACAAAGGGAAAAATGCAAACAGTCAATTACTCATTTTTGTCTCAAGAATAGAAGTTTTCTGTAAAAACTACACAACATTAAAAAAAAAACCCCACATAATGGAAACAGCAGCAATAAATCCTACCAAAAAAGGATATTTAGAGATTAAGGTTCTAATTTGTCTTTAACTTTCCCACCACCATTGCTGTTGCCTTAGCTAGTATAGAATAAATTTGATACTGGAAACTAATGGGATTCACATCTCAATCTGAGAATGCTCACATACATGATTAACTGTAACATGAAAATAATCAATTTCATAATCCATGATCAAAAATCTTCAGAAGTGAAATTTCAGAAAGTTCCCATTTTAAAGAATTCCCTCGTACTTTGGTCAATTTTTCTATTTCTGGAATAGCTACTTGAGCAATGATTCACAATGTTGCTGTTCTGATATTTTATCTTATTATTGAGGAGACTCCATCTCTCAATTTAGAAACTATACATAGCTCTGCTGGGAATAAAGGAAAATCAGATTTCAGAAATGTTCTGTTACAGATATCAGAAACATTATTTCAGTAACTGAATGTTAGTTACTTAGCCACATTCTTGTCTACCTAAGAGAACTGAACATGACCATTATTATTTAAAGCTTTTTCAACAAAAACTTAGTATCAACATTTCCTTTGAAATACCTTCGCCACAAACATTTCCCTGCCTTTAAACTTTAGCATCACACACACACACGGTATCGTTTTCAATGACTGAGTGATATTCTGAACACAACCTTCTTGTCAAAGTACTGGTAATACCTTTCATTTCCTAAAGACAGGGTACATACCGTGGAAGAGGGCATTTGCCACTCAATCTCTCATCTTCTATGTAGCGATGCAATACATCCTGTGACCTTTTCAAGAGCACAGAGAGCGCCATTCTGGAGATGTAGCCTTCCTGAGGAGTTGTGACTTTATTACTGAATGAAAACTGGAGTAGCGTTTCAAAACACACCTTGGAAAATTCCTCTCTCATTCGAATATTTATTTCGGCTTCTGTAAGAGTAAAATGTCATATTTAATGGTGCAGTGTGCATGCCAATACACTAAATGTTGCATTTTGATTGGTTTATTATATTTTGCCAAAAGTTTACCACTCCTCTAGTATTAAAACAAGATTAACAGTGAGTGCTGAGAACAAACACTAAGAATACATTCTAAGAATGTATTGCTGTGACACTGCAATCACAATAGCTCCAAAAATAAAAGATAAAATATGCAACGCATTCAGAAGTGTGTCACCTACTTGACATTGCTTTAATAATGAAACACAGGAAATCAGTTTAAAAAAACCCCAGGAAACCCAGTTCTACATCATAATATTTGGTACTGTACAATCCAAAAAAGAAAAGAAAACCTGCAAGGAATGCTCAGGAACTTCCATGAAATATAGTTTATAAAAACAAGCTGGATATCAGACTGTCTATACTGAACGCATGTCATGGAACTCCATGTACAGAATAAGTACTCTTAATGTTTTCATTACTTTCTCGTAGATTTAAGATCTTTTGTCATTCACACACCATACCTGTAAAGGAGGATGACTGAGAATGTATTGAGCCTTTATTGAGCATAGTCATTATCTGACCAACAAATTCCTTAGGAATAAAATTTGCATATGGCAGTATCTCTGTGCTGATAAGCTGCACCACCTAAAAATAAATTACATGTATTTATGTTGGTTTTCTGAATATTAAAGTTGTAAATTCTAGAATGAAGAATACAGAAACATTAAACAAGGGACATGCCTAATGAAGCTTCATAACTTCCAATGCTAGCTTTTAAAATTTGCAGATGTCTCCAAAAACTGTGGTCCTGCATGTAACATTAAACTGGATACAGAAAACCCTCTCCCCCCACCACCTTTGTCAGTATTTAAGAAGTGAAGCAGTTTTAGATTTCCACTGACATTTGAAGTATATTCCTCAAACTGAATTTATGGTTTTGAAAAGAGAATATCTAACATTGGGAATCTCCCTTTCCCTCCACCCAATTCAATATCCTCACTATGACATTAACACATATATCACATGCCTACAATGTGACATCTGCAAAGCAGAACAAGCAAGTTAATTAGCTTGAGGCAGTGCATATTAACTGAAATGCTTTCTATCCTTGTCTTGATGCTCCCATCCAGGAACCAAGTGGGTTTACATCTCCATAAATTAATGCATTAGACCTCAGAGTTCTGCTCACTGCAGGCAGAACTGCTCCTGCTTTTCATCCAGAAATCTCTGTGTCCCTGCTGTCACCCTAGTGAGATGACATGTGAGCAAACCCACACATATTGCCATGTCTTCTCTGCAGCTCCTTTCCCTTTGTACCCTTAGTCTCTGGTCTGCCACATCTCTGTCCTGGAATGAAAGGGGACCCGTCCCTCTTCATTCAAGTATCATCTTAATTTTCTTCTGCCCCATCCAACCAAACATGATCTCTTTTACAATTACAGAAGTCTTCATACTGCACAAACAGGACACTGTTTCTTCATTTACGCACAAGCTTCTCAGTATTGAAAGCACATCTGGAGGGCAACAATGTCATTGCTGACTGAATGTCCCCCTCAACACAGAAAGCACTCTGAGCTTCCTCCATAGTTTACCATTACTTGTGTAATTGCTTGGCAGTAGCATAGTGAGAATCAGGTAATGGGTTGGAGGCAGAAATACATTCTGGTTTAGCCACTTTATGCCATTTTGAACTCGAGTGGACAAGAAGTAGTTTTTGGCATGCTGCTTCCTACTTTTTGCATAATCCTGAATCAGCTGAATTCTGAGTTTCTGAATTTTCTGTCTTATTTTCAAAAAGGGAAACAATATCACAGAAAAAATAATGAATGGGTCAAACAATTATTTTAGTAATTGTTTTAAAACAATTATTTCAGAACCAAATGCTATCTGTGAATGTTGCTGTCTCATTATGTTTGACAGTATGTTGGTTATAGTCTCCTTACCTCAACATCAATGCTCTCATTCTTCTGAAATTCTTTAATTGAGAGGTTATCAGGAGGTGTACTAAAAATAAAACATACTGTGTTATACTTCGAAATTCCAACATGCATAAGGAGGTAAGTATGGGAAAATGCACTACATTTTAAAGTTACTGCATACATCAAATTGGTACTACTCCTACATGGTAATGATTAATATTTTTAGAGTAATATCTTATGAATAATGATAAAAAATTATTCAAAGGAAAAAGTAGTAAAATAGTAAAATAGTTACAACTGATGGACCTGATTAAGGACTTGCATCACCAACACCACTTGTCATATGCATCTCAAAGTAATCTCTTGTATGCGCAAAAGACACAATAACTGTTTAGATGACTCTGAGCCTACATCGGTGTTTTTAGTCTTGGATCAGACATGGGCTTTTCAAGTTAAACTTTTAGACATCCCCGTTTATAAACCCTGGCTCATGTCTCAATGCATAGAACATAAATGGGAAGGCTGAAGCATAGAATGAAAGTATGACTGTGTAATCACTTTGTACTCTTCCCTAGGTATCCCACTAATCCAACAGAAATAGCAGATAGGTCTAGATATGTGTCTGTTCTGACCTAGTTATGCTGTTCTCGTTTTTCTCAGTGCAGAAGTTTGAATCCTTGTGCCTGTGTCTCTCTGAAATTTAAAGACAGTTGCAAAACCCACTGGTGTGTGGGTTAGTTTCTGATGTGTCTGATTTGCACGGAAGATATTACTAGAGCTAATGGAATAACCAGTGGCATTAACAACAAAAATCAGAGAGAAGGCACTTTATAGTGTCAGTATAATTTCATATATTAAATTCTCTCTTTTTCATATACTCTTTTCCTTTTTACAATAACTATGTAACATCTTCGAGCTGAGGATCAATTTGGAAATCTGTCCACTTGAAAGGAATAGTTAGAGATGTTGGAATTAAATTAGAATTAACTTGCTGCTACTGTGTATGCTTTTGTGTTATCATGCAATTTAAAACAGATGATAGTGTGGTTATTTTTCTCCAGAGAAACTATTTGACTAAGTGCACAGGATGGTCACTATTGAGGAGGAAAATGATAGGGTCAATCTACCACACTATTCCCTGCCTGATTTATGTCAGAATAGGCAGATGCAAGAGAACAAAACTCCGGACTAAACAAAGAACCAAGCTGTTCTGTAAGCAGCAGAACCTGTGCAGTACTGTAGTGACAAGAACCCTTTCCCTTATTTCCTAACTCCCTCCCCAGGCCCCAGCTTTTCCGCCACCCCATGTTGTGTTGTCATTTCCCCCCACCAGGAAACAACAGATATATGAACTAATAAGCACATGCTCACTGACAAGGCAGCTGCCAAATATATGACTGTGGACCTCTGCCAGCCCTATCCTCATAAGGGTCCTCATCTGGGCCTATCTTCTCCTTCCCACTGCCAATTTTAATGGAAAGTTTATAAACTTTGGAGGCTTCTAAATCTCATTAAAATCTGGTTAGTTTAGCTATCAGTTTGGTTTGGTTTGGTTGTTTTTCCCATTGCTCCTATATGTTGCTGACCAAGTCAAACAAGGTTTTTCCAAGATCAGCTTTTTTCTTCCTTATCTTCTGGGTGAGACACCTGCAGTTCATTCTGCACACCTACAGCTGATTTTCAGTATTGACGATTATGGCAGTACGTATCAATGTTCCTGCTTATAAAATAAATGTATCTCCCTTCCTCAAAAACATTTCATGTAGATAAATTCCACAACTGTCACTCAAGTGTTACATGTATGACTAGAAAAACCCAAAGAAGAAAATACAAAATACTGTATTTATTATTGCTTTGTGTGTTAGGCATTGAGAAACTTGGACTTACATGTTGAAAACAATAAAACATGAAGTAGCTGTTCAGTCAATGCCCTTTGTAACACCATAAAGATGTTACCTGTGCAACACCTTTAGTAATGTAAATCCATTATGATGCATACGAAGGCAGGTCACATTGAAATACATGGGAAGCTTTCATTCTGACACTTCCTAATTTACAACTGACTGTCCTTCTGAGCTGAGGTGTACTTTAAAGACGTGTTAAGTCCTCTCTGTCCAGTCATCCAGATCTGACCTGCCACATATGCTACAGATCATGCTACATACTTGTTCATGTAGCAAATTACTCCCAAGTACATAAGTTTTGTAAGGTGTCTATATGAAATATCTACCTAGAGACCAAAAGCTTTGCTGGTCAGATGCTGTACAGCCACACTCTACAAGAAGGATCAAGAGCTGGGAAAGCTAAGAAGCAGATTGATGCAGTGTGTTGCTATGTAGAGGCTTTCCTAGGTACAGAGCTCCCAGCCGCTGCCCAGTGTCTGGGGAGGGCTTTAGAGCCTAACCACAAAGAGCTAACAGCCACCCAGAAGCCTGCTGCGCACAGCAACACTGCTGTGAAGCATCTTTTTGGAGAGTATTGATTCAATTCCCTCATGTGAGCACAGACTTCTGCTCTATTAAATTATATATACACACACGTTTGTTGGATTTTATTTTGTATAATGGCTTGACATGCTTCCATAAAAGCCTCTGAGAAAGAAGAATGATATGAAATAATAAACAGACCAGCCCTTTCCTAGAAGACAATTTTGTGTAAATTAAGTTATATGAAATATATTAATTTTTAAACGTCATTTTGATTTATAATAAAACCCAAGGTTATTGAGCCTGCTCAGCTGCAGCATGCTTTAAGAAAGAAAAAAACGGAGGCTGAAACTTCTTACTGCTTGGAAGTTGTTCACACTCTATGACAGTAACGTTTTCATTACCTGGGCTCTCTTTACTATATTTGATTTTTTTTGACATACAAAGCTACAGAGACCATTTCTGCTGTGCTTTGTACTTCTTAAACACCAATGGGCACCCCCTCTCATTCAGGCCCATAGCTGGCTTACAGTCTTGTTCCTGTCCAAAAGACAGAGGCAAGAACATGCAGAGGAGATTCACTATTCAAAACACAGAGATTCACAGAGTTTCTAACCACAGTGATCACTTGCCTAACCAATGCCAACCCAGTTTCACTGGTGGAAGCAATATTAGGCTATTTACACATGCAATTTCTAGGCCCACTGTGATTAGAATTACAAGTTAGACTAATGGTTAAAGTGTTGATAAAAATACTTAGCACGTCAGTGAAACAGTTTTATCTTTCTACTCTATCCTCAGCCAGGTTGAAACTTGAAGAATGTGCATACAAAAATGGGACAATATGGGCTGGGATATTTTAATGAACAAAGCTAAAGGGAAAAGCTAGCCAAATCTGTTATGCAGTGGTGCTAGGAGGACTAACTGCAATCAGACACTAAGAAGTTTTACAGAGATGCAGATGTTTCACATTTAGAACCATCCCAGAAGTGCTAAGTCAGCTTTGAAGAATAAAGGTTTGAAGAGCAGATAAAAAAGGAAGATAGTTACCCAGCTTTGCATGAAGCCTGGACAGATAATAACACGGAACATGTGGAATATTAAATAGTGGCAAGTATGGAGCATGAAAAAGTATATAAGAGTGAAGAAGAAAATGTGTCTTTGTGACAAAATATTTCAGTTTCCTTGAAACAGAGCACTTAAGAAAAATTACAGAATGCTAGCATAAGAGAGTAAATTTTCAGCTTTAACTGCATTCAGGTGCAACTGAACATACCTAACTGTATTCCTGTCACAACAGGTGATATATGTTGCATAATGGTAAAATGCCAGGTAATGGAGTAATGCTGTTACTCTGTCTCACCAACAGCCTTTTAAGGTGTCTCTGAATTGTGTTTTCCAAAGTCTTCACACTCCAGAACCGTTTCAATCCATGCTGGCCTTCAGTGGAGCAGCCAGCCTGATACACTTCTGCACCTGACTTAATAAACCCCCAGTCCTGCATGGTGTGTTTCAAGCTGGAAAGCCAGCAGGGGTGACTGACTCATGGCTGCAGTAAGACACAGTTATAGCCAACAGGGGCACTAAAACTAAGTCAAGTTTACAAGTCACTAATTTAGCTAAGAGGACAGGGGGCTCTCATCTTCTCATCTGTGGCTTGGTGATTTGGTTTTGGTGATATAGACAAAAAAAACCCCAACAAGTACCATCAAAAGCTTTAAAAACCACAACTCATCATTAATACAAATAAATCAGGGAACACACCAAAAGCCCCTATCTTTATATCACCTAGCTGGCCTAAAACAAAGGATCAACACAGCTGGAAAGTACATTCCCATTGCCTTATGCTGTAATCTGAAGGCTGATGTGCACCTCAACTCTGCAATAAATTTTAGCTGCTACTTTCAAAACAGTGGATAGATTCTCCCAACTTACTCTGGAATAAGACACCACTGTGATTAACATATATTTTCTATTAGATGTGTAATTTAGTTTACTTAGAAATGGAACAATTACAAGTGTAAGAGACTGACTAGACCGCAATTACAATCCACTAAAAGACTAAAAGACACAATTTAGTCAATTTTGACACAAAAGGGAGAGGTTGTTCTATATGCCAAGGCTAGTTTCACATAGTCTTGCACAGAAGTGAAGAAGGACTTAACCAAAGGAAAACAGATAAGAACTACCTCAACATAGGGAACTTCCACAGCTACCTCTAGAGCCCTCCTTGCATCATGGTGATACACATACACTTCAGGAGCATTGTGGGGAGGAGGAGGATGAAGAGGATGAAGGAGAAATGACTGCTATTACTAATTGTCCTGGCTACTGGCATGAGGCAGATATATGCCCTTCTAACTTTTTTCAGCACCACAAGGCTCTGGCTGATAGACGGAACAGAAAGGCTGCCTATCCTAAAGCTACTAAGGGACAGGGCCCTAATTCTATGTAGGAGAACCATGTACTTGGGAAGACTGACATATAGAAAAAGACAGACATTAGCTGGTGCAAAAAGCTCCAGACCAAACCCAAACCAGATGTTCACTAGCCATAGAATGTACAACTATGTAAGAAAAAATCATCTGCTCATAACAAGCCGGGAAAGAGTAACGATAATGGCCAGTAATTATAATAACAGGCCAAATCATCCTGCCATAGCCATATGGTTCCAGAAGCCACCAGCCTATTTCTAATATTTTAAATTCTTTTGAACCTTAAAGCTTCTAAGACAGAGAAAGTTTCATATAAATTTCCTGAGAAAAACATTTTGAATTCTGATGAAAACAATGATCCCTAAAACCACATTTTGCATGTAAAATTACAGAATATGCTCTAGTCTCTAAAGAGGCAAAACCAGACTTAAGTGTAGATAGACAAGTTTTAGGGCATCATAAATATTCACGGGAGTACTACTTTTCCTTTACCTCCAGAGAACATTCACCCATGTATGACAGCTGGCAAAAGCTATTAGAATTGATGGCAACAGTGATTGTTTCTAGCAAGCAACACATTAAGATGTAATTTCCATGGTTGGAACCACTTTCAAAAAAAGTATAAATCACTCACTGCAAATTAAGAAAAATAGACAACATATTTGGCCAAAAAGGTCATGCAGATGATGCAGATTACCTTGAATTACACTAAAGATCAGTGATAATCTTACTTCCTTAGATTTATAAATTATTAATACCCAAAAACTGTAGCAGTGCCAGAGTGGGTCAGCTAATAATATGCAAAATGGGTGTTTCATCTATTTTGTGGATATTTAGGAATAATTCATTTACAGTAAAAAGTAGTACAAACAAAACCAAACAAGATCCTGCAAAGATTATTTTAAATGGAAGAATTTGTTGAACATTTGTTAACGTCTTTGTCAGTGACATGGACAGTGGGATTGAGTGCACCCTCAGCAAGTTTGCCGATGACACCAAGCTGTGTGGTTCTGTTGATATGCTGGAGGGAAGGAATGCCATCCATAGGGACCTGGACATGCTTGTGAGGTGGGATGATGCCAACCTCATGAAGTTTAACCATGCCAAGTGCAAGGTCCTACACCTGGGTTGGAGCAATCCCAGGCACAGCTACAGGTTGGGCAGAGAAGAGATTCAGAGCAGCCCTGAGGAGAAGGACTTGGGGGTGTTGGTTGATGAGAAAATGAACATGAGCCAGCTGCAGTGTGTGCTTACAGCCCAGAAAGCAACCGTATCCTGGGCTGCATCAAAAGCAACATGACCAGCAACATTCGAAGGAGGTGATCCTGCCCCTCTACTGTGCTCTCGTCAGACCTCACTTGGAGTATTGTGTGCAGTTCTGGTGTCCTCAACATAAAAAGGACATGGAACTATTGGAACAAGTCCAGAGGAGGCCACAAGGATGATCAGGGACTGGAGCACCTCCTGTATGAAGACAGGCTGAGAAAGTTGGGGCTGTTCAGTCTGGAGAAGAGAAGGCTGCATGGAGACCTCAGAGCAGCCTTCCAGTATCTGAAGGGGGCCTATAGGGATGCTGGGGAGGGACTCTTCATTAGGGACTGCAGTGATAGGACAAGGGGTAATGGGTTAAAACTTAAACAGGGGAGGTTTAGATTGGATATAAGGAAGAAATTCTTTACTGTTAGGGTGGTGAGGTAGTGGAATGGGTTGCCCCGGGGGGGTTACGAATGCTCCATCCCTGGTGGTGTTTAAGGCCAGGTTGGATGAAGCCTTGGGTGGCATGGTTTAATGTGAGGTATCCCTGCCCATGGCAGGGGGGTTGCTATTAGATGATCTTCAGGTCCTTTCCAACCCTAACTATTCTATGATTCTAAACAGTGAAGCATCAAACAAAAGCCTGGATGATTGAAGTGTCTTTTAAGTAGTCTTGATGAGCTTTTTTATTTTAAATTCCTCCTATTTAATAATAAATTTACTTTTCTGAAGCAAATGCAAAACAAAAGTTCTTCATTCAGTTGTCATGTAACTCCACTGATGAAATTCCAAAGTCATTCATTATTACAAACATTATCACTAATGGGTGTGCCTCTAAAATTAAGTTCATTGGTATTTATTTTATGTCTGTTTTGGGCAACCTGCTATTTACTTACCACTAGTAAATAACAGCTGCGTTTGGTTGCTGATTTTTGTGGTTTTGAAAGCTATACACACACAAATACACAGCTTGTTAGTGGTAGGTACAGAACCCTACTGTTTTCTATTAAAGATTAATTTGTTACTGAAATCAGCATACATACAGAAAATCAGGGAATTAACTTCTTCATATATCACATTATCCTTCAATATGAGATACTATTACATATACTTAAACTGCTCCTAAAATATCCTTACCCATACCTTTCCTAAGCAATCTTCTACAACACCTGACCTTCTGTAGAGTAAAAGGTTTCCTCAATGTCTAACTTAGATAATTTCTACTGTATTGAAATTCATTTTTACCCATTCTCAAGGGACAATAAAAATTCTTCTCTGGAGTGATCTTTTACTATATTGTTAAGACTTACCATGCCTTCCTAATGCTACATTCTTTTAGTTGAACAAACATACATCAGATTGTCTAAGTCTCTGATTGTTATTATTTTTCACTTCTGGACTTTCTCAACCTTCCAACATCTACAAGTGTTCCATTCTTGAGAGATGAGGCATGCACTTACACATCTGCCTGTCTCGTTATGAATCTATTTAGCTACCCTTTTCACAGAGTATTATACATAAAGCTTGGTTAATTACTAAGGTGCAGTCAAATTATCTTGTGTAGAAACAAATGCAAGGAAACTACAGCTTCTAAGTGAAGAGCAGTGTAAAAAGTAATTTCAAAATTCATAGTAAATGGAATACTTCAAGCTAAAACTTAAGAGAAATATTTTCAGTTTCTGCTGTTCACCTTAAATAAAAAAATATATTGTTGCAATTTTGTTCAAAACAAATAAAGGAACAAACTGAGTACACATCAGTCACTTTTCATCAAATCTATAGTAACTTCCTTGGGAATCTATACAGAATTCCTTGGTCAGAAAAGCTACGGCTTGTATTCTGAAGTTAACTGAGCTCTTTCCTGCTCCGAAATTTTACCTTTCGAACGAAGCTTTTCTTACTACTTTCTAACAAAGCACTTTTTTGAAGCAGACAGACCGGTTTCCTTTTTTCCTTCCCTGATTTCATGAATTTTCAAATCTCAAATATCTCTAAAGATAAGGCTGTTTTTTTTCTAAGTTCCACTGACACATTTATTGAACAAATAACTTAGAGAGATTTTTCCAGGAGAGAAAGAAAAAAAAGAGAAGGGAAATTGCATTTACCTTTTGGTGAACAAAAAGTCTTCAAATGTGTTTGCTAGCTCTGGCCACATACTGTCAAACTTTCCAGAAGACGCATGCTGCCTTGCAACAGGCAGTCCAATAGAGAGAACTTTGAGAAGAGAGGAAACAGCTAGCTTCCATGTGCTTTCGGAAGGACACGAGTATTTCAGACTGAGAGGTATTCTTAGTGTCTGCAAAATTGAAGTTAGAACAAAACTTAGAGTTGCTCAGACAAATGTAACAACATGGCAGGTTTCTGCAGAAGATCTTGGCAGACACTGTCAAAGATGATAGTGCACATCCCTGTCTTCTCTGCTGTATACACAATACTCTTTTTTAAATATAAAGATGAATTACCATATACTGTCTGGTTACAGCACAGGTCTGCTGCCAACTATGATGTCTGAAGTCAAAGTTGATTCATTACCAATTACATGATGAAATTACATACTGATTTTATTTTTCTGTATTGCCATCCACCATTTCTGCTAAGCCTGACAAACTGGCTTTCCTAGCATCTAGCAGACTGCAGGCAGTTTGTTAGCATGAGTGTATTCTGAAGAGCTGCATTCCTAGAAAGCTATCCCAAATGCTTCCACAATAAAAGAAGCCTCATTTAAACTGAAGTTCTTCTTAATACATAAAAGCTGAGCTGTATACATAACAACTGCAAGACACCTGGTCATTGCTGACTGTTTAACTTCATGAAGTTTAAAGGCAAAATGAGTTAGTGAAGATAAAGGCTGCAATGCAAATCAGAAGTATAGCGGATGAAAACACTTTTATCTTCTAGCTAGAAAACCAGCTTCAGTATCTATAAAAGAAAGTCATTAATGAGTTTAAAAACATTAAGCCCATGTATTATTTACACTATCTATATTCCCTTTAGCATTGTTAGTCAAATTAACTAGAACCTAATACCAAGTTATCTCAGAAAACGAGTTATTTAATTTACATTTCAAATACACAGTGGTTAAATTTGGGTATTACATATGTGTCCCCAACTGTTTTTAGTGAAGTTGCTGATTTGAGGAAAGCAAATTGAGGAAAGCAAACTGTAATTAATTCTCTATTGCCAAAAATAAAAAGAGCTAGGATCTAACTGTGGAGATAAGCAGAATATTTTCTTCTGCTGCTGTTTTTCATAGGGTTCAAATCTAATTCCAGCATAAACATGAGCTTTAGAGACATGAAAAATAATTTAAAAGCCATTTTAATCTACTGCAATAGATCACATTATTATCAAGTGTGAGTGTTAAAAGAAAAGCAGTGTTTATACCAGTTTCACCTATCCCATTAAAACAGAAGTGGGAAACATCTGCATTAACTTTCAAATACAAATACTTAATTCATAACAGATTCCAAATAATACCACAAAACTATTTTAAACACATTCAGGTTTCTGAATTTCTACAGAGGAACAACCTGATGCCAGCCAAGTCATTACAAAGAAACCTAGGTCACTTTTTTTTTCCCAGACACTTGCTATTACTTCTATTATTTACTAAAGTTTCTGTTAAAATGGAAACAAGGTCAAAAAAAGCCATGAGTTTGCCAATTTCACCTTAAAGGCACATCTGTGCACCCATGACATTTCATAGGTACATCAATGACACAGGCAGTCATGAAAAGCAAATCTAAGTAATAACTAGAGCATCCATCCCCAAAGCATATATGCCAGTCTACAGAAACTGGTCTTTAATGCCATATTTATTAAGAGGCCTGCTTACCAGATTCAGGTATGTAATGTTTTCAAAGATTAATATTTTGTGGCCTAACACACTGGTTAATTTTTATCTTAACACTGAAATAATGATGCTGACATTATCCAGCTACAGAACAATTCATACAGTCTAATCAATAGCCTTGCAGCTTCAAAAGAAATTACTACCTGCTGCTCATCTTCATAAAATATCAATTTGTTTACTAAAGCTTTAAAGCTTCCAGAAAGTGTTTATCAACAGTAGCTCAAAATAAAACTCGTTCTTTTCAATGTAAGATCACTAAACTCAGAGCATATGCAGGACAAGCTTTTACCTTAATAATATTCTGAAGAACTTTCTCTGTTACCACCGCTTTATGGCAAGCTGTCTTTTGGTATAAGTCTACAACAACTTCCACTGATCTCTCAGCAAATGGTACATAATTCAATGCTACCCACTCCGCCTAGGAAAAGAAATCAGTAAATTACTGAACTATACAAGAAAAAAGGAACAGAAGACGTATGTTTTGCACTGAAGTCTCAGTATAATACATGCAAGGCTTGCTAAGAATATGGTCCAAGCGATAAAACAGCAAATACAATGCAGTCTGACTATGAAAATGTACTCGACATTGAAGTACATTTAAGTAGGAGAAATGTTGCGGTCTAGGCAAGACAACTACATTAAGACAATCTTTAAGGAAATTTAACTCACCGGTGCAAATAGTTGTATCTAGTGTGATTCCATTGTGTTGCAGGACAAATAGAATAAGAAAAATTAATACATACATAATAGTTACCTATTTGATTACACTGAATCAGATGCTCATGCTTAGTGAACAGCAGAGTACGCAGATAAAAAGAATTATGGAACATGTCCCATTTTTTTGCAGCACGTGCAATTAAAGAATTTGTAGCTTGAGGGAATTCTCTCCATTCAAAATTATCATGTCTTTCTATTAAATTTGGTATCACATGTAGGACATGTTATTTTAGATTAATTCACTGGACAAATTCAGACGCATTCACTACAACTGGTGTCCAGGCAAGACCTTTCCTATACAAAGGAATACAAAGTATAAAAGCAAAGCAGAACTCAGAGGGAGCAAATGAAGATAACAGAAGCATGTAAAAAAATACTAATAACTTGTTACACAACATGCACAGCAAAGGTTTACAGATGGAATAAATGCATCTTGCTAAACAACCTATAGCTGAAGCTGAATTGGGTTCACCAGCCAAATGAAGCAAGTGAGATTCCCAACCAATTACCTGATTATACTTTGCATTTGCAATGTGCTTTGTTTCCAGCTGTCCATACTGTGGAGGCTTGCAGGAAAATTCTACAAAGGCCAACAGCTGGTCGAAGATTGCAGGATACATTATCTGCATACTTTTTGAGCCCACACATATAGCCTATACCAGAAGAAAATACAAAAGCTTAAATATGTTATGTTGAGCTTTCACATTTAAACATTTGCATCAGTAAAAAGAGCTCGAAAAGAAAAAACTCACATATAAGGCTATGCAAGAGGCATGCTGTATAAAAGTGCATAGTTCTAAGAGTTTAAGGAAAGTAAGTTTTATTATTTTATTAAAGCTAATTAAGTGGTAAGATGTCTGGGCATATATAGTTTAATAAATACATAGATCTCATTCCATGCAATAAAAGCCAAATTCTGCTTCAACATGACAGCAAAATATGGCTTATATAAGTCTTGTCTGTTATCTCAGACACATCCTTAAGTTCTACTTCAAGAAACACTTAAATCTCAGAAGTAATTCATACAAGGTTTTTGTGCGTAGTTAAAATTGTGTCTTGCAGAAAGGAACATAAATAAAATGAGAATGATACGATTTTGGTGTAGCTGAAACTCATAATCTTGCTTTAAAATGGAAAACATTTCAGGAAGGGTGTGCTTTTAAGATGTCAATGAAATATCATGTTGTCATAGGCTAATGATTTCCTGTTGCAATATAAATCCCAAGGCAATCTTAGGGCATTTATTTTCAAAGCCAGACACAATGATTCTGTGAAGTTACTCCAATTATTTTCTGTCATATTAAATGCCTTGCTTTTCCTCCCAAAGTCTCTCCTCTCAAAGCCTCAAGAAACAGTCTATTTATTGCTCCACAAAAAGACCTTGTGCTTGGTGCTCTCATTTTTCTCTGGGGAGAAATCAACCCCCCTTTTCATGAATCACAGATCAGCCATGACAAATTGTGGCTCAACTCACTCAAGGTACCAACAGCTCCGATGGCTGTTTTGAGTGCAGCCTCCATACTGGGGCTGTGTTATGATCTGTCACAGTCAATTGGCTTGAAAATATCCCAAGTCCCCAGCCATGAGAGGAAGCAAACCAAGTTGGACTACAGGCACAGTCATTGCTAGATCACTCTCAGACCTAGCTGCACCCTTGGGCAATCTACAGCCTGCAGCAGAGCACTCCATGAATCATCAATGGCCTTTCTCTCTTCCTCAGCTTCCTGCATTTCAGAGCACATGTCTAGTGCTCAAAAGGCTTTATCAACATTATGAATATAGTGCAGCACTTATTCTAAAAAGCCACATCCTTTTTCTGGTGCTCAAGTTCAAGACTGTACTGAACTCCGGAGAAGATGTTTTGATGCTAGAAACTCACCTGTGTGGCAGGAGGTGCTTAACTGCTGATCTAAATAGACTGAACACTCAGCTGACAGGCTCCTGCACTAGAGTTACTGCACTAAAGTTTAACAGGTTAATGCGAGATTACATACCTATTAGAAAAGGTATAAAAAATATTTTATATATGAACAGATGGCTTAGAAAGAGAAAGGGAGCATCCACAAACCCCTGGATAACTTTTGAATAGATGCAGCTTACTTGCACAGGTCCAACTTACACTACCCAGAGAAGACTGTCTTAACAAACCCCAGGGCTCAGTACTGGGACTAGTTCTGCTTAATATCTTTATGAATGATCTGGATGAGGGGATCAAGTGCACACTCAGTAAGTTTGCAGATAACACCAAGTTGGGCAGAGTGTTGACCTGCTAGGAAGGCTGTGCACAGGGACAAGGACAGGCTGGACCAATGGGCAGTGGACAATTGCATGACATTCAACAAGGTTCAGTGTTAGGTCCTGAATCTGGGCTACAACAACCCCATGCATGGCTAGAGGCTTGGGGAACAGTGGCTGGAAAGCTGCCTGGTGGAAAAGGACCTCAGGGTATTGCCGACGTCTGAGCCAGCAGTGTGCCCAGGTGGCCAAGAAGACCAATGGCATCATGGCTTGTACTGTGTGGGCAGCAGAACTAGGGAAGACATTTGAGATGCTGGAGCAGTCCAGAGAAGGGCAATGAAGCTGATGAAGGGTCTAAACCACAGTCTTATGAGTTATGGCTGAGGGAACTGGGGTTGTCCAGCATGGAGAAAAGGAGGCTCAGAAGAGACGTTGTTGCTCTCTACAACTGTCTTAAAGGAGGCTGTAGTGAAGTGGGTGTTGGTCTCTTTTCCCAAGTAAGAAGCAATAGGACAAGAGGAAATGGCCTCAAGTTGTACCTGGGGAGGTTTAGGCTGGATATTAGGAAAAATTTCCTCACTGAAAGGGCTGTCAAGCACTGGAATAGGCTGCCCAGGGATGTGGCTGAGTCATCATCACCTTCCCTGGAAGTATTTAATTGACATGTAGATGTGGCACTGAGGGTTTTGCAGTGGACTTGGCAGTGTTAGGTTAATGGCTGGAATCCACAACCTTAAAAGGTGTTTTTGAACCTAAACAATTCTATGACCTATAATAGCCAAAGTTCAAAACATATTTGCCATTAATTCCAAGATTTTTATTATTATTATTCATTACAGGATCAATGGCAAAAAATTTCAGATGCTACTTGTTCTGTACTGGTGAACAAAACCAGTAACTATTTCCTATTTGAAGTCTGTGCATGAGTAGCTTCTTACTCTTAATATCTTATGAAACTCTCATAAAAGTTTTAATTTACAAATAGAAGCAGCATTTTCTATTCAGTCTACTGGAGTATTTTCAACTCTAAAAATATCCATATATTATAAAATGGAAAATTAAGTAACTTAGTTTTGAAAATTCATCTAACTAGAACTGCTTTTCAATGAGTTATGCTTCTGACATCAGATAACTTATCTAAGCTGCAGAAAAACCCAAAAATAGCCTAGCAGAGCGTGTGACAAAGGATGTTTTCAGTACCTTTAAGAGCTGGTTCTTAAAACTGAGTACTATTTACTGCATTAAGTGCACGTATTTACATACTTAAGTAGAGAGATGTATAAATCAAAAAGTAATGGTCAGGCAACAACAAACCACAAACAAACCCTAACATAAAATCCTCTGCAGATTGCTTTTTGTTGTAAAAATTGACACAGGACTTTAGTTTCAGAAATTTGTGCTTTAAAGCATTCTGGTACTAACCTTTCAATTCTTTAATTGTTCAGATTAATCTAACAACTCCCAGTGCAGCTACTGTCATGGGCTATAGCTTTTATACTGGGAGGTAATGTAAAAACTGAGGTACCTTCCTAACTAAGTCTGTATTTGCGAAGTCCTGTAACTGTCACACTGACCATTTAGATTGCAAGAGGGAAGGGGAGATACCCATTTCTCATGGTGTTTGTTACTGTTTAACAGAACTTCAGCTAAAATAATTTAACATGGATAAGGAGACCAGCAAAGAAACAGAAAATTCTGAGATGAAGAGATGGAGTGATTACATGGGGAAAAAAAGGACCTGGGCAGGACTAAGATGCTGAAAAGTGCAGGCCACAAGAAGATCATGGCTGACTGGAAAAGGATGAAAATGTAGCAGATACAACATTAAAACTTGATGTTATTTGTATCCCCACACACAAAACTGAGATTTAATATCAAACTCCTAATTTTATGCCTCTGTTCTCAAATTACATTAATGAATATTTGTTAATCCCATAAACTACATGAATGACTGCAAGATAATGATTCTGCCTTGCTTGTGGGGTATAAGTAAGTATGAGATAAGTCAAACCACACTAAGCAAAAAGAAAACAAGATACAGAATTGCTGCTTGTCTAGTAGGCACCAAGTGGTCTATGAGCTAAATGGGGCAGGATCCTACTGATGGGGAAAGGTATGACCACAGAGTTAAGCAACGTGGTCATAATATGAAAGCCCATAGGGAATGAAGTCAAGTCATGTGGACAGTTCTAATTCTGACATTTCCCCAAGTAGGTCTTTTGGGAGGGTTTCAGGGCTTGTATTTTTTTAAAGCAGTGCTTAATATAAATGCATTATCTCATTCATTATCAACTTTGCTTCTTTTGAATAAGTAAGTTTTCTGAAGGAACAGTGTATTCTGCAAGGAGATACTTTACAACTCTAGAAAGAAAGAAGCACTACTTTTTTTAACTATCCAAAAAGATGGCACCATGATTTGTTGTTTACAGATTCACTTGCATGAAGGGTATACTTTGAGCATGAGCTCTGTAGTGATAATTTTTAAGCAGATATGAAGCATTTTCCCTAACTCATTAACCAGAAGTAAGAAGGTAGGTGCTCTGCCAGAGACCCTTCTTTATGTTTTGCATGAACTCAAAATTCTCATGATCACTATTCTAGACTTTGTTATGGTACTACCTGGGCAATGTAAGGACACTGTGGGCCTGTTCCCCCAACTCCATGTACAGACCTTCGTAACAGTACAACACCTTAATATTAGATAGACAAGTAATTGAATACAAACACAGCACAACACTTAAGGTATTTCTGTAATCAAGCAAAAGTGCCTTTCATAAAGATCATACCATTCCTTTCAATGCAGAGCACTTGGGTTGCACCAAGAATGGAGATCAGATTGTTCTATTACAATACACTGTGTAATTACAAATAATTTAAAAAATCATGTTTAAGTCACCAAACTATAGTTCTGAGAAGAACTGAGACACACTGTAGTTTACCTTTCACCACACATTTGAAGTCACATTATTACCTTTTGTAAAACATCTAAAGCTGTAAGCACTGCTTCCTGTAAACTTGTCAAAACTGCTTCAGTGTAAGATGGAAGGATGAAAGGGGAAGCATCAGAACTGATTGGAACTGAAACGGCACCATGCAAAATGACACCCAGCTTTTGAAGATCATCCATGCTGAAACCAGTTTTGATGTGTTGGTAAAGAGCTGGGAATATCTGAATTAAAGCTGTAAGAAAAGGCTGGCTGGGAATGAAAGTCAATTTATCACAAGTAACTGGAGGCCTTGTGCTTTCTGAACCAATCCTATACCAGCTGTTCCAGGCTGCCCACCAAAGATTCAAATCTTCAATTTCATCTGTTATTACAGGTGGTTCAGATCCACTGTATCTTCCTATTCTTTCTCCTATGGAGTCAGTTCTCATGAATGACCTGCCAAGACTAGTGGCCGTTGTTGTCCCTACCACCACAGGTACAGAAACATTGATAGCAGGTGGTGTATCAGGTTTCTCTGAGTCTCGGACAGGAGAAACAATCTGTAAGATCTCCTGGAAGCTTTTCAGAGCAGCCAAGGAAACTTCATTGTTTTTGCTGAGTGCTGCTGATTGGATGTGATCAAGAAGAACATCCCAGGCTTGGGAAAAGTCTCCTATTTAAGAAAAGAGAGGGGAAAAAAATATCAACTTGGAACAAACTTCTTCATCCTCTTCCCACCCGCTCTGTCTCTAAAAGGCTGTTCATGTACTTGTTGCTCTAATACATAGGTATTTCATGAGGTTAGATAATGGCTTGAATGACTTTCAGAATGTACCAGCTCAACCATAACCAGAAAGAATGAATATAACACAGAAACACACACATATGAAGAATGAAACAATATATCTACATTTATGTTGAATTCAGTAGCAAAACATCACATACCCATCCCATATCAAAAACATGTATTTTCTTTATTCAGTACAGTGACACAGATGAGCTGTTATACATACCAGATGCCTGTTGATTTAAGCACGTTCAAGGAATTATGAGTCAAATGTATAGTCATGCAATTAATTTATAAAGAACTGATTTTAAAACACCCTGATAACTGCACTGTGGAGAAAGATTTCTTTTTATTTTTTGAAGTCTGAGTTTTTCATTGATTTCAGCTTTAGCTTCCAATTTTCCATGTTACTAATTACAGGTTCTGAATAATTAAAATACTCCTGTAATGGTTTCTTTTTTATTCAGTTTTAATTCAGGTTTAATATAGTTTAAAATCTACTACATTTCTGCAGATGACGAATACTCCTGATAGCTACTAATATGTTGATAACCAAAATAAAATGAGACACAACTTACTCCTGGTTTTATATATATATATATATATATATATATTTAATTGCATACTATGGGATGGTGAAGTTACATTAATGTAATGCAAATTATACATTCCTTGTTTCTTTATTACTTCCTCCTTATAGAAATTAAACATTAGGTCATTTACCAAGCTACTGTAAAATACTACTACATACAATTGTACAACATAAATGTTCAATACTTCACTGACTTTACCAGCGAGCTCTCTTTATACTGTAAGAGCACTGGTTAAACTTGACACACTGATGCCATGGAAGAGTTCCAGGCAAGTGTTGCATAACCTTAGAAAGACAAAAGGAAAGATATTCTCACAACCAAAAGAACAGAAAAATTATTACTCTTAACAATCTATTATAAATTAAAGCTATTTAGCACCCAGAATTGTGACTATTAAGATTTAATCTCAAGTACTGTGATATGGAAGATTAAATTGGTAGTTACAATTTTTTTACTCTAAGGAGCGTGAATTAAAAACTCTGTAATTTTCATGACATTTGAGGTGAGACAAAACAGAACACACTTTAAAGCTAAGATTACAATTCTTGCCCAGTACTTTAACCGAAAAACTAAATACACAAGAGCACTGTATCTCTCACTAACTTTAAACTATGAATTTTACCTAAAGGCTGCAGTAAGTATCTCCTGGTGTTAAAAATTCTTGCAACTCCAGCCAGTGTTAATACCCATGTCTCAGCCCACTGCTTCTCAGCTGTGTCCCTTGAGTGATGAATGAGAATGTTGCCTCCTCCTGATTCAATCTTCTCTTTGTCAGCTGTGGTAGAAGATTCTCGAACCCTATCCAATAGGTGAAATAAAACCTGTAATAGTCAGAAAAAGAGGGAAAAGGCAGCTTTTCAAATAACATAGTTGTGTTCATGGTAAAACAAGAAAGAAAACCAGTAATTTCTCCATTATCTTTTTTGTCACTGGGTCACCTTGGGTATTCCCTTATTCTAAACAGTCTCTGCAACAGCTATGAGTAAAAACCTGCCAACTGATGTTCACTTGAGAATGGTTAGAAACAGCAAGATCAAAACCACTGAGAACAGTGTTAGCACTAACAGAAGGCTAAAACCAGTGGATCTCTGATACCTCTTAGATACAATAGGCAGACTTAGCTACAGCCTGATTTTTACATAAGGCACAACCAACACAACTGGGATCCAGAACAGGCCATTTCATAGATTCTGTCAGAGAAGAGAGCCAAAAGCTCAGTCTAATATCAGATCAGCCCAATCACATGACCCTCAAACATCTCCATATTTTTGCACAAAAAATGAGTCATTTCTCCTTGTAGGAAGCAAACAGACTTTTATCCAAGTCCTGAGTATGAAAGTAACGATCAAAATACAAAATTTACATTTCATAAGAGGTTTTAAGGGCCAGAGAAAGTGTAAAAAAACACCCTACTCCCCAAGAAATCCCATTTCTGCCACCATATGTTGCTGCCTTTAAAAATCTTAATAAACCAGCTAATTGATATTAAAATAGCATGTCAGTTAAGGCTATTAAAATGTGAATGCAATTTAGAAAACCTTTAGTGGAATCTTGCACATCATACCTTCCATATTACTGTGTGCCATGTTGAATGTTGCAATAAAGTTCCATGAGCACCGATAGTAGAAAACAATGTCTGCCCAGCGCTCTTCCTAACTGCAGGTCGGGGATCCACACACAGCTCTCCAAGTTTTGCATACAGGCATAACCAAAGACAGTCAAATGGTGATGCAGGATGGAAAGGTCTATTCAGGATCACTCCCTTTTCTTCTGCCTGTTTCTGCAACACTGCTTCTTCTTTGTTTAGCTCCTTCTCAATTGTTTCACCTCTTTGGAAAAAATAGTCCGAAATATTCCACTATAAAATAAATAAGACATATGCTGTTGTACAATAAAAATATAATAATGCTCTTAATAATCACACAGTAAATTGTTTCTCATTTTTATATTTAAGTATCTTTTGTGAAGTACATCAAGATACTGATTTCCCTACACTGATGGAAGAAAATCAGCACATAAATACCAAAAGGTGTAGAAAGTATTTTTCTTAGCCTCAGCTTTAAGGTTCCATTTACACCTGACATACTAGAAAGGGAGAGAATGTATTAAAAATAAGATACTGATGAACATGGTTACAATAAAACACTATTTCCTTAACTAACCCTGGAGTCATGCAGATTTAAGATAAATTGTGCTCATTCAATTTACATACAATTGCAAATGACAGCATGGGAGTTCACTAAGTGCTCAAAAAATAGGTTTTGGCTTTAATTTGTAGCATTGACTACAGATTAATTAAAAAAAAAGAAACAAAAAGAAAGAAGAAAAAAGAAGAAGAAAAAAAAGAGAGTCAGAAGCAGCATCACTGTATTTAATATAAAACTCACCAACAAGCCAATTGACGTTAAGCTAATATTTAACTCTTGATTGTGAAGTCCAAAGCTTCCGGCAACTTCAACAACTATCTGTAGACAAGTACACGGCATTGTTGGCAGAAAGTCTGTCACAACCAACTGAAGACACTGGAATGCAGTCCGTATTAGGGACTCTCTTAAAAACACAAAACAAAAACAGAACACGCACACACTCATTTCTAATTTCTTCAAGAGCACAGCAATGTTTTGAATACAATGCATCAGGAGATAGCATTATTTAGAAAATGAAAATAATACATTTAGCATTTTTGAGATTAATTTGCAACATTTTAAGTGCTTTTCCTAGAGGCTTTTTAAAGGTATTAAGTTGAAGCTTCTAATTCTGATGAAGCATTTTAGTCCATGTTAACTAGCTAATGAAGCTGAGATTCTCCACTGGTCCTCACTAGTTTCATATAGTAAAGTCCACTTCTCTGTTCTAGAGTTCTAAGACTTCTTAGTTTAAATGTGTCAGCTAAAAAAGCCACAACAGACAAAACAAAGCTTAAGTTTAAGCACAATAATCTTCCAAAGAGTAAGCTCTTCTGGACAGTTTCTTCTACCAGCAATCACAAATCACTTAAAGTATGCCAAACAGGCAGGCAAAATACATATTTTGATGGACAAAAATCTTTTCAAAATACCTTGCCTTCTGAATGCAAACATTAAATAAAAATAAAGAAAGCAAGTAAGACCATCATTATGTTAGCATGCATCTTCCATAAGAAATAAAAATACATTCCTATTTAATGTTTGCATTCAGAATTTAATTCTGAAGGCAAAATATTTACAGAATATCTATTTAATGACAGTTATTTTGAAAATATTTTTGCTAAGATAAGATATTGCATAGTATAGAAAAGGTTGGTGAGAAGGAGGTCTCAGAAGCAGCAAGGTCATCTTCAACTAAAACCATGGAATCCTGGAATCCAGGATGTTCACTGAGCAGAGGGAAGACTTTTGTGAAGGAAGTGTCATGGTCAGTAAGTTTATATGTAATGTATGATAACAGCACCTGAATCTTGTGCTCACAGCTATAAGTGAGCTGCTTCCCAAGGAAAATGAGGCTTCCTTAATTTGTTTCCTACTGTAGTTGATATGATGCTGGCAGACAATGCTGTGTAGTTAAGTAGATCATTCTATATGCTTTGCTGGAGAAGACTAGGATATAACACAAGATCTTAGTAACAAATTGAGATATCTGCCAGTGAGGTATGGGTTTGAGATGAAAAGGGATCTGAAAACCATCTTGAGAAGGAATCTCTGTTGGTTCTTATCCATCAACAAAAAAAGTGAAAATCAAAAGGCATGTAGGAACCACAGAACACACTGCACCAAGTATGGAAACAGCAGGTACCAAATGAAGCATGGTTACCAAAAAGAGGATGCTTACAACCATATATGTAAACATCCTTGGGGATTTTGGGGAGTGCTACTGCTAGAGCAAGCAATACTGATACAAGGGCAAAATCCTTCAAGCATTTGAAGGGGCTCTAGCAGGTCTTCACGTGGCCAGAAGACAGAAGCTAAGGTGGAGTGGAAGGAGAGAGATGCCAACATGAATTCTTTTGATACCAGGGTTACTTGATGACCTATCCTGGTGCCAGTCTTGACTAGCACCAAAGAAGTAATAATATGGTCGAAGTGTGCAGGTACAATTCTTGGTGCTTACAGTTCCAGGGTCTGATGTTCATTTTACTGCTCATTTCCAAAAACTCCCTGCAACGTCACCTCTCACTTCCCATTGTAACATTCCCCTTCTGTTGGCAAGAGTCAGCTGCGCTAGTCAGTCAAGGGATTCACCCCACAGCAAGTGAATAAACTTCCACCCCTGTGCTACCAGCACCCATTTAGGGAGGAAGGCTTCAACAAAAACAGTGTTCAGAAGATGCCACACACTAGAGACTACCTGAAGATTCTGGAAGAAAAGAAACAACACAAGAACTGTGAGCAACAGCCAAGCCATGGAGAATTATCTGCAAGCACCAGACACGTGTCCAGTAGATGGTTAAGATCAAATGAATTGGCACCAAGAGTACTCCTCAGTGTATACTGCACACTGATCACAGGAGACACTAGAGTGGAAGAATACCCTGTTCTTCTGAAAGATTTAATTCAGTAAGAGTGTGCTACAGGAAAACATAAAAAATTTAATTTGTTGAGTAAAATTGTTCACAAGCTAAAAATAACAATGAAAATGATGGCTATTATTGAGGTGACTATTAAAGTGAGGGGAAAAAAAAGTGGAATTATTCCACTGCTCTTATCTTACTCGATTTTAAAATTTCATTTCCATCACTTACCCTTGATCACTTCGGATTGCCCCCATGACACCAAGCACCAATGGCCACCCAGGTCCTAAGCTGTCACCCTGACTTTGCAAAATCTGTAGCACACACTCCAACTGCTTGATCCTGATATCGGGATGACTGATGTTTGACAGTTCCTTTAGTGGATTCAATAACAGCAACTGCAGTCTCTGAAAGTAAACAACAAAGCATAGTAAGGGTGCTAAAATTTAACTGATACTTGCAACTTTACACTCATCCAGCAGGGCTAGACTCAGCTTCCTATGACAGAGACCTTGAAATACTACCCACTGAACCTCAGCAAAAGAGAGAATAAAAACATCAGAATGTTTTATTAATAACGGGTTGAATAGCAGTGATTCAGAAGGTCAGACAATTTATTTTTAAGCTGCCACTGTATCACATATACACTTCTAAACATCCTGGAATTGTTTTACACTCAAGAGGGTGATCTGTAATTAGTTCTAACAAATGGACATACTATGCAAGCCTCACCACTTTTGTTATGCATTTGAAACAAGTAAGGAAGGTAGTTCATTAGAATGCATGAGGTAATTTTCAATAGTTACACTGGAATGTTACAGGTGTAGGCTTTATAAACTCAATAGTAAAGTTGCTTTATGAATGCCCCGAATTCATTGAACTGTAGAAAATTTCCTTTAGGGAAGATTTTAATTTCATGTTCATTTTAAGTTCCAGAAAAGGAGGAAAGCAGCTGCTGTTAAACTTACTTTACCTGATTTTGAGATAATGGAGGATCATGGCTGAATGTCAGTCCTGCTTTAATGAGAGAAGTTAAAGCTTCTGCTCCCCATTCTCTCATTCTGGAGTTTGGATGCTGACACACCTGAAAACACATCAATGTTTTGTTTAAAGTCACTTTTGTTTAACCAAGATTCAAATATGTGTAACAATATTAAAAAAGGTATTTTAATTATATTAGAATTTACATACACTATTATAATATTTTTACAACAATACAATAAATCTCTAGATGATAAATTTTTTTTTTAATAGTAAAAAATAGTATCTTTTGGACAAACATACCTTCTGAATAAGGAAGCAACAGGAAGCAGTGAAAGACACAGAAGGAAAAGTAATGAAAACCACAGCAGATCAAGCCAATACATTTTCCAAAATGAATATACTAACTGCTCATTCAGAGAGTGATTGGTTAAAAAGCACCACACAACTCTTCAATGAATGCCTGAAACTCTCAGGTTTAAGTTTGCCTTAAGCTACTATAAAATTCAAAGCTTCATCTTTCACACATTGCTTCACATAATCAAGACAGAAAGCATATGCTCTTCTATATTCTCAAATATAACAAGTAACTACACAGTGAATATAAAATAAGCCTTACACCCCATTATTTCAAAACAGTAACAAACACTATTTCAAGCTGAAGTTTCAAACGTGTGTGTCTTCTCTTTGCGAACCCATCTAAACCTAACAGTTTTGGTAATTGCTTTTTTTTAGAGCAGAAGAATTAAAAGCGTTTTGCAAATCCAGTTCATAGATACCTAGTATGAACTGTACTCCCATAACTGATACACTACCCTGAAACAAATCAGGTAAGTCCACTGTTTCATTGACCTCTGGCACAATTATTTCCATCCACCCTTCCAGCCCTAGCTCAGGTGGTATGAGAATCCAGAATCAAAGTCTAAGGAAGGATCATTAGGAAGGCTGGCAGTTTTGTGGTTTGGACATTCCTTATCAATTGCTAGCCAAACTGAAAAAGAGGACAATGCAGAAGAGCCAGCTTAATGTTAAAAAATGCAGTCAAGAAACAGCTACTCTCCTGCATTACTTATATGTCTGTTACCTTACATAAAAAAAGAGAGAATTCGAACTACTTCATGATGCTCTGAATTTGACCAGATAATCAGTTCCTGAGACAGGGAACAAATTCTTCCCTCAGTCTGGGTTTAACTGAATTTGGCACTAGTGTTCTCCTTCCTTACTGTACCTCAAAGATGATCTATATAAATCAGGTTACAGATGGCTTCTTCTTAATACTGTTTGAAATAATGTTAGCTTAAGTATTTTTAAGACAAGCAAACCCTTTGTTACTAAATCTAGTGACATCAATCTATTTGGTAAGGATGCAAAAACATATTAAAATCTTCCTAGATATCTGTACTATGTGAATCCAAAGTGAAACCTGTTTGTGTTACCTTTGTTATAACACATATATGACATAAATTGATCATTTTAAACATTGTTGTGTTTAAAACATATGAGGGCTGATGGCACCTAAAAGTCAGTAAGATCTATTAAAATGTTTGAATTTAAATATACGAGTTCTCTTGTAAAATAAAAGTATTCAAGTTGCAAAAAACAAAGTACATGTAAAAGCAATCTAAGTTGTTTTTAAAAACTACACTTTACAAATGTATTTCCACAAGATCTTTATTACTACAAACTAACTTCTAGTACAACATATAAAAGCAATTCTTTACCTCCATGAGATGACCGGTCAGAGGTCTCCAAAGAATCTCAATCCTGTGCATGTTAACTAGTCCTGTTTCCAGTAATTTAGCAACAGCAAAAAGTGATGGTTCCTTAATAAAAGGGAATTTGAACACATGACTTTGAGGTGACTCAGATAATGTCAGAGCCTATTGCTACTTTATAATTTATCAATTAAGGTGCAACTCATCTCACTGAAGTACTGTGTTCTGTAGGCTGTGTATGCTGTCACAACAGCTTGGGTAGCACGGCTGGGAAATTTCCACAGCATCTGCAGTACTTCAAGAGAAGCCACAAGGGGGTAGCAACAGCATATCATGAAAAACACTTCTGTCACAATGTTTCATATAGTTTTCTCCAAGTTTGACAATAACCAGAGTGCTGATGTTCCTTTCAAAACTGAAGTTTTTACACAGTCCTCCCTCCACACAGTTTTGTAACATATGTTACTAGCCAAATAGTCTTTTCCCCATGACAACTTTTAAAGTTAAGTTTATATGTGAACAAACAATAAAGGATATTTCATTTAAGAATCCCTTTATGCTTTATATTCCATCAGCTTCATAAATGCCCTGCAGGAATATGATGATTTTCCCATTCATCAAGTACATATGCAAATATTTGTGATAAGCTTTTCCTAATTTTTTAGGGTTTTTTTTAAGTCAAGATATAGTCAAAATTACTGCTGCACTGGAATTATTCTCTATTGTTATTTCTGCTAATATTTTATTGTGGTTTTCAATTTATTTTAAACACAAACTTTGCTTATTTTAATTCATTTGCTGTTGCTGTAATTGGCAAATATTGTAACACATATTTTCTGTCATCATTATCTCTAGTGTAAAGGATCAAAGAAAAACTTTCAGAAACTCTCCCTCTAGAATTACATTGTGACTAATATATATACTCAATCTTTTTCAACCACAGGGTCTTTAACCTTTCTGGCTAGAGGTTGTTTACTGAGGCTGACAGGAATACTATCATTTTCCCAAGTAAATATGAACTATCAGGGGGTTTTCAGTATCTAAATTGTCAGGCTTCTTCTGAAGTGTATTATAAGAGAAAACTGAAATGAAACCGAGCACCTCACAGAACATACTGTGCTATTCAGAATCCCTAACCTCTGAAATTTGGTGTCCCTGCCCATGGCAGGGGGGTTGGAACTAAATGATCTTAAGGTCCTTTCCAACCCTAACTATTTTATGATTCTATGAAATTACAAGGGCTTTTAAAAGTTTTATTCATCCACAATCTGATTAACAGAAATATATGACATTCCCTAGTTAACAAAAAAACAGCAGGAATGCAATGAGAATGTTGAACAGGATTTAGTAACTGTTTGAACCATTACAAACAAGACATTCTCTGGTTCATTTCTTTTTTACTCTAGAGTATCAAATGCATTACTGTCTTAATATTAGAAACAATTAGCTTAAAGGACTCTGGAAGCGTTCAAAAACCATGTAGAAAAGGCCCTTAGTGACATGGTTTAGCAGTGGACTTGACAGCTCTGGGATAAAGGTTGGACTCGATGATCTTAAAGGTCTTTTCCAACTTAGTTGATTCTATGATTCTATAATAAATGTACCCCTTCTGCCTGTTTCATAAACACATCTAAAAAGAAACTAAAAAACTATACCTTATTGTTTCCATAGGCCATATCCATGGCTTCCAGAGACAAGGAGCAAAGGGCATTTATTAAGTGATGCAAAGACACGTCATCAAGGTACCTGAAAAATAACAGCTATCAAAACACTGCCAAGCTTGATACACACACATTATTTTAATTATCAGCTAAGGTTGCTTACTGTGAGCTTTCAAAAAGCCTTGAAAGTATGTTGGATATAACTGGCAGATCAGTCATAACTGCTGTAGTCAGAACCTTGAAAAAGACAGAAATGTCTTACAGACTGCAACAGAAAATACTACATAATCATTAACTGCAAAATGAACAATCATGATCATGCTTACTGTGCTGGGCCCTTCTACAGCTCTTCCAGGTTTTAACGCACCCCCAACACCAGGCTTCAGTCCCAGAATCCACACAAGGTGCTGAAATGCAAAACAATCATTTTCAGAAAAATAGTGTTTTCAGGTTCCTGAGGAGAATCAAAGCTTCTCCTACTGCTCACGTAAGAACTCCAACCCAAATTATGGCAAAAAGGAAGGCATAAGTATTTCCTCTATACCTGAAGAGTAGCCAGGACAAGTTGCCACGATGTACCAAGAACAGCTCCATGGCAGTGAGCTAAGTTGAGTAATGTCCTCATACACTGGATATTTTTTGAAGTCAGCTAAAATAAACCACAACAAACAACCACACTATTCTCATTATTCTGTAACATCAGTGTTTCTAGGAAACTTGCAATTTTTTGTTAAATAAAGATTACATTTTGTTTGCAGTGATGCAATATTATCTTTTTTAGAGAAGTAGTTCAGCATCCCTTCTTCTCTCAGTCTTATCTTGCTGGGGTTGAATATGATTTGATCACTGCCCTCTCCTCCCAGTTTCACATTTTATCAAATGTGAAAAGACACAAGTTGGAATACTTCAGCTTGAAGGGTATCTTCTCCACAAAATCAGAGCCTATCTTACAAAACCCATGTAAGTGAAGGTTCATACACAGGCACATAATAGAACTGAGATATAGGGGTTTTCAAATGGAATGGATGGCAGCTGCTAAGATAAGTCAGATGAAAAATGAGAGTAAGTCTTCCTTACACTTAAGAGAACTTTGCTCTCCAGGGCTGTTCCAAATTAAAAGCTCAGCTTAACATTTCCGATAACCATTATTTGTAAGAACGCTGTTTATCTGTTGCCTAGTTCTGAAACGCATTGAGACACAGAAAGAAGCTGTTAAGCAGGGTGAGATCACTTACAAGTTGTACTTACCATTACTGTTCCCTGTGGCTGAAGAGCTAAAGGTTGCCCTACTGCTACGACCTGCTGGTGAGACTCGCTTGAGGGACTGATCATTTGAACATTCTGTCCCTGAATGGAATACGCTAGAGGAAAATGAAAGGAAAAGAAAAATATATATAAAATCTGTATTTAAAATCCAGTACTTACTGGTAGTAACAACCACCTTCTGGCAAACGCGGGTCAGAGAATTTTTGTTCCACAGTTTTAAGGTGGGTCACTTTGAGACCTTTAGTCATATTTAGATTATTATGTCATTGCCTTACAGAGTTAAAGGAGCCAGTAATTACTCCCTCTCACTATTAGATACTGCTTGCAACACATGAGTACATTTTATGTCAGGACTGGGATATTTGTGCTACAATACGAGCATTAGCTTATGTCTCAACCCAGTTATCTGTGGTACTTGTGTGTAAATAGTACCACTGTGTGCTATCACTGTACTAGTGCACTCAAAAAATGAAGGTGTCATAAATGCTATATCATGAGGTTTTTCCAATACAAGACTTCAGGACACCCATTTTATAATTCACCTGTAAAAAGAAGAGTAACTTTAAGTTCACTGCTTCATTTCCATAGAGATTCATGTAGCTCAGTGATGCATACTGCTTCACAGACTTACGATCTAATAATAAAGTTAGCTTTTGGGCTGGAGTAAAGGTACTGGTCCTTATTCCCAGATTAAGGTATTCTGGTTTAAATTCATATTTATGTCAATTTGCATATTCTCCAGATAGTTGCATCTCTTACTACATAGCAACTCATTTTCAAAATTCAAAATTGAGTACATTCTCAACTGGCATATCCCATGAATTACAACATTCTCTCAGGATGTGGGGAATACCAATTCAGCCTCTTGTAAGTGGAACGGAGATCAGAAAGGAAGATCTTCCATTTACGCAGTAACTACTACCATCACTAGACAACTGTAGAAAAGTCTGTAGTAGACCACAAATGCAGGACATTCTAGCAAACTCTTACGTATCCGAGCTGCTCAGAGACCCTTTCAGAATTTGAACTCTTTAATCACATATTTTAATGTATCTTCAGAATTGTAAACAAATCTCAGAATATGAACTTATGACATATGCTAACCATTCGGGAACTTTTAAGTTCACTAGAATGCTGCAAGACTAACTGGTTCTGGAAAGCAGGAGGTCTAGATCCTGTTTGAGGATTCTTCATCATCATCATGGCTTGACTTTGTGAACAAACATTTGGGAAGTGTTTTACTCACGCTTACTACAAGCACGCTGATGACTAAAAAGGCCAAAGTGGGATAAGCAAATCTGGTTGCAAAAAGTACAGGCAGGGCGCGATTCTTTCTACCTTGTCTTTTCTCCTTGAGGCTAATTCTGCGTGATTTCTCAGAGGAAACAATGGCGCTATGGAAGGACCAATGTCCTGAACTGCCATCATGCAGGGTGAGGTCTGTGACTTCCAGTGCACCTTATCACCTGCCGTTTCATCCCTCACATGTCGCTACAGGGATCTGCAAGTGTGGGTAAACCCTTCAGGCCTGCACAGTGGATTTTTTAGGTGCATGGAACTGGCCCCACCCTTTACACCTGAGGTTTATCAGCCATGGCCTAGTGAGCTTGGACAGTGACAGCAAAGTCCTCAGGTCGTAGGTTTAGTTAGAGTATCCATCTCTTAGATGGATGGCCTTACAGGGCTAAATGAGCTCCATCTGCCTTGGTCTGACGTTAGAGTTGTCCTTCTCCTAGGATGGCTCCCCAAAGGCTAGTGAGCCCATCCTGCCCATGCACACACTTTGACCCTTCAGTTGAGACATGTCTGGCATGGGAGACCCTACTGGAGGCATATGCCATCACCAGCATAGCTCCCAACCTCATAAGGGCATGCAAGCTCTTTCCCCACAACAAGAGGGTGTCCGTGAAAGAGTGAGGATTCTAACATAATCTAGTATAGACAAATTCTACAGTTGCATATATCTGTTGAATTGCATCCTGTGAAAACTAAAGTTTATTGAAGAATACACTGAAGCACAGTTAGGGAAAACCTATATACTTACATTTGCTGGACAGAGCTGCAGTTGTGCTGTTTAATACAGTAAGGGCATAGTGAGGAGGCAAGGATCCTTTGCAAATGGCAGTGATAAAGGCATCTCTTGATGTTACAAGACCCAGTCTTCCACAAAGTGCAGCCATGGTCAGTTCTGCTTTTAGAATATTTTCAGTGGCAGCTTCATCAGTGCTGAAAGAGTACCCATTGTTTAGCAAAAAATAATTCACACTACAGAAGCTGAAAGAAACTGAAAGGAACAAGAACGCAGACTTTAAACCTGTCAACATTACAAATACTGAAAAGATAGCATAAGCAATCAAAAAAATCTTCAGAACCATTCCCTATTAAATTGGTCTTTAGTTCTGAATGATTTAGCAAAGCAGCCCGTGAGGAGGTATTTATCTCTAGTTTCAGAAAACGGTGTTTGACAACAAAAGATACTTTGAAAGAGACAAGTTACTACAGTTATTATAGAATCACAGAATAGTTAGGATTGGAAAGGACCTTAAGATCATCCAGTTCCAACCCCCCTGCCATGGGCAGGGACACCTCACACTAAACCATATCACCCAAGGCTTCATCCAACCTGGTCTTGAACACTGACAGGGATGGAGCATTCACAACCTCCCTGGGCAACCCATTCCAGTGCCTCACCACCCTAACAGTAAAGAATTTCTTCCTTATACCCAGTCTAAACCTCTGCTGTTTAAGTTTCAACCCATTACCCCTTGTCCTGTCACTACAGTCCCTAGTGAACAGTCCCTCCCCAGCATCCCTGTAGGCCCCCTTCAGATACTGGAAGGATGCTGTGAGGTCTCCACGCAGCCTTCTCTTCTCCAGGCTGAACAGCCCCAACTTTCTCAGCCTGTCTTCATATGGGAGGTGCTCCAGTCCCTGATCATCCTTGTGGCCTCCTCTGGACTTGTTCTAATAGTCCCATGTCCTTTTTATGTTGATAAAGTTTATCTAGTAAACAGCTTTTCCACTTCAAAGACTGCACAATACTAACAAGTACTGAGACATAATTTAGTATCTTATCAACAGTAATCAAAACATAGAATCACTTCAGTGTGCTGAAACATTCAAGGTAAAAAGGAATAAAAATATAAATAGTTTAAATGCAAGCCTTTGAAAAAGGAATTGTTTTATATTGAAATACATTAAAGGTTGATGCTTTGTTGTTTACTATTAACAGATCCTCACTCAACCTAGCCATCACTAACCCACAAACCTATCTGCTCAGATGCCATGAACTGCACACTTCCAACTTGACCAGTAGCAGAAGTAATTTTAAAATATAGCTGGGAATGTCATCCTTGAAGAAAACCAAGAAAAACTAAAGACCAAATACCTTGCATCAAGTAGAAGCGATAAAGCAGCCAGAAGACCACACCAACAAGCATTCACCATTTCTTCCCAGACAGCTCTGCTAACTTGAAAGAAATATATATAATTGTTTATAGCAGAAACACAATATTTTTCTTAGTAACTTTCAATTATATATCACAAACAAAATCCTTACTACTACATCTTTTAAAGTATGCTTTTATATGCATGTTTAGACAGGCACATACGCGTATAAACAAACACGCTCCTACCAGTAATAATTAAGTCTCATTTAAAGTAATATTGCTAAAGATGTCACCAAGACAATACTTATTCTAAACCATACCAAACAGATCTAGCAGAGGTACAGATAACTGTTTTTAATCTCTGTCTGTAAAAATATGCATTCAGAAGCACATGTGGGACAAAAAAACTCACTGAAATTTTGCTGCGAAGGAAAAAAATAGCCTCCCCGGTATTTATAATTCACCTTCTTCTTTATTTTCTATTTCTTTATTTTAATAGGAAAAAAATACAGGCTTATAACCTGCCAGTATCCTTTCCACACCTCCCTCCCTCACCAGGCCACGCCAGGACCTTAGGCTGGGCCAGTGCATTCATGGCTGCAGCACCCTGGATAGCTCCACTGTGCTGGGGACAGGTCCCTTTCCTCTCCTCCCGGGTACAACCTGCAGCACTGCGGTCTCAGCTCACACATACACAACTCAAAATCCCTCCCAAGACACAAGTCTTTCTGTAAGTACATATACAGACTGCTCATATGCTGCACAAATACACGCCTCAGTTGCTATTTGTTCTGCTCTTAAAGAAGTTCTTCCCTAAGTACTTTAAATCTTACTCGAAATCTCTCCATTAAAATGTTCATCTTTTTATCTTGTTCTAGAAATACATTCTTTAATGTGGGCTTAATTGCCACATTTCATCTCTGTCAGGGTGCCTCTTGCAACCTTGGATCTCAGCTTTAAGCAGAAGGCAGAATAGTAGTTTTGGAAAACAGAGTGCCTGTTATCATTTTCTTACACCCCACATGTGAAGCAGTATTAGACCATAAGAATTCCATGGCTAAGGTGCTATATAGGAAAGAAGCAGTACATCAAGTATTTTTTTTAGAGACTGCTGCTGTTCTGTTACAAAAACCAAATAAACAAAACAAAACCAACCCTCCACTTCATTACAAGCTTTTACACACGATTTAGAAACAATAAAATTAAGCATCAAAGCATGTATTTTAATCTGCTTTACGTAAACCTTCTGTATTTAAATAGTGTTTGCATTTTCAAATACCTAGTTCTTTCTCTGATTGTTCGGATACAGACTGCAAGTCTTGCTGCTCGGAAGACTGTGTCGGTAACGAAGCTGTCTCTGCTGTGGTTTGATTGACTGTTTCTACCTCTCCCAACTCTCCTTCAATCATGGTAGTGATACCACGGACAAGATCCAGTAAACAGTGAAATGCCACTGACATGGCATAGCCTTCAGGAATCGCAGGTGGCTCTACTTTGTCTAGCATTTCCAAACTAAAAAATTAAAGCATGACAAGTAAGTGTGTAACAGTACCACTGTGATTTAAAACAACAATAAAAAGCAAGATCCCAGATGAATGTTAAGTACAAACAGGCACCAAATACCATCCTTCAAGATCTATAGCAACTCAAGAAAAAAAAAAACAAAACTTTCTTGATTAAGTCATTAAGTAAAAGAGTAAATGAGTCACTAAATAAAAGAGTAAATAAAAGGGAACAAACTCCAAGTACAGTATTTATATCTGCAAATCACAGAATCATAGAGTAGTTAGGGTTGGAAAGGACCTTAAGATCATCTAGTTCCAACCCCCTTGCCACAGACAGGGACACCTTGCACTAAACCATGTCACCCAAGGCTTCATCCAACCTGGCCTTGAACACTGCCAGGGATGGAGAATTCACAACTTCCTTGGGCAACCCAGCAAGCATCACTGAATGAATTATTCTCCTTTTATTATTATTTTACTTAAAATCACAGCAACAGAAACTATTTGGAAGAACACAAAGGAACAACATAGATCTACACAGGAACAACAGAGGAAACAGGTCAGAAAGTCATGACAGTGTGAACACACTAGTAACAAAGTAAGAACTAATCAGATGTTCCATTATCATTATCTCTGAGTCCATATGACCGGAAAAGCCTGTCATAGCTAGATAACATATGAGCAAATATTCATCACCTACATGCATACGTAAAGAATAGAAGCTATTTGTATAAAATGGAAATGTCTACATGATTCACTGCTTAAAAACTATGCAACCAATTAAGACATCACTGTGCTGGAACTGCAGCCTCACTGCCTCTTTAGAAGATCTATCCGGTTACCAGTCCAACAGGAAACAGATTGTAGCTGCCACAGGGGAGACAGTCTGTTACAAAAACTACCTGCTTTCCCAACAAACACTGTTTCCTAATTTCCTCTACAAACTACTCTTAAAAAGTCTAAGCACTCCAGCTACAGTATATCAAAGACACTTCTACAAGGTAGCGTCACCACTCCTTTCTGCACAAAGGATTTTCCTTCTCCCACATATGTAACACTGCAGTTATTACCCCTAACTTCCTGAAGATGGCTGCGTTAGATATCTGGGGGCATAGGCAGTACAGGTAAATCAAATGGTCAACATTTCACCCTGTATCTACAAATAAGTGTGTGTATATATAGAGTTCTACCTGAAATTCTTTTATAGACTTTGTGTATTCCTCTTAAAAATACTTACTTCCTCACATAAAGAGGAAGACAAGGCATAGGGGTCTGGGAAGTTTCAGGCCTATACTGGCAAAAAGGCCTCTAACTAGCTCTGTTCATAGGTCATATCTAAATTAAATCATAGTGTAGAAGTGTGAGATCTGGCCATTGTATGAAAATCTAATGGCAGCAGTAGGACAGAATCAGCGCTAGGATGTGACTCAAATCTACAATTAGTCATCTCCTTACATACAGGGACTGCAGACAGAAGTACAAGATAGGAGAAAAAACTGCTGACAAGACATTCTAGTGACAATTCCACAGCCTTACACAGAAGAAAAAAAAAACCTCCAACATTACTCAGTGGGAATCATGGAGTCACTGAACAGATGCAAAGGTAAGACACAAGCAAGTTCAGAATAGCACAAGAGACTGTAACGATGCTACAATGATGCTACAATGTTCCTGCGCCAGTTAAGAACAGCACATAAAAAAAAAGGAAAGCAGTAGGTTGTAGTAGCTGGCCAAAGCATGAACCTTTCATTCACCTTTGTTAAACATTTGTGTTTCCTAAGCACAGTCAGATAACCTAAAATAACATTCATGGCACTGCTGGAACATGAAGTCAAGTTAACACATGTATGTTAAACTACTGAAATCTGAGAATGAATTTATCCTGCATCTCACAGAATCATAGAATAGTTAGGATTGGAAAGGACCTTAAGATCATCCAGTTCCAACCCCCCTGCCAGGGGCAGGGACACCTCACACTAAACCATATCACCCAAGGCTTCATCCAACCTGGTCTTGAACACTGCCAGGGATGGAGCATTCACTACCTCCTCGGGCAACCCATTCCAGTACCTCACCATCTCAAAGGCAGATAAAAGATTTTCTACCTTTAAGAAGTATTGAGAACCAGGCTATTTGCTGATTTCATTGAGTATTAGTATGCTCACGTTTCATGGGCAATTCTAACCTGGAAGAGATTTACCTTCAAGGGTCAAGACTGCCATGAAAAAAAACTTCCATTATTTTGAAACTAGTATTAGCAGCATTATACAGAGAACATGATCTCCATTACACAAAGTCAGGACAAAACAATTGGCCATTCTAAGAAGCACTCACAAACTAACCTTTGTAAATATGTCAATATATTGTTTGGAATGAGCTGGCCATTATCTACCACAATTATCCTGTTCACTAAAAACTGTGAGTAAAGCTGGTTTAAGAAAGCTATTTTTTCACTCCCAGTGCTGCCCCATTTGCTTAATACCCCTCATGTCTGCTATTATACAACCGAGCAAAAAGTATGCTATAACTGTTACACACTAGAGTGAGGCCTAAAAGTGAAGAGTTAATACAGGAACAGTATGGTAGAAAAAAAAACCAAAAAATCCAACAGATGCTAAAACCATAGGGGAGATTTGGATCAGAATTCAAAGCATGCAGGCAAAATGGCGAAAAATCAGAACATCTCATGGCACCGACAATAAGAAAATCCAGAACATACCTCAATGCCATTGAAATTAAAACCTCAATATTCACTAATAAAAAATCCTTAAACCATCAAGCTGGAAATAGAAATATTTGCCATATACATTTTCAAAACCATAGAGGTACTTACTAGGTAGCTTTAGCACTGCCTTGTACTGTTACATTCAGGATAGGTATCCAAGTGCCTCTGTATTCAAAGGCAGGTAATACAGTTGCCCCTCCTCTCATTCCAGCCACTCCTGGACTAGTTTGTGCTGAGCCAGTATTCCCCGACGCATTGCTTCCTGTTCAGAAAAACAAAGTGATAAAATGAACCCATCTAACTCTAGTGATCATCCAACACCCTTTTGATGTATTTAGTTTTTGAGACACAGAATGAATCTGAGTCACCCTGCTCAGGAATAAAAACCACCACCAACAGAAAAAAACTATTTTTGAGCTCCCTCTGCTGTCTGAAACACGATCTTAGGTGCAAAGTAATTAGTTTAAAGACACGGCTGACTGATGATAACTACCTTATTTTCAGTCAGAATAAATTACATATGTGAAAGATCACAGCAGCATTCATCACATTCTGCAGAAGAACTAAACTTTGACTGGTTTTGATAAAACAATATATATTTTTGTGCTATTGTTTGATTATCACTATTTGGATAGTTGCATCTAGAACATCTAGTAGGAAAGACAGCTTAATTGTTCCAAGGATACCCTTTACAGATTTCAGACATGAAAAAGACACAAGAAGAGCCAGAAAGAAAACTGCACTGTTTGAACCTGTTCCATGGCAAGACAGGAGAAAACAAACAGATTCAGGGAAGAGCTGACAACATGCCAGCCAACAGCTAGGAAGGAACAACTTGTGGTTCCAATTTAGAAAGCCAAAAAAAGCAGATAAAGGGACAAAGAATTCTGTATATATACACTTCCTACATATAGGAGGAGGTCTATACTTACTAAGAGTAGGTATCACGTTTAGACTCAGTGCATAGACAATGTGGAGAGAAAGGCAGAGTCCACATGAACTCATTAGCACCAAATACAGCAACCATAACAACTGCCATTTTGGTGTGCTTGCTTTTAGTATATAGTGAGACTAAACTACTAATTTGGGCAATACGAATACACCCTGAAACCTATGCATAATCTTTTAACACAGTAAAGCTTAACAGATTAAAACAACAAAGTCATACCGCAAAACAGAAGTAGCTAATCAAATGTTATCATTAACACAAACACAGACTGGTAACATTTTCCGTGATCCCACTGAGCAATCAGACATATACAACCAGTTTTGTATCAATGTAACTCCTTGAAGTGGTAAACATTACACCAGTATACAAGAAGATGTACAAAGCTCTGGTAGATGCAGCTTTCAACTTCTACAAAACAACTACTTTGCTGCAATGTGAGCCTCGGAAGCCAACTACAGCAGTATAAGGTATAACTGTTCGAGGCCAGGTTGGAAGGGGCTTTGAACAACCTGATCCAGTGGAAGGTGTTCCTGCCCATGGCAGGAGGGTGGAACTAGATGATCTGCAAGGTCCCTGTTTTCACATTACAGAAAAAGCAAAGATAATCTGTAAAACTCAGAGCTTCCTTTTTATCTTGACTTCCTCATGCCAGTTTCATCCCTGAACATCCAGAAGAATTAGTGATTGCCTTCCAGAAGGAAGCAAATGCTATTTTACTACTTCCACTGCACACTGCCATAAATGACATCCCCACCCAAGGAGAAAGAAATTTGTTAGAAATAATAAATAATTTCCTCAGAATTTCCTTTAGGAAGTTGTGAACCAAGTAACTTGGTTGCTGTAAAAGCTTTGCTCTGCTGACTGGGAGCTACATCTTGCCCACAAGACAGACAGATAAAATCACCAGACCTGAAAACACTGGTTTGTTTCAAGCTATTTTTCCACCTCAGTGAACAGAGAAGTACAGAACTGTATCAAGCCAAACACATATACTGAGTCAAATCAGATTTTTTATTACAAGATGCTGTAAAATTAAGATTATAGTAAGGACAAGGCTTTACCAGTTTGGTTTGGTGTTACTGATGTGTTCCCTGTGCTTGGTACAAGAAAGAGTGACTGGATGAAGGACCCCAGTGCATTCACAATATCACGGAAAACTTTAGTGGAATGTTGCTTCATATCATACGACTGACAAAAGGACCTGGAAAGCATTTTAGAAGATATATGAAGTATTTGACAAATTAGGGACTAAAAGCATATTTTAACAGGAACTCCTTGCCCCCCTCCCAGCTGTGACTTACAGCACATTTGAACTGCAAATATCTAGGTAAATTAACATACTTAGGTTTAGGTAAATGCTCCTTTGATATTGGTAAGAGAAAGAGGGTTTGGAATACTCAAGTAATGGTAATTCAGCCCTTCCTGGATAATAAGCATAGTCTAATGCTTTATTAAAAATATCCTGAAGAGCTTATTGCATTCAAGTTTCTACATATTTGCAATGTTTTAGAAAGCAATTTCCACCACATGAAAATAAAACGATTTCTTAAATTGTATGTAAAAGTGAAACTCAATATATTTAATACCTTAATAGTTGAGGCTGTACACAAAGCCTGTGAATAGATTCTACTGCAACAGCTCTCAGCCACTGTGGTTTGTCTGCATCCAGAAACTTAACCAGCAATGACAGAAAGATTTCACATTCTGTTACCTAAAAGATACAGTTTATAGCCATTAATTAAAAAGAAAAAGCCTCCTACAGATATATTCTAAAAAAACTTTCCGTTTCATCCTAGATTTCCTATCCCAGCAAGTTCTGCACAGGATCTAAAAAAATCCCTTCAATAAGCACTTACTGAGAATTACATTAAAAACATGACTAATAAACATAGTATTTTTGTCAAGCTAACGCCACACATGCAATTGTACGGAAGAAGTTAAATTCCTCAAAGACATTGCACTGAAGTCCTTACATGTGACAGAGTAAAAAATTAAATGGGAAAAATTCTTCTTTAGAACATATCTAAAATTCAGGAAGTAAGAACAGCTAAACGTGGTTTTCATGCACATTCTGTCGACAACGTTTGCTTACACAAGTCAAAAGCCTCCTAGCAAGTATTAACAAGCAATCAACAATATAAAGCAAGGCAAACTATATAAAATCAGAAGGTTCCCAAAACTTTAACTGAAAGGCAGTCAAGTACAGAAAATGTAACAGCTAATCTACCCTGAGAATTTATATAAGCCCACCTTTAATAAAGTCACACATGTAGAATACATGTCAGTGCAAATACACAGAAGAAAAGAATATTTAGACTTCTCTTCCTTCAGTGTATATGAACAGTTCCCAAGAACTAATTAATACTATTACTGACCACAATACTGGCATATACACACAAAAATGGAATTGTATAAAGAAAAATTGAGCATACTCTTACCAGCAAACTGTAAAACTGCTTAATCAAAACAGAAACTACTCTCAGCAAACGCATACAGATGGGGAAGTATGGTTTTTCTACTGGTGCTGGGGAAGATGACGTGCTGGAACCTTGCCTGAATTTGATATTTGGGGAAAAGAGCTTTATAACAAGAGGACATACTCTTTCTTTAAGAAGAAAACTGAATTCCTGATGCTGAAAAAGAAAACAGAACAAATTTTAAGCAGAAAATCTTTAATTTCTACCAGCAGCTCTGATTATGTACCTTATTTACATTTGCTGCTATGATCAAGCACCCTGAGTTATGTAAATCTTGGTATAAATTACACACTCAGGAAATGAAAAGGAAAAACGGCATACACCATTGTAAAGCTACCAAAAAGCATGATGAAATGGTATGGTCAGGTTCATACTCTGCATCCCTCTTCTTGTACTTTGTAAACTGAAATATGCTGCTAATACATCATTCATTGTATATTTATTTCTTTAACTTAGCTCCTGTCTCCTAAAATGCGTGACTGTAGGATCATGGTGCATTTATATGTAGTAGATCTACACAGTTCCTAGTCATGATTCTTGCTGTTTGGCAAGTGGGGCAAGGTTAATGTTTATGTAGAAATAACAGTGCCATAAACTAAGTAACAGAGCTGTCATAAATCATGCAAGATCAGGAAAGGCATATTTGGAGGAGATTAAAATGGCAAAAAAATAGCGAAACAGAGTAAAACAGGCTCTACAAAATGCATAAACACAAATCAAGTGTATGGGAATAGAAAAAAAAAAAAGTGGACAAAAAGAACACAGTACTTCTCTGTCATAAAACCCCAACATGTAAAAGCTACAATTCCTTCTGAAAAGTGGTACTTGTGGTAAATTAAAGAGGAGTTAATGAAGCGTAGATTTTAATGCCCATGTGAAAAGTCTTCCTATTTTCCCTCAAAGAACTACTCACTTGTAAAAACACTTGTGGAAAGTCATTAAGGACTGACTCCAGAAGTTCAAGGCCAAATGTCCGCGTCATTTCTGTCATACCCACGAGCCAGTAGGGAGCATCAGCATTAACTAATTGACAAAGATCCTTAAAAAGAAATGCAGTAACATTTACATTCTCTGCACAGTCCTATACTGCCGTAAGTTTACTGAGTCTACAACAAAATCTACACTCTCTCCCTCTTTTGTTATGAGGGATTGTCCAATTTCAACGTAACTTTTCCCCAAATACTTCTTTTACTTAAAGTATTAAGCAAAAACTTTAAAAAAGAAGTTTTAAACTTTGCTGATATGCTTGTAGCAGCTGTGTTCATTCCTGCTCTCAAGAATATTTCAAGACCAGTAAATTTGCTAAGTCAAGAAGATTTTAACTGGTGTGTTGAATACAACTGCTACTGTTCATCATATACAGACCTTTAACGTACAATACCAAACACAAGAATCAAGACTGACTTTTAGTAGCAGTATTCAGCTCACGGAAAAAAAGAATCTTCAATTTAACACAGACATGCATGCTTAGCTGTTATTTGAGATGTATAGTAAAACATATTCCTAGGCTTCCACTTCTTCATTTTCCAGTCACCTCTCTGTGATACGCAAATCACTGCCAATTACAATAAATGCACATGAGGAAGCCTGAGGCTCTGGTGAAGGACCTTGTCAGTGTGCCAACAGCAAACTTTTGTAACTTGTTACAGAGATGTAGAAACACCCAATCATAACCGCAAATGTATAAGCATATGCTCCCCAACTACCTGAAAAAGCATATATGCATCCTTAGCACATGGCTTCAGTGTACTGACAGATCTTCTGTTACTATTTCCTTGAACTGCAACTGGCTGGTCAATAGTATCTGTGTGAAAAGAAACCCGTTTTGTTGACAAAGGAGCTGTTGAAAATCAAGTACAAACTAAGTGTTCTTACAAAAAGATTCTAGGAGAATGAACAGGTAATTCTACTGCAAGTTTTCATGTCTACTGAAATAAATATTAGATTGAATACCAACAATCATCAATACCAAGCACTTCTTTCCAATAAATGCTCTCTTCAAAACTACTGATGTGTATTTCACACTCTGTAATCTAAGTTACCTTCACCATAAATAACATGTTCACCTCAAATTCCTCCACAATACTAATGTGAAGACCAGTTCTCACAGCTTGACAAATATCTAAGTTTCATACACTGATGTACTGACTTGGACTGACAATGGCTACGGGTTACATCTTGTTTGAATACAAGTAAATTTATAAAAGACAGTAAAGATTAATGACTGTGATTTTTTTATGTTTATAATCATTTTACTACTTCTTTAAAAAAGATAATCACAAGCAAGCAGAGTAAGAAGTATGCTCACCTTTGTATCGTTCATCTTCAGCAACCACCCTCTCAAATACAACAGTAACTACCTGCCTCACTGTAGCTGCCGCAGTGTTATTTGTGATATTATCTTTTGTGAAATGCAGTCGAAAACAAAGCACAATTGCCTGAAAGGGAGAAAAAAGAAATAAAAAAAGATCACTTTACAACAATGTATTTTCATCTTTTAGCTCAGAGTCAACCCAGCTGATTGTGGAATTCTTTCCACTAGTTTGCCAAAAGGCTGCCTGAAAAAAAACTGTTTTAATCATTTTAAATCCGAAGAACCAGAATAAGTTTTATTATCCTGGCCAAATACACTCTACTAATCCTTGACAAAGACAATCTAGAACTGGTATTAACTGAAGATATTACGAAGTGCTAATAAAACTACAATTACCATACAAAAGCACACAGTACTCAACCACATAAAACAAGGTGTATGAGCATTAATGTCAAAAGGACATTTGGATTATAAGGTTAATCACAGAAAGGTCAGTCAACTTCAAAGGTAAAATGCCATTCCTCACCCACATTAAAATCACAATACTTTCACAACCATGTTGCCTCAACTGCTATTATTCCTCTCTAAAGTGCATATTTTCAATGCGTCATTGTGCCGGCAGTGACCTGAATATTGTTTTCCACTGGATTTTGTACTACCTCTAACGCATAGTTTAATACTTACTTATTCCACAATGAATTCTGAAAACATCTGTATGTATAGCGAACCCTGTATTTCTTGGGTCTTTTTTTCTTATTCCTCACAGATAAACTAAGGAAGTGTGGGCTTGACGATCAGGTAGTGAGGTGGATTAAGAACTGGTTGAAAGGAAGAAGGCAGAGAGTTGTGGTCAGTGTCACAGAATCTAGCTGGAGGTCTGTGACCAGTGGAGTCCCTCAGGGGTCGGTGCTGGGACCAGTGCTGTTAAATATTTTCATCAATGACCTGGATGAGGGAACTGAATGTACCCTCAGCAAGTTCGCTGATGACACTAAACTGGGAGGAGTGGCTGACACACCAGAAGGCTGTGTTGCCATTCAGCGAGACCTGGACAGGCTGGAGAGTTGGGCAGGGAGAAACTTGATGGAATTCAACAAGGGCAAGTGTAGAGTCTTGCATCTGGGGAAGAACAACCCCATGTATCAGTACAGGTTGGGGGTTGACCTGCTGGAAAGCAGTGAAGGGGAAAGGGACCTGGGAGTCCTGGTGGACAGGAGGATGACCATGAGCCAGCAATGTGCCCTTGTGGCCAAGAAGGCAAATGGCATCCTAGGGTGCATTAGAAAGGGGGTGGTTAGTAGGGCAAGAGAGGTTCTCCTCCCCCTCTACTCTGCCTTGGTGAGGCCGCATCGGGAATATTGCATCCAGTTCTGGGCCCCCCAGTTCAAGAAGGACAGGGTTAGGGTTAGGGTCCAGCGCAGAGCCACAAAGATGATGAAGGGAGTGGAACACCTCCCTTGTGAGGAGAGGCTGAGGGAGCTGGGTCTCTTTAGCTTGGAGAAGAGGAAACTGAGGGGTGACCTCATCAGTGTTTACAAATATGTAAAGGGTGGGTGTCAGGATGATGGAGCTAGGCTTTTTTTAGTGATATCCAGTGATAGGACAAGGGGCAATGGGTGCAAACTGGAGCATAGGAGGTTCCATGTTAACATCAGGAAGAACTTCTTTACTGTAAGAGTGACAGAGCACTGGAACAGGTTGCCCAGGGGGGTTGTGGAGTCTCCTACGTTAGAGATATTCAAGGCCTGCCTGGACAAGTTCCTGTGTGATGTACTCTAGGTTACTCTGCTCTTGCACGGGGGTTGGACTAGATGATCTTTCAAGGTCCCTTCCAACCCTTGGGATTCTGTGACTCCATGTTCTTGCACTTGCATGAACCTCAACCACATCTGGCTATAGCAGTACATGTTCTAAGCCATACAAGATTCCAAATTCTCTTTTGCTACTTTATCATGTAAATGACTTGTGGGCTTTGCTCAGATGGTATCCCCATGGTAGTCTGAAATTTTACAACACAATCTTATATCTCTGGACATGAAGAAAGGTATTATTACGGAGGAATTAAAAACAAATTGAAAATGAAGCTAGAAGAAATCCCGTTTTCAGAGTACAGACATAAGACAATAGGGACACAACAGAGTTAAGAAAGCCCCTCCTTTTCCATTATTTACAAATGCTTCATATGTAAAATCTATCTCTGTTTTTCCTCTTGGATATTGCACGTACTATACTGTATGTACTTGGCTGTCACAAATTCTTACCTTGGACAGTGCTTCATCATGCACAACTGTATTGGTTGTTAAAAGTACAAGAACTGTCTGGAGCAATTTAAGTTCTTCAAGACTATTTTCCATCAGTTGCCAAAGCATATTAATAATGTTTCCTGCTGCAGCCTACAAAGAAATAATTTTTTGCCAACAATTAAGATGCTTACCTAGTGGTATATCATCTGTACACATATAAGGACAGCACTGCCATAAATGCATTTCATAACTGTACTTGCCTGTTTGTTTATACCATGGGACCACACTGAGAACACAAAGCCAATTTCATTGTCACAAGCTTCCCAAGGTATTTTTAAAGAACTGACAGCAGATACCTCTTAGTGTGTATTTCAAATTAAAATGTGTACTTTATTTTCTACTTGAAAATACAAAAGAAGCAGTACAAAGACTTTTTACTCTCAAAAGTCATTCATACTGAAGAAAAAACAGTGTAATTTTACATTATGCAAGCACAGTATTATTTTCACCAGCTTCTTAACACACTGTATATGCAGTAGCATAATATATCATGACATTGACAGTTGCAGGGAATGTGCATCCCTTTAATCTTATTTTTTAAATTAAAATGGAAAAAATACATAATACATAATGTTATCAAACAGAGTAAATTCTGTGAATACAACTTGCAGAATTATATTTATCAAGTCCATGTTCTGTTCCTGCAGTGTAAGAATGCAAACTAAATGAACTGGTCTGAATTTTCATTAATTTCCTTCTAGAAGTCACTAACGTTTTATCACCTCTTGTTTAATTTTAATTTTCTTTTTTTTTAATGGTCAAAAATGTTTTATTTTAAATTTCATTTTTTAAAAACAGATACAAGTGAAATATTTTGCAGACTACACTCATAGTAATATAAAGAGCCTCCTAAAAAGAAGCATTCACCTTCAGTTTGAGTATTCTCACACTGGAATATTTATGTATTTATATAAAGAGTGATCTTACCTCTGAAACAACTTCATGGGACATGAGTCTCTGTATGGCTGCCAGACACAGCTGAGTGATCTTTGGTTCCTTTGTTCCACAACCCATTAGAAAAGGCTGAACTACCTCTGAGCTGTTCTCTTTTAATGCTTTCAAAGAGAGATATAGAAGCAGTCAATGTTTAATACTTTGAAAAATACAATGCAAAATTTGTTAATCATACCTGTGAACCAAAAGCAATCTCCAATCTTGGAAACTTGGGATTTACTCTTGCAGACAGTTACTGAGCTGCCACATCTTACTTCCACAATTACCCTTAATCCCAAGCACCTTCTCCCTTACACACTCAATAACTTTCCAAATCCAGAACACCCACTTTGGTTAGTAAGAAGATGTAAGGTTCTGCCCATCCCAGACCTTTTTTTTGGCCTTGTAGTGGTGACGGGGCTCATGCTGGTAGCTGCCTTCTGCTCTGCTCCACCTCAGCACCAAATTCAAAGGCAACAGTGTGGCACAGAGAGACATTCCAAGGAAAGGGCACAAAGGGGAATACCAAAATACCAACAAAAGAGGAGAAAGAGACTGGACCGTTTGTATCCTGGGTATATACACCTGGCTGTGAATTTGTCAACCAGTGTTTTAGTGAGAAAGCACAGCTTCTTAAAATGAAGCTTTGTCAGGAGAAAACACAAGTATGTAAGTTTCATGAACTACCCTTTTATTTTTCCCCCCTTTTAATTTTTAAGGAGGAAAATAACTTCCCAACGAACACAACATTCCACTCTGTTATTTAAAACAAAAATTTCCCCATAAAAGTAATTCTGGAAATCTGAGATAAAGTTCATCAAATTTAAAAATAGGAAAGTGTTTCTGAAAGATGACAGGAGAGTGTGAATCTGACTGACAAATGTTTTCCTGTTTGCAGCCACGGTTGTTGATTCACACAGACTTAAGATTATAGCTGCTCATCACCATGTCAGATAATCAAAGTTTCCTCACAGTCTGAAGTTCAGCGTGTCCTTAATCTGAATGTCATACGCTGTGTTTTAGTCTGTGTGTAATGAAAAATGAACTCATGAAAAAGTTTCACACATTTTTAGAGCATGGATCTTACCACAGATAAACAAACCCCACATTCTTACATAAAATAGATTATGTTTACATTTTTATTTTTTCTGTTGAGCAATCTGAAGTGAAACATCAAGGTAAAAGCTACAGAAGTACATTTTAGTGATATTTTTAGTGAAAAGAACAGGCTAGCATAAATTATAGATGCCAACTTTCTCTAAGGTACTAGCTCTTACAGGGTGGTATTAACATACACATAGTCATAGTTTCAGCAGCCTCTTTAGAGCCAGTATTGGCTCAACATCTGACAGAGGCTGACCTTGCACTAAACGCCTAATCAAAGCCAACTAAAATGTCAGCATAAATGTGAATGAATACACAGGTTCACTGCCTGTTTAACAACCTGCTTTGATTTCAAGATGTGTTATTTCAATTTCCAAATTAAAAACATTGGCTACTTCATCAAAACCAGAAGTTTGTTTCCAATTAAGACATATAATTTAGGCATCTAATTGTCAGTATCTACGTGTGAGCTAGATGTCTAAGCTGCCTGTATAGTCTATGAACACCTACAACACCTTGCCAAGATAGCTCACTAACACAAAGAAAAATTTAAACCTTTTACAGTATTTTTCTTATAATCTATTAAAAACAATCTCCCAACAAGATCTATACAAGGATTTTTACTCTGTGAAGCTGAAAAATTAATGTTTTGTAGACCTGGTTTGGTACTGATCATTATACTAGCTTCAGTCTTAAATACACAGAAGTCTTCTTATATCCAGGTCTGCTCCCATTTTGCTACCAAAATTATGTAAATACATACTGGAAAATAAATAATGAATCACATTAAAAGAAAAAGCTTTGGGATGTAAAATTTACCCCTTCATTCCATCAGCAAGATAATAATTCTGATTAACTACTATTCTGGTTAAAAGAGCTTCTAGAACAGAAGTACAAATTGCATATCTCAGAGCCACATGGAAATAATTAAAAACCCCCGATGATACAAAGCGCAGGCTGACTTCTCCTTTGAAATCACTCAAATCCTCATAAATAAATTATAAAGCATGTACAGACTGCTAAGAATGAAGACTGAAACTGCTCAGCTTAACTTTTCCAAGAGAAAGAAGTTAGATCCATGACCTTAAAGTTCTGCCAAGTTAAGCAGATCTCACCAGACACAATAAAGATTAAGACTTTAGTGAAGACTTTAAGATTGCATCTACATCTCTAAAATGATAATCATTCACAGTGTAATGCTTCAAGAAAGCATCAGGTCAACTTATTCAAACCAATTTGATATAGTTGTGGTCATCTAGTTTAGCGAAATGGCAGTTTACATCAAAGTACAGAGAAAAAAACTGTATCCTGATCAAAATACTTGCTGAATTATTAGAATATCTAGTAGATAGTCTTAAATCATCTAGCAGTCAAAAATTATCTACTTCACTAGATTTCACAATTATAGTAGCTTTTTGCACCTTTATTATTAGTAAAGTATAAACACTATTTTCCTCCAAAAAAACCCACTACAGATAGGAGACAAAAGAGATCTTGACATTAACATATTTACAAGATTAGGTTACAACTGATACCTCAAAAAAATACAAGGTTCCATAAAGAATTAGGGCTGTTTAATGGATTTATGTTAAACTATGGAATGTTAGGATACTATGCAGTCAAAGTATATGTTCCCCTCTGTTCCCCAGTTTCTCACTGGGAAAAACATTATTATCCTATTGGCAAAGACTGACTAATCAAAATAACTGTCAGGATGTGCAGGTTTTCCAAATCTCATAACAAAAAAAAAAACCTGCAGGTTTTTTGCTGAATGAAATCAATATGAACTACATTCTAGTTGAGAACTTCCAAAGGAAAAGTGCTTACAAAATCTGATCAACTAACTGAAACTGCTCCCTCAGAAAGACAACAGTAAAAACTGCCTATCCATGCCTGGAATCAATGATCCTTCACATCACTTTGAAATGAAGATTTAAAATCAAAGAATCTTGCAGGATTACAAACCAGCTTCCTAAAATATAAAGCTCTTCACACAGTAATATGCCAAAGAATGTTGACAGCTTCGCAAATGGCTAACTAGAGATTTCTCTTGTTCATTTGTGTATTTTGATATAGCTGACATTACCTGGCATAGTTTTCCCACTTATGTCAGCATTCATGACAGCAGTAAAAACAAAGAAAATAAATAAAAAAGAGGCATTAAAATGAAATATTGAGGGTTGGGACTGCTACTTCAAATAATTCTAGAAAGTGCCTCCTTACCAGTATCTGATTTAAGCACCTTAAAAGAAGAAACAATTTTACATCTATTTCATTCAGACCTTTCGGTACACACTCAAGTATTAATATAGGACATTCAAATCTGGCCAAAGGCTTCACCAGCAATTGGCAAGAAGCCATCAATTTACAAGCTATTTAATAAAGCTGAAGGAAGTCAAAGATACAGTTTTAAGCACTTACAAAACTGCAACTCACAAGATATCTCCTGTCCCTCAAGGCAGTGGTACACCTTAAATTGAATGACCTTGTCTCACATCAAGATGGATTTTTGCCTCCAAGGTACAAGTGTCCAAAGGTTAGATACTCATACTAAACACACAGAGGAGGATCATATCCAGAACTCCACACAGATCACTCAACAACAGCTGTGGTGAACACAGTGAATAAAGCATTGAGAATGGAGTATTTCATGCCATTTTTCTAAGTGCATGATTTGTTCTGTATAGCCACAACTCAAACTAGAGACCTTCCTTAGCATCAGTCCAGCACTAACATAAAATAGAAGTAGTATTAAAAAGTTCTCATGATACAGAATTTTTTGATAGGTGCCCAGAAGTAAAGCATCATTGATACAGCCATACAAAAAGACATAAAGAATAAGTACATGTACGCAAGGCATCTTTTTAACATTTTGATCTATAATACAAGTTTATTTTTCCCATTGCATTTGCAAATAATTACCTGCCAAAACATCACTGTTACGTGCAGCTATTGTTTTCACTTTGATTATTCCTGATTCAGCAGCCTGGAAGAGAAGAAAACAAAGTTTAGATGCTATTTCATACATCAATATCTGGAAAGTAATAAAAATATTGAAGAAAAACAAAACTTATGGTCTCAGAGGAAAAATGTTTGTGTAGTGTTTTAGGTAAGCAGAACTAATGGACAAGTGAAATCTTTGTAGCTTCTGGAATTCCCTTCTGGAATTCCACAGGAAAGGGTATATTCTGTGGTTCAGAATTTTTAGAAATCATGATTTTCACTGTAATACCTTCCAGTTCTATGAATACAAAGAAAAAACACTAGTTAACCAAAACCCTGTTACCCAGCCTCTGTCCAGTTTCAAACTGTGAAACAATTACCATGATTCATTATCTGTCACATTCACTAGGCTGGAATGCTCAAGAAACTTGAGAACATCAGTAATTATATCAATGTTTAATACTTAACACCTAACCAATGAAATCCAGTTAATAAACTGGATGTGGTACACACCTGATTATTATCACTGTTCTTCCAGATGGGTAGCAGTATTTTCCATTTGAAAGCTAACACTTTCATTGACAATGAGTATCAAATAAAACCCATTTTCCCATGGATTCTGTCTCCCAAAATGCCATATACAAATTTTCCCAAGGCAGTATCATGAAGAAACCTTCCCAACAATTCTCCCCGTTCTTCCCAACACACCGTACAATCCACACCAACAGATCTTCCCCTTTCCCCCTACGTATGACCTTGCAGACCAACAGCATCCTCCTCTCCCTCATGCACACCTTTGGTGGGACCCAGGGCTGCAGGCAGGCAGGTTAAGGGCTGAGTATCCCATCAAGGAGATCACATATTGCTGTGAGGGAATAGCAATTCTTTCTTTGGTTGTCCACAAATGCTTCCCAGCATAAATCACTGAAGTCATGTTCTCTAATGGAATCAAGCCAATCTGAAAATATAACATTGAGGCTTTGCATTTCACTATTATGATTTCTGACAAGTTTTGTGTGTAAAACACAAAATAAACTGCAAATGGCATCTTGCCATTTTTTAATTCCATTAATGCACTAAAAACCTCTGGAAACAATTAAATAAATCATATTCAATACACTGTGAACCAAAATAAATACAATGTGTTTTCCCAACATAAGGTCAAAAATTCCTGGAAAATACCAAATTGGAAAGTACATTTCCCCTTTTATTTTGGCTTTGTATTTCTGCATACTTCCCACACTAAACATGTCCATTTTTCCTCTGATAGTACTATTAAAAGAAGTGTGCCATCACTACGTAAAACAGATTAGAGAAGCAGACAAACTGTGCCAGCAGAAATATGGAAGTGACAGCACATTAAGTTCTACCAAGAAGTAATACTCCCTCTCCACCAAAGCACTACTCCAACAAGATTTCCCAGAAAGTCAGGCTAAGATAACTGCATAAATTCATAACCAAACATCTTAATTGTAAGTTTATACATATATTTATCAAAATAATAACATTAGAAATGTAGAAGTGAAATTTTCAACTTTATTTTCCAAAACAACATAGAAACTGCCTTAAGATAATTTAACAGATTTGTGAAATTCTGCAGAATTAAGCTTTGCTGAACATAGTGTTTCTACTTTAAAAATACAGAGTAATATCCACAGTGTTTGAACTAACATACAACACACTCAATAAGCGCAAACTGACATGCAAATATATCCTGCACATAACTAAAATGAGGCATACCAAATGCAGTTCTCATTTATTTTAATTACATTAAGTGTTGAAGTGTCCTAAGTTTTCAGTCAATCCCCATTCTCCAGTTATAAACTGTTAGCTCACTGGGGGGGGGTCTTGTCACAACAAATTGTTCCTATTAATTAATAGGAAGGATTTGTCATGGTACAACTTCAATTATCTCCAAACTAAACTTCATCCCATCTACTGGCAATACATTTCTCTCTTTCCAGGAGTGACAAACTCACTCCAAATCAAAGAAATATTCAGCCTCCCCGCATGTGTGACATTTGCAAACACTGCACTCTACACAAGGCAGAAACAACAAAGTATTTCCAATGTAGTGTCTCCCAGTCAGTTGTTTCCATGCTAGCTTTATATAAAACAGCATATATTGTTTAAAGACTAAAGTAAAAAAACAACAGCTATTAGACTTCTTACTACTGCTTTGAATGTAACAGAGTTTCTCTACAAGACATTGGAAGTTCTGTGGTTACCTGCATTATGCTATGGTTTCTGTTTAGAATCCCAATTCAAAAATGTTCGTGGTTATAAAATAATTATACTGTACACACACTAAAAAAGAAAAAAACAACACAAACCAGAAAACAACCCTCCACTATATATGTAAAAATACCACATATTAACATTTAACAGAAGATTACCTCAGTTGATCACAAATAACCAACAGAAATAAATGGGTATGGACAGTTATCTGGCTATTCTGGATACACCAATACAAAAGTGTATTTGGATTGCATCAACTTAACTTGGCAAGATGTTAGTAGACTTTAAGTTTACAAATTTATATCAATTACTATAGCACTCTCTAGGTCACTGCCCCATTAGAAAAGGATCTTACAAACACACTAACCGAAGAATACCCATCATCACACTGTTTTTATGAATGCAAATATGATAATTTACTTTCACACAAATATGCATTATGTTTTTAAAGCAGTTACCACATTGAAAATTAACATAACCAATTTCCCTTAGCACCCCAGTAAATAGTAGTCTAATGAGCAAGTCAGTATCTTTAATTTTAAAAAGAAGCAAGTACATGCAATTCCTGTAACATAACAAAGCGCAAGCATACGTGAAACCTTCAGTCAGTCAATTACATTTCCTATTTTGCTACTTTAATAACTGTGAAATGACTGAAATAAAATGTCTCAAACATACACTTGCCATTACTGAGTTTTGCTTCAGGTTTCTGCTGATGCAACTATAGCAGCCAGTTTGGGGAGGGGAAAAATGAATGAAGAACAGAAACTGACTTTCGGTGATAGTACACATTCAAGTCAATCTCTTCCAGTACTTTGATTTGATTTTAATCAATCAATAGTCTCACAGCAAAATTCAACAGGACTCTCCAGGCTCAAGAACTTGCCCCATCATCTTTCTGCTTCCTTGGAACTTACCAAGTATTTGCTGATTACACAGAAATCACCCTTCACGGAAACCAAAGTAAAACAAATGGAGAATTTCTGTACAAAAAGCCTCAAGACACACACGGTGCAGGGTGAAGTAGACTGAAAAGAAGGTGGTGCATAATATCTACCTCCTGGCCTCAAAGTATAGTCTGATAATATTTACAGCTCCCCGAGACCCTCACCCTAAAGCTACCTTATAGACAAGCTCTCTGCATGAGAGAGCCCAGGATGTAGAAATTCACAGAGAATTTTAAACCCAGCTTTAAGAGTTTGCCAGGTCCAAAACTCCTTCCTCCTCACAGACTTCTCAGTCCTCAGTTCAAACAGGGAAAAACTTCAATCTTCTTGTCATTACAAGTGCTGTACACACCTTTCAATTTTTCTGAAATCTTAATCCTTGTGTAGGGCCAAAACCACCAATCAAGTAACAGAAACAGGTAATTTCTACTCAGCAAGCAAAGATTTAACCCACCCGTAAGCAGAATCAACACTTTCCAACATCCAGGTAACATTCAGACACTAAGTTTTTCCATGTTATAGCCTGTGCTCACATATTTAAAGATCCAGAACTCATAAATATCATATGGAGATATTAGGATAAATGGGGTATGCAATTCTGCTAGCTACTGTTCAGGATGATGTAGATGCAAGCCACCCATATCAGCAGCAGAGTAGTAAGTGCATCTGAAAGGCATCAGTTCCTCAAATCTGTCTTCTAAGGAAGCTCTCAAACCCACCAAAAGATACCACTATAGATAATTCCATTATCATAATGACGTTACCTGGCAGGCCAAGAACGTCCACAACAGCATGGCATATGCTGGAACACATAAACCATGTAATTATTCTGTGGTTTACTTCTTACAGGTGAAGACCTGTACTGCAATGCATATGGATGAGCAAGCAAGGTACCCGAAGGGACAGGTGGGATGCAGTCCAACAGCACATCAGTTGCTCCACAGTAATCCCTATGGATACGCACTTACTGTTTGGTAAACGTGAAAAAGTTACCCTTCTTTCACTGAAAAATAACACCACAGTTGACTTTTTATGAGGGAACGATGACACAATTTCTAATCTCACATCTCTCTTAACAGTGACCCTTTCCAGCAAGTGAGAAAACACAACCCTCTGTCTCTGCCAGATCAGCGATTTTTTAGAAGTTTCCAAAAAGGGGATTCTTAAAGGTTTTAAAAAGGGACAACTTGCTGATCTTCAAAGCTGGTATCTCACAATCAGGAGCAGATGTAGCACCTCTTCTCTTTTAACCAAAAATTATATACACACATAAAGGTATTTAATGGAGCAACCAGCCATGTGCTACTTTCTACTAAGGCCTGACCTAGTGTTAAACATGTTTTTGTACGAGCTTCTAAACGTGACAGTATTGTTACCAGAAGTTTAGTAAAAAAGATAAACATTTCCATTGCTAGTGCTCTGAATGACCATTTGTGTTTTGATTGTACGTTCAGAGCAAATTGCTCTCTCCAGAGATACCAAAACTGTTGTATGGTTTGAAGCTTATACTACACCACCTTTTGACTTCTCCCTTTTAAAAAGAAAAGCATTCAGGAATGCTTTCAAGTGTGATGGCCTGTTCTGGTATTTACAGTACATTGTTTGCCAACCTCTTACTGAGACTGCACGAAAGTATGTCATCTATGGTCACTTCCACATCTATTACTTAAAATAGAAAGAGCAATTTTTTTCTATTCATCATTACCTGCCTATCTAGGGTCTTTAGATAAGAGATCCTCCTGTCTACAGTACAGTTTCACTTCACTGTTATTCTGGCTTGCTTTGCAACAGCACATTCTGGACCATTACTGTAGTACCAAACTATTATTTGGAAAAAACAAACTCACAAAATGCTCCACACTAAATCAACCTCATGAAAGCATCTGATTACAGCACATGTGTGTTAAAAAGCACTGTATTTGCCTTCTCTATTTTTGTCTTCCTCTCCAGGAGTACAATCCCATCTCAGATCCTTCTCTTTTATAGATGTTCATTCTACCTGTAATTTAAACTGGTGAAATGACAGCTCTGATCTGACAGCACTGTGCACTTACAGGGATTTATTATATTGAATGATTTAATGTATTCAGATTAGAGCTTGCTCACATTCTACTGGCTTGGAGCAAAGTCTACCAGCAGAGTCTCTGGGAATACAGCATGAGCATCGTAAAGGCAGATATGGGCAGGAAGTACATGAACCAAGTACTTAAGTCAACTGGACACATACAAGCTCATGCACCCAAGGGCCAACATCACTGAAAGGACATGCTCCGTAAGGGTCACAGTAACTTGGGAAGGTTACTGATGGGCTACTGGGGAGAGGTAAAAGCCACCCATATCTCAAGGGAGGGCAGGGAACAGCTTTTCAGGTCACTATAGGCCAGTCAGCTTCACGTCATTCACTGGGAAGACTATGGAACAAATGCTCCTGGAAGCCATTTCTAGGCACATGCAGGACAAGAACATGATTAGGAACAGCCAATGCGATTTAGCACGAGCTTCAAAGACCCAGCTGCCTTCGCCAATAGGAGGATGGGCTGTGTGGGTAAGGAGAGAGCACTACGTACTTTATACCTTTACTACAGCAATCTTTGACACCATTTCCAGTTGTATCTTTATAACCTAATTGATGAGATATGGACAAGTGGGCAGAAAATTGGCTCAAAGGATCATTACAAATAGTATGAAGTCCAGCCAGTAACCAGTTATTAGTAGTGCTCCCTGGGAATGGATCCTGGGCTAATACCATTTAACATCTTTATTAGCAGTTTGGATAAAGGAGTAGAGTCTGCAGACAAATACAAAATTTGGGGTACTGTTTAACATACATGGGGTAGGCTGTGTATTTACAGGAACCCAGACAGGCTGAGAAACAGCCTGGTATGAATCTCATGAAGTTCAGCAAAGGCCAATGCAAAGTCCAGCCTCATGCACCAGTACAGGCTGGGGGCTGGTTCTGCAGCCAGCAAAGCAGCTTTGCAGAAAATGATTCAGAGTCCTGGTAGACAGGACAAAACTGGACTGTCTACCAGTTAGACAATATAGTGGAACTAAGTGCCAGCAGTGAGCCTTTGTAACAAAGGTGGCCAACTGCATACTGGACTGTATTAGCAAGAACACAGGCAGTGGGCTGCACAAAAGGCATCCTTCCCTCTCTTCGGCTCTTGTGGGACTGCTGCTGGAGTAACATGTCCAGAGTTAGCCTGCTCAGTGCAAGAAAGCCATTGACATGTTGGGGCAAGTCCAGTGGAGGTCCACCAAGACAGCTGTTGGATGGAGTACAATAGGTAAGGAGATGCTGTAAGAGCTGCACTTGTTCAGCAGGAAGAAGACAAGATAAAGGGCTTGTTAAAGTCCACAGCTTCCTACAAGGAGGCTGTAGTGAACACAAAGTAGTTTACAATATTCAGGTGTGTGCTCCATCCTGGATGTATGTACAAGCAGAGGAAGATAAGGGTAACAGGTTAAAACTTAAACAGGGGAAGTTTAGATTAGATATAAGGAAGAAGTTCTTTACTGTGAGGGTGGTGGAATGGGTTGACCCAGGAAGTTGTGAATGCTCCATCCCTGGCAGTGTTCAAGGCCAGGTTGGACAGAACCTTGGGTGACATGGTTTAGCACAAGGTGTCCCTGCCCATGGCAGGGGGGTTGGAACTGGATGATCTCAAGGTCCTTTCCAACCCTAACTATTCTATGATTCTGTAAGAGCAGGAAACACTGAAAGCAGTAATGTTCCTTTTAAGTCACCTCATGTTCTACAGTTCCTGCACAAGTTTCTCACTCCGATTTTTTCTTCCACAGAATCTTAGCAATAATGGTAAAATAGTATTAATTTTCCTATAAATTGAAAATCATATTTTGGCAAACGGCTTTATCACACAACTTTATACAAAACCAGATTGTTTTCCAATTTTCAGGGGGGAAAAAAAGTATGATTTATGTGAATTGTCAAACAGCATGATTAACTTTTTAAAAAATTAATATATTGTTTGCATCACATTTATTTTGCATATAAAGACAACAAATGCAAGCAGTCAGTCTCTATTCACATATAAAGTAGTTTCTTCAGCTGTTCACACTTTACCTGAGACAGAAGTTGCTCTGGTTTATTCTACATCATGATGTATTTGTGCTCAATGAAGGAAATAGAGTACATTTCTGATCCTAACAATGGGCACAACAACACTTCTTGCTACACTTGACTCTACTCCAGCATGGTGCCATTCTCAATTACCACAGCTCCAAAGCTTTGAGGAAAAAAATAGAAGCACTAACTGACTATTACACATTTTCACCACCAATTCAAGATTTATGATATTGCAGGTTTTGTTTGTTGTTTTTTAAAAGCACATAACCTTGCTCATTTCCAGCTTTAGTGCATATAATATAGTTACCCTCATATTAAAAACACTCTCTCACTTGACAGGAGTGACTATTCCTCTGGTCCATTAATCTTCTGAAATTGTCAGTTTGCAATATCAGCAGCCAATTCAGAATCCTGAAGGTTAATCGTCAGTAACGCCAGGAGAGGTGGCAGTGGCATATAAACTGCTTTAAGAGCTGTTGCCTCTGGAGGTACCTCACTTGACGTGAATGTGGAGATACAGATAATGAAAAACCAATATTTAATATCAGGAGTTTTCATGTGACAATCAAAATATTACATCTCAGCTGGAAAAACCATTGCATATAATCAAGAGAACAAATCAGAATGAATAAAACAACTCGTTACTGAACAGCCCTGATGCAGACAGAAAGAAAAGAAAGCTAACTGATAGAGAAGAAATACAGTCAATTTGCAACAAACTTAAGTTATATTTCTCTCTTCCAGTCAGACAGAACAAGGGTGTACCCTGTAGTTTGTACTGTACTACATATAATGCATTTGCATTTATATAGTTTGCCAGGCACCCGGTAAAAAGAAATAACAGTCAACACTAGGGACTAGTTGGGAACTGGAGTAATCAAGAATTTCTAACTTCTGTTACAAGTTTCCTATATAATCTTCAGGAAGCTATAGGAGGCAGATGGAGGTTAAATCAGACACTAAGATGCACCAATATAAACATTAACACTCCTATTACAGTGGCAATTTAGTCTCTTGCTGAATGTTCCTTAATTCTTAAACCTTCTCCTTGAGCTAATTCAGCTGACCCACTAGTAGAGGCTCAGTACAGAGGCTTAAGCTTAGGCCCCTGTAGCCAAGACAACTACATGCAGACAACAGAAGACCCATGCTTTTCTGGACCAGCCACTGGAAGCCAAGGAAGAATTTATCTCAAGTGGTAAGAACACCTAATGTGTAGGTGACAGAGTGAATCAACCACCTGGCTACAAGATCTCTGGAACAGCTATTCGGCTCTACTGATGATATTTCCATAACAAACTGAGCCTGCATGATCAATGAAGGGAGCTTAAGACACTCTAAGCTCGGCAGGTAAATAATGCACTGAAGGCCAACTTGAAAACTTTACAGAGACTGACATACAGAAAATTTAGTCAATTCTTTTCATTCATTAAATGGCAAGGTGTTACAAAATGGGGAAAACAGTCTGTGTACATGATGTAACTTTTGAGCACGACATTTCTTATCAAAGACTAAAATGGTGATATGAAAGCCAGGATTTATAATAAACCTTTGAGCACATTCAACTAGTTGAAGGTCCCCATGAAGCATAACAGTAGACTTTAAAAAACATACTTTTGAAAAAATACTACTGTACACAGATCAATAAAGAATAAAAACCACCTCAAAATGAATGGATTCCAAACACGAAGTTAGCAGACACACCAACTGGTAAAGATCAGGAAATACAAAAGACACTGTAGGAAATATCAGGGATCACTTGTTCCAAATTACTGGTTCAGCTACAGGCTGGCAACTAAAGAATGCTATAGAATAATCTCCAGTCACATGCACAAAACAGATGCTTGAGTGCAAGCTTCCTAATCATGACAATATATATTTTACAGAGCACAGTTTCTCTATTTCAAAAGACCTTTAAAATATTCGTGAATACCATTAAAGCAAACAAAAAGCTCTGCAGTATTTGCATCCTTCTGAACTAATGCTGTGAACACCTGAAAATCAACCAACCTGAAAAGTTCAGTCTAGGTTAAGTTCCCCATATGCTATAGCATCAGAATTATTTAACACATGCTATTAAAAAATAAAGCAGGATACCCAAAAACTTGGTTATTCCTAGAGAAAATGGAGTATCTACAAAGGTTTGGTCTTTGCCAGGTCCATTTGGCTCATCTTTTTACCACTAGAGTAGCCTGAACGCATAGCTCTCAGAAACCACTCAGTGTTAGTAACACATCAAGTGACTCAAAATGCCAAAATCACGAGGCATTTCAGCATGTTATTTTTGTTCTTAGCCTCATCCAGCTCGTGCACTGCACAACATTCAACAGATTTTTCTGAAATATTATTACTGTTACAGAACAAACAGCTAATATTCACACTTTAACTGTTCCTTACAGTCACATTAGGAACCCTAATGATTGACATTACAAACCAAATTACCTGATATGTATCTAACATATGCTTAAATTCTGCAATACTTTCTCATATTTAGTTTCATAGAACTACCTAATGGTATCAGAGATGTGCCCTAAAAGGACAAGCTTCCAAACTAACATCTGGCATTAGCCCTAAAATATGCTCAGGATTCCAAAACGAGAATGATTTAACTCATGGCATGATACTGATGTATGTCACTCAGTGCAGACAGGAGTGAACTCCAAAGGAAGAGATGTATAAACAAACCCCTGTGTTCACAGAACACAGCAGATAGCCTGTCAGAAAGGGCAAACCCCATCCCTTGGCTCAACTAGTCCATATCAATTCTATTGTAATTAAACAATTTCAAGTTCGCTTTATCCAGAAGTCACTTAAATCTGTGTTCTTTAACTTTTTTTTCTTTTTAATTTTGTATGGCTACTTGCTGCAAGTAAAGTTACTTATAACAGAAGGAAAATATAATTGCAAAATTAGATTCTATTACTTTTCCAAGTTACAGCAACTTAATTTACAATAGTCTCAAAAATATGTCTGTATGCTGAAGGCATACACAACTCCATAAACAGTTAAACAAAAGCAATGTGCTACCATTTCAAACAAAGATCTGGAAAAGAAAGAGCAGAGAGGCTACCAAAAGCCATCTTCCAAGAGTCTGATGAAAGCACTGACCAAAGTATTCACAGCTAAACTTGTGCTGCTCTTCCAGGTTGAGGGAAGTTGAACACTACTCCTTTTCCAGCTGTACTGTTACAAATCACTGCAGCAGCAACATCCTAAAACACACAGACACCTGCAACCCATTACACAACTGTGAAGCAGAGGGCATGTCCTGTCCTGCAAAGGGTATAAGCCAGGACAAGCTGACCCTGTCATGGAAAGGTAAGGTCCTTGCCTGCCCAACCCCGCCTGCCCTCTGACCCTCTCCTACCAGCACAAGCATGCCTGTTACCTGTGCAGGAAGCTGGGTAACAGTTAATTCTTTTTCATGTGTTTTGGTTGGGTTTTTTTTTCTTTTTAAACACATTTTGGTTTTACTGCTATTTAAAAGTCAAGAAAAATAACCTGAGTCAACACAGAGACTGCAAACCTGAGACTGTTGTGTTGGATTGGATGTGTGTAAACAAAGAGTTACACACAACTGGAATTCAAGCCAAGAAGAACTTTTTGGGCATACTTACTTTCCCTCTAACTCCATTATTTCTACTAATTATAAATATTTCCTTTCCGTATTTCTAAGCCTTCTTATGCAGTGAAATAATCTAGGCAAATCAGATGCCACTTAGAGAACAGTATTTTCATTCAGTAGTAAGAAACAACAGGTAACCTATTTAGCATAATGAACTATTTTCAGGTTTGTAGTAAAACAAAATTCTTACTCCAGTTCACTAAAAAGAGCAGCACCAGCACACCCAGCACAGAATACTGGAAGTCTAGTCACTAGCCGGTTAAAACAGTTTATAAAGCTCTATGTGGATGCCATGCAATTCAGGCCAGAGTTAGAAGCATTGCAGTGCTCTCTACTACAGTGCAAATCTTAAAGCTGATAGCATTAAAAAAGAAAAAATAAAGACAATGTAGTATTGTTTACTAGGAGAGATGCTAGACTGCTTAAGATAACATGAGCATGGCTGATGCCTGTACCAGACTGCTTCATCCTCTGTAATTTCAGGCTCCAAAAGATTAATTTACACTTGCCCCGAGAGCTTCTATCACATTTGTGGTTGCTGTCTATTTTTCTAACTGGAGAATAGAAATATATTGTGAAAATACATTTTTCAGCATTGTTATTATATATACATCTCCCAACATAAACAGTTTTGGCATATCACAGACTAATCACTCCTCGATCATAGCACAGACCTTTCATGCTCAGTATACTTCTGCATTCAGTGCTGATCTGAAGGTGTACCAAACAGAAAATCCACCTAGCAACAGACAGACATGGGTCTGAAGTTTAATGCTAACTGGTATTCCCTACACTGTAAAGAAAACCAAACCTATCATGTTAATCCCCAAACACTGTCAGCAACATGATTTCAAACCCACAGATTCTTTCTACAGCTCCCATTCTTCATTTAAGTGACACCACCTAGGAAAATCCTACTTAGGTATTACTGCCACAGAGCAAAGACAAGAGTGGACTGTTACGGACCCAACAATATATTCTGTTATTTCTTAGTTAAATGCTCTAAGGGGAAGGAAGCTTGCCACATGTTTGTGTCATAAGCTTAACACTGGGAGAAACCGAGTAATTTTAGTGTTTCTGAACAGATTATCAAAAAGTCAGCAAACCCCTCAGAATCCACTGTTGTAAGCGACTGGACTTACAAATACGTGATTTCCACATAAATGTCACCTACTAAGACAGCTCTGCAGACTCAGAAGTAAAAAAATTCAAAAATAGGAGATGAAAGTGCTCAAAACACCAAAGGATTCCAAGTTCCATTTCCAGTAAGAGTTTAAGATCTTACTTCCAGCTTTTAACTGAGGTCCCACAGTCTGCAGGACCCCACAGATGGGGTAAACCCATTTTGCAAATGTTTAACAGTATTAATATAAAAATAATGAAAAAACCCAAAACAAAAGACAAATCATTTTATAAATGGCTGACGACGAATAGCTGTGAGCAAAATTTTATATTAAATCCGAAATTTGCATTATTAAGAGTAGTTTACCTTCAGAGAGTACCCACCAAATCTAACAATTACAATCTAACAACCTAAGATACAGCTCATCATTTTGGCCTAGGAGTTTTTCAATACCTCTATCACAGTATGATAAGTTTAAGTGACACGGAAGCATACACATTAGCTGCAAAATAACCCTGTAAGTTATAATGCATGTGGTAGTGAGGAGGACACTCTAGTTTTACATTTTAAGTACAACAGTGAGATTATAAGCACCAGGAATTTGTTTTAAGAAGCCTGTGTTAAGACATGGTTTAAAAAGCTGGTGCTGTTCCAAATCAGTAAGAACATGCCATTCCTTTGATCACTCTAGCCAAATCTAATCATGATCAGATCAAGTGCATGCGATTAAAATACCTATTTAGCAATTGAGATCTGACAAAAAAGGGCAGCAGTTTCCTTTGAAACTACAACAAAAAGAAATGGTTTCCAGAAGTGAGGAAGCAAGATCGTTTCTGCTGGCTGTATCACACATTCAACTGTAGGACTGCTCCCACCTCAGACCTCTCTTACAAAGACCACAACTCACAGCAGCCCACCCAAACTGCAGGCAACTGTGGAAAACTGTGTTAAGCTTTGTGGAAGCTATGCAAATTGCTGTTGAGATGTAAAAGGGAACAACACAAAAGTTGTACTTACACAAGAATACGACAAACATGCTGAACAAGTATCAAGAACTGCACACACAGTAGTTACTCTAAGCTTCAGCATGGCAAACATAATGAAACATTACTCAAAATACCAGCTTAAAATTACACTGTTCACCTCCTTTGTAGATAGATGTTGAAGAAAGTAAACATTAACACAGCAGGTAAACTTATTCAGAGACCAAACAACTTCCTCAGTCTCACTGTAACACACAGGAGAAAGTGGAAGCAGCACCCCCACCTTCCTCCAAAACACACAGAGATTTCTGTTCCACTGACCACAGCTTTTTCTTATTTATATGTTACTACACGCAATTTCTCAGGGCTGATCACAACCTCCTCTTGTTTTGCTGTGATCACACAGATTTCTCAAACGCTCTGGCATTCCCCTGCAACCTATAATCGTATACACCATGCTCTGCAACAGCGTGTCACTTTATGCCTTTCAAAAGAAGCACAATCATTAGCTTCAATTAATCTGTTAAAGTGCATACTACTTCACACAACATTGAATATGCTACCATTAGTTGGAACTACAGTCACATTATGTATGCAATTCCTTTCTCCCAAACTGACAGTCTTCAGCACGTTTTCCAAGGCCCGCTTCTAGTTCTGCAGCTTAATCTGAGTCCATATATTTGTATTTTCCTTTCACTACTGCATAAAAAAACACACTTTTAAACGGAAAGTGGCAGACTACTGATAATGAAAGCTGAACTGTGTAAACACGTTAGAGAAACACACGGTTAAAATGGTTACTTTCAATTAGAGAGAAAAACTGACTGCCCTCCCATTAAAGTAACCCTGCTCATCAAGATTACTGAAGTCTCAAGCTGCACACAGAGTAAAACTGAGGTTTGAAAAATAAACCAAACAATCCTATTGGCATAAGTTTATGAATGGATTTTTCTTAAAGGGAGAATAAAGTAACCTAAACTTCTGTGCTTGCCAAGCTTCCTCAGTTGTCCCCATACCCCTGGAAAGCCACATAACCCCAAAACCACGGGGTACGCTGCCTGCGATAACACAGTTAATCCCAGCAGGCACAGATGGACCACAGTAAGAAACAGGGTTCGCCGAGTCGGGAGCCACACTTCACATAGCGTGTGGCTTCCTTACACGGGTTAGAGACAGACCTGGTGGCACCCGGAGAGGCCGCCGGCGTTTCCCCCCGGAGGGGCTGCCCCTCCTCGGCCACCGACAGCCACCACCGCCGCGCTGCCCATCAGGCACCCTCAGGCTGCCGGGGCTCCCAGACCTCCGGCACCGAACCCGCTGCTGGGGGGTTCCGTGAGGCGATGCCGAGACAGACGAGCCAAACTTTGCCTCTTCTCCCGAGAGAGCGCTGGGGCCGAAACGGAGCTGTTCCCATCTCGCCCCTGTCAACAGATGCTCTGCCTCCCCAGCCCCACTCCGCGGGGTAAACTAGCCCGGCCTGAGGCCCCTGCCTCCGTAACGCATTCGAGTCAACAACCCCCAGACAGACACGACGGCCGAAACCACGTCTGAGCCCAGCCAGCGCTCGGCAACCCGCGGCCATGGAGGACAGACCTCCCCGCGAGCGGCGGAGGGCGCGGGGGCTCGGGCACGCTGACAGCCTCCGGCCGGGCTCCGCGGACAGTGAGGCACCCCCACAGCATCGCCGCCGCTTCCCCACAGCCCGGCCCGGCTCGGTTCGGTTCACCCCAGCCCGCTCCTCACCTCCTTGACGGGAGGGAATTTTTTCCGGCACTCCAGACTGAGGCCCCGCAGGTCTCCCTGCATGTTCTCCAGCAGCTTCTTCACGGCTCCGGGGCTGCTGGTCCCGGACATGGCGCCACCGGGCCGGGGCAGCGCCTCTCGCTCCACAGCCCCAGCCGACACGTCTGCGCCCGACACCGGAACCCGTTAGCCAAAGCTCCGGCCCCTTCCCCTGCCCCGCCGCCGCCGCGGCCCCCCCGCTCCCACAATGCCGCTCGTCACGCCGTTTCCGCACACACTGCCCGGGGGCGGGGAGAGCAACAACCGGGGCTCAGGGCCCGGCCTCCCGGGGCTGCGCTGGGCCGGACATGGGGGCCGGGGCCTGTTCCTTGCTGTGCCACCGACACCGGCCTAGGCCGGCGGGCAGGGGCAGGGGGGGTGCACGGGCCCGGTTAACGCCTGTGGGGAGGGGAGGGACGAGGAGGGAAGGGGCCGGTCCGAGCTGAACTGCAGCGGTGGAGAGCCGGGATGAAGGCTCTCGGCCTCGCTGCCGCTCGTCTGCGGCCGCTCCAGCAGAGTGTGGGTCCCTGCGCACAGCAGACAGCTAGGAATTCCTTGGGAATGGTGAAGTTCTTGCTTTCGTTGTGCCTTTCGCAAGCTGTGTCCGTACGCAGCCGGTTTTGGTTCTCTCTAGGAGAAGCCAGAGTGAGCCTTTCTCGAGAAGATAAGCACAGGCAGGGCAACAACAAAAGGACAGTCGGGTCCCGGGTAGCTTCCTTGTCAGCAGCAGCATCCCCCTGAAATCCAGAAGCTTTCCCACCAGCTGGTTTTAACCCGTTTCAAACGCGCGCACCCAAACAGCAAGCATGAACTCTTTGGCCAGTACCTATCCCTTGTAGTAATGCTGCTCCCTCTGTAGCTTGGGACACAGCAAAGGCTGCCTGGGAGTTTCCTTCTGAAGGGTGCCTTTCATGGCTGAATAGTTAACATTATTCACAATGGGTTTGGTCTCTGCAGTAATTACTTTTCCATGTTCTGGTTGATGCGAATCCAGTACGGTGGTGGCTGTCTACCTGTAATGCAGCATAGCTCTGTTGCCCTTCATAAACCCATGGAGCTGGAAAACATTCTTGAGTTTTTACAGTCTATATATAGTTTTCAAACTTGGGAATCTTGGGGGAAAAAAATACAGCAAATCGGAATGGAGAATAAAATTTTGCTATATTATTCCTCAGACTTTCTGAAAGTCTTAAGTTTTACTCAGATAATATTAAAAACAATTATCATCTAATGAAAAAGGGAAAATAACCTCTCATAAATTTGAGCATCCCTGCTTCTATGTTTGGGTTCATTTGTTGGAAGATACATTGCAAATCACGCAGTAAACAGGCTCCTGCTGGCACAGCATTGTACTAGGTAGGCATACGTCTTTAGGTGTGTGCTCTACAAGGCAGGATTGCCTTCTAAGTAATACCTAACAACTATTTTTACATCATTTTCAGTTTACTGGCCATTAACTTGACTGAAGTGGATGAATGGATGTGAGTTTTTAAAACTGCGTGTAACACTGGCAGGACTGAATGAGGTGGTCAGGCTTTATGTGCCCTCAGACAAGGAATTAGGATTTCAGCCCTGTGTTAAGTAAAATCAAACCCATGAATCTGTAACATTATTGTGCTTTCACAGAATCACACAATGGTTGAGGCTGGAATAGGCCTCTGGGGATCATCTACTCCAATCACCTTGCCAAGACAGGGCCATCCAGAGCAGGTTACACAGCATGTCCAGGCAGGTTTTGAATGTCTCCAGTGGGAGACTCCACGATCCCCTGGGCAGCCTTGTCCAGCTCTGTCACCTTCAATGTAAAGTTCTTCCTCATGCTTAAGTAGAACTGTTTATGTGCTTAACCAATAAGCATTTTCCTAAGGATTTTCCTGTCTAAGCACTTCCATTCTGGGCTTCAATCCTGAGGACAATGCACAAACCAGTCCCAACACCTTCCCAAGAAACACAGATAATTTGCTAGGAGAGTGAGTCAATTAATTATTGACTATGCATAGGTATTTCTTAGGTAATATTCCTTAATGATTTACTTCCCTCTTGTTGTTTGGACTTTTCCACCTACGTACAGTACATGCTGAGCTATGGGCATAGATGGATAGATGTCTACCTAAACTCAAGCAATTGAAATTTGTGACATGAAGGTCAGTAAGCTGTTCTGTAACACTGCCTTCCTTATGAAAACTGAGCAGGTATTTCGGGTGGAATTTGGCTGAATGTGACATCTGGAGTTAAAGCATCCTACTGACATTGTTACCCCTGTAATAAAAATGAGGAAGATGAGGAAAGCTGTCATATGACTACATTTCCCTCTTAGCAATGGTGAGACAAGTAAGAAGAATTGAGATTGATCACATTCTAAAGAAGCAAATTAGTATGTATTAGATACATATTAGTAAGTATGTGCTTACTAATTTCCTGCAAATTTTACTGTTTTGTTTAACCAGACAAGACTACTGTAAACATTCAGTTTGGATGGGAGGACCTCTCTTACATTGATAAGTTAACTTGTGTGAAAGATAGATGATGTTTTCTTTAATCAATTTATCATACATGTCTTTTCAACTACCAGCTTTGACACTTAGTCTGCTCAGCATTGCAAGCCAAATACAATGGGATTGCTCCTGGTTTTGGGAATGAATCATGGGAGTGGTTACAGGATTGAAAACTCCTTTAGATCTGCTGACTACAAGAGTTGAGAGCTATACAAGTCCCTGTATTTCAGGCACTTCTCTTAAACACAAGATAATCTTTCTCACTGTTTTGATGTACACCTTTTGTAAACACAGAAGATTTATTAGTTAAACTGAACTAGAGCATTTAAGGTATTTAAACTAGCCAGGATCCTTGTGAGTGACCCTAATTTGATTCTGAATGTGTTCTACTGTAGTTGCATTTAGCTGCAGTAGAAACTAATACTTGTATTCCTCACTCTGAGTGAAAGCGCTTGCCTGTCTTTTGGTATGTTTTAAATGCTTCAGTTTCAATTCAAGTTGCTTTTGAGTTAGAGCAGCATATATGGGCATCTCTGAGGGCACAGTTTTGACTAGCAAGCTGAAAATGCTAGTTAGCTGTTAAGCTGACTTTGTGTTACGCTGACATTATTATATTTGTTTACTTTGTTATTAAGTTATATGTAATTTTGTGATGGGCAGTGGGTGATTGAAATCATTCCCTGTACCTTTATGACCCTAATTACCAACAAAAATGCTCAGGAGACCTATTGTGTTTCATTAAATTACCTCTTGGAACCAGTGCTCATTCCAAATGATGTGCATCAGTCCTTCTGATTCAATTAAACAAGGGATAGCACTTGGCTGTATTAATTTTAGGTGTGTAGTCCTAGTTATAGTCCATCCTGAGAGATGTTTGCAGGTGCTGGCTCTGACTATGAGAACAGGGTTATGTTGCTACATTATGCAGAGGCAAAGCTGTCAGATTTCACGGTGGAAATGAGTTGTTTTATGCTGATGGGACAAAGTGAGACTTTTCCTCCGAGTTTACTTTGCTCCTGTATGTTTTTGTAACGGATATGAATCTATACATAGTAGTAAACAAACTTCAGCATATGAAATGCCATCAATTGTGTGGTCAAGTAAAGGTGTTTGCAGACTCTTTGTTGGCTTTTTTGTACTGCGAAGTTGAGAGTCATGATGGAGAAAATGTTGTCCCACAGTAGATGGGACATAGATTTTGATATCAAAAGGCAAAGCTAAATTTCAAGTTAAAAGAGCATGAGAGATGGATTAATACCAGATGCTTCCTGTAGTCCTTTATGAAAACCTATGCACTGTATTGGTCTGTGTAAGCATGAAGAAACCCTACACACATACTTTACAATGTGAATACTTCAAAAGCTCCTTATATTATGGACACAAGAAATGGGGCAAGAGAGTATTTTTGTTGTGGCCATAAATAAGTTAAAAGCAGAAGTAATAACCTTCCCTCTAGTACCTGGTTGGTTGTTTGGGGTTTTTTTATGGAGCAGAAATGAAGCCCTTGTTACTTTAGGATGTGGCTGTGTGAGGAAGTTAGATCTCCCAGCAGATTGAAAACTACCTTATTTTCCAGCATGAACTCCTTGTGAATTCAGACTGTGTTCCTTCCTGCATATATGTGAGCATATGTTTACATGTTAGTACATATTTTGTTTGTATGTTTGCAGTTCATACACATTTTATGTTTAGTCAACTAAAAAAGCAACCCCAGCTACTGTCTGGCAGTGAATCATCCTCTTTGTCATTAGCAACCTATCTGTAATTATGTCACATTATCTTTAATATAACTGGCAAAAATGTTAAGTAGCAATGGCCAAAATGTCAGACCTATGATGTGTTAGATACTCAGCAACGATTCCCTATTGAGTTACAGTATGATCACTTCTGCACACAAATCTCTTCAACCAGAGGCTTAGGTGCTTCCATGACTCCTGTGTAACCAGCCAGCAAAGTTGTTTTTCCAATTTTCCCTGCTTGGATCTCATGCAGATGGATTCTCAAAGCAGTGGTTTGTTTGGGTGTTGTTTTGCATTGCCCCTTGGAGTACTGGTAATTGAATCAGCTGAACCTGTTAACATCTTTCCTGAGAAGAGCTGCTGTCCACTGCTTGGATTAATTTATCACTGCCTTAGAGCTAGCAGTGTAGCAACAGACAGATACATGATATTCACAACATCTTCTCAGCAGCTCCCTTACCCTTCATACTCACAACAGCATGAGTCAGGACAGATTAAATAGCTTTTCCAGCTCACAGAGGAAGTATGTGTCTGGCCTGGGGAACAAACCTTACTCTGTGCATTAAACTGAATCCGTCTTTCATTCCCCTTCACAATAAATAGTATTTATTAGATAATGGAATGATTATCCATTCAGGCAGCACCTGTGATTTTTCCTGGCATGGTATGTAACACAGTCCACTCATGATAGTTTCTTTTTATGCCAAGTATAGAAAACAGAGAAACCATGAACGATATTTTACTTGACAGTTGTTTACATTGAAAAACCCCATGCTGCCCATCCCTGCTACCATCTTAACAATGAGCACAGTGTGAAGTCGTGCTCAATGGGTGAGGGATCTTGCCCTTCTGATCGGAATTTCCTGCAATCTCAATGTCCATTATTAGGAATTTTTGTTTAGAAATAAGGCATAGATGTGTGGAAGTGAAATAAATGTTATTTGATGGAGAGCTCTTGCAGTGGAGAGTGAATTCATCTGCACTCTCTGGAGAGGTCTTTTCCTGAGACTCTCATTTTAGGTGCAGGATGCGTAAAAGTGCCTGTCAGGAATGTCGGAAGTACACATTGTGCTGCAGTCTGTTTATTTTGCTGCTCTCTCATCTATTTGCCAAAACCCTCCCTATGTCTTTTTAATATTTCCCTTTTCATCTCTTCAGCTTGTATGTAAATTATGGAAATACTTCCAGGCAGCTGGTAACCTGCAGTCAATCTGCTGATCACCAAGCAACGCCAGGGAGGAGAAGGGTGTTCCTCTGTGTGAAAATAGGTTTTGGCTGCTGCAGCAGAGAGGAGAAGTCACTGGATGCTTTCTTTAAGCTCTGGTGAATCCTTCAAGGTAATGGTTCCAGGCTGCAGCCCTGAGGCTGCAGAGTGATCACATTACTGCAGGAGACTTTCCATCTACTGGATGGATGTTAGGTCCTTTGCATTAGGGGTGGCCCCTGCCTACACAGCAAGCATTGCAGTCATAGCTATAAAATGAAGAAAATAATTGGAAAAATAGATACATTTTCTGTATTCACACAAGTAGCACAGAGCCCAGTGCATTACATAGACATTCTTTTCTCACACTGCCACTGCTGCACTGCTGGCATGACCAGCCTAGTCTGTAGCTAACTCACACCAGCACAGGAAAGACTTAATACGGCCACGTACTTCCGAGAGCCTCCAGCACAGCTGTTCCCAAAGATAACTGAAGTGTGACCACAGCTTTATTTTACAGGCAGTTCTTTCTATAAACCATAAAGATTAGTGATTTCTTATGGAAGAGATCCTTGTGAAGAACTGTTTGATACAGAGGCCTTAGTTTACCTTATATATTGTGCTTATCTTTTTTGCTGTGTGGCTGCATGTGTGGCTGTGTTTATAAGCAGCAGTCTGAAGGAAGTTTTGTTACTGAGGTTGAGTCAAAACAGGTAAAGAGAATGAATGTGCTTCTCAGGGAATTTGGAGCACAGCCAAAGAAATCCAGCTGTAAAGAGCCAAGTGCTTTTCTTTGCAGTAAAATTACTATGCAGATCATCTCCACATGGGAATATGTATCCTCAGTAAAGCAGGACTATAACACAATATGTGTCTATGTTCTGGGTTGTGTGTGAGAAAGTATGTCCATATCAAAGGATGAATACATGTGGGAATTTCATAGATAACAGTGGCATGGTTAATACAGCATTTCTAGAAGTTGTATTCAGTATTTCACAAGTGGGAGCCTCTGTCTGGAACCCACTCCCAGGGCACGGTAAATGGGCTCCTTTGTCCCCTCTTACCCAGTGTGCTCTTCTTGGCTGGCTGCTGGCTGGAGCATAGGAAATTCCAGGTCTGAACATTCACTGTTCCAGCTGAGAGCCAGGCCCTGGAGCCACCGAATGGATCATTAGATGGAATGCAAAACTGGTTCAGCCAGTCTGAGACCTTATTTCCCTTTGGCAGCATGGTGATCAGTAGATTCCTATGGCTGTTTATTACTAGGGGCCTCACTTCCTTCTACCAGTCTTAAGTAGCAAAACCATGCCATGATCTAAGAAGATGTGCTAAACAATTTAATCATAAAATTAGCAGTTAACATGTACCAAGTATTGACAAATTCTTTACTAGATGGGTTTGTTCCTTACCAGCTCAGCCACACTTTTATATGGAGAACACAAATGTCTGGTGGGCTTCGATGTCTTATTTTATTGGAGGCAAGATCATAGAAGATAAGAATCAGCCTTTCCAAACAATTACAGCAGGGTTTCAAAGAACTTGACACCCAATTGTTTTTCCCCTTCAGGACATTCGGAGCCTTCCTCTAACACAGATCCTGCTCTCAAGACGTTGTCTAATAGTTGGACACGTAAACTGCAGTTGTCTAGATAATGACTAGGTGAGGACTCACGTTAAAAATAGTTTGGCTCTTCTATTACTGTCTTATTTCAGAATGTCTTCATAATGTGCTGGAATCACCTCTAGATTGTTTACTTTCTAGTGGTTTTCTGTATCTCTCAGTAGGAAGTTAAATCCATAGCTAGGAACCAAATTGCTTTCTTTTCTTTCCCTACAAGGCAGCCAACATCTATCAAGGACTGCAATTCCCAGTTGCCTGTTAGTGACTTTTGCAGTATTTACTTTTCTTTCTAATGATAGCCCTTTGCTTTTCTTAGAATGTATTTGAAGTCCTCTACCATCTCCTTACTAGCATTCTACAGCAACTTTCTCATTCCATTTGTCATTTCTACTCATGCAATATAGGCTTTTCCATACTCCTGCTCTTGTCTTGGTTGTGAGTTGTCGTTTTCACATACATTCACAGTTCTGCACCATTTCTTCCTCTCTGCCACGAGTTCTTCCACTTTTGTCTCCTACTGCTGTCAAGTCCCTTCGGATTACTTGATACATCTGTTCTGAAATGGAGTATGGAAATTTAAATCTGGTTTGTTTCCTTCTATTTTTAACTGCACATTTGTTCACAGAAGTTTTGGGAAGATTTTCCATTGGTTAAATAAATTAAGGTTCGTGTGGGCTTTTTATTTCAAGAAAAGAATATCATGTCTGTCAAATTCTAATAATATTGCCAGATACTACTGGGAAAACAGGGACAGTGTAATCCATCACACTTGATTCTATGGAAGCAATTTACATCATAAAAATGAGCTTTTCTACATGATAATCTCAGACTGAGCCTAGTGTTAACCAGAAATGCAACAATTACAGAGGATAACCAAATTCTTCCCATAGCAAGTAGTTCTACAAACTTTTTTATCTCTTCATCTTTGCCACCTTGTCTGGAAAATATTACAGAAATGCCTAAAGTTACATTCCCTGAAGATATCTCTAAAGGCATTATTTCCTATCTGATTTCTTCCAGTTGTGTAAAAATGAGTTAATTCAATGATTCTGGATATTTTATGAAGAAAGTTCTATTGTCTCCATCCCATCGGTGGGTAGTGATTATGGTGTATTATAGACATCTATTCAGAAATCTGAAATGCTCAAAACATTTCTGATTATTGTATTCCCCAGCTGTAGTTCATTAATCTAAAATGTTCACAGCAATATTTTATTAATTGAGATTTGGAAAACAAAAGAATTTTTGTATATGAATGACTTTATTTTACAGTAAAACCAACCCCATTCACACAGTGTCAAAGGCCAGAATCTCATTGGTGGAAGATGATTCTTTAAACTGTGAAGATCAAACTCCTGTGATTGACAGTCCTAGTCTACTTGTTACAATTGTGTCCAAATCTAGGTCTCAGCTCTACAAGTTGTATTTAGGATCCAGGTCACACATGGCAAAGTTATTCAGGACATCAGTCTCACCATAAATGGGTTATTTAGACACTGCACTTAATTCATTGAGCAGCTATTAGGTAATGCAATGTTAGTCAACATGACTAATATGTTTGATTTGGCAAATGGAACTACAGAGTTGCAATGCTGTATAACTTTTATTGACCTGTTGACTTGCAACTGAGTTATATTAGGGTTTATGAAAGCTGCTGTTTCCCCATTGGAATGGGGGGAACAAAACTCAAATAGAATCCAAGTTACCTTTTCCTCTTGCGCAGCAAATTGACCAAGGAAACCAGTCCTATATGAGTAGTCCTAAACAGTGTATTTTGTATCACTGAGCAGCACATCTGAGTTGGCAGATGTTCTCTGTATTTAATAGATGATACATAATAATAACTGTCCCTTCTGTTTGCAGACTTTCTCCTCAGCTGAGACACACATCTACACAACACCCACAGCACAGAGTGTGGTTTATAACATTGACAGATGTTGGAAACAAGCACAGCTCATCTGAATTCTTTTCAGACAGCCTTTGCTGTATTCTGGAAGACACCTTGGTGCACTATGTGCAGGTTTTAATTGTCATTTGTGAGGAACCATGCATTTTTCAACAGGGGCATGCGTGAATTTTAACTGAAGCACTGTGTTTTAACAGAAACTGTCATGGAAAAGCAGGGTGCTCTTCCAGCATCACAGAGAAAGATGGAAAAGGGAGATGTGGGTTTCAGTTTAGGTGGTAACTGGCAGGGGGAAGAATTACTTTAAGGAAATGAGAAATCCAAGAGGTCACACAGCTGGGGTTTGAAACAGCTTCCTGAGTTCAGATTAGCACAAATGGTGCAGGAAGGAAAGAAAAATCATACGGTTTTCTACCCTGAAACAAGAGCATGGGGTTTAGTCCTATATTAATGAATTCTTGTAACACTAACAGGTGAAGGCCTTCCTCAAACTAGAGCAAGTGCTTAGAGATTCAGGCCTTCATTCAAAACTCTTAGTGATTTTTAAGTGGTGTCATTAAGCCTGAAGAGGCAGGAACATTCCTCTGACAGACAGGGTATTTAGGGACTCACAGGTCTCAAAGCCAAGGCAGATGGCTCAGACGAAGCCTCCATCCCAGCAGGTGAAGGGTTATTGTGTCAGCTGCCTCCCTCCTTAGCACATTGCACCCATCACTTACTCTGCTCATTGTTCCGCTTGTTCCTGCTTCTTGTTAAAAAGTAATTGCATGAAAGGCTCCCACACTGATCTCAATTGAGATTGCCCAGTTTCAACTTTGCAGCCTTAGTTCTTGGAACGTTTATCTCCAGTACACCCTCTCATAAGGTATCACACGAAAATCAAGGCACTCCTGAATAGTCTGTCTGAGAAAAGAATTCTTTTTATATCTGTTACTGCAATTAATCTAATTGGGATTGTAGCTTTTTTTACATCTATGTCTCCCGTGTTACAGTCTGAACTTCTAACAGGTAGTACCTCAAATGGTGTGTTTTCCACAGACCTGGGAAGATTAAGTCTTATTTCTGCTTATGTATCCAAGGACAAGTTCTTATGCCTGTGTTTCACATCAGGAGCTCATTCTGAATTGCTTATCCACTAGAGCTGCACGGAATTATTGGTACTTACTACCTCCCACCTTCTGTAGCTATGATCAGATTATTTTACACATTGAATAAAAACAACCAAGTGTCACTGACTTCTCCAGTAACACCCTTATTCCACAGTGATTTCCTAATGGAAACTATTGTGAGATTGTTGGTTGGTTCCTAAACTTTGTATTGGGTTATACTACATAATACTCGTATTTTGAGGAGAGTAATGCAACACTTAAGGTGATAATTGTTGGGCAAAAAAGAAATTCAGTGCAGCCCTGTGGAGAAGGATTTGGGGGTGTTGGTCAATGAGAAAATGAACATGAGCCAGCTGCAGTGTGTGCTTACAGCCCAGAAAGCAACCATATCCTGGGCTGCATCAAAAGGAGCGTGACCAGCAGGTCAAAGGAGGTGATCCTGCCCCTTTACTCTGCTCTCGTGAGACCTCACTTGGAGCATTGTGTGCAGTTCTGGTGTCCTCAACATAAAAAGGACATGGAACTGTTGGAACAAGTCCAGAGGAGGCCACGAGGATGATCAGGGACTGGAGCACCTCCTGTATGGAGACAGGCTGAGAAAGTTGGGGCTGTTCAGCCTGGAGAAGGCTGCATGGAGACCTCATAGCAGCCTTCCAGTATCTGAAGGGGGCCTACAGGGATGCTGGGGAGGGACTCTTCATTAGGGACTGTAGGGACGGGACAAGGGGTAACGGGTTGAAACTTAAACAGCAGAGGTTTAGATTGGATATAAGGAAGAAGTTCTTTACTGTCAGAGTGGTGAGGCACTGGAATGGGTTACCCAGGGAAGCTGTGAATGCTCCATCCCTGGCAGTGTTCAAGGCCAGGTTGGATGAAGCCTTGGGTGATATGGTTTAGTGTGAGCCCATGGCAGGGGGCTTGGAACTGGATGATCTTAAGGTCCTTTCCAACTCTAACTATTCTATGATTCTATGATAATTAAGTGCCAAGCACTTAAATAATTCTAGGTGTACTTATATCACAATCTTTACCAACTCTCTTTCACAGTTACTGCTCTCTCCCCCAAAGTAACAAAACTTACTTTACATAAAACCATACTGATTGTTGCGAGTCCTGTATGAGCATTTGCATTATTTGGGCCAGGGTGACTGTTAAGCTACCTGGCATATAGCAACCTGGCATATGGTAACCACTCCCTAGTTAATGGGATAAATTGGTCATAAACCAGTCACACATGGGCTCTTCCGGGGTTTCCATGCTATCCCAAGATTTAACTTCTTTTCAGTAAGGCAGGCCTCACTGCCTGCCTCAGGAACGTGCGTTACCCAGTGAAACACAGGATCTAGGAACTAAGAAAGCAGAACTGTTTCCACAATTAACCCCCCAAGGAAATAGAATTAAAGATGCTGAAAAGAGCATTTTCTCTGCAGACTCTGAATATACTTCTTCTGTCAGATTAATTCATATCAATTGTTTCACTACATTTATAATTATTTTCTTCACCCAAGTAACTGGTACTTGGAAACAATGAGAAACCATACCCTGAAATTACAGCACGGCACCAAAGAAGGCTGCATAGTTTTTGACAAGACTTGGTGGGTTTGCTAATCTTTGCCTGCCATACTGACTTCATGCTAAAGATTTCAGAGAGCTTAAGGAATGACACTGTAATGCAGCGCTAGCTTGCTGGGAAAGCTAGAAGGGGTTGTGGCTTTCCCATTAGCAACTAGCTGTAGATGCAGGAGATGTTTCCACATCATCTGGCAGGGTAATGTCTGACAGCTTTTCTCATCTATCATCTCAACTGTAGTTGCAAACTTCAGTGTGCCAGGAAGGCAAGCAGGACTTTAAGTAAGTGGATGATAGATCAGGGAACTGATCTGCACTGAAGCATCCAGAACACTGTCTGAAGTGGTGGGCAGTCTTCACCTCTCCTTCCCTCCCAGCCAGGCTTTAAGTGACTTATTGCTGTCACAAAATACATGGAGTAACTGGAATTGCAAGCTGTCTTCTGCCTCCTACTTTGTTTTGTTTCTGCAAGTTTCATATTAACAAGGTTCACTGTATCTTATCAGTTTGGGGTTTATGCTGGTACCATCAAAAAGCTTGCTGTTAATGTAAACAAAAGAAAGAAAGCACAGATTTTTATCAGACATGATTCATACAAAAAGATGTGAGGTCCCTGTTTCTTCTGTAGATAAACCACTACTTCAGTGACAGTAACTTTTGATTGACACCATAAGGCATAATATGCTTTCTGTAGCTTTAACTATGTCCACACTGGATTAATGAGATAAATTATCATCTCTTATGTGTGAATATAGACTAGTTTTACAGAAATCACAACTTGGCTGAATTCCCAGAAACCTTTGAGTAACATGGACATGTTACTGATCTTGGTATCTGATGGGGAAGCTGGTTTCACAAACTGGGTGTGTGTGATCCTTGAAGTCAAATTAACAGTAACAAAAAAGAAATTAGAACCTATGTATGTGATTTCTTCCTAACCTTAGATCAATACTACTACTACTACATAGATCAATACCATTTTAAGCTCTACCCAGATGATCCAACTATTAGTAGGTAAGCACATTCCTTCAACTAGAGTATCCCATATATGCATATATGTCAGCATTTTCAAAGGGAGAACGAGGTGCATTAGGAGACACAGTTATCAGATACTAAAGCTCCTGTCTACAGACTCCAGAGTGAGACTTTGGTAAGCCAAACAAGACCCTATGCAGGCAAGTTGTAGGCTAACCTGACATGAAAACCAACAGGAGTATGAACGCTGGGCTTTGTGTGTGTTATTCAAAGAGATGATTGCTTCTCTAGGATTACTTCCTTCCCTCCACAGATAAATCTCTTCTCTCAAGTGCTCCGATTAAAATAAGCAAATTAAACTCACAATCTAACAGAGTACATAGCTTTGTACTGGGTTACTGAATTCCACGCCTACCTACAAGGTTTTAAGCCAAAAACTTGTCTCATTTCCCCCCCCACTATCATGGCTTGTCTAATCTTAAATGTATCACCTCATTTCACCAACCACCTCAGAGTTAGGAACTTCCCATTTGATTATTGTTGTTGTATTGTTATTAATAGTGATGGAACTATTGTTTTAGTATTACTTTTAAAACCCAAGTAATAGGTTTTTATGACAATTATCTATTTTTGTTTTTAAAGCCTTATGTTTTTAGAGCCAGGCAATGACAGGAGAGAACCCCTTGCTATCTTCTAGACACACTATTAACCTTATTCTGCGTTGGTCATGTTTTGTAACCAACACTATAAGTCTTAGACAAAGATCACCCATTACACAAGCAGTGTGGGAAGAGAATTTGGAAGAAAATGGAAGACTAAGTAAGGCCTTGAATAGCTTTATTGAAATCTGTATAAATAAACATGCGCATTTCAAATGTAAACCCAAGTGAACTCAAGTGCAGACAAAATTTTAACCTCTGTCATGCAGGAGGTTAGTTTACATTAAAAAAAAAGGAAAAAAAAAAAAAAAAGAAAAAAGAACTCAAAGCAGCTTTAAAATACCAGGATGAAACACCAGTTTTAATATCAAGGTATAAAGCAAAGCCATGTCCAACAATACCTTATTTATATCCTGGTCAAATGCAATTCTTTAAACTTTTTAATGCTAACATAAATAAATAATTTACCAAAATGTGCACTCACAGAGTGAACTTTTATTTACAATACACAATTTATAACCTATTGTATTTGATTAGTTCAAGTGAAGAACATCATACTTTTCTCCTTTTTCTTTTTTACGTTACTTGTTTGAACAGTGGGACACAAAGCAATTCTCCAGGTAGTAGATATGTGACGTGTGCCCCTGCACTTAAAGAGCCCCTCGCAAAGGCAGTATTGTATACAAATCATCAATACATTCTTCCAACTAGATCAAAGGGAAAGCAGCAAATTAAAGAATGTTTCAAACCTATTTTGGCATCCTGGACCCCTGAATATAATGAAACTAAAACCCAACTCAAAGTTTGTACGCCTTATATACTGTACAGGTTCTGACTTGAACATGCAAATGCCAATTCTCTTATAATGAGTTACCTTTTCAGATATGCTGTAAGGCTATGGTGAATTCCATCAGGAACACACAAAGAAAATTAACAAGCCTACCTTTAAAATGATGTTGTTCATGAGCAATTTAAAGGCAGGTTATATTGAAGAACTTCTCATCTAAGCCCCGATACACAGTCATTACTATGGATACAGAATACTATTAACTCTGACCCTATTACAGAGTAGTTTGCAAGCTGTCAAACTACAAAAACTGGGGAGAAAGAACTTACAGCACAATTTTAAATTTTGGACTGACACCAGATTAAAATGATGCATTTCTGAGAAGCGAGATAACAGGAATTATGTCTGCAGAGGAAGATTCCAACAAGCAACAAAGGATACTTACAGTTACTTGGAAAACTTTTTGTTAATGCAGCATGAAATCCAGAACCTGTTCCACAGCAACAGTAAGATGAACATAATATTCTGGATGCTCAACTATATCACAAAAGGTTAAAACACCTTTTCAAGCTAGTTCTTCTATTGTGACCAAATTTAGAAAAAAGAGTAAATTTGAGGGAGCAACAAAAATTTGCTGTTTCAAGAAAACTACTGCTTATATACTTATGACATTTTTACTTGTAATCTCTGTGACAGCCTAAGGAACATGTATATATTCATCAGAAACTAAGCTTGGCAGTAGTATTCTTGCAGTATTAAGAAAATAAATGTCAGAAGTCCACAGATTTTAGTTATTAACTCACATCCAAAACAGAAGAAAACATAATTCATCAGAACAGCAGCAGAAAACTTAAAAGGGGTTTATTTGTGATTTCCTATATATAGCTTGTGAATACAAGACTGTAAATGCATTAGAGACAATTTCTGTTTAAGTTTTTATTGTTTCACTTCAAGTACTGCACATGTTAAAATTTAATAAAGATTTACATTCTGTTATCTGAAATTCCCCATCTCAGATTTTTAGTTTTAATTTGGTGGGCAATTTCCCTCTTTCAATAGGTATCCCCTGTAAGAAAGTCTCTTATGGCTTCTAGTTCTTCCATTAGTTAGTGTGCATACAATTTTCATTTTCTATATCATTATCGTTTTCATTGCTGTCTTCATCACTTTCTAGTGGGATGCCTGTGGCAGCTGAAGCACCTTGTTTAGTTTCCCGGTCAAGAGGAAAAAAGCCAGTTCCACTGATCGTGTCCTGTCTCTGGTAGAAGAGCACATATGCTGCTTTGGACTGTGGAAGAGAGAAGTGTGATATGCTTATGGGACTCCAGACAAAACATTTACAATCCAAGTTATCCTTTTTTTCCCCTCTCCTTCCAATTGTATAATTACAAAGAAATCCAAAGCTTTTATACAAGTTATTTTTGCATGTTGGAACAAACCATTTTGGTTTTGTGTTGTCCTTTGAAAGAACACAAACTACTACCCACACATTTACTGCAGAGTTCACGGTTTACTCTTCATTTGCCTTCCCTCAAGAAAAGAACATTATCAACAGTCCCAGTGTTAGAAACACAAAAGGTACTTGCCACTATTTGGTCCTCACATGCAGTGGACACGCTACTGTCGTCAAAGTAGTACCATTTTCCATCATCCTTATTTTTTGCAAAAGCAGTATCTAGGACAAAAAAGTAATGTCTGAGGACTCTAGAATCTTCATAAATGTAACATGATCAGTTGCTAGAGTCTGTTACTGTGAAACACTTGACATTTAGCTAACTAAAACCTATCACAATTAGAGTCAAACTGTCACACACTTGTTAGGTTTTTTTAAGCAAAGAAAGCTTAATCAATAACATTCCCCTTCTTAAAGAGAACATATAGCCACAAGAAACAGTCAAAATCCTTCAATCACTGCTTAATTTTTCCCTCTTCTTTCAAGGAGATGCACAATGTACAAAAATACAGGCAAGTCAGACAAATCAATTGTAAGAGTACAGTAGCTCTTATAGAGATCTTATGTTTTCTCTTTCCACAATATGCATAGCTATAAATGTAAAAGGACCTAGAATCATCCCTGAAAGCTCATTTCATATAATTTTTGTGTTAGAACACTTGTGAAAGAATTTCAGGGTGATGAAAAGAAGATAATCCCTCAACCAGTAAAAAAGACATTGATTCAAAGGGATCAGTATTTAACCCAAAATAAACACAGGAAGAAAGCTGACTTTAGAATGACGATATTTGAAACCAACTTACAATGCCCTCCTCCCATTCCTCCATAATGATTGGAAACAGCGATCAAATTGTAGCGGCAAGGCCCTGCATTGGGATTAATAAGGAACTCTGACATGTCCAAGTCACTGTTTCAAAAAACAAAACAAAACACAAAACAAAACCAAACACACAAAAAACAAACAACCAAAAGAAGGTCATGTTAATAAAATCTTTAACCATTTCACATTTTGGTGGTCTTTGAGATCTTTATATTACCCACAAGTAAAACATACACTACACTACAGTGAGTGCGTGTCTCAGTGAGGAGTGGAACTGAAACCAGCATCTTAGCCAAAACTATTGATAAGAGTCTTTCTATACTTACAGATTCATGGAAAGATCTGGGTTGGAAGGGACCTTAAAGATTGTCTTGTTACAATCCCCTCTACCATGGGCAGGGACACCTTCCACTAGACCAGGTTGCTCCAAGCCCCATCCTACCTGGTTTTGAACACTTCCTAGGGAGGGGGCAGCCGCAGCTTCTCTAGGCAACCTGTGCCAGTGCCTCACCACCCTCATACTAAAGAACTTCTTCCTAATAGCTAATCTAAATTTACCCTCTTTCATCTTAAAGCTAATCCCTCTTATCCTGTCACAATGTGCCCTTGTAAAAAGTCCATCTCTAGATTTCTTGTATGTACCCTTTAGGTACTGGAAGGCTGCTACAAGGTCTCCCCGGAGCCTTCTCTTCTCCAGGCTGAATAAGCCCAACTCCCTCACCCTGGGTTTGTAGGAAAGGTGCTCCAGCCCTCTGACCATCTTCGTGGTCCTCCTCTGGACTTGCCTGAGCAGGTCCATGTCTCACTTATTTTGGGGGCCCCACAGCTGAATGAAGTACTCAAGGTGGGGGGTGTCTCATGAGAGTGGAGTAGAGTGGGAGAATCACCTCCCTTGACCTGCTGGACACAGTCCTTCTGATGCAGCCCAGCATGTGGCTATCTACTCCTATTATTTCTCCAAGTTGATACTTTTCACCTACAAGCATTTTGTTATCAGTAGTTACTGGATACATGCATGGAAGCTGAGAACAAAACAATTTCATATAGTTGCTGAATTAAACATGCACTCTAGTCATGCTTTTACACTTCTAGCACCAAAATACTTAGTTTCTTACTTAATTGGAAAGTCAACCAATGTGTCCAACTTGTCCCTCATGTATCTGCTGTAGGAAAAGCGCTTTAGATGAACAACCAGTACGGGGGGCAGTGACCACAAGTCTAACTTCTTGGTAGCTTGCTGATGTTCTTTACAGTTTGGACAATACCTAAGAAAAAATAAATATATGTATATAATTTTTTTAAAAACTGCGGTCCATATATACACTAAAATACATTACTATAGAGAAAGCCACTAACTGAATGAGCTGAAACACACACACACACACACACACTCCATCTTCTGTTACTAATGCCACTGATCTCCCCTCTACTCAAAGTGATAGTGTGCAAGCATGCTCACAGTGATGCCTAACAGCATTTTGAACACAAAAGCAGCACCCCCCAATACAGGATTCCCATCTTCTATAGTAGTCCCTCTATCATTGGTTAAAATACAGCTTTCTGATATGTTGTATAAAAAAGATGAAGAGTTATGAAAATACTTCAGGAAAGGTGACTGTATGAAAAGCCACAAATAACACGCAACTGTGGTTCTTCCAAGTTTCAATTGCCAAATTCTTCCGCCTCCTATCCCATCTCACCTGTGACTAATACCCAGGAAAAAACCCAAAATTGAGGTCAGCCTCCTCCCCTCCCAAATAAAGGAGGATCTCTGGTGACAAACCCTGGAATTCTCCAAAACTTTAAAGTATCCACAAAAGAGAAAGCGACAGACCCTCTTTTTAAACTTAATTCTGAGCTCCAGGTGTTGATGAAGGTTTTTTTAACTGCTAGAAGATTCCTGGAGAAGAAGGATCTTATGGGAACATCCTAGAATTGTGAGTAGTCAGATACAACTCCTAACTAACTGTAATTTGGAAGAACCATGAATCAGAAGCCTCCACGAAAAACTTAATGGTTGGAATATGAATCTGAGAGGCTCTACTGACTATAGTCATTCACTGTCCCACAGACAAATTGTTTAAGCACACCCTGATTTCATGTATTAATGCAAGGCAAGTTATATACCTACATAAAAAACCCCTTCAATATACACCAAGCCTTCTCATTTCAAAGGAATGTTTAAAGCATTGCACTGGATTTGGCACAATGTTATTCATTCACTGTAGATCACAGTTCCATATCTTATGGATTTACCCTTCCTCCTCATTCTTAATGCACTAATTCTCTCCTGTACAAACAACCTTCTGTATATGGTAAGGACTTTAGTTAAGCGATGGATCAAAACAGAAAACATACTGAGAATTTTCAACTATGCTTGAAACGACTTCAAGATTCAAAATGCCATTAAATCAATTACGTATCTCTGTTAATGTTCAAATGTGGTTTGGATTTCATTTTGACAAATACACAATAGAACATAATTTTAATTGTGTTGTTCTTACCATGGGTCTTCAGCACCTAGTTTTTCCTTTGTTGTGAACAGCTCAATGCAATCTTTTAATTTCACAAAAGGCTTTTTGGGAGGCTTATATTCCACACTTTCATGTTTTTCAAAATCCTAAAGAGAAGTATTTCTTGAGTTAAGAGAACAAATGAAACAAAACTCATTTTAGTGATGTCGTCTTACTATAAACAGTAACTACAAAGCTCCTATATATGGAAAAATTGATCAGAAACCAAGCAAAACGTTTTCACAGCTTCAGATTTAATTCCAAATTAGTAAACCTCCGATTTGCTCGTTAATTAGATGTGTAAATGAAGTTTATTTATGACAACGTATTTACTCCAAATAATGTGGGGAGTTAACAAACCCAAACCAAAACTTAGCTGTTTCTTTTGAAGACATACAATCCCTTACATCAATTAAGTTGTATTTTTTCACATTTAAGTTTTATCAGTGCTGGAAATGGGATCAACATGAACAGCTTACCTCTGCTGCACTATCATCAAAATATCTCTTCTTCAATTCAGGATCCCAATCCAAAGCAAGGAAAGATCTTTCTAAGATTAAAAACATGTTTTCTTTTAATATTATTTCTCGCTTTACATGAAATTGTATTAACTTCGGGTAAACACTTCAAAATAATCAATGCTAGCATGAATCTAAGATTAAAAAGAGAAGTAAACACAATTCTTGTATTTTTAATGAGTTAATAAATAACAAATTCATTATTTATACAGAATTTACTACTGGATAAAAAAGATATATTGAATAGCACAATGAGAGAACAAAACACTGTTCTATGGAAGTGGAGTCAGACAAAAAGTATCAGAATCAAGTGTTGCCCAACATGCTCCCCATGACTTACCGTCAAGCCTAGGTTGCCTGTCATCAAATCTAATATGCCTGGTATCATCTTTGATGTAGTTTATGTCAGTATTGCCTAAATTGTTGAACTGGAATGTAAACAGTCGCTTTTTGTGTCCCATGAGTGGTTGACCTTTGCAAGTATCCTCAGTACATAATCCATTTTCAGAGTCATTGTCACCTCCAACTGAGTCTTCTGACTGGCTGTTTTCATTCTCTGAGGGAAGTTCCTGATCCTGGCTGGATTCATCATCTTGTTCATCTGTTTCCATTTCACCTGAAACAGTCAGAAGAGTAAGGAGGAAGAAATTAAGTAGAATAATAACTACTGAAGGACACCACAGAATTAACTTCAGTCTCAAATTGAAGACAAAATACTAAACAATTTTAGATATTCCAATCTTACTTGGAGATCCTTCTTCATGTATACCATTTGGGCCGTTACCATTGATACCATGGTCCTTACAGCAATGTAGGGTTCCTTCAGTGTCTTCACTTTCGGTACATGTTTTTACATATCGGCTAAATATCAAAAATTGAAACAACAGTTAGAACCAACAGTTTTTTAAATATTTACATTCTTCAAGCCAAAAAAATCCAATGGTTACAGCAAATCTTTTCTAGGGTACCGTATTCCCGCACTCCTTTCTGATTTAGTCATTGCCTGATGTGTACTACTACAGGTACATCTGAAATTCTGCTTGCCTTTTGGCAGTCACTTCATTTTATACAACTTGATTCTTTGTTATTAGTCTGCTTGTCCAGAATTCAGTTCTTTAGCTTTTCATTAACCGTATTTTTTTTTACACAACAAAAATTAGTTCACTTACAGAGGAAGTTACACCAACAGAAAGTGAAGCATGAATTTAAACTGGATGCTAAATGATTCTAATTTCTTCTGTATAACGACACTTATTCCAGCCCAGTTTCAGAAAGTTTCTACCATGTACTTTCACAACATAAATTAGCATATGCACTTGTATAGTAGGGACAGGTCTTATAACCACAGCAGAGTAACTGACAAAACACTTCCGTTTTATCAAACCTTAACAAACAGCTATGTATACAGCACAGTTAATGCCCCAAAACTGACAATACACATTGACTCTCTCCTCTTTTCTCAAACAGTTTTTGGATGAAGTCATGCTAACAAAAGAAACCCAACCAACCAACCAAAAAAAATTCAAATTAAAATCCACACTAGTTCATGTCTCAAGTGGTTAAAATTTTAGATTTAATACATGCAAAAGAAAGCAAATAAAAGACTAAGTACTCAAATCTACTCAGTTTGTAAGCAATGCATGTAGACACAAGTTCCTACTGGTGACAACTATTAGCATTATTCATAGCAAACATGTTTTTCTTTAAACAATAACCTTACCACATTCTTAGCAGCAGCAGGTTATACAGCTTATCTTCAGTATTGTTTCTAGGCACTGCTATGAGAAACGGTTGACCAAAGAGTGAAGAACCACTATGGCTGTAGCTAGTGTACCTGCACTTTTCCCTTAAACAAACAGGAATTATAACTTGTTCTGTATCTTCCGTTCTGTTGATAGCAATTTCAAATCTAAAAGAAATACAAAGGACAAGAATAAGAGGCTATAAAGGGAATATAATGTAAAAAAAAATAAACCCCCAACATTTGTCTTCATCTGAAGTCTACGTTTTAATCTTTTGCAAACAACAAACTGCACAGATCCGTGAAGCATGCATCTGCACTTACACATAAATGTCATCACGTTCCATAATGCTGCTCAGATTTTCATCCATGCCAAATATCCTGTGGAACCTGTGATTGTATATATCGGTAACAATCATCTGAAAAGAAAATGGAGTATACATCATTAAATCAGGTTAGTACGTGTTGAAATGTTCATTGTTGTGCTTCCCATAAGAAATGACTCTTACCTTATCTGCAGCAACACCAGACAAAGCTGACAATGCTATGCAAAGATCCAATATATTTCCAATTTTGGGAACAACTACTTTGTACTAAGAAAAAAAAAGAATAAAATGTCACTTTAATTTAAGAGAACAAATATACAAGAGAAAAAACCAAATAACTTCTCACATGTTCAGCATGCTTCATGTACTTCTTTCAGATTCTTGAACTTAAGGTGTAAAGTATGGAAATCAACTAACACAAATTCCAAAAGCTATTGAAAGAGTAGTAGTTACCTTCTAGTCATACAATCATGCACACTTCAAACACTACATTTATTAGTTCACACAAGGTTTTTCTTTAACATTATTTTCTCCATAAGAGTAACAGCAGCAATCACTCAGATTTCTATTTCAACAGCACCTGCTTATTTAAGCATTTAAATAGTATATATGCTATTCACTAGATTCTTAAATTTTGAATACAACACCAGTTGTTCATAAAGTATTACTGGGAATAAAAAAGCAATGGTAGGCAATGGATAAAGGCTGATTTTAATCTCCCATGCAGGGAGAGAACTTGATGATTCAACAGTCAAAGAAAACCTCCCTGTGGCTTCCCTGCATTTTGAAATGAAACTCCACACGGGACTCTTACCTGTTATTTGCTTAATAAATAACGACAGGATTAATTAGAAAGAAGGTATTATAAGTTTGCAATTAATTGCCAAGTACAGCATGTCTCGTATCTCCTTAAGTCTTACAGTTATTTAGACTCACAAAAGTATTGAACTCATACTCTTCCCAAAAATCTATTCATTCCTGCACTGCCATCTCACATAGCACACAGGGTCACCGTCAACTACTGCGTGTCCCTTGTGCAAACCGGTTCTCACAAATAATTGAATTTCTAGCAGCTCATCTCCCAACAGTTAATACATGTCCCTTTACCTCTGACTTCCTTAATTCATATTGCCTTTGAGAATATTCCCTTTCCCCCCACCTTAGTACTCTGATGTTAGGTGTTAAAGGCTTTTTGCAAGTCTGCCTAATTGCCTGTGCCCTATTTATTTCCCCTATCCTTGCTTACCCTATAATAGAATCATTTAATCACAATCTTGTTACCATAACCTATGTACATTGTTTCATGCCATTAATTCTAAGGGGTACAAGACCACCTTCCTAAAAAGAAAAACAAAAAAAAACCCAAACCCAAACCAAAGAGATATTCTTTACAAATAAATCTCATGTGAAATTATTGATTTTGACTATTAAGTGGTAGCAGAGAGGAATTCAGGACTGCCTAATATACTTAGCCTGGGTTTTTTTTGCACCAGTTATTGCCAAGATTTGCCTTGTGAGTCTAAGAACTGAGAAATTAAGTCTGGGTGAAGTGTACAAGTATTTTAATAACCATTCAAATCATTGTAAGCAACACTAAGACATGAAGACAGCATACATTTTAAAAATTAAGAAGCCTTTTTAACACAACCATAAAGAAACTATCAATATCTTCTTTGAAACTGATAGAAACATGAGAAGGTATGTAAAGCCTTCCTCAGCCTTTCTAACACTAAAGCTTGCTGGATTTGCTGACTGTACTTATCCATTTAAACAATATAAAGCAACTCAGATTCATTGTTAATGCCACATGAATCAGGAAGTTTGTATATAAATTTAGAGGCTTACCTGCATAGGCTTTGCAAGTGGATCCATTCTAACTAAATAAACTTCCAAAGTGCGCTCTTTTTTCATGGGCAGTGGAAGTGTCAAATAACAAAAGGGATCAAAGGTTACAGATATCTTGGCACATTCAGGACACACCAGGGTGGATTTAAAAAGGCCGTGAAATATATCTACGATGATGGAATCATTTCTTTTTAAATGGTTTTCCCAGGCTTCTTCAGCAACCACCTGCAATGAAAGCATGACCTGGGTTATGACAAAGTAGTAAGAAATGAATACTGAGAATTATTAGTGAGACTTAATTACTTATATGCTTGTAACTCAGTGCTAGAAGGGTTTTCCTAAAATAAGAGTACTGGAGAAAGACAGAATGTTGCACAGTATAGGTATAAGAATAACAGAGGAACAGAATGGAAATTGTTTTTCCAACTCTTTTAACGCCCTTCCACCCCACCCAATTGTCTTCTGAATAATCTGAGGTATACAGAGGTACTTGAAGATCTCCATTTTAAGGTCTTGCCTTATTTCCTGAAATCTCTTCCAGAAAAAGCCATACATGATCAGTGTCCCAACGTTTTGATGCACAATCATGTAGAAGTATCTTGCAATGTATAGCCTTGACTAAAACAAAGAAGATCAGCACCAAAACACTACCTTGTCTGGCCTCCCATCTGCATCCTTTAACTGAATGTAAGGTTTCTTCCTAATTCGATTCAAATCCTCATGTAATCCATCCAAGAGAAAAGCCAGTAGCTCTTGACAGTCTTGTTGCTGATAACCAGAAAATTGTGGTGCAAATCGTCCCACTTGCGTCTAAGAAAAGTATAAACACAAATACTTCTGATACCTTAACTGTTATAAAGAATACATACTTCCAATATGCCACAACAGAAAGTTGAAAAGGTAAAATCTGTAAAGTTATAAAAGACAAGCTTTTCAATGAAGACAGGAAGCCAAAACTAGTTCTCAAAAACCAAAGCACATGGGCAGTTCATAGAATCATAGAATAGTTAGGGTTGGAAAGGACCTTAAGATCATCTAGTTCCAACCCCCCGCCATGGGGAGGGACACCTCACACTAAACCCTTGAATACTTAAATACACATCCAAGTGTTTTAACAGTTAAATGCATGGTCTGCATACTGATGAATATGACTTCAAAATTCTTATTCTCACATATTTCCATAAGTTTTGTATACTTAAACAGCAAATCCAAATGAGAAAGTACATTCAGGTTAAATTCCCTACTGACCTTAAATGCTCTTGGGGTTACATAGTTGTATTTTCCTGACCACATTTGCTTGATGAGCTCTGCATAAGATTTTGCTATTTCACCTCGCATTCCCAAAGGATTGTCAAAATTCAGCTCTTCTTGGTATTTATCATTGAGGAAGTATTCTGTAAGAGGAGGCGTGTTGCTCAGACACTGTAAACAGAAAGAACACTGATTTGAATTATTTCTAAACAAAGATTTGAGAAAGCTCATTCTTTTCTCGGTACACAGCAAACAGCTTTTATTCCTAGTAACAGTGATCCCAAGCTTCCCCAACCTCATGGATCTGTGTTGTCAGTTCTGAACCAATTCATGCAGCTAAGGGCAGAAACAGTTGTTCTCTCCAATACACACAGAAGTGGTCAGTTTTCAAAGGGTTATATTTAGCATGAACCTAAATGAACAGACAGACTAGCAAATTCCACCAGACACACAGAAACAATAGAGTGCAAACCACACTAAGCTAATTATAAATAAAACTACACTCTAGGTAAACTTCCATGTTCAACCTGAGCCATTTGACAAACCCTACTGCCCAAGGAAGGCCTGCCCCTTCTCTGCTGATTCTCCTCTGACTGCTCAACAAACATGCTCATCTCATCTGTAAAACAAAAACCAACCTGTTTTTCCTCCACACTTTTCTTCTGGATTATTTTTGGTCTGGGTACAAGATGAAAGCAGTTCAGGTGATCAGCTTAGTGTGAAGAATGTCCAGAACAAATATGTAAAAATAGCAGTTTTTTTCTATAGGTTCTTAGTGAAGCACTCCTCAAAGTGCTGACAGTGGGTTGGTTTCACAAAACCCCCTCTAATTTATCTTTTCCTAATTTTCACCTGATGAATTAGTCATTTTCTCAGAATATTAATTTATATTTGTATGCATAAGTCAGGAATATTACTACAGATAATTTCCCTTTTTCCTTAAAGCAATTCCCACACTCCAACACAACACTGACAGTAGTACTGGGAAGTACAAGTATCTATCTGAACACAGCAATTTCTGAGACATAGAGCCGAATCTTTGGTGAAATATCAGATGCCACAACTTTTAAAAGAGTAGCTGCTAAAGGAACTAATACAGTTGGCCACGTACCCACTGATCTTTTCAACATAACTGACAAAGCTAAATAATTGCCAACATGTTTACTTCTTGAAAAGCCTGAAAATGGAGAACTATTTAAGACCATGATTAAGGTCACAGGGAAAAAAGCATCCAGATGGCAATTTGAAAGGAAGCCTTTATTCTTATTTGCTCATGATGGGGTATGCTGTAGGTTATCAAATAAACTTTATGGAAAGCATCAATAAAAAACAACCAAACAAAAATCAACCCCCAAACAAACCAACCAATCACACACTCCTCTCCCCAAACCAACACAACAAAACCCCACCATATAACCAAACCAACCAAACCAAACCCCAAGCCCACAAAACTATTAGAACTGAGACAATGTACTAGACGACAAAGTCAGCAGATCTATGTGCCTTGTTCAACCTTATGGGTTTGGGTTTTCTGTTTTGAAACACTGATACATGTAAACTAACAAGTATACTGACAGATAAAGAATAATAGAAACAAAAAAACCCATCCCTAAACAAATGTGGTAAAACTACAGGAAACCATTTGTGAACTACAGAATTAACAGAATGGCACTTCATTTCAAGTACTGCAGCCTCCACAAGTTTTCTGTAACCAACAAAGCTTTCTTAAAGTGCTCAATCTCTGGACCCAAACTGGTCATTTAGACTGTTGGTGAAAGATGGAACAGAATGTAGAAACTCCAAGACCAGCTACGAGACAAACCACAGCAGAGAAGCACTAGTCTTCAACATGATAATGGTTAACACTGAAATTATAGTCCCATATTACATATTGATTACTTCAGAAAAAAAGGAAAAGCAAAAAGATTTTGCTGTAGCAGAGCAATTTGTGGATAGCTACTTATGTCATCAGTATCAACCTCCAAGAAGGTCAGACAAAATGTGACTGGATGAAACAATGCTTCACGCAAGTTGTGGATCAACTGTATTACGCAACACTTCATGTGTTGTGGAGGTACATACACACTGGAAGAACTCTAATGTATTAGGTCAAAAAGGAGACGTAATCACCTCTAAAGACACAGTCTACTGTTTAGAGAGCACAGTTGTAACTAGCAGGGTGTGGGAGGCATTACGATGCACAGAAAAATAAACCATAAATAATTGTTATTTTTAGTGCCCTTTATATATAACCAGTGCTGTTGTCCCACTGGAATAGTGTAATTCCAATACTAGATTATGATCTGCTTAGCAAGTCTATCTGTCCTATGAAACCTTCACAGAGGAGGAAAAATAATAATAAAAATAGTAGTGCTATACTTCTCTAAAGCCATGTGTGTATGAGAAAACTCTGATAAAAGAGTTTACTAAGACTCTGATTGTTTCATTAATAGAAAGAAAGTAAAATGAATGAAGAAAGAAGGCCACCAAGAGAGTCAATGGCCTGGGGGCACTTGCCCCAGGAGAAAAAGCTTAAGCACTGGGGCTTGTTCAGCCTGCAGAAGAAACTGTTTCAGTGAGACCCAACAGCAGTCTTCTAGTACCTACACAGAAGTTAAAGAGAAGACAGAATAAGGCTCTTCACACTGATGAACAGCGGGAGGACAAGAAACAAGGGGCATAAACTTGAACAAAGAAATGTTAAGGATACAAGGAAAAAAGTTGTCACTATAAGAACAGTCAAGCAGTAGAGCTGAGAGGCTGTGCAGCCTTCTTGGAGACATGTGACCCAACTAGATAAAGCCCTGGGCAACCTGGTCTGAACTCAGAGCCAATCTTCCTTTAAGCAGGAGGTTACACTAGAAAACTCTTGAAGCTCCTTCTAACCTGAATTACCCTATGATGCTAAGGTAACAAGGAAACATTTATTCACCTCCCACGAGAGGTATTACATAGAAATAATAATTAAAATTTAATTCTGAAACAAAGAAAACATCATTATCTATTATGCCAGTGAATGGGGGAAATGAATTAACAGCAAGATTGTGAAATCAAGCTAAAAATTTCAGCTTTCTAATAAAAGACCAAGAGTCAACTGAAAGAAAGATACAAGTAATAGCAGAAAGTGAATTACTTTACACCTGCCTATCCTACCTTTGTCTGAAGCAAGCAGTGTCAGGCATGGTGAAAAGCACTCAAGCTAATACACCCCTTAACTCAAACTCTATGTCTATGGCAACTGAAGCAGAGCACTAAAAACTTTACCATTTCAGGTTTTGGTGAAAGATGTTATGACATCTGGATAAACTCACAGCCACTAGTAACTGTTAATCAGATTTCTGGAGAAAGAAAACTGCTGAAATAAGCCATTCTCATCAGCTGTTGTTCAAAAGTGAAGTATATGTTATCATACTGATGGAAAAAAAACAAAACTGAGAATTTGTGCATGTGGAAAAAGTGGTTTTAATTACAACATTTACTTCCATTATTCTCCTATTCTTGAGTCACAAACCAAAACTTTATGAACTCTCAGGTTTTCACTGCAAAAGGAAAAAGAAAGGCATATCCCACAGAGCTCTAACCAGCAGCATCCTTCCAAAAGGGCAAAGCAATACTCAGGAAATATCCACAGGTGGCAGCAAAGCAACACTCCACGAGATTCATATTTTTTCCTAACTTTTTCAGCTTAGAAGACAGCCAGGTACATCAATGAATGTGAATAAAATATCTTTACACATACTCTTTTTCTTGATACAGATTCAAGCATACATAATATATTTTCATGAAGTCCACAAGCTCTCTTTGGTCTTTCCTGTTTTATTTAATGCTCAGACCTGCAAAAGCACTCATTTAAGCCTTACTAATAAAATTCAAGCCTTAGTGTTAGCATTGAAGTAAATTAGAATTAGATAGATGGAATACACCTTTAAAAGGATCTGAAAAATTTCACAAAAGAGAGTTTCAATACAACCAAAATATGAAACAATATTGAATTATTGCCTTTTAAAATACAATCACGAAGAAAGACACGTTAATAAGGTAAATAAGCTAGAGTAAGGAACCAAAGCAGATGAGAGAATCACAAAATAGTTGAGGTTGGAAGGCACCTCTGGAGACTGCCTAGCCCAATCTCATGCTCAAAGAAGGGTCAGCTAGGGCACATTCCTTGGGACTGTGTCCAGTCAGGTAATGAGCATCTCCAAGGATGGAGGCTCCACAGCCTCCCTGGAAAAACTGTTCCACTGTTTGATAACCCTCACCGTAAAACAAGATTTCTTGTAGTTAACTAGAATTGCCTGTGCTTCAGTTTGTGCCCATTGGCTCTTCTCCTGACAGTGGGCACCACTGAGAAGGGCTTGCTCCATTTTCTTTGTTCCCTCTTACTGGGTATTTATACAAAGTTGCTGAGTTCACTCTGGAGCCTTCTCTTCTCCAGGCAGAACAGTCCCAGCTCTTTGAGCCTCTCCATAGATCAGATGCTGTCAGATTTGAGGCCACGTTCCTGGTCTCTCACTGGACTTGCTCCAGTATGTCCCTGTCTCTCTGGTACTGGGGAGCCCATCGCCAAGCACAGCATTCCAGGGGTGTCTCAGCAGTGAAGAGTAGAGGGGAAGGATCACCCCCTTTGACCTGCTGGCAATCCTATGCTCAGTGCAGCCCAGGAGGCTGTTGGCTGCCTTGGCCATAAGGGCACATTGCTGGCTCGTGTTACACTTTTTGTCCAGGGGATCCCTGGTGTTCCTTTGTCAAACTGCTTTCCATCTGGTCACTGGCCTCTATACCCCAGTGCATAGTGGTGCCTGGGGTTCTTTGTCAGGTGCAGGCTTTTGCATTTCCTTTGACTGAACTTCATGAGCTTCCTTGTCTGCCCGTTTCTTCAGTCTGCTGACGTCCCTCTGAATGGCAGCACACATACCTGGTGTATCAGTTCCTCCTCCCAGATTTCTGTCATCTCTAATCTTGCTGAGGGTGCACTCTGCTCCATCATCCAGGTCAAAGCCTACAGCACCTAATATGCACAAGCAGAATTCCCTAGTCTGCCACCCATGTACTATCCAGGCCCATTCCTTTGCTGCTTCCAAGATTAAACGAGATCAAATTTGATCAGTCACACAGAGGTATTACCTCTCTAGCCACAATAATCCAGTGTTACTCTGATAACAGTCGAAGGTGAAATTAATGGTAAATTACTGCAGTGAAATGTATGCTTTTGGTGTAATTGAAAAAAAAAGGCAGAAGTGATGGCAAGAAAAAAAGAAGACAGTAGAACTTGAAGCATGTGAGAAATGTTAAAAGCAAAACATGTAATTCTATCACCAAACAGCTATTCCATGGATTTCTTCAATAACATTAAACTCTGGACAATATTTTCTTTGAGAGATACTGTAGGTGGAACTGAATGATATTTTACACTTCCTTGCCAAATAATGCATTTGAAAACACACATCAAGGACGTACTAAAGGTACCATGCCAAACAAAAAGCTGCTTTGCCCAGTAATCACCTAATTTTCTTGCCCAGAGAACTGTCCTGTGAATCAGCAAGATTCTGTTTTCTAATTTCAACTACAGTTTCTCAGAATTTATTTGAACACTTCAATCCCCAGATATAATTGAAAAGCAATGAAGTCAAAGCTGATCGATTTAGAATACAGACTTAAGAATTAAATCCAGGTGACACAATGGGATACTGATGTGAACTGCGGCAAGTTTGTCAAGCCCTGTAAGATTCCTAAAGGCAATAACCCATGCCTGTACTTCACACCTAAAAGGTTACTTTCAAATCTACATATATGCAAATTCATGCATACCTGTTTAACAAAAGTTTGAGTAAGTAATCAAAATTATCCTGGGTTTTTTAATCAGTCCAGCCTGAAGAACAGTGTGGCATTGTAAGAGAAAAAAATTCCCCTATGCACTAAGAATATTCTTTTAATTCAATTTTTAAAGGACAACTCTTGTTTATATGCTAGACACAAATATATCCTTGGCTTTTGTTTTGCTTTTCTTTACAGCAGCATGATGAGGCAATTCAGGAATGAAGAGAGGTTACATACAGCTTTTTTGTTTAGAATGGATGCTGCAAAATGTATGTCCCTCCCCTTCTGGTTTAGCCATCTATCATGTAGCATGCTAAAAAAAAATAATTAATTACTTCCTGCACTGTTCAATTTCTCTGTAAGTATCCTCATGAAAACATTTTTAGAAACAAGAATAAACTGAATATATATATTAAATATACATATATTCCAAACTTATATAACTAAGTATGGAGTAACCATGGAATAACCCCATATACCATTACAGGCTGAGAGATGACCAGCTACAAAGCAGCTTTGCATAATATGACCCAATGGTCTTTTTCTGTTGAAATGTGGAAGAGCCAGCAGTGCATCCCTGTGGGAAAGGTGGCCAATTGCAAGCTGGGCTGTATTAGCAATAGTAGCCAGAAGCAAGGCAAAGCAGGTCTTCCCTTCTATTTGGCACCTGTGAGACTGCTGCTGGAACAGCAGCACTGTCCTGTTTAGGGCTCCCCAGTGTAAGAAAGAGGAGGGCCACCAACATGGTTGAGGGCTGGAGAAAAACATACAAGGAAAGACTGGGAGGTATATGTATTTGTTTGATCTGAAGAAGACATGACTAAGGGAAAGCTTGTGGCTGTCTGCCCTACATTATGGGAGGCTACAGAAGCCAGACTCTTCCCAGAAGAGGTGGGATTCACGATCATCCTGGGGCCCTTCTAACCCAAATTATTCTCTGACTGTATATACAGGATATATATCTAAATAAAAGGTGGGTTGTTTTTGTTTAAATTTCATTTTACCCAAAGAAATCACAAACACAAGTTGGAAACTGTTGGGATGACAAAGGAAGGGATTTACTCGATTAGGATCTAGTATCTTTATACTCAGCAGGAAAAAAATGTGAGAACTTAAATACACTCTCCAGGTTTTTGACATAAAACTGCTTTGAAAACAAAACACAAGCTCCAGAACTAAACAAAACCAAATTAAGCAACTAGTTATTTCTGATCATTAATCAATCTACCACTGCAACTTCCACTTAAAAGGACAAAGGGGTTTTCAAGAATAATACTAGCTATACTAGTATCTCTCTTGCAATCATAGCAAAGAAGCAAGCTATTATACATTTCTGTAAAATATCTCATCCTTGAAACAGCATCTATTCAAAAGGGAAAGGTCAAAAGGAAATATGTTCAAAGGCTCCCTGCATGTTAACCTGCACAGTTAGAAATAAAGGCCTAGTGATCCACTGGTCGTCTATTTTTGACACTTCAGCATTACTGTCTACTCAACGGCATCTCAAAATGAAAAAGGATTTTTTGCAACATGCATGCATAGCAATCATTACAAAAAGCAAAGAATGCCAGTTTATGGTTCACTCATGTATAATGCTGTCAAATAGCTTTCTAACACTGATCACTATACAAAACCAGGGGAAACCATGAATGCAGCTATGCAAATCAACTTTTCTAGTACAGAAATTACTTCCTCACTTTTAACCCTATGCTGCTAATTAACAGAGCTTCTTAATTATTTTCCAAATATGACAAAAAAATCCCAAGATACTAGTTTCCAAGTAATAAGACAAGCTTATTTTATTCTAAAGTACATACCTGAATTGCTGAATTCATGAAACATGTATTCCCCAAGTTACTCAGGCCACACAGGCCTGGCTGCTCATTGTGTCTTCCTGGCTCTGAGTAATCATAGTTCTTATAAGCAGTATATGATGGGAGACAGTAATTTGAATTTTTCACACTGTAAAAAAAAGAAACATCTTTCACAATGTAAACACGTACTCTATAGTGCTTCAATATATACCTTACAAACTTAAATCATTAAAAATGTTAAAGTAACTTCTATGAACAATGACTTAAAGAAGCATTTAACTTTGGCAATAACATTTCAATTTAAAAGTCACCTGTGCAAAAAACCAAAATCTATTGCACTGCAGTAACTGCAATCAGTATATCCCTACCCCTTTTTGACAGGAGCAGCTTCACAGCTTACTCTATTCTTCATTGCTCCATCAAATTTAATACACTCAGACTTTAGACACCACCAGCAGCAATCAATCATTTATGTCCCTTTTGCATCCTGCTACTGCAAGAGTGAGGTCGGTAGGAATGGGAATGCAGAGTTACAGGTGAAAGCTGAGATTTCCAAGGCCACTGTGGCATAGCTGCCTCACTGCATCAGACAGTCTATTTATAGCTTCCTGCTAGGACAGCACAATCCAGCATGCAAACGCAGGAAAGCCTTGAGAGGTAAAAGAATGCGCAAAATGCCTTCTAACAACTTCATTATAAATCTCTATAATGCGTCTGTTTGGAGAAACTAGAGAAGAATGAAACAGGTAAAATGGTAAGATTTATAGCAGTCTGTTTCCAGATGAAATCATGCAAATGCTAAATATAAAATAACCCTCAAAAACAGTAAAGTAAGCATATCTGAGAACGCCAGAAAAGCAAATGAATCTTGAAAGAGGATGCTCTGTAATATTACAGATGCAACAAAAACCATCCGAATAGACAACTAGAGGTTAAACTCAAACTATTTCAGGCACTGATCATAATGAAATCTGTGTGATAGTTACTTCTGGCTAAAGTTCACGAGTACTTCTGCAGTCACTAAGCATTATTCACATTACAAACCACTTTAACAAAAATTTGGAAGTCAATTACTAAGAATGACAAGGAAAAATACGTAAAGAATCAATCCTGATAAATAATCAAGATTTATAATTGCAGAAATCTGAGAATGCAAATGCCTGCTGGTACACTCCAGCCATTATTCCTGAACAGCTTTACATCACACTCTTTACATCCAGCTGAATTCCAACTGTCTCCTCAGTGCACAATTACTCACTTTTCATGAATAACAGTTGTTTTGTCTTAATCAGAAGAGATACTGAAAATTTCAAACAGAAGGGGAAGAGAATTTCTCCCTCTTTCAATGGCCTCAGAAATCTGTATATTTTATAGCCCCACTATCCATAAAACTGCTGTTCTCAAACTTTCCTACCTGATAATTCCTTTTTAATAGTTGACTCTCCTATCAATCCTTCCTTCCTCCATACACATGCATTTTCTCTGCTTTCTGGCTGCCCCCAAACAGCCTAAGTGGCATTGTTTTTACTGGTCATTCTCCATGAAAAATCATTTTAAAGTCAGTTTTGCCTGTTCATCGTAATCCCAATTTAGATGCTTCACCTGAGTTTACACAAGATACTTTCAGAAATCCAGGGTCCACAAACCCTTCAAGCTTGCTTCTGTGGTCAGCCCTTCCCTAACATTAATCTCTGGCTCACCCATGCATGAGTCATCTTCAGAGAAAATTACCTTCCATCTCCTTCTGCACCTGCAGTCCAGCTACTGCAATCAAACCCTAACCCCTTCATCTGGCAAGTAAGAAAAAGCACAAGATTGCCACTGGTGCCAGTGCAACCTCCACAGTATAGCCAACCTCTGGCCCATTCCAACAGTGCACAGCAGCAATAGAAATGCACGCTTAGAAGGTGCACAATAAGCTTCTACTTCCAGCTCTGTTTGCTTCGTACTACTTTCCTTACCTGACTCAAATATTATAATTTTCACACAGTTAAGAGAAATCTCTTTTGGGAATTTAGGAGATGTGGGGGTAATAAAACGACTGAATGTACTTTCCCTGGGGATATTCACTGCCCTTCTTTTTCCTGTTCTGCAGCTTTCCCCCTTCAAAAACTGCCACCTTAAGAGGGACAACACAAAGCTAGGAAATGCAATCAGTGTCTTCTGGCTATAGTGTGATCATGTGAAAGATTTCCTCAAATTAGCTGAGTAACATCATGATAATTTAATTCAAGATAACTGTAATAGAGATAGATCCCCAATGTTGGTTTGCTCTAAGCTACAAATTACCAGAATTTACTTCTCAAAAGGGAAAGCATTTTTGAGCTCTTTCATCTTCTGTACTGGTCCACAGAAACACGTGTGAGTGGTTTAGAGTATGTGGTTACCACACTCATCCCGTGACTCAGGTCTATTCATGTAGTTTTCTTTCAGGGTTCTATGATACTTTACCACAGTGGCTCCTATGTGCAGGGGACTAAATGTCTCTGTACAGCATTATCAGTGCACAAACTTCACTTTTTTCTGGAAGAATTATTTTCATTTAAATTACATTGTGCCTCTGCTTGTCATGCTTTTGAGACTGAACAAAAACCAAAGTACCACTGCTGGTCAGTAGCAAGCGGCTGACAATAAAAAGCAAGTAAAGATGCAACACAAGTCTTCATGAACTTAATTCAAACAGAAATGTCATAGAAAAAATAACTTGTGATAGTATGTCCCCAACCTCCATCTCTTTTCCTGCAACACCTCCAGGAACTTGCTACAGGTTAATGAAGGAACTATGGAAAAGCAGAGGGGTAGTACCAGAATGGGGTGTTAAAGTAAGGGCAATAACAGAAAGAAAACACTAATGGTTCATAGAAGAAATTTATGCTCAAGAACTATAGCAAAACTTGAAAAAATAAACTGTCTTCAGAACACTTGAGAGTTCCTGAAGTAGTAAGAATGGCAAAGGGAGATTTCTTAATGACATTTTATTATCCATAGATCTATAAATTTTGAGTTGCATTTGCCATATTTGAAATTACTTGTATGTATTGCCTGTACCCTGGCCTTTAAACCTCAATGCAGCTTTCAGATGTTGATGAACCCAGAGCACTCAATGGTGTAGTTGGAAGTTCTGGGAAATGTGGATTTAGAACAGAGAAGTTTGGAAAAGCATCATCAGCTTTAGAAAGGACACGATTTGACAGGGGAATTCCATATACCAACAACAGGTGATGCAAAAAGGATTCAAGCTGCAAGAATCAACCCAGAGAATTAAAAGTTTGGAACACTTACTGAGCTCTGTAATATTTCAATGACTTTAATGCACGGCCAATGCATTTTTGTGACCAGACATTTTAACAAACCCATAAATGGGTTACATCAATTTTTAGAGATGCCTGAAGCAGCAGGAGAGACCCATGTCATTATACAGACTACTGTCTTTGTTATGGTTCATGATAATTGTCTAAAGAGCAAAAAATAATATTATAATCTACTTAAATAAAGTTAAAAAATCACCTTCCTTATAATATTTGCCTACGTGTCTGGTGCAACACAAAGAAACTGTTTCTATAGGTGATGTAATTAACATTTATACTTCTTGAAATAAGCATATTGAAAAATACCACGCGTGTGAACAGAGCTGCCATCTGTCCTTCTGAAAAGCTGACACTACTGAATGATGAAGCAAGTCATTTTAGGAGCCTGAAACAATGGTTACAAATGGAGAACAGAAGGCAACTTTTCACTTCCTTCCCAAGCGAAACCCCTGATCAACTCTTTTTAATCCCCACATAATTTAAAAAAGACCACGTGGTATGAAATGTACTGCTTTATAACAGCAATAAACAGAAATTCCAGTAAGATCTAAATGATGTCTGTCTCTCCCTGCTCCTCTGAATCCACTAACACGTTATGCTAACCCTCCTATGTTATTCTTTCAACAAGATCACCTGTAAAGGCAAAAGAATATCATAGACCAATTACTTTGAATCCTTTATTCAAATGGAAATTCACATTTACAGAAACGAAGGCCTGGTAAAATTTGCACAAGCTGTTGCTATTATCTAACATGTAACTAGCTCAACACACAATTAAGTATTTACCAATCTGAGGTTTACTATTACTCAGAATACTTTCTGAATTATACAAGCATTAAATAAATGTGCACCATATAAAGAAACATGACACTTTAAAGAGTTTTAACAAAATTTGTACTCTAGAGCCAAGCTCTAATAATTGCAAAACCAGGCTTGCAAAAACTAACATGTATGACTATTACTACACAACCTCTTGTTTGCCTTTTTCTGCCTTACAGATCAATTTTGTCAGCTAAAATTATCTTCAAAAAAACCACTGGTATTCCTTCTAGAGTCACAGCATCTCATGTCCATATGGAGGTGCCAATGGATCTTGGAAAGCGATGAATGTGCAATTTCGCTATCATACTGAAGACGGTGTGGAATGTAAAAGAAAGTAAGGCAGAAACTTGAAAATAAATTCCAAGCAAAGCTGTCATTAAGTAGTTAACTAAGAAAGTAATGAAAACAAGCCTGATCTTAACCCAGAATAATACAATTAAATACAGAGGTATATCTTTTCACTTAGCTTTTGAACCTAAAAATTCTTAATGCAACAGTACATGCTATAAGTACATGGTATAGTAATGGATATGACTTCTCCATCACTGAAGTACTTCATCTTGAGCTTGTATTCTGACAGAAGCACTGCTCAAGATTCTTCCTTATTATATATTGGAGAGAATTATGAATTTGTGATTTTTTTAATATTTATGTTAAACTCATCATAATTGGATAATTACACTGTAAGGAAAACCATGTACTTCACTGAATATCTGCCTTACATAACACCCAGATACACAGTGGTTTCAGTTACAAGCAGAAAAAGGATGGTATTTCATAAGACTACAGATAACGTGTGCCTAGTCTTTAACTTACAAATCCTTAAGTTATAATTAAGGCACTTTAAAGGACCAATTTCTTTTCACATATGAATTTTGTATCACTTCCTTTTAAATATGTATTTGTTTTGAAAACCCTCAAATTAAAAAAGCAAACAAAACCAATCTCAAGACTTTCACCTTACACTATAAAAGCTCCTATTGGCTCCAAAATAAATAAAGAAGTAAAAACCAGCTAAAGCAAGTGAAGAAACTATCTTTCAAAGCTGCAAGAGCTGGCAACAGGTTTCAGAAGTGTTTCCTAAAAATAATGACAGCAGCACTAAAGAGAAGCTAACATTAAGGAAGGAAAAAAGAAAAAAAAAAGGAAAAAAAAAAGAAAAAAGAAGAAAAAAGCCTTGCTGGCTTAACTTAAAACAGTGGCTCCACAGGAAAAAATAACTGTTCAGCTTTAGCTCTGGCACTACAACTCTCTTTTGCCTAAGCAATAGGGGAAGGAGACATTAGTTTTCATCTGGAGGCTATGCTCCAGTCAAATAATTCTTCACACAATCATAGATACAATATACATTTTATTTACTATACATTGACAGAGTACAATGGACTGCAGTTACATACATGGATTTCAGCTGTTCAACAGTGAGAGCTGAAGCTACTCACAGTCGGTAGAAGCACAAGTGACACTTCAACCCTTAGGAAAATCATTTCTGACAAATGCAGTATTTAACTGGAAGATAGTGTATAAGATATTGAATATTTATGTCACCTTTTTAATATTTAACATCTTCATGTTTGATCAGAAAATGCATGTTTGGAAAAATATTTTAAATTTGAACAAATTGTAAGAATATGTCTCTTTCCATTTCCCCGAGCTTGCATTAAAGATGACCGCTCTCTAATTTCAAGCATTTGAAAGATGCTCCATTATCTGTTAAAGTGAAATAATTTCATGTTTCTCTATATTCACAGACTTTTTTTACAGTAGTGTACAATAAAAAATTACACACAAAATTAGCCACTAGAATATGAAAACTCTTTTCTATTAAACTTCTGATTTGGAATATAAGGGAGAAAACCCTTAAAAGTGAGAAGTCTGTTTGACTAAACCTCTGATTATTGTAATATTCAAGCACACCTATCAGCCTGATCTCTTTCAAAACTCCTGGCATTAAGACAGAAGTTGAGTTGCTGACAATTAATCAATGGCTATAATCACTAAACCATTAGAGCTAAAATATTTCAGTTTTAGTGGCCTCAAATCAATGTGTGATATCACATATGCTGCTATAATATCTTAGCATCATTAAGTAAGGGAAAACCTGACCACCAGAAACGTAAGCAGTCCATCTAAATTCAGGCAGTTTAATAACAACAATGTATTTTTAGCCTAATAAACTCTAAACGAAATCTTTTACGTATTTTCTTACAATGCTCAACATTCTTTTTAGTGTCTACACTACTGAGCACTAAGAGCCACCAAGTATCCTTAACTACGTTTCATTTCCTGGTATCATGCTTTAACAATACCTACACTACGAGATAGTGACCAGTAACCATTTACCATCCAAATATTGCAAAACAAATAGAAATCCTTAAGCTAGGAGTTATAAAGCATCAAAATTTGTTTATGTCACACTGGGGCAATTAAATTAAATAATGGTTTAAGGTATATTGCTTACTTTCTGTTGTTCATGTTGTTATAATTATTTGATAGAGATGGAGAGATCTTTGGTAAAGTTGAAAAATTGGATGCACCTGGGGACCTTAAAAAATATGAAAATGATAAATTAGATAAAAAGGCTGAGATATTAAAAACTATGAAAGAAAGCCAACAAATGAACAATGCACATAAACAAACATGGAAAAGAAGTATTTTTTAAGACGTGGGCACAGAACTAAAAACACTCAGGACATGCAGCCCTCAGAATCTATCTTTTAAACCTTGAAATGCTTCACAATACTTGAAATTTTATATCATGTTGAAGAAACAGAGCTATTAAGAAGCAAACAAATAAACAACAACAAAAAATCTCAGGCCACTGCTCTAAAAAAAAATGGTTTTAGTTCATGGAAATTTTAATCATCTTTCATTTAAACGTAAATGGATGTTGAGATGAGACACAAAAACTATTAAGATACATAATTCAAGGTCACTTGCTACCAGCAGAATAAAGCCATTTAAATAAAGTTGTCATACTAATACCGATAGTTACAAACCCCTCCAGGATATTATGCACAATACTAAATAACCTTTAAAAAATTATTCTGTTTTTTTTTGCCAAAAGCAACAGCATTATCGCTCATCCCCACTGTTTCAGGCTATTTTTAAATATAAGAATACTGATCATTTTAATCACATAGGCCCTCTGAAAGTCAATACACAACTATCTTGATGTGCAGTTTTCTTTTTCTGATCAAATCTTACAGATAAGCACAGAAACAGTTCTGAATACTGAGAGGAATTTATGCACCTTCATGTTTTTGTGGGCCCTACACAACTCCAAGTTGTTTGCATAAAGCTCCTGCTGTCATTGGCAAGCTTTGAAATAAGTATCACCATATGAAGAGTTCTGCATGCTCAGGATTTTCTTAAGCACCTTTCAAGAACTAAACTCTTCAAGGAGATCAACATTCTTACACAGGGAATTTTCCCAAGTATATTTTCGCATTTATTTTCAATCCTTTATTAATAAAACTTTTCCAAAAGAAGTCATGTGAAGAAATTATATTCCAAGCAACATTCATAAAGCCTTCCTGTAGTTTTCCTTTATCAATCTAAACCCTCTTCTCTGAACGCTGCCTTCAAAGAAGTAAAATACACAGATTCCGTCCACAAGAGAGGTATAAAACTGAAGCCAGTTATAAGTCTATTTCAATCTGAGACAAAAGTTAAATTACCCACATTCATGCATGTCATTATTTTAGAAGGTATTTGAACCAAGTAATTTTGAACTGAGATTTAACTTTACAAAACAAATTTGAAGCTTTTCTATTTAAACCAAATTCAAATGCAATACAGTTTTAAATTTAAGAACTCAGTGTATAACTGTTGTCTAACAAATGGAAAGAAATCAGAGTAAGATACATAAAGGTCTGGTTTTGACCTAAACCTAACAATAAGTTAATTTCTTGCTTAGAGAAGATACCCTCCTACTCTGAGGTGTGCAGTCTTTCTGCTTGCTTAAGGCTGTTTACATTGCTAAATCCTGTGCATAGGCAAGAACAGAATTCATCCACAGCTCTTACAGTTTTCAATATATTTCAATACTTGTGGGAAAACTTCATAACACTGGCAGAAATCCTCCTCCCCCATCATTTAAAACAAACAAACAAAGACCAAAACAAGGATAATAAACCCTGAACAGACAGTAATACAGGAAGCTCATGAAGTTCAGTCAAAGGAAATGCAAAAGCCTGCACCTGACAAAGAACCCCAGGCACCACTATGCACTGGGGTATAGAGGCCAGTGACCAGATGGAAAGCAACTTGACAGAGGAGCACTGGGGGTCCTCCTGGACAAGAAGCAGAACAGGAGCCAAAATGTGCCCTTATGGCCAAGGCAGCCAACAGCCTCCTGGGCTGCACTGAGCAGAGGATTGCCAGCAGGTCAAGCGGGGTGATCCCTCCCCTCCACTCTGCACTGCTGAGACACCCCTGGAATGTTGTGCTTGGTGCTGGGCTCCCCAGTACCAGAGAGACAGGGACATACTGGAGCAAGTCCAGTGAGAGACCAGGAACGTGGCCTCAAATCTGACAGCATCTGATCTATGGAGAGGCTCAAAGAGGCTGGGACTGTTCTGCCTGGAGAAGAGAAGGCTCCAGAGTGAACTCAGCAACCTGTATACATAACCAGTGCGAGGCAACAAAGAAAATGGAGCAAGGCCTTCTCAGTGGTGCCCACTGTCAGGAGAAGAGCCAATGGGCACAAACTGAAGCACAGGCAATTCTTGTTAACTACAAGAAATCTTGGTTTATGGTGAGGGTTATCAAACGGTGGAACAGGTTTTCCAGGGAGGCTGTGGAGCCTCCATCCTTGGAGATGCTCGTTACCTAACTGGACAAAGTCCCAAGGAATGTGCCCTAGCTGACCCTTCTTTGAGCATGAGATTGGGCTAGACAATCTCCAGAGGTGCCTTCCAACCTCAACTATTTTGTGATTCTGCGAAAAGCTTAGCTGACTTTGTGAAATGATCCTGCCCTTTTTCAAGCATTATATACCTTCCATCCTTTCCAATGTTCTGTATTTTGACCTTTTGAAATACGCATTTTATTCCCTGGCCTCAGAAATTATGTTTACAGTTTCTACTTTTCTAAAACAAGCACTACAACAAAGTAGCCTCAGCAGGATGTAGTGTGAGGCAATGGTGTGACCGATGACAGGACTGTAGGAAGGTATCTGAATGCACACTCTTTGTGATGACAAACTAATGCATATCACACAGAAGACTCACAAGGAAGTGTTTAATATTTCTACTCTTTTAAATATTTATTAGATTTTTCATAAAGTTTTAAACAGATATAAAAACCTGTCACCATTACTGTATGTTGATAGCTTCTATTTGAATCCACTGAACTTTGCAAACCTTCCACTACTATAACGCATTTGAATACCAAATTTCAGTCAAACTTTCTGATAGCTGCCAAACCTCACAAACGTATCCCAGCTTCACATTAAAACTATACATGCTCATTTTCTGCTTTCCCTACAGCCTCCTCTGACACCAGTATTTCCAATTACCATTTTACTTGTCCCTAGATCAAAAGTCTTCCAGGAGACATTCTTTAATTTATATACTTCTTCTGATTGCCTACCATTCCAACTGGAATGGAAATTTGGCAGAATAAAAGCAGGTACCATCACCAAGAATATCTTCCTACCAAAACTTCCAAAAAAACCTATGACATTCAATTATCTAAATTCTTTTAACCTTCAAACTCTACATCTAAAATTTGACTCCAAGTTTACATTTCTGCTAGGTGCTTTTTGAGGTCACAGATTAAACTACAAGTATTTTGCATCCCTTTCTTTCTGCTGCTCTACGTTACCAGTTTTTTGTTTCATAACATCCTGCAAAGCAAGATTATACTGTTCATACTAAGCTAAAATTGAACTGACTTCATTAAGTAACTTAATAGAAGCTAGTGTTTCTCATAAAAGTGATGGAGATAAAACATCAAGGATAAAGAATCTCTGTCCTTCAAATGATAAGCAGTAATACTATAAAAATGCTTGAAAACCACTATGAACCTTAATTACATGAATGCAGAATATAAAAAGGAATACGGAACTTAAAAGAACCTTAAGTGAAAAATATGCTCAAGAACCAGCCAACAAAGGCAAAAACCCACAGTTAACTATTTGGGCTGAGATCATGTCAGTTTTTCAGTAACTAGCCCCAACTATGATTGAAAACCAATAGAACATGATACAGATCCCGAAAACAACATTAAAAAAGCGTTGGAGAAACCACAGTCAAGTCTTTCTACCCACTTGCCATACCAAGGTATTACTGATAATGGCAGCAGGCAGAACAGAAAAGAAAAAAACACATTGTACTGTGTTAACTGATGACAGCCCAACAAAGAACAGAAGCAACATGCTGGTGATGTACACTGCAATTTAAATAATATTTATATGTAAATATTGTGCTCTGAAGATAAAGGGACAAGCTACCCATGAGAACACTCACACAGAAGAAAAATCCTAAATATATACACCTGCATTAATTTTAAAGAAGTATAAATAAGTTTTACAGTTTTCTACTATGAACTTTTATTCTGGTTTTGAGCAGAATAGTGTATATCACTGGCTGAAATCAACAAAATTAAGCAATGTATATGCAGGAGCTCATCATGTATTTTACAGTATGCAGCACTTACAACAAATACACTACTCGTTATGTTTTCAGCTAAGACATCTGAAGGCCAACTTTACACATGCCACTTTAAAAAACAGTTGGTTTTCTATTTTTTTTAATCAAAATAACATAAGAAAATAGTTAAGCTATACTGAGTAACTGTATGACTTAAATTCTCAACTTACTTGGGAGTTGAAGGACCTCTTGGCCATGATCCATCCTCATTCTTCTGTTCTATCACCAGTACCTACCACAAAGAGTATAATAAGAAAACTGAAGATTGCTTTCTGTTCCAATCTTTTTAATGGATTTCCTGACATGTGACTGAGATGGAAAAGATGTTTAAGTTACTATTCTCTGAGGTTCAAGAATATTCAATTGTACTTCCTCTTCCTCTGTTCACTTTTTTCTCCCCACATCTTAATTAGTGCAACTTCGAGCAAGCCACTTAATACTTCTATGCCTCTAGAATCTATGGATATAATGTCAAGACCTTACCTCTCCAAGAGGTCAGAAGATAACCTGCAATGTCTAATCAGCATCTATGAATATACAGAAATCCCATGTTTATACAACAGCTCTGTTAAGGAAGGGATATTCCTGAAGGAATTCTGCATCACACACAATACAGATCAGTAGGAAAAAAAAACCCAACAAAACCAAATGAAACTACTTTCTGCCTTGGTAGTCTTAAAGTCATACCTGTCTGGTTATTCCTGTATTTTTTGCAGAAATATTAATCTAATATCAATTTTCCAATAGGACAATTGACTAATGAAATGAACTTTGGTCAAGTTGTTACTGGTACAAAAGGGAGTACGGAACATGCAGTCCTAAACACAGGCATCAACTGCCATTTGAAACGCCTCTGGGTATTTGAGATATCTGCCCTATGTTGGCAGATATGACACAGGATCTACAAAAAGCTCATGCCTTTCTGGATTGACAGCTGGCATAGCCAGATCGTTTGAAATAGCAATTAAAGTCAGTATTTAAACAGAATCTAACTCTAAATTTCCAATGCTGCTAATTCTGCATAACTATATGCTGATGTTTCAAGATGCTAATTAACTGTCATACTGTACTTCTAATGAGTCTATACAGTGACATACATTCACATAGGTGCTTATGCCCAAAACCTTATACATAAGTCATGCTGCCACTTGAAGCTGTAAGCACATTTTCAGTCTGAATACACTAAGACATGACACTGAAAATTAGCTTTCTCTCTGGAAAAGAGTAGTCTGCTGTCTTTGGGCATCAACACTGCTGTAAAGGCACACTCCGCCATATTTCCCCCCACCGGCTCTCAGAAACTACTAAATATAAGGAAGATTTAGACTTCAAAGTTTAATGGAACCCCTAAAGGCTCACTTCAGAAACCATCTGGTAAATTTAGAACATTAAATTACTCAACTGCACACATAGTTTAGAATTGCACAGCAGAAAAATAACTACTAGGTTAGATGGACTTTTAATAGTCAGAATAACTATTATTGGACTAGGAGGCTCAGCAAGTAAAATAACAAACTTGTGTGCCAGTAAGCACAACTGATACATGGTCTATCACGTGTAGCATTTTCAGAAACCATGGTTAAACTTGGTTTTGAGCAATATTTGTTTTTCTGAAAGTAGAGATGTCACCTAGAGATCTTTTTATAGACCCTGCTTGCTTCAAGGTTAATGTTTCACTGGGATAGAGGCAATTTGCAAGTTACATCTTTGACACAAATGGGATATAGGGGCTCTTTTAGCAGGATCTCTGCATTGTTAAAATCACCTGAGTGCATGCAGCATGAAGCTAAAGGGCACAATAGCTCAAGCTGTTATTTTGGTTCACTGATTATTTACCTTCAATGCCATAAAAGAAAACAGAAGCACAGCATAAATACAGCTGTAAGCAGGTTAGAGTTAAGTATTTCAACACAGAAGGGAATACTTTTAATACAATCCTGCCTACAATTACTACCAATGAATTTCATGCATTCATGTTTGTAGCATGACAGCCTGAACTACAGCTGTTGAAAAAACACCCAATTCTATTTGAAGACTAAAGAATCAAGGTAATAACCTGAAAAGTTATTCCAATTATGCAATTGTTCAGGCAGTTCATGTTTATATTTCTGTAGCTTTAACATCCAGTATTTGCTCTTTACATTAATCAGAAAAGGTACAAAAAATATCTTGCAAGAAAATCTCCCAGAAAGGGATTTTAAAGTAATGATATAGCCTCATGCTAAAGCAAGTTTTCAGGCTTTTTGGTCTCCATAGTTCTACCTAGAAACTTTTCACTTTTTCTTAAATTCTACAATCTGGACAGTGAAATTTGAGTAGATGACATTATTCTTCTAAAGTACCAAAAAAGTTCTTCAAATTTTGGGTTTAATTTTAGGAACATATTCCAGATCTTAGGAGTATTTTTTTCTTATTTCAGATTTTGCCAAATTCCAAGTCAGAAGCATTACATTCATTTATTTTTAATTCACTAGGAGAGTTAAACTCATCTTTAACCATGAAAATACACTCAAAGACTACTTCTATTCGAGTGAATCTGTTTATAAAATCCTCTATCCCTAACCAATCTAATAGGAGGCAATTCTCATTTAAAAAGAGGTAAGACTCATTGGGTACAGTTACATTTTTAGGATTAAGAAAACCCAAACCAACGTATAAAATGTATTGTACTGTACCTGTCCCTGGTATAAGCCAGCATCCTGTATGGTACTGTCTGGTTTATTCAAAGGTTCAAAAGTGTTACTCATGTATTTGTTCCACAATCTGGTCTCTTTTTCACTTGGAATATTGAAGATTTTTCTTATCTCTTTCTCGATTGTATCTGTTTTGAAAGGGAGAGAACACAAGTTTAGCATTTCACTATGCAGTGTAAAGAAGAATAAAAATAAAGCATCAGAATCACCTACTCCTTTCTTACATTTAAAATAAAATATTAATTAAAATGTAGAAACACCATGCAACTACACCATGTTGTAGTTCAAGGAAGAAGTTGCTAGTTCTCTTGCCTTTAAAATGTAAACAGCCAGAGGATTATTTTATTCCCTCCTGAATCTCTTAGCAAAGCAGACCAAATGAAGACAAGTTGATAAGAACAGGTACAGGAGGTACCTATGTACCCACTTACTGATTTCTCAGAGTGTGGTAACACCGGAGTGTGGATGGGTAGAAAATGGTTAGAAGTGAGACTGGCAGCAAAACCAGGCGCAGGGAGTGCAATTTGTTCAGTTCCTCTCTCTAAATCAAACTGTTCTTGGTTTTCACTCTTCTACTACCCATATCCCAGTGCAATTAGCACTAACCAAAATCTACATGCACAAAGTTTAATGTACATACTTACAGAAATGAAGGACTACTTTGTAAAACCGAAGTGCATAAATTTACATTAAAAGGATGATGTAAGATTTTATGCTCTTGAAAGTTTTAACATAAAAACGTCTACCAGCTCGTACACTACCTGACAGAAAAAAGTGTTACATAATTTTAAGGTAGCATAACTATTGCCTACAACTGACATGTATGAAGTTCATAATCAACTCCATTCTCCTTATGTAAAAATAGAGTTTATTAAAGAGTTCCTTAATTTGATCTAATACGTGCATTGCTACACCATAGCAATCTTAGGTTTTGGGGTTTTTCTTTAACTGATACACTCACAAAAGCCCATGGCAGTCAAGTCTCAAAGCAGTTAACACAAAACCCAAAACAGGAGTCAAGAAATGTACTGTTCATTCCTGATGATCGCTGAAGACACAATTCAAAAAATGAGCACTGTAAGTTTTTTGAGAGATGCTCCCCTGAAATCTCAGGATAAAACACCAGTGTGTCAGCTCCTCCAGCATTCCCTTTGCTCCCTTTCACTTAAGACTATTATTTCTCTTCTGCTATGTTAAATATGAAAAGTCAAAATGAGACCTGAAGCTTGAGAAGTACTCCATAAAAATCCAGCCATTGGCTTGTGAAATGCATTACAACTGGCCAATATAAAATTTGTAGATACCGTAGGCAACTGTATATAATAATTTCTTTCTATCCTACTTAACACACATTTTAGTATGAAACCAAGAGTTAGACTGGATCATCTGCTCTAGAAGAGAGATGATATGTAGGCAAGGTAGGTGCCATTAACAGTGCAACAGGCTGTTACTTGATTTATTGACTTTAAAAAAACACCCTAAAGAAATCATGTACTGTCTGAATCAATTCTGAGCCTATGATTTCAGGTAACTGTATCTGAATTTAAGAATGAAGCTAGTCAACAACAGTCTTCTAAGAAGAAAATAAAAACCAGATTTAGCAATGACTTTCACTAAACAAATATACAGAATAACTTTTCTATTATCGTAACTAATAATCTGCACATTGCAGCTCATATTCTTTGCAAGTACTAAGTTTTAACATATTCCAGCTTCACTAACAGGACTGTTATAAGCCAGGTAGCATCAATGCTATCAGATGAGTACACAGTATCTCCAGGAGTCTGGGAACAGCACGTTCCACTTGACTATTACGCTAACTTTGAGACTGTGAAACTAAGCAATGCACACTTTATAATTCTTCCCCCCAGGAATCACTGAGGAGCTGGTGTGCTGGCTTATGATCATATATCTGATGATGAACATATCTGTTGCAATATAAATGAAAACTCTACATTCAGACAGGCATGGTCTAACGCATATTGTGTACAGGGTTCTCATCTAGTAGTGCTATTCACACCCCATGTATGTTATGAATAGTACTATAATGATGTCTAAAAAAGATGGGAAGAACTGCCTATTAAAAATGCCTCTCACTCCATCAGCTATATAGCCACAATTTCAGACAGCTCAAATTGAGAGCTAAAGGTTATGGATCCCATACAAGATATATTCTGTATTGTTAAAAATTAAATGGCTCCTAAAAAAAAAAAAAAAAAACAAAAAACAAACCCCCCAAAAAACCCAACCAACAAAAAAACCCAACAAACCAACTGCATGATTAAAGTACTATTTTGGAAGACTCTTGACAAGATGCTGGAAAAGTCCAATGAATGCTAATACAAATACGCCCTGTCTCCCCTAAAGATGAGTGCTACCACAAGTACCGGCTAAAGGAAACTAGTAAAATATTAATCTGTACTATAAAATAGTAATCCCAGCTTCCTGAAGAAGGGAAAGGCTAGTCACAGATCCCAGAACAAACTGTCCCTCAAGGGTGGCAAGTTCTGCATTCTTGTATTGTGCAGCAAATTAAAGGGAAAGATGAATCAAAGCCATTTGTCATGATAATTTACTAGCAAAAGTCCATTAGATGCGTGTCATCTCATACAAAGTTTATCAGCTCAGTTTTGGAACAGTTTTATGACACTGCAGACACAACCTGACCCCTACTCATCCATAACAGAGGCTACAAACAGTCCTTCTGTCCTTTTGTAAAACCCCTGAATAGAGACAGAAAATGTCTACACACATTTTCTGATTGTTTTATCATATTTTGATATATTTAATACTCCTGAATGGATCATTAACCCATTTTCACTCAGATGCCCTAATTCTACAAACACCAACAACAAAAACTAGACTGAAATGCTGCCTGAACTACATCTAGTTCATTTTCCTTTAAGAATTAAACACTTCACTTCACCCCTGCCCCAAAAGTTAGCCATCAGTCTCCAATATGCACTGCCTTCAAGGTGAGAGTTCTTGCTTGTAGGAGAGTCCCAAGAACACACGAGATGTGTCTAGTACCACCCCAAGAAAATGACTGTTATAAGAAAATGTTGTTATTAAGTCTGTTCTTTCCAAATACTTTTTCCTATCTTGTACTAACTTCCTGACATACAGCTTAGCTTAATTCCCATTTGAGTGGAAAAACCGAAGTATTCCAGGAATAATACACATTTGAAGACCAGTAGGTAAATATCATATTGTGCTTACAATATTTAAGATGCTCCAAATCTTTTTCTGTTTACCTGAATTAAGGAAGGTGTCATACTGATCTTTCAATGGCACTAAATAATATAATCCATGATGGTGGGTAGAAAAATTAAAACTTAATGAAAAGATCATGGTACCTTGTATGTCCACTAACTTCAGTGGGGCTAATACTGACTGTTTTGTACTACAAGTCTCCTGCAACCATAATGAAAATGCATCCCTTACTGGCACACACAAGGAAGGTCGATAAATGATCAAGATGCTGCAAGATTCATATTGCAAATTATTTATTGATCTACTGAGCATCTCTGCTATATATCCAATGAATTCTAGAACTACCTTAAATATACATGAGGTAAGGACAGCAATGGGGAGGACAAATCACAGTTTTACTAATGGATAATGGAAAAAACTCAGATAAGAGTTATTTTTTTACTCTTAAAAGTGATTTTACTCTTTCTGGCTCTTCTTCTAAGATGAGATAGGATGACCGTGCTTAGTACTCTGCATAAGAAGTTTCAGCTTCAGAAAGGGGCTTCCAAGAGTGTATCATTCATATGTCATGAAAGCAAATAAGGCCAATGTCAGTAAAGGGGCTGCCAGTGACTCTGACTCTTCCTCATTATAATTTATGACAAATTTTTTGTAATTCTCCCTCTGCTAAGAAAACAGTAACTGTAATTCCAAAATGCCCTACTTCATATAATCATAGAAGAGTTAGGGTTGGAAAGGACCTTAAGATAATCCAGTTCCAACCCCCCTGCCATGGGCAGGGACACCTCACACTAAACCATATCACCCAAGGCTCTGTCCAACCTGGCCTTGAACACTGCCAGGGATGGAGCATTCACAACCTCCCTGGGCAACCCATTCCAGTGCCTCACCACCCTAACAGGAAAGAATTTCTTCCTTATATCCAATCTAAACCTCCCCTGTTTAAGTTTTAACCCATTACCCCTTGTCCTATCACTACAGTCCCTAATGAAGAGTCCCTCCACAGCATCCCTGTAGGCCCCCTTCAGATACTGGAAGGCTGCTATGAGGTCTCCATGCAGCCTTCTCTTCTCCAAGCTGAACAGCCCCAACTTTCTCAGCCTCTCTTCATACAGGAGGTGCTCCAGTCCCTTGATCACCCTTGTGGCCCTATGTAGCATGCCTTCCAGGAGAATCTGCTCCCAGATTTTGCCAGGCACAGAGGTGAGACTGACTGGTCTGTAATTCCCCGGGTCATCCATTTTCCCCTTCTTGAAAATGGGGGTTATATTTCCCTTATTCCAGTTTTCAGGAACTTCACCTGACTGCCATGATTTTTCAAATATGATGGCCAGTGGCTTAGCAACTTCATTCACCAGCTCCTTCAGGACCCGTGGATGGATTTCATCAGGTCCCATGGACTTGTGTACATTCAGGTTCTTAAGATGGTCTTGAACCAGATCCTTTCCTACAATGGGCCCAAGGTCTAGGTTTTCACAGTCCCTGTGTCTGCCTTCCAAGACTTGGGCAGTGCGGTCAGAGCCTTTGCCAGTGAAGAGTGAGGCAAAGAAGACATTCAGAACCTCAGCCTTCTCCAAGTCCTGTGTAGCCAGTTCTCCTGATAGCTTGAGTAGGTGGCCTACATTGTCCCTAGTCTGTTTTTTATTCGCTACTTACCTATAGAATCCCTTCCTGTTATCTCTAGCCAAGTTTAATTCTAACTGGGCCCTAGCTTTCTTAACCTGGTCCCTAGCTTCCTGGACAACATCCCTGTATTCTTCCAGGCAGCCTGTCCTTGCTTCCACTTTTTATAAGCCTCGTTTTTCCTTTGAATTTTCCTCAGCAGCTCCTTATCCACCCAAGGAGGTCTCCTGGCCCTTCTGCTGCACTTTCTTCTACTTGGGATGCAATGCTCCTGTGCTTGTAGCAGGTGATCCCTGAATATCACCCAACAGTCTTGGGTCCCCCTGCCCCCTAGGGCTATATCCCATGGAACCTTGCTAAGCAAGTTCCTGAAGAGGCCTCTGATTATAGAAAGAAAATATCAGAAAGTAATCAATTACCTATCATTCCAGTGATACAACTAAATCCACCTATAGTTGCAAAATAGCTTGTATTTAGTCTTCAGGAAGGGATAATGGTAAATTGTTTTTTTTTCTAAGTTTCTGAGTTTACTTAAAGGATACTGAAGTACAACTTCCAAGTTCAACCAGATCTCAAAAAGGTCACTTAACATACAACACTAAAGCCTTGTTTCAAGGACAGATTTCATAATTTGAAGCTTTTATTCTAACACAAGCAGATGATTACTTAAAGTTTAAATTTTAAACAAAGTAAATGATTGTTTTAAAAGCAAGCGAAATCTGCAAAGAATTAAAAGTTGGCAATTAGAAGTCACTAAGAATAATGTAAAGAGAAGCAAAATCTGACAGAACACCACTGTTGTCAAAGAATGTAAACAAAGAGTAATGGCTGGGCATAAAGTGCCAAGGACATAAAGCACAGTTCTAACTGCACAAATACAGTTGATCGAAAGGCTCTTATCTCACATACACATAACAAATACACCAAAAATTGAGCTTATATGATCAGTAATATCTTTGCATATTTTCTGCTGCTTTCAGGGACAAATGTTACCAAAATATGGTTTCAAACAATGACTCAAAGAGCAGCCCCAGTAACTACAAATAAGGGTAAATTAAAGGTTTATTACAGGACTCAGTTACTGTAAAAGATTGTGCCTGGCCTGCCACTGCACAACCCAAGGAATACTGCCTTTGTAGGTCACCTCTAGCCATTAATTTATAAATCCAATTAATTCTTGTGTTTTGCAATATACCCTCCTGTTATTATATGACTAAAGAGATTTGGCTAATGAAAGACATTAATAGAAACACATGAAAAAAACCCTGTACTTCTTACACACCAAAAGCCAGGAAAAACTACTATGGAAGCCAATAAAATAAATAGAAACATCACACTTCCTGAAAATCACAAACTCCTACTGCTAACGCAGACGCCTAGATAAAACTGTACAATTAGATATTTTTTTAAAATTATTAAAAATCCTATATATTCCAAACTATTTCACTTTAAATTTTAACCCAAAGTTAGCCCCATCCTTTTTAATGGTTACAATACTCATCTATCATTTCACCTAGAGACCTGTTTATTCAGAACTTGCTACCAAGTACTATTTAAACAAGTAACAATCACATATTAAAAAAAACAGTTTGCGTACCTATTGTATCAGCTTTACTAAATCTTCGTGTGACAACATTGTTCATATTTCCATTTTCACAAAGCTTTAATTCAGTTAGATATACTTCTACTTTGCAGTGCTTTACAAACATACCCTGTTCAACGACCTGAAAAACAGATTGGGATCAGGTATCAGTCCAAACATGTTTGCATATACACACTTCTAAATACTTTTGAGAACTCTTCAAGAAATTGAAGTTCTGGGAATGTAAGAAACTTAATAAATGTAAAAAATTAGAACTAAAATTATTTTATAACTTTTTACAAATACAGCAAACTAAAAAGTAAATTTTTTGCATGATTATGTTGTCTTACCTGTGTACACGACCACCATGACTTTCAATGTTTTAAGAACAGTGAGAATCACAAATATGCATGCTTACCCAAAGGATAAGATACTCAAAAGATAAAACCCACCAAAAGTTATTTTTATTTCAAAATATATTCGTTGCATGCCACTTGCCCAAAACATGAAGAACTAGTTTTCACAGTTAAAGAATCCATATAAAAACAAGAATACAAGCTAATAAAATCATGATATCACATTTTTAAATAAAACCTACAAATAATTCACATTCTGATAAAACATTAATCTGAAATTTCACCTACTCATTACAGGGTTTTATGTTCTTTTTTGTAACCTATTAAAAAATAATTAAGTATAAAGTTGGTTTTTGCTGGTTTTTTTTTGTTTTGTTTTTTTGATAAAAGTAAAATGTAGAAAAAATATTCAGGGTCACCTCTTAAATGTTTTTCCCTTTGATCTTCCAAGTGTAACTGCAGTACTTAGTCATGTAGACTGTTCCAAAAATAACCATTGCCCTGATATGTGATACCTCTGACAAATACGGTAATAAAAAGAAAAGCCACCAGCTAATTGCTAGGAGAGATCTGTACAAATATAACTCGTATGCATGTGCCATAGGAAAAAGAAATGTATCAGTGAATGATTTCATTGCTGCTCAGTAGTTTGCTTTAGCTTTAATGACCGCCAACCATGATATTTAAGCAAAAATGCATCATTTGAGCAGCTTAGTAGGGTTTCCACCTAGTATAGTAACAACAGAACAGTTGCTGTCAACAAAACTGTGCAGTATGGCTGAGGCATCTCTGAGAATAAAACCGATACTCTAGTGGTAGTATTGCCACATTCCGTTTCATGAAGTTGTGATGTCATTTGACACGGGTCAAATAAAACAATAAAATTGATTTAAAAATTGGATCTAAATTTTAAAATCAATTTGACGTAACCAGAGGAATGAATAAAAAGTGTCATCCCACCTCGACGAAAAAACACTAACACAGAGAGGGGAAAGACTCATGGACAAATGACAGAAGTATCATAAAGAAAAATTCTGTACTGGAATACTCTTCATATTGGCAGAACACAATGAAGCCATGCCAGTTTACATGGCCACTCATTACACTCCATGTGTTTTTCCAGTTAGTTCCTTCCACATGGAAGAAAACTTATTGTAATTTCCCTTCTCTCTCCCTGTATCTCACCCCCAAAGTGAAGAAATGACAGAAGTTTTACTTCACCATGATGAGGGAAGAGCATTCAGTCTGCTGAAACCCCTCTTCAGGAAAAACAATAACAAGTTGATAACATGTATCTTTAAAGAAGGAAAGCCATTTTAGTAGATTTCAGCTCTTACAGAACTAGAGAAGGAGACATTCCAGGGATGTCTCTTAAACAAAAAACAAAAAAAAAATTATCAAAACAAAACAGATTCCCTCTTTTATTGTGTTAAAAATAATGTTAAAAGCTATTTCTATTGCTGCCCAAATGAATCCCAAAGACATCAAATTTCTTCTATAGTTAAATCTGGCATCTGTTTGAAAAGAATGGACTTCAAGAGGCCAGCATGCACGCAGCTAGACCATAATCATGTCATAGAAGAAAAAGTTACATTACACCAGCAGTCATATCAAACTAAATTCTAATCATAATATTACTTCAGCAGTTCTTCAGGAATTAAAAAACAAAAACGCCAACCAAACAAAACAAAACAAAAAAAAAATCAAACCCCAAAACCCCACAAGTGTCCTAATGGTAAATTTAGAAGTTGCACACATAGCAAAAATGTATCTTAAAACTTATACTATTCACTACAGTGAGGATGTAACTGTAGTCCCTAGCCTGCAAATCTTAAGAAATAATACTATCAAAAAAGACTGTATGATCAATAAACTGATAAAACGTCATATCATGTTAATGAGAAGAATGGTACATCCTGGAGCAAAAAAAAATTAACATAAAAATGTTAATTTTTAAGTATCTCATACTAATGGAGGGTCACAGTATCCACCATAACATGGACTGCTACCTGTGCTGAGGTAAGCTTTTTACTTAAAGAAAAAATTCCTTTAGCAATCTGTTGAACACAGAAGACTGATTACCAGAAAAAGAACTACCAACTACTCTGACAGAGTTAACATCATTAGAGCTAGGCTCTTCACTAATATAGTCAATTCAGTTTTAGGGGTTTATACCTAATTACAAAATCATTTGCACTAATAGACTTTCAAGCTCCTAATGCAAGTTCTTGAAATATTAGAGGATTTACTTCCAGAGGAAAAAAAAAAGCTATATCCTTTTGATCCTTGTTTCTCAATACTAACAAAAACTAGGTATCTATAAGCAACTAAAGCAGGAGTTGTCTATATGATTATCATAGGTCAGGACTTACAATCTTCTAATAAATTCATGTGCAACACCTGCATATTTACAGGACTTAAATCTGAATCATGTTCAGCCCAGTAGGTTATTTAAGAGTACCTTGCGTGCTATTGGCTCTTGACCTTCCATGAGTGTGTACCAGCTAACTAGCCTATTCCAGCCTTCAGTTGGCAGAAGGATGTAGTCCAGCTCATCAATGAGATGTTCCTTGAGAGACTGAGAATCACCATCTAAAAGAGAAAGATATTTTTACATGCATACTGTAATTCTGTTGTGTTTTTAATGCATCATACATTAAACAGATGTATTTTCTGAGTCAGTTATATTACTAGTATTATGGTATTCAAAGCAAAAGTTTTCTGAAAGTAGGTAAACTACTCACTTCCTGCACAGCACACCTATTATAGGTAGTATTCCTAAACTCAAGAATCCAAGTGACAACTCCATATCCTCATGCTAAGTGCCTAACTTGTTATCCCACACCATCATAGCCTTAGAGAAACCAATCCATTTCTCCACCCACTTCACACATAATTCCACATCACCATGGATACTTCCATTTCATGCTACAGTTGCACCCTCCACTGAAAATGCAGAAATGGGTAGTTACAGTAGATCAAAGGCAAAGTTTGAAGTCATTAATTCCATATCAGGCTGGAGAAATAACATGGTACAATCCTCCTACTTAAAGGATGCTACATGCTCTGGAAACACAGTCCTTATAAAATTCTTCATGGGGACAGCAAGATGCAGCATTGGAAAGTACAACTTGGCAACCTCTTAAGTAGCATGCTTTTAGTTTTCATTCAACCCTTATTACAGCAGCATGATAGCAACTACTCTATATGTGTAAAACAGAGTTCCAGATCTGAGCCACTGTTAGCCTCAGACAACTAGGGCAGTTGTCTTTCCATTTGGAAGTACCCAGCAACAGGACAGCAAGCACACATTATAACCAGAAGCAAAACATGGGGAAAAGTTCACAAACACATCTTCAGGCAACTCTCTTAATGCTGTATTTCTGCACTGATCCGACACTGCTACAGTTTATAGCGAGATCTAATCTGGATTCCATTAGATCCTCCTAAAACCCCAACATTTCTCCTAGCATAGCTTTTCAGGACGTTATTCCATCAAAGCACCCTGACTCATTCTCTCATATTCAATGCTGTTGAATAATCAGCGATTTTAATTACTTGCTTGTGCTTGCTTTGCTAATCTAGACTATTTATCTCCTGAAGATGGCATGTCTGTATTCTACTATATTTAACAACTTTTTTTTGCAAATATTGAGATTAACTGAAAAAGTCTACCTGTTACTTTTCACTGCTCCCAATTCATCCAAACATTCTGTAAGTAAGGGAGCAGCATTTAAGTTATACAGGCACAACATACTAATTCAGTTTCCTGGAATTGGTATTTCCTGGATTTAACAATAGTTTTTCTTATCACTCAATTACACTGCAGAATATCTGAGAAAGCATCCCATTTCATTCTTTAAATCAGAAGCAGATTTTCAGGCTTAACACTTAAGGAGGACAGCAACTAGTGCAACAGAGGATAGTAACTAGTAACTAGTGCATACTACATGTCAAAGACAGGATTAAAAACAAAGCCTTTTAGGGCCCAATTTAAGCTACATAGGAAACCTAGTATAGAGGACTACTGCTCTGCAGTTGAAGGAGACAGCTACTATTTGCTGAGCACATATGACCTTAATTTTAAAACTGCCTTCACACAGGAACAGTAGATGTCAGACAGTAACTGGATGAACTGTACCACTGCCAATGCAGATCCATCATTTCAGAACAATGAATGAGCCAAAAGTAAAGTTCATAAACCCTGACCTTTCTTTGCTTTGAAAGGGATATTAATAAGCAGTGTCAAAATGATAGCACACAGGTTTTCAGGAGCTTTTAGCAAAATGTCTAAAATTACCTCAAACTTAACCCTAATCTATTAGGCTTCATATCCACAGTAATATAAAACATAATCTGAGTATGTATATAGATCAAGATTTAAATAATAGAGATCAACTAACACAGTACTGTACTCTTTTAGAAATCACCCCCCCATTTTTTTTAAGTTGGTAGACACAGAACAAAGAATAAGCTGATGCTGCCACAGTGAGGATACAAGTTTCTTAACACATCTGATTGCAACTGAAGAGGATTACCTGAACATGCTTGCCCCACTGCAAGGTTTACTGCAAGAATGTACAAAATATCTAGATCCGCACATTTCATTAAACAAAACACGCTACTCACCTGGAGCAAAAAGACCTTTAATTTTGTGGATGGAAGAGAATATACATATGACAATACATGCCTTCTTTGAAGGCAATGATACTAGTCACTGTCAGACACGCACACTCACACTGATGACAATTAGTGCAACATAGGATGGTAAGTCCTATGAAAGAGGCAATTATCTTTAACATTTAACTTGTAAAATAATGAGATATTAATTACAGTTGAGAAGTTTTGAATGAAGAAAGTCAGAGTTCATCATAAACTCCATAAGCTATAAAAATATTTATTACTAGGTGTAAACAAATTGCGCTGTACTATTATATTACCTGTAACTGAAAAGGGGGAAACCAATTATCTGCTAGATTTTGTACCTACTGTATTTTGCAGATTAACTATTAATAGGTCCATGGTATTTTAATACTGGATATTAAATATACAATTTGACGTAAACATTAAAATATCTGGGAAAGTATTCAAAGACCTGTGTCTACAAATCTGACTGCAGTTCAGCAAAAGTCAGTCCAACCTGAATAATCATAACAACGACAGAGTTTAACCATACTTAGAAGACCATAAAATTAGAAGATTATCCTCTATAATTTCATACCACTTTATATTATCTCTGAACTGCATAATACTACTTCTTCAAATGTTCCAGATTCACAGTAAGGGCTTGGGGCTCATTTACAAAAAGAAATTTTAGAGTTAACTTTAAAATGTTATGTCTTAAATCAACCAATCTCGTTAAGCTAAAAAGAAAACAACAAACCCACCAAAAAAACCCAACAAAACCCCAAACAAACCAAAACCACACTTACTGAACTCAGGCTATCTACTTAACTAAATTTCAACTCCCAAAGTATCCCAAAATATCATAAGCTAGTACTTTGTACATTATTAAATATTCTGTTACCATTGCAATGAAGTTCCAATAATTTCATTTATGAAATTGTGATGTTAGGGAAATCTATTCCAGTCTCCTTGTCATGGTCTCAAACAAAATGTTTCACTTTCATATATACTGAGACTCATTTACACTATCAAATACAAATGATGAATAATCTGTCACAAGTTTGCACTAAATGTTAGTATTGGCTTATTACACAATCAGAAGCAGTTACCTTTGAGAAGTCCAGAATTATCAATAGGACCAGGGTACACATTCTTATCTCCCATCTGGTATTTGTCCCAGCTGTCAAAACCAACATATTTTTTCCACTGTTTGAACCAGCGACTATCCACTAGATACCTTAAATGGAAGAAGACACATGAGTTAGTTACTGGCACGCTACCACTTCCTACAGTATCAATTAATGCACGGGAACACACCTGTAGTCATCAATTTTGCAAAATGGCAGATGTTTTTCTGTCTGGTCTGGTAACCATTATCAGCATCTCCTACCAACATGCATTTAACTGTGGGCAATTAAAGATCCCACTAATTACAGTAGGCAAGTACAGTTTTGCAAGACTGCCAACACAGCATATCAGAATTTGAACAATGTTAAGTTCAAAAACATATTTCCCTTTTTAACATGAAATAATATGTTTTAATTCCTGTTCTCAATTTGTGAATTCAGGAGATTCAAGTTAAGTTTATAATTAGGCAGCACTTTAAAAAATGAGAGATAACTTTTAATAAAGCATTTTTTCCTGACTGCATTTTATTTATAACATCCGTATGCAAGCAGAAAAAACTTCAGAACTCTGATGTCCTGTCAAGATCCAGAAAGTGTGGCTTTCTTCCTTTGAGTCAGCATCAACACATACAGTAAATGCTCTGCTTTTGAGGCAGTACTAGATGTTCTTCCTACATATAATTATCAACTTCACACTTCCATATAAAGGGATATCTCTAAACTCAGCCCTACAGTATTTCTACCCAGATCAGACTGTTGCCAGTCTGGTTTTTATGAAGTCCAGCGATACCTACATTTTATATTTTCTTGTCCAGAATGTCTTTAAGGTGCAAAATTTGTTGAGAGAGCCTCATATTTTATTATATGTTTAAAAAAAAATAAAAAAAACCCAAGCACCTTCATGATTTCTCTTTCCTAGAAGTATCCATATCTTTCTGTCTGGTCTGGCCCAACCCTTTTTTTTGCTGCTATCCTAGTACATGTCAGAATATCACTCTCAGGATGAAACACCAGGTCAAACTACAGATCGTAGGTAATCCTCATTCTTTTCTCCAGCACTTGATTACTAAACTATTTGCAGCATGCCAATGAACATGCTACTGAACCTTTAAGAGACCTCAAAACTTCCTGGTGATTCAAATACTAGTCTGCTAATACATACGGCTTTATTAGGCAATCATTCTGTAGGAGTTACTCATGAACACCAGGGTAAAACAAACCATTAGCACCCACAACTCTTGTAACCAAAGTAGTATAAAAACATTGCTTGAGTATACATTTTACTGAATAGGTTTGAAAAATATACATGAGTGGGGCCTTACATTTGTGCTTCTAAATGATGCAACTCAATAAGAATTAACAAACCTAACATATTTAAGTTTTGACTTATTTCTTCTTCTCAAGTTTTAGTTTCTTACACACACAGATCAAGCCTGGAGTAAGCCTCCAGAAGTACTCCTAGCAAATCTTTGGTAAATAAGGAATTACTACCAAGAAGTACTCAGTGAGTGGGATTCTTCATAGTCAATTTATCAGATTTTCTTCTCAATAAGTCCCAATATTTCAGTTTCTACACAATATACTCTTGTATATAAGTGTGTGAATCTGTAGGCAAAAGTCCTTTGGAAAGTTAAGAGGAGGAAGGCATTAGAAGATCACCATGGGCTTTTGGATGCTTAGTTCACCTACGTTGCTTCAAAACCATCAAAGATTAAAGTCTCAAACACAACTTTACAACATCTGTGACAACAGCATCCTAATTCACATAGCAAACGCTCTTGATTCAAAATACAATTGTATCAACAGTAATAATGAGTCTGTGAAAAATTACTCCTAGTCTTAGCTTGTAACTACACCTTAAGCAAACAAATAGCAAAAGCAGAGCTTTGTCTCAGCCAAATTTCTCCTTTTTTCACCAATGCCAGACGTACCCTGGCGACACTCACCAATGCAGCACGGTACATTTACCATTCATATGCCAGTATAACATTTGGTCTGATATCTATTCTACTATCATAACCTGTTACTACTGCTCAAGAGTCATCAACTACTATGAGTTGCTATCTCTTCTGAAATTGCTCTGTACACAACTTTGTCCTTGAACTTGCAACACACATTTTCTTTCTGAAATCTTAAGCACATAATAAAGAAGTCATAAACCAGCTTCAAACTGCTTTCCGAACCAAAACCATATTGAAAAAAATGTTAACTTTTCTTCACTATTAAGGAAATCCTACCAGATTGGTAATGAAAACAGCACGGTTGAAGGCCTGGTTCAGAAAGATGTAATACTTAACATCACCCTGATTTTGCAATATTGAATCATTTTAAAGCAGCATGGCCAGGCACTAATTATTTCAGTTATGTGGCAGTATTCCCTTGACATCCCGTTGCCCAAGGCAGGGGTGTTGGAACCAGAGATATGAAGGTTCTTTCCAACCCTAACTATTATATGATTCTGTGACACGTTTTGTTTTGAGCATGTTTAGAACACAATCGGAAACAATACTTGACAAGGCTAAGCTGCATTAAAAATGGTGAAATTTGGGATAAAATACAGTAAGAATAAGATTAAAAATGCAGGAAATTGAAAAAATAAACAGATTTAAACTTTATTAGGTTCTCAGTACAGGAAAGATATGGACCTGTTGAAGAGGGTCCAGGGGAGGGCCATAAATACTATCAGAGGGGTGGAGCACTTCTCCTGTGACAAAAGGCTGAGAGGGTTGTGGTTGTTCAGCCTGGAGAAGGCTTTAGGGAGACCTAGCAGCCTTCCAGTATTTGAAGGGGAAAGAGTTTTTAGCAGGGCCTGCTGCAATAGAATGAGGGGTGATGGTTTTAAAACTTAAAGAGGGAGGATTCAGGCTGGATGTGAGGAATACATTTTTTACAATGAGCGTGGTAAAACACTGGCACGGGTTGCCCAGAGAGGTGGTGGCTGCCCCATCCCTGAACACATTCAAGGCCTGGCTGGATGTGGTTCTGAGCAACCTGATCTAGTTGAAGTTGAATGTCCCTCTGCTCACCACAGGGGGGCTGGACTAGATGGCCTTTGAAAGTCCCTTCCAACCCAAACTATTCTGATTCTTCCTTTGTTTTACCCTTGTCCCAGCATTAATCTCGTTAAAATCTGTGGAAGTTCCAGGCTCACACATACTTCACACTTCCAAAATCAAACTCATTCACTATGAATACACTGATTTCTTGACCACTTTTTATCATCTGCTGTTTGGGGAAGATATAAAAACTACCTAACAAAGCAGTGAACTTCTCAAAATAATTCAGATCTTTGTGTACAGAAAACCTCGTTTTGCAACACAAGAAAATATCAAAGTAAATTCTTACTGTTTTACTTAAAAGCCCTTTCTGAACTTAACTTTTGAGGTTCACCTAACACAGTAGCACATGAGCACTGCAGCAAAATCTATGAAACCATAAACCTTAAACTGTCGTGAAATCAAATGATATAACCACATGATATAAGCCACAAATAACCAGTTTGTGAAAACAGGCATATAATGTTACAATCTACAAATCATTTAAAATTTGGCATTATCATTTGTTTAAAACAAATATTAAAAAAAATCAAACAAAAGCAAAGATACAAACTTTAAGACTTGCAAAGTCTGTTCAAAACACAATGTTTCCCATCACACAATACATAAAGTGAAGTAACATTATGAGAGCTCCATACTATGCTTTAAAATATTTGGTATGGTTGCTACTAGACGCTTTCAATTCTATTTTTACTCTCATAAAGTCCTCCCCTAAGCAATATTACAATAGGAGAGAAAAAACTTAAATTAGGTTTATATCTTACAGAAATAACATCTACAGTCAATATTCAGATGCAGACGTCTTCAGATACAATTTGGTTCAATGAAAGCAAGAACGCTTTTGGATGTACAAACTCAGCAGGGAATGCAGAAAAGTTTTAAAGTGTTTTCTCTAACAAATTCTCTGTCCAACTCATATCCAAGGTATGTCATCTTCACCTATTACCCAGAAATATGATGGGGCTGGGAGAGAATACAGCAGACAAAAGCCTGCAATAAGGAATTTAGCCTATTTAAAGATCACAAGTAAGAATTTAAGAATTCAGTGAAAAACCACGAAGATAGTCCACTTGAAAATACAGTAAGAGACAACAGACCTCTACAAATATTTTTTCTGTTTCCTGGAAGAGAAGAACAGACACTAGACTACCATGGAAGTCTGAACTGGTATGACCATAAAATAGGGTGACTTTATTCTACACAGTCCGTATATAATTGAATATAGAGTCTGATATTAAATATCACTTTTTCTTTACCCTGAGTTTGCCAGAAGAAGCCTGATGTTACTGTAATTTAATCATTGGTATTGTGTCTTTTTTCTTTTTAAAGTACAAGTAGGAGCATTTCTTCCCACCTTTGCAAAAATCCATTCTTTTACTCTGCCTATACAAATTCCAATTTCTTTTACAATGGCCTATTAGTATTTGACTGATTTTTCTTTAATAAATGGAAAAAAGTATATAGGATTTGATTAATCTGATATACCCTTGCTTTTTGCTTTATACACAAAGTTTTCAGCCTTATGAACATACCCATGCAGGACAGCATTCTCACCTTTCTCTTCTGCTGAGGCCATCCAGCACTATTCCATAATAGCCATAATTGTGTGCTTATGAATGCAGTCATGCTCAAATACCCATCCTACCACCAAATTTGCCAGCTCTGTCCCCTACTCTATCCTACGGCCTCTACTTTCTTGATGTGATTTTGAATGAAGTATTAATATTGAAGAAGAAAAGCTGTAATTTTATACAGAAGTGAAATAATCATATAGGCAAAATGCCCACTGTTTTAACTAATGCTTAACAAAGTGCTGTTCCTCTAGAAATATACTACCTTTCGAATCCTTTGTGTTAAATACCTGATCATACACCAGTAACACAGTGATTAAAGAAAGTTTTGGTAACTGGACTTAACAATGCAAGAAAGCTTGGGAGTCCATTGCTCTAGATTTTAAATTACCTATTCCAACACTTCACCAATTTTATTATTCCACATCTAATTACTTTTGCCACCAACCAAATTTTGCTCTGCATATCTCATTAACGTTCTCTTTAACTGAAATGTTGTAACATTTCTGTTTCCCAACACAAACTTGAAAAACTTACATCACTTCCCTTCAAATTTCGGAATCTGTACTTACACACTCAAAAAAGAGATTAGTATTTCTAGCCTAAAAAGGTGAAAGGCCGCAAGTCATGCAAGAATGTAAGCATGCTAAGAACTAGACACAGTCAAGCTCCTGCCATGGAAGTAAAATGCTGAAGGAAAACTGAATCTTCAAAAAATTTACATGAGGTTTGATATTCTCAGAGCAAAGTCTGTCTAGAAATACACTGGAGAAAAGCAAAATGAAGAATACATGACCATGAAAAATTTGACCTTTCCTGTTTTCTTACTTAAATTCAGTCGTACTTTGCTTAAATTTAAAGTACTTGGTTAGACTGAAGCATTTTGGACATATGGACAAACCTGCAAGAAACAACAAAAGAAGCAGCTAAATGGGTGCAAAACACTATTCTAAGACTGAATTCTGCAACTCTAAGTTTAAATCTATATAAACTTAGTATCTGTACTAAGCATAAATTAAAATGGATTACTTTCAGACAAACAACAGCCTACACGTATTTTCGGCAAGATGCATTCTACTGAAGATTATTGAAAAGACTGAAAAGGAAAGATCATTAAATCTATGTGTACTTTAGGGCAAAGCTTAATGCTTTGGTTAATATTGTCTGTAATACAAAGCAGTATATTTCTATCCCTGTATTAATTTTTAAATAGAGTGAACAAGGAAGATCAATTTATTAGGTTAAGGAGCAAACAGGCTGCTGCAAATTCTCAGGATTTTTCACAGACCATATCACACTCTAATAATCAAACTGAAACAAAAATATTATAGATTTGATGTAGCACTATACATCTTACCAGAGCCTACTAAAATATCTGCTGACCCCAGATTATAGCTTATAGAAAGTACTGCCTTGCTCACTATCCCAGTATTCAGCTCTAATATCCTTCATAAACAAAGCTAAGCAGGACTTACGTAAGTCCAGTAACAAATTTAAGTATCATTTAGAGATAACTGCTTTTAACTGACTCAGGACCTACTAACACTGTTTAGACTTCTCTGTTTACAGAATTATGGGATCTTTATTCTTGGACAGATACTGTTGACAGCAGACTCAGATGAGTTCCCACAGCACTAAGGTAAATGCATTACATGCAAAAGAAGGATTTATTGAATTTATATAAATAGGAAAAAAAATTACACATTTTGAAAACATTACAGATTTTGAAAAATGTTAGCAGATCACTGTACTTGTGATTTCTTACACTGGCTATGTGTATGCATGTGCATACATATGCACATGTATGATATTTTATGCATATTAGGCATTTTAATGAGAATTATGCTATTTTTACTTCAATAGAAACCTGATACAGGTGAGAGACATTATTTTGAGTTCCTGTGGACCAAAGTCACAGCAGCTGTAAACTTTATCAATAGATGAAATACTACTTTTCCAATGAGATTACAGAAACTTAAAACCTACATTCAAATGCCATACACTTCCCTCATGTTTATGCAAGGCTATACTATGTTAAAGATTATGCTGAAAAGAAAAAAAATTAATGCAATTACATCCTACTCAGCCTAGGGGATCAACCTGCTAAAGCACGCACATAGCTAAAATACAGACTTCTTTGCATTAAGGGAAAAAGTAAAAATCCAAAATTCATAAGATCATAGCTTTTGATCCTACATGCACATTCAATATAGCATTCTCACCACGATCAATAAGACTACTCATCTACACAAAATAGAGAAGGCAAACTGTAACAAGGCAACTTATTGTGACATTGATGTAAAAGTATCCATGATACTGTAACAAGGCAACTTATTGCGACACTGATGTAAAAGTATCCATGATACAAGTTATAATGGCCATGGTACAACCAACCACCTGAAAACTAAGTATTACCTACCAGGAACAATCAGTAATTTAAGGTGACAAGACATGGCTCACGTAAATGGAAGTATATCTGTTAAAACCTCATTTCTTAAGTAAGATTTTATCACTTTTTAGATCACTTTTTAGAGGAAGATTATTAAAAACTTGGCACACACACTTGAGACCAGATAGGCTTTACCGAATATATGCTGCCCTGGATACAAAAATAGCATATCGTGCATTAGTAAAACAGACACAGAAAATATCTATACATTGAACCTGGTGTAATGTTTTGCTTTTATTTTTGTTACGATTACCTAATGCAGGAAACAGTGTAATGTTACAGGAGTTTTTTCAACTATGGACCTGACTAAGGCTACCCCAAGGCGCCTTAAAAAACACGCCCTACCCAGTTTTTAAAACCATGGTTAAGAAATGTTTGTTATTTAACCCTGATTGAATCAACACGCCACTCTAGCAGGAAACACAGATTTTGCTCTATTAGATGTCATCACTCAAGCAATGAACAGGTTAACCAACCCATCTTCAGGGGTAAAACACACCTGGAGGGCTCAAAGTAGAGACTGAGATCTGTCTCAAATTTCTAGGTAAGCTGTTTTGTGTGGCAAACCTTAAGACATCTTCACAACAAGGTGAACTGATTAAAGCAGCAAATGCTTGATATTTACAGGCATTTCAAATAAATCATTCACCTCAACCTGCTTGATGAAAACAGAAACCCCAAGTTTGGTTATACTAAGGTCACATAGAGCCACAAAGCTAATAACAGAGAAACATAAATTTTGGAATAGCCCGAACTTCTACCAAAAAGTAAGAAAAATATGCATGTAGGATATGATGAAAATTACATGCAAATACAGTATTATAGCTATTAATATTATTGGAAATATTTGCACAGTCTAGTTATCTTTGAGATTTCTCTTAGCTGTATTACATACCCTTAAAGAGATCTAAATTTTATTTGAGCAAGTAGAATCAAAATACTATAGAACGTGTTCATGAACATGTTCCCTGTTTGTCTGGCCTACTTCAGTACTATGCATTCACTTCTGAGTGGAGCTTCAGACTGCTTCATAAGATCTATCTGCTCTAATCTGTAAAATGTTCCTTACCTGTCTGAAGCAGATTTATAATATACAAAGGAGAACTTATGCTCTCAAGTTGCCTGAAATGCCAGATGTGGAATAAAACAAGAGCAAATGGAATGAAGCTGCACCAGGGGAAGTCCAAAATGGACATCAAGAAAAGTTCTTCACTGAGCAGGTGGTCAGTCATTGGAAGAGACTCCTTGGGGAAGTGGTCACAGTACCAAGTCTGTCAGAGTTCAAGGAACATCTGGATGACAGTCATACTGTTTACTTTAAGCAGTCCTGCCAGAAGCAGGAAGTTGGCCTCAATGATCCATATGGTTCCCTTCCAACTTGAGATAAGTCTGATTCCATGAAAACCTCACATACCTCCAGAGCACAAGAGCTTGTGTAGCAAAGGTCTATGCTACCTTTGCAGACATGCTACCTCATATAGCCCCTACAAACAACAACATGGAGAAAACAGCTCACTGCTTATTCTTTGGGTCCTGCTGAAGTGGGATGAAATGATGTTTATTTCTGGTATTTACACAAGACTGCTCATCTCTGTGATTAAGGACCATTAATCTAGTTCCTGGTTGTGTTCTCGTCAATTACTGGACTTAAGAGTTTCTCCAATATAATCTACAATTTAGAGAGTACTTCTGCCTGGATGCCAAGTGCCCACCAAAGCCAGTCAATCACTCCCCTCCTCAACTGGTCAGGGGAGACAAAATACAAGGAAAAGCTTGTGAGTTGAGATAAAAACAGGCAGAAATCACTCACCAATTACTGTCATAGGCAAAACACTCAACTTGGGGAAATTAGTTTATTACCAATAGAGAAGGGTAATGAGAAATAAAACCAAATCTAAAAACATCCCCTTCCTCACCTTCCTTCTTTCCAGACCTAACTTTACTCCTAAAATTTCTACCTCCTTTCCCCCAGGTGGCTCAGGGGTACAACAAATGGTGGTTGTGGTCAGTTCATTGCACACTGGTCTCTGCTACTCCTTCCTCCTCACACTCTTCACCTGCTCCAGTGTGGGGTTCCTTCCACAGCAGAGTCTTCCATGAACTTCTCCAATGCAAGTCTCTCCCACAGGCTGCAGCTCTTCATGAACTGCTCCAGCGTGAGTCCCTTCCACAGGGTGAAGTCCTTCAGGAATATCCTCCAGTGTAGGTGCCCTGCAGGGTCACAAGTCCAGCCAGCAAGCCTGCTCCAGCATGGGCTCCTCTTTTCACAGGGCCAGTTCCTGCCAGAAGCCTCCTCCAGTGTAGGCTTCACATAGGGTCACAGCCTCCTTTGGCATCCCCCTGCTCTGGTGTGAGGGCCTCCATGGGCTGCAGGTGGAGATCTGCTCCACCATAGACTCCATGGGTTGCAGGGGCACAGCCGGCCTTACTATGGTCTGCACCACAGGCTGCAGGAGAATCTCTGCTTCACCACCTGAACCATGCACTCCCTCCTTCTTCACTGACCTTCTTCTGGCTGCACAGTTGTTTCTCTCATATATTTCCACTTCTCTCCTCTGACTGCTGCTGCTGTTGCACAGTTTTCCTTTCTGTTTCTTAAATATGTTATCTCAGAGCCACTACCAGTGTTGCTGATGGACTTCAACTGCAGTGGGTTGATACTGGAGCCAACTGGCATTGGCTCTACCAAACACAGAAGAAGCTTCTAGTAGCTTCTCACAGAACCCATCCCTGTAGCCCCTCCACTACCAAACCTTGCCACACAAACCCAATACAATTGGATCAGTCAAAATTACAAAAAAAAAAGACTGTTTCCTTATGAATGATCAAATATAGAGACTTACAGCAGCTCAAAATGGTATTACTTATAGCCTATGAACACTAATTTACAAAAACAAAAGCATAAGCTATTACAATACTTGTAAATGCACCTTCATTTCCTAAAAATCCAACAAATAATAAAAACCAATAATCAATTTACACAAGTTTTAAAATTCTGCAGCTGCACAACCATGTATGAGCATTCATTCAATAAAAGAAAATAATAATAGTAGCAGAAAGGCTGCCAACTGATTTCTAAAATTCCCTCATGGTCTGTAACTTGCTCATGTAATTGTGTACATTTTAATAAACCTTATTAACACACAATAAGCATCACAGAAGTATAATGACACTCATTCTTTACCTTAACATCCAGGTTGATAGAAAAAATATTTGAAGGGTATGACTGTGATCTTGCTATTTCCCACTGCTGTCAAAAGCATTCTGAATTCATTCTTCAGTTACATACAGACTGAATTAAACAATATGTAACCTAGATTTACTTATACTGACTGATAGGTCAGCCCTTCCACTTCAAAATCAAAACAGTTAACTTCAACATGCAGTAAAAACACTTCACCGACACACATTCCATCACTGTGTACTACAGGGACATTGTGTCTTAAGAACACAAGTTACTTCACTTTTAACACCAAAAACCCTGCAAATTGTCCGGAGAGATAAGTGAGGATACTGTGAATGAGTACAGATGAAGCAATACTGAGGACAAAGTGGAACAACTGTGTTGCTAAAAGCAAATTAGGACTCCTGTTTAAAGGTACAGCATCCCACTTTCATTCTTGCACAGCTGCAACTATAAAAATAAGAAAGGTGAAAATGGGTTTGTACCTGTATTTCTACTCCTGCATTTCTACTAGCCAAAACAGCTTAACTAAGTACACTCATGACTAATAGATGTCTTCAAAATTCTATTTTCTTTCAGAATGAACAAGGTCTTGAAAGTTCAATATAATGATGATTATTCTACTCTAGCACAAACAAACCAAACCATCATTCTATTAAAAATGTAGGTAAATCCACAAGAAAAAGATCCAGCGGACAGAAAAAAATTTATCACTTAGCTCCCATTTTTAAGAAATCTCAGTGTAAATATGTCACATTCCACTTCAGAAATAAATCCTCTGTTCCTCTAAATGCACTGAGATTATTTTAAATCAACTACTCGAGTCAAATTTTCCCTACAGCTCCCCATGCTCAATTCCTACAGCGTGCTGCAATAGCCTAAGCAGCACTTCACACATACCAAGAGGCTGACCAAAAAGCCTGATTCAGCCAAAATTAATGGACTTCATTTTAAAGTTAAAATTTCAGTATGAGCATGACATTAATAACCATGTAATTTGCATTAAACTTACAAATTTTCCACTTAAATAGATTTTTCATTAAAAAATAACTCCTAAATCAATGTTTGACTTCGAATTTCTAGGCAAAAAGCCTGACACAAACATGATTTTGCATTTAACATGCTCCCACCCTGCCCAATCAACTAACAGAAGAAAATTGCATCTACACATTTCCCTTGCATTCTTCCAGAAGAATTTTAAGCAGACTATTTTCTGTATTTTCCTAAGCTGCTGGCGAAATGCTGCACCATTCCACATGCAATGAGACAATTCTAATGCAAAACTTCAATCACAAAATCCTAAAGACAAAAATCAGTAAATTCAACCTCACTTAAAAAAAAAAGCAGCCAAGTTTCACATCTATCCTTGGAACACTGACGTGGTGGTCCTTGTTTCTCATATGAAGCCATCAGAACAGTTTAGGATGTTATTTCAAATGTTACTGAGATACAGGCCCATAACATCTCAATATGCTCTCAGTGAAATGAAGTAAAATATTCTATTAATGTTCAGCCTAGATTCTGGTCATGTACAGGACAACAATGAGTGATTAAATGTGGAAAACACTGAGAAGACCACAGCGTAAAATGCTATTAAAGCTACGCACTTCAGCATCAAGGTTACCATCAATGACGGGCACTGCAGGGTTTTTAGGTAGGGCTACATAAGCCTGTTCATCAAGATTCATGAGTTTTCATTGCCACCAGAATTAAAATGCTTCTATATTTTTGCTGGGACAATTCTTTAAATACACTTCTGGAGGGGAAACCCTTTAAGGTTGAACATTTTGAATCTACCAATCATTCATCAGGAAGGATTTTTACCCCACTTAAGTTTTTCCCTTATTTTCTTCAGTGATCGAGTTTTACAATTAAAATCCAAGAAAATTCCCACAATGCAAAAAAAAAAAAAAAGATGGTATCTTCTTCACCTTCCAAGAGATGCAAGCTATGGATAACAACAGTACTCCCTCTGGACCAGAAGAGATGTGTATCAGAGACGTGTCTGAATGAACCCAAAATACTATACTCTGGTAGTTCTCACAATTTACGGATCTTAGAAATCAAGAACAGATTAAGAATCTCTCATCACTCTGTGATGACTGGCACCAAAATTCATTGGCTAGCAGGGATGGAAATCCGCATCTTCCTTCTGGTCTAATCCTAACTAGCTTCAGTTTACAGATAGTGTCTTAAATCTTTATCTGCTCAGCTAAAAATCCTTATCTTAGAAGACATCTTCTTGTGTAAGTAATTCCAGCACAGGACTCAACATCCCACCAAAACAAAGGCTCTTGAAGTTCTAATCTGAAAGGCAAAGCTGCTGCCTTCCCTATTAAATTTTAAGAATTTTTTAACTAATTCCAAACGAACACCTTCTGTGACATGTGGACACCAGAACTGGATAGTAAGAATGGTTTCACTACCATATTACTGTATACAGTACACCTTTGTACTGCTAATCAGCATTCCCTATTCAAACATCTAAAGATTGCTTTTGTTCTCTTAGCCACCAAATAAACTCCTTGTGATAGTTATTTGTCCACTGTAACACCCCAATTATTTTCCATGTTACTGCTTTGTAAAACACAAGTAACATCTACAGTCTCATCTGCTCACAAATTGCTATGGCAAGCAAAAGACAAAAGAAGCACAGTGGGGAAATTCTGGGAGAAAGAGAGGAAAAAAAATAGGTGAAACTGACTGCTAAGGCTGTGCTGTTAGCCATTATTAGTCACTACTACCCACTGTAAGTGAACTGTTTATTGGCAGGTGATATTTAAAGGTGAGAAACACAGTCTCACATTCTAGAGCATGGACAGCCAATGGGTGAAGGAGGTAGTAAAGAGCATGAAAGCATTTATAATGTCATATTTAAGTAACTGAGACATCTCTAAGACAGCCATAGAAGTACAGGAACTACAAGGAAAGCATGGCTGAAAGTGGTCTTAAAGACAAGAAATTTTACTTCAATATATGGAAGATATTACAGATATATTCACATGAAATCACACACAAAAATCGACAGTCTTCATCCCCTTCTTAAAAGAACTGTTCCAAGATCAGTAACTTTCACTATTGCAAAAATCTACCTCAGTGACACTGTAAAAACAAAATAGCTTGGCAAGATTCTTGAGAAGATCACTGCAGCTACAAAGGCATTAAATGACATCATCAAGACCAGTTGGTCATGCAAATTATGCAGTGGCTAAAAAAACTGATGAACATCAACAGTTCTTCAGTTTCTGAGAGATACAGGAAGACACTGAGTTCAAATTTCTCTGCAGCTGTAAGTACTAGCATTTTGTCTTTCTGGATGACAGGTTAAAATCTCCACAAACAGTAAATATTGCTCCTCACTCTCCAAGTACTAGTAGAATTTCAAAACACTACAGAGAAGTACTCATACACTCTAAAGCTATGAGTTATACAATGCAGTGCAGCACTACTTCTCTTCCAAAACAGAATTCTAGGTCTTTCAACCACAGAACTTGAAGGTTCTTTAGATAATATTGCAAGAAGACAGACTTGCATAAAATTCAGGTGTCACAGAATGACTATGTGGTCTGCTGAATTCACTAATAAAAAACTCAACATATTTTAAAAACATCTGATAAATCAAGGGAGATCTTCCTTGGAAAAGCTTAAATTTTATGTTTCTTTAATGTCTGTTCAGAAAAATAGGGCAAATGCAGTGATGGCAGTATCTTCAATCTCTCCTAGTTTAATAATTTAATTTATTAAAGCCCATAAAAGAATGCAAAAAAGACTACTGGGATATGCTAGCCCAAAATTTTGTGGCTGTGGACAGGACAGTCAAATGATGCTAGCCTTGTCTGCCTGTTGAAGCAATATATTTTAACCTATACTATCCCCAAGCTACTCTTAAAAACATTCTACAGAATGTTTCATGTACAAATCCTACAGTTTGCTAAACTGCCTGTTCAAAGGTGGGTTCTTATATTCTTTCAATTCTTTTCCAACTTCTAACTCTAAAAATGTTGGATTTCAAGCCAGTTTCATTTCTTTCTCTCTGCCAATGCACATGAAGAACTAATGAAGAAATTCAATGTCCTCTTTATAGATATGACTTGCCTTTCTTTGCTCTACTCTTTAGTTCCTTTTTTCTTACAGGAAACCCCCAAAGCTTTATACTTTCCTTACATAGCTTTTTGTTCTCTACACTATAAATTCTGAAAAGCATGGACAAAACTTTCAGCATAAAGCAGTATTTTTAAAAGGACTGCATTTTAGTGCTTAAAAGCTCAAAGCTGATACAGCATTGTTTACATTTTTTTAGCAATATTTACTATTGAATGAATGAAAACTGCAATTCTGAATCATGTCTCACAGCACTTGAACTGTTTAATTTCCTTATGGATGTCCTGAAAGATCGAAAAGCTACTGACAAAATACCTCTGGAAAAAAAGCATTCGGACTAAAAATATCCATTAATTTGTGAAGTTAAATACATAGCTCTAAGTATAAAACCTATGAATACACATGTATACACATTTATGTAGCTAGAACAGTTCATGAGCTGAAGTTAAAAGGACTTTGCCATAGCTTACTCAATCTTCAAACATTTGATTAATATCAGTGTCATTTTCACAGCTACATACATAGAAGCTTTTGCATAACTGATTTTTCATATTAAAATATTTAATATACTAAAAAAATGCAGTAAACTTACTATTTTAGTCATCACTTTAACTCATCATAAAGTTACTTTCACTTTGAGTAATACTAACTGTTTGAGACATTTCCGTAGTATCTGGGAAATACCCAACAGAACCATTAAAAAAATTGTTATTTTAAGATTACAAGCCTAAGCACCCTTTTACTACTGCTGGTCATTTTCAACACCACCATGTGAATTGATTTCCTTTTTCTACTTGCTCAGATTTTTTTTTTCAGTTTAAAAGCAGTCTGTTCGTATGCCAAAACTGAACATATACTCAGCAGTATTTGAATAATGCATCAGAATGTATGCTTCTGACACATGCTGCAGTATCAACACTGTTAAATATAGTCTTTTATAGAACTGAAACAGTGAGTGATGACAGCTGAAATGAGGTGGGCAAGTTCTACTTTAGTGTGTTCATACTTAATTTTCAGTAAGTTAACGCTTCAGCCTTTGTCTTTGGGTGACAGTTTCACACAGGAAAAGATGAAGAGGTTGAGCGGTGGAAAAAGCCTCAGTTCCTCCCCCTCTAAAAAAAAAAAAGCCCTGTTTCCTAGCCTCAGAGAGCTACAACTACAGGAGCTCAATTACCAAATACACACTAGAAAGGCGTTTAGGTAACTTAAATCTTTTGAACCATGGATTATTCTGCCGACAATCTGGATGGCATAAGAAATATTTTCTGGCTGACCAAGAAAATAAACGTTTTTAAACGTTTGTTGTGGAACAGGTACCACAAGGGTTCATGTACACCTTCGCGGGCTGTTTCTTCAACACTTAACACGTACAGAGACAAAATAAAATGAACACTTATCACAGGCGCGGACGAGCCTCAAGACACTCCACCGCGGGTGCGGATATTATTTCTGACAACTTGAAGGTGACGCCAGCACCGTTTCAGCCTGGATAATGGCACAACGCCTGGCAATGGGGCTCCTCTCCCTCGCCCTAATCTTCGCTTCAGCGCTTCTCCCCGATGGGCTATGGGCTCCGGGCTCCTCGCCTCCCGGGGCCGACACCCGGCACCGCGCCCCGCCAGTCACGCCGCTTCTTCCCCTCCCCCGCCCGGCAGGGAGCTGACCTCGGTGCCTGCCCCCGCCGGGCGCCTCAGCGGCGCGGTGCTGGCCACCGCCAGCAACCCAAGGCCGAGCCGAGGGCCCACCTCAACGCGGTGGCCGGTGCCCTCCCGACACCGGAGGCACAGGGGCAGCGGGGAGAGGGAGGTGATGCTGCCGCCCTCAGCCAGCCACCCGCCTTTTCCGCACCCAGCTAGACCCCAGGGCACACAGGGGCCAAGCAGCCCCTGGAAGCGGGTGGGAGCTGAGGGAAAGGAGGTCGATCTTCGGTCTCTCCGCCAGCCAAGCGGCACCGGGGGCGGAGGGTGCCGCCCGCCCCGATCAGATAGCCGCCACCCCCCCCATCCCGCCCCTCCCTCACCAGGTGTCTCCCTTGCGGAGAGCGGTTTTGAGCAGCGCCGCCACGTCGGTGCGCTGAGTCTCCAGATCCGCCGCACCTCCCTCCGCCATCTTCTCCCCCCGGCAGCAAAGGTAACGGCGGCGGCAGGGGCAGGAGCGGGCCGCGCTGCATGCTGGGAGTGACGCCGACCGGGAGACGCCCTCGTCTCCCTCCCTTCCCAGAATCCGCAGGGAGGGGACCGATGGCAACCTGGAGGGTTGCAGCGCCCCCTAGCGGCCGGGAGGTCTTTCGGCTCACCGCCCGGAACGGGCTCACATGCGCACAACGCGGCTGGGTCGTGGAGCTGTTTGACCGGGCAGCCCCGTTCTGCGAGCGGGGTCTTGGGGCGCTGACGCCGAGCGGCCCATGGGGGTGGATGGTGCCTCGGGTGACGGTGGCCGCAGCGGCTGCACCGCGGCCGGAGCGCCCGTGGCTTGCCCTGCCCTGCTCGCCCGAGGCCAGTTTTGGCGGTGGCGCACGGTATGCCTGCCGCAGCTCCGGTTGGGCGGGCCCGCTTGGGCCCGGTGCGGCCGTGAGGCCTAGCGGCTGCTCACCGCATGCCCAGCTTTCCCGACCTGGTCTGGGTTGTGTCTGTGAGGCCGTGGTATGAAATGGGTCAGGAGATCTGTTTTGTAAAATAAGGGAATGTCTCCTTTGAGACGTTGCCTTCTGTGTTGTAAGTTAAGCTTATGCGTAATTAGACGCTGTATGGCTTGCTAACAGATGAGCGGTTTGGCCTCCTGTAATTCCTATAATGATGTAGTCTGTAGTATTGTGCAAATACTGTTGGGAGTTCAAATAGGCTGCGTGACTGCATTAACTTTCCCAGACCTTTGCAGAAACCGGTGGATAATTGTTGTGTTTGTCTCAGTTGCTCTTATCTGAACCTTGTACAAACAGTGCAGCCTGTCATTTGGCACTTCACCAAAAAAATAAGTCCGTGTGTTACATTACATTAACAGAGTTCTCTCTGCCTTGACACTTGCACATAGGTTTTGTAAGATCAGAATTGCGTTGAAATTTTAGGCTGGGGTGCTGGCTACAGGTGTCTGACAGTTTGTTCTGGTAGATGTAGCTGATGTATCTATAATATGTCTAATTGCGTACCTAGCCCCTTCCTCCACCCAAATGATAGCATGCTAAATTGTATGACTAACACTAAGAATATATCTTGGGCTGCCAGTCATATATTATAAGCTATTAAGCATTATTAGCTAATTAGTGCTTAGCATGTAGCTGTTATAAATAGCACTAAGGCTTGCTCTTTACTTATACACACAGCAAGAAAGAGAGTGGAAGTATGGTTCTTATGCAACCATGTTAGTCCAAAGCTAAGAAAATATTTTGCCAGGATTATCAGTAAAGTTGATGGTGTTGAAATAAAAGCAAAATCAGGATTTGGGGCTGGAAAGGGAGTATGGAAGTCAAACCAAATTTATAAGTAAAACTTGCAAGAGCTTAGAGGGACTTGGCTTCTCTAAGGGCTGGAATATGAGATTCCAGGAGGAGGGGCCAGCAAGTTATATTGAGAGCTATGGAGCTGATGGCTGCATTTCTTAAGAGGAAGGAAAACTGAAGTAGACAAGAAGGAGAAGGCTTCCAGCCATTTGAAGAGTAAATGTCTGGATTAGAATCTGAGAGTCTGGAAAGAAGTGTGACACCTTCCCACTGTCTGCACACCAGGTCTTGACAAATAAGGACAACAGTGTTTTAAACCTTGAGAATTTTCTGTGTGCCAAACTTGAATTTTTATAAAAAAAATATATATTTTCATAGAAATTTGGAGGAAAATATTTCTCAATCCATGATGCTGGTGAACAGCTTCATTGTCCAGCAATCTCAAGTAGGACTGTCAACAGTTTACTTTGCTAAAAGGTTCACCTGGAGCCACCTATACTTTTTGGGTTGCATAACTGCTGTTACTATCTGAAAGGTCTCCTATTCCTGGATTCAGTCTATTTGTAGAAACAGGTACTAGACAGATACTAGGTACTATAAATACTAGACAGAAAAGCATATAATGTGCCACCTGCAGCAGAGCTTTGTCTAGGAATTGCAAAGGAGACACAAGAGTAGCTAAGTCTCCTGGGGCTGCCAGTGCTTCACAAGAAGAAAGTGTGCCTATCGAAATAGAAGAGCATCCTAAGTGTGAGAAAAACCTACCTCTACACAAAAATCTTGGAAAATGCCAGTTAAGTCCGTATTTTTAAAAGAGCTTTCTGATCTATCAAGGAATTGTTTCCAAGTGCCTTTATCCTAGAGAGTGCTGAGGATGTTAAGATTTTAAATCTGGGAAGGAGCACTGGAGATATTGATGAATGACCTACGCTGTCTGATGAAAAACAGGCATTCGTACTATAGATTTATGTCTTAACTGGCTTTGATGTAACCACATGTAGGATATTGTAAAGCTAGCTGAGGTGGCAGGCTTTCCAGTAACTATGTGGCCTCCGTCCTTACCTGACTTTATTGCTATCAGATGCATTTTTATAAACCATGCTTTTTGTGGTTCTAAACATCGATCCCCCCAAAAGGATTCAATTAATACAATGTATAGCAGCACAGACATTTGGCAAATGGGCTGCAGATAGCAAGCTGTGTGCATTGTTGATTTCATTGATTACCATACAGCATAAAGTTCAGGCTCTCACGGTCTTCAAGTCAGTTACTCGACTTGACTAAAGAAACTTTGAATACGACTTGATCTCTCTGCTTCTCAGTGGTGGAAACTTGGGCACACAATAAATTACACAGAAATGACAGGCAACTGTTAGTCTCACAGGCACTACAGAAAAATGAACTTCACTTCTTACCTCCTTCCTATACTGATGGAATTATAAACCTCTCTGAAACAGTTCAATAAAAAGAAGGTGAGACAGCAGAAATAACAGTGGACTAGATTGCACAATGGCAAGATAAAGCAGGGCTTCTGTAAGGTAAACATAAGAGGGAAAGACACAGGAACAAAAATACAGTACTAACAAAGATCATAGTAGAATCATAGAACAGTTAGGGTTGGAAAGGACCTTAAGATCATGTAGTTCCAACCCCCCTGCCATGGGCAGGGACACCTCACACTAAACCATGCCACCCAAGGCTTTGTCCAACCTGGCCTTGAACACTGCCAGGGATGGAGCATTCACAACCTCCCTGGACAACCCATTCCAGTACCTCACCACCCTCACAGTAAAGAACTTCTTCCTTATATCCAATCTAAACCTCTGCTGTTTAAGTTTCAACCCATTACCCCTTGTCCTGTCACTACAGTCCCTAATGAAGAGTCCCTCCCCAGCATCCCTATAGCCCCCCTTCAGATACTGGAAGGCTGCTATGAGGTCTCCACGCAGCCTTCTCTTCTCCAGGCTGAACAACCCCAACTTTTTCAGCCTGTCTTCATATGGGAGGTTCTCCAGTCCCCTGATCATCCTTGTGGCCTCCTCTGGACTTGTTCCAACAGTTTCATGTCCTTTTTATGTTGAGGACACCAGAACTGCACACAATACTCCCGAGTGAGGTCTCACAAGAGTGGAGTAGAGGGGCAGGAGCACCTCCTTTGACTTGCAAGATGGGGAGCCCAAGAGAGCTTGGGATGAATGATGGATAGAAGCAGCTAAGAATATGCATTTTTTTTTTAACAAAAAAGTGGAATAAATTAGAAAGAGATGTGGGGAAATAACATGTAATTGAGATACCCATTTCTGTCCTGGATGTAAATCCATAACTGCAGTGTAGTTTTTAAGTTGTATTCATCCTAATCCAGTTTGTGTATGGTTTGCCTCATTCATGTAGGCTGAACATAAACAGTTTATATTCTTTTTTCACCTAGATGAAATTGCAGGTACTAAATGTTGAAATGACACATTTTTGTTGAGATAAGAAAAAAACATTTAAAAATTTGATAGTTTATTTAGTTGATTTAATCAGACAGTTACATTTTTAATACTTTTTTAGTATTACCAAAGTAATGCTATCTTACTTAGCATTTAAAGTAAGTTTAATTTATTTTTTAAATTGTATGCATCTTTTTTATTGTTAATATTTATTTTACTTTGTTATTAATTTTAATTTTTAATTTTTTAATGTTTGTTTATTTTTATTTTTACTATATTACTTAGTATTTACTTAGTAATAGGACTAGTATTGCTAAAAGGATCTTTGAAATAAGAGAACAAGGGTATAGACTCTTAGAGAACGGAATGTTGTTTGTTTAAATGTGTAACATGACATGCTCAGTTGTCTTTTACCTTATTTTTATGTACTAAACTTAGGACAAGGCATCCTTGGACAAGTCAGAAAGTTCATAGATCCAAATATATGGGAATGATGATATAGAAGAGTTTGGTGGGATCAACGAATGTGTTCCAGAAGTGTTCCCAATTTAATGACAATGGAAAAGACAGTCTTTTCGCACTACTCCAATTCAGGATTTTTAAATATTGAGAAGCATTCTTGGTTGGTTATTTTTTGTTTGGTTGTTTGGGGTTTTTTTAAGATTTTCTGAAGAATGACTTCCAAATAAACTACAAAAACTTAAATGATCAGCTAAATATGCTATTTAGAAATATTAAAACAATGTTTAAAATCAACAAACATAGTTAATAAATTGTACTTTTATTGATTAAGCATTTGTTTAACATACACTGGAATATTCAATTCTAATGACCTAAGACTTAAAAAAAGAATGTTTGAAAAATAGCCCTTGTCTATCATCTGATTTTAATCAGATATTAATTTAAGCAATAATTACTCATTTTCAATAAGAGAAAATTACTTCCCATGTACTTAAGTCAATACTTTTATCTACAGAAATATTTTTCCAAAGTATTACAGATTATTTAATGTTCATGTATCTCTTTAAAAATGTTTTTCCTTTAAGAATTTTAAACACCAAAACTAATTTAAAAGGTATGATGGCAAGAGGTTTTAACCATGGTTGGCAGATATGTTAAAACTGTTATCAACGGCTATAGTTGATTTGAACATTAGAATGAATCCAAATTTTCTGCTGTATGGTTGCTAAATAAGCTCTTTGGTTTTGAAGGCAAGAGGTAAAATTAAATATGTTAACTATGCTCAAAACATGTCAACTAATACAATTCAAGAGGCATGAGTTTTAAAAGGATGATTCATAATGTAGTCTCTAAGCACTAGCTACTGAGGACATAGGCAATCTGAACAGGGTGTAGAAGTTAGGGTTTGTGAGGTTTGCACATTGTGTGCTAAAAATAGGCTGCTGTTCTATAAAAACTAGTTGGTGCTTAAGTGGAAGGTGATAATAGTAAGATTTATAGCAGGACCTAATATAGACAATGGACAAGTTGTAGAAATCAATATTGTTGGTATAGTATGCTTGTTTCAGCATATTCTTACTGCTTGGCTGTCTGAAATTTGATAAACTGGTATTCATTTCATTAGCTATCACTGAAATCCAATAGAACATGGACCAATATACCAATGTGGGATTTATTAGAATAACTTCAGATTTTACCTGCACAAATCTGTATGTATGACACATACATGGATGACCATTAAAGAAATACCTCATTTAAGGCAGATTTTTTTATACATGGTATGTAAAATTACATAAAGGCATGTTTTAATACTGTAAATTATAGATAAGTAGTTTCTTCTTTCCTTTTCTGTACTTTCTTTGGAATAAAGCCATTACTCTGGAATCTGATAAGATTTAATGTGACAACTACATGAACATGAACATGATCTTGACAAAGCAGAAAACTTTTGAAGTAGAGTGTCAGTGGATCTATAAAAGGAAAAATAAAATATTTTGACTGATAAATACATATTTGACTGAAAAATCTCAGACATAGAAAAATTCTATAAATTGGAAAATTCCTATGTTGCTGCTCTGACATTCCAGCAAAAGCTGAAGGAGCATTTGGTGATTAGAAATATTTTTAGTAGAGCAGTAAAAAGTACTAATTTTTATAAATGTCAGGGTTGTCCCTTGCTGGGTGTATATAGGAATTAGCAAGAAGTAGTAATTCACATTAAATTGTGGTGCACAAGATCCAACCATCCTGGAGTCTGTTACACAAAAAAGCCTCTTTTACCTTCTGCACTGGGATCGAACTGCCCCTTGTACAACGGAAGGTGACTTCCAACCTGATGTGAGGTGGAGCCATCAGCGGTAGTGGTGAACAAGTGTTTGCTTGGCTAATGAATGGATTGGGAGTTGGCCTCACAAGTGCCTTAGGAAAAATGGTAAACTGTTTAAAACATTCTCTCCTTCCTGTGAGAACAAGACAGCTTTTCCCAAGTCCAGTCTCTCCAGACGCAATAGGGTTATTTACTTAGTGTCAGTAATTCAACATTTAAATGGTATTTCCTTTAAAAATAATAGTATCTGGCCCACATAAAAGCATATTGCGTACTGCAGCATGATTTTAAAGTGTGAAAAATTGAAAGCATTTAGTAGTTTAAGTCTCAATAAGTATTATGCTACATTTTTAATAGATTCATTTAATAGGCAATATATTAAAGAAAGAAGGAAAATGAGGAATAAAGAAAGAAGGAAAATGAGGAATAAAGAAAGCCTTTTTTTGATGACTTGTGGGGTGTCTATGCCTACGCATGGGTGTAAATCTCCTAGCAGCCCCCATGGGTTTCTTCACCAGCTGGTTTGTATCCTCAGCCAAAGGTCTTCCTCTGCCAAGAGGGAGGAGAAGAATCATCTGCACAGTGAGGAGGGAAAGGATGTTTCTGTCACCTCACCTGGAGAAAACTACATGAGTTATGAGAGGCATTTTTTAATGGGTGATACAAATAACATCTAAGGGAACACATTTGTATGCAGAGCAGGTCTTACTCTTTGTATTTGTGCCTGGGAACAAGTGCAATATCTATGTAGTGTTGGAGTTGAGGCAAAAAGCACAATGAAAACATTTAGCATTCTAGATACAAAATATTCTTGAGATTTTAAAAAGTGTGTTGACAATTCTTTTCTTGAGCAGCAGGTATACTTTATTTAACTGGTTTACGTTACAAATAAAATAAATAGGAGCTTGGATAAGTGAAAGAATCTGGATTACGCTTGAAAAAAACCCATCTGTCTCTAATGTTACCAAAATCTATGTTGTGCTAAGGAAATAAAGTACCAGACTGTCACAAAAAGGATGCAAACTGTTAAAACAGCTCAAAGGTTTTAATATTTCCCTGAATTCTTTAGAGTAATTTACTAGTGGCTGCAAAGTTTTTACCTGTTTAAGTGGCTGACGTTTGCTCTGGCGTATTTTTGTAGCCTGTTCATGATGGTAATTTGCATACGACGTCAGCACTTCTGAAGCACTCGTTTAAATTATGATGTCAATTCTGTGTGACCTTGGACAAGCTTGGATAACTTTTCTGATGATCAATTCAGTACTTGGCAGGAGCTTGGTGAAACTTAACTGCATGATAATACCTATAGAGAGATACATAGATACGGGTGTAGATAGCTGTTTGAATTTATTGTATATAGATGGGTTTAAGGATAGAAATATGGTTGTATGACAGATAGCAAAACAACGTAGTGTTCCTAGAAAAGAAACTTGTCAAGCAGTGCCTTTTCTGTACCATATAGTAGGCAGTCTGAAATAGTGACTGAATCTTCCATTCCATTCTGCAATTAGCCAATATAACTCAGACATTAGAAGAATGCACAGTAAGATTTTGTGGAATTGCAGGTGTTTGGTCCCCCTGGAAACTGGCTTGTAGCTGAAAGTTGTAACTGATTTCTCAGTTTTTATTCATCTGCAAATTCTCAATTGACTCAAAGGGCAATGAAAGAATAGACACACCACAAAAAACATCTATGCCCACCATGTATTAGTATGAGAAAAAGAAGTACATTTTGTCTTAGTTCACCATGTATAGGATTCATCTGATGTCACTTATATCTAAGGATTAGTGTCTAGTCTTAGCTAATTGGATATGGTCCTTCATTAGTCAATAGAGAGAAATGGCCTCTTCTAAAGGATGATTCACCCCTTCTATGTTAAGGTGAGATTAACTGCTGTGTGGAGGTGTCTATTGTTTATGAAGGGAAACATACAGAATGAATTGTTAGGCAGCTAATGCTTGCTGAAGTGTATCCTGCTTTAAGTGCAATCTAAATTTTGAGATCTAAATATGAGACTGAAAAATAGAAATCACTGTCAAGATAATTCAGAAGTTACTCAGTAGTGATAACTCCTTGATGGTATTCTGGTTTACATTCTTTATGACATAAAGCCATTGTTTATTTTAAAAAGTAAAATCAATGCATTATTTTCCTATTAATCATTAAATATCCTCTCAGACGAGTGAAATACCTCTTTTCTATCTTACTATACCTACGCACCCTGGATGAACTGCTGTCTCCTGGAAAAAATCTATTGCCATGAATATTGAAGTGGTGACTTCATTTGTTTTTTAATGAAACTGGCTTATGTGTTTGCATTTTACACTAGGATTATTTCTTTAGGATTGCAATCCTTTTGCTTTTATAAGGGGTAGGAACTATATTAAGTGTCCACTTGTAATCAACTTTGGAGAAATTATAATTTTTTTATAATTTATATCATCTTGGAAGCTGTTTCAGGGTGAAGATGACTTAAATGAAGTGAACTTAAAGTGAAAATGAAGTGACTTAAATGAAAATGAAGTGACTTAAATGAAGGAAATGGGACATTAAGCAGCTGCCTGCTAAATTGAGGTCAAAACTCCTAACTAAAAAAAACCCCATTATAGAATCATAGAATAGTTAGGGTTGGAAAGGACCTTAAGATCGTCTAGTTCCAACCCCCCTAAGCAAGGACACCTCACACTAAACCATATCACCCAAGGCTTCATCCAACCTGGCCTTGAACACTGCCAGGGATGGAGCATTCACAGCTTCCCTGGGCAACCCATTCCAGTGCCTGGCCACCCTTACAGTAAAGAACTTCTTCCTTATATCTAATCTAAACTTCTGCTACTCTAAGTGAGGTCTCATGAGAGCAGAGTAGAGGGGCAGGATCACCTCCTTCGACCTGCTGGTCACGCTTCTTTTGATGCAGCCCAGGATACGGTTGCTTTCTGGGCTGTAAGCGCACACTGCAACTGGCTTATGTTCATTTTCTCATCGACCAACACCCCCAAGTCCTTCTTCGCAGTATCTCTTATGTATCTCTTTGGCTAGAAAAAAAAAGTATAGAGAACAGCCAAAGCTGCCTTATAAGGATTTAGGAAACCTGAAAAGTTAAAAGAAGGACTTTCAGTTATGCACTCTGGAAAATATATGAACTTGCACTCTTCCATAATTTAGTTACTTTTAGTAGCTACCAGCTGAACTTCAAGTATCATGCAGGCAACTTTTGTTTGTATATTTTACCACTGGGAAAAAGAATTATTAACTAATAACTCATAATAACTGTTCTTGACCTCTGTTCTCTCTCATGTAGTATTTTCAGCCCTCAAATTATGAAAAGTGCTGGAGAGAGTTCACAAGAACACAACAAGTGGCAAATCAAAGACCGAGGCTACCTACAATAGGAAGGATGTAGCCTTTTCTGCAGGGTCATTGTGTCTGAAAAGTGACATGTATGCACTGCCCATGCAGAAGAAATCCAGTTAAATGATGACTTAATGAAATAGTTGAAAAAATAATTCTACTCTATTCCTTGGGGATTTTTTTCCCAGCATTATAGCTTGACAACTACAGAAAGTACTAATAATTTTCATCGATAAATTAAAATTGCTCAAAGTGCCATTTCATTTCCTGGGTCTTGTGTATAATGTGCTCTTACAAATGTGCAGTTATTGAAAGATTTAAAATGTAAAAATGTTAATGGTAAGATTTTTGGGAAGTATGGGAATCCCAAGGTACATTCCGTGAGCTTAGCACCAAGGTTAGGTCCTGAGCCTCTTAGAACTGCCATCCATGAAAAGGTGTCTCAGAACCTTACGGCATTTGAAACACCTATGAGATATGATGGACCTGTTGGAGGAATTTCAGAGGAGACCATGAGGATGATCAGAGGGCTGGAGCATCTCTACTGTGAAGACAGCCAGAAATAGTTGGGGTTGTTCAGCCTGGAGAAGAGAAGGCTCTGGGGACACATATAGCCTTCCAGTACCTAAAGGGGGCCTAAAAATAGCTGGAGATGGATGCTGTACAAGGGCATGTAGTGATAGGACAAGGGGAAATGGTTTTAAACTGAAAAAGGGTAGATATAACTGAGATACAAGGAAGAAATTCTTGATTGTGAGGGAGGTGAGACACTGGCACATGTTACTCAGAGAAGCTGTGACTGCCTTGTCCCTGGCAGTGTTCAAGGCCAGGTTGGATAGAGCTTTGAGCAACATGGTCTAGTGGAAGGTGTCCCTGCTTGTGGCAGGGGGGTTGGAAGTAAATGATCTGTCTAGATCTAGGTGATCCTTTCCAGCCCAAACCATTTTATGATTCTATGACTCTGTGATCAGCCATGTCACTTCCCAGTTGCTGAGTGGCAAAATGACAAATGTCTAGGGGTTTAGACAGCCAGGAGTGTTAGGCGTGCCTAAATCATAGATTTAATACAGGAAGTCCACCTGAAAGTGAAAATGAGCATTGTCATCCTTGAGTTCTGCAGGTATACCTACACTGGGGGGAGCAGACTTCCATGTACCAGGCAAAGACTCTGATTTAGTTCTTGCTGTGGCTTAAAAAGAGCTTGGGCTCAAATTGCCACAATGTTCTTTGGAAGAACTAAATCTCATTTTTTCCCTGCAATGCATGTAGCTAATCCAGACTGAAAGGAGGTCCAAGGCACTGGATTGAAGATTTATGGAGGGGAAGTGGGGTGGGAATAGGAAAGTCTGGCTTTGAGACTGTGCCGACCCATGTAGCTAGAGTCCTTGATGTATATCAACAGGAGTGTTCAGGCATCTGTTTTATCTCTTTAGATGCATCGTTGACTTTGGTGCTTTAACCCTTGTTTGCACCTCAACCTTGTGCTTGAGACACAGTGTACCCTGGTGCTGCCCTTTGCTCTGCACTGCAGAATTCTGTGTTCCTTTTTTTGTCTTTGCTAGCTGACACTAGAATAAATACCAATTATTTTAAAATGAGATACATTAGCAATGGAAAGATGGATGTGTTGTGTTTCTTATTTAGGAGTTTAATGTAACTACTGCAGATGATTCAGGACTTCACTTGAAAGGAAAGCATGAAGTACTTGAAGAGATGGTCAGTCAGTGTAGGTCAGACTCACATGCCTCATTCAATTACTGAATTAAAATTATTTTACTACTAACATTTGGAACAACCTTCAACCTATAATGTAATAAAAAGGATCACTGATTGACAGCCAACCCTATAAAATTAAATCCTTTCCTTTTGCATTTACAAGGATCTTCAAACGAACACATACACCATCTTCTTGTCTATGGATTCTTGCCCCTGCGGTGACGCTGAAGCAGCAGAGGGGGTGCGAAAGGGCTGCAGGTCAGTGCTGGCTGAGAATCACTGGTACAGCTGTCCCGCAGCTTCTGTGTTCATACTTTTTTTGTTGGTGGTGGATTTTGTTTTTTCTTTCTTTTTTTTTACTGGTAATATTTGCATACAAAAGTGTTCTGTTTTCTACAGTTTAAAGAACTTCCCTCAGTTGTATCACTGCACAAGAGAAACTAGTACTTTGGATGAAGGGGGTGGCTGTGTGTGCCCTATGCGGAGGGAAGGTGTGCCCTCACCCACAGTGCAGGCCCCACGTGTGGTATGACAAATCATAGAGTCACAGACTGGTTTGGGTTGGAAGGGAACTTAAAGATCATCCAGTTCCAACCCCCTGTCATAGGCAGGGACACCTTCCACCAGACCAGGTTGCTCAAAGCCCTGTACAACCTGGCCTTGAAGACTGCCAGGGATGGGACAATCACTGTTTTCTCTGTTCCAGTGTTTCACCACCCTCATAGTAAAGATATTTTTTCCTAATATCTAACCTAAATCTCCCCTTTCTCAGTTTAATGTCATTCCCCCTTGTCCTGTTACTAAATGCCTCTCTAAAAAGTCTCTGTGAGGATTTCTTATAGACCCCTTTTAGGTACTGGAAGTTAGGCTGGATGCTGTTTTCTTTTGAGATGACATTTTCAGTGTATTAAGTTTGCAGGCCTCACAGAAACTCTCCCCACCCCTCTATTTGGTGTGATCTGTGTGAACATATAGGAAAATACATAGTGTGAACAGAGGCTTCAAGCTAGAAGCAACTAACCTGAGGATGAGGCAGTGGTTTCTTCAAGTTAAATGTGTGTTCAACCTTTTGTCATCCAGACTTTTGCAGCCTGACCCTTTTGGTAGGATCCTGTGTGGCATTACTTTTCCTGAAAAGATGGAGAGCTTCCATGTCCCCGACTACCTGAACCTTTTGTATGGCTTTACATAGATGTACTCTCTATGATCCACCTTGGCCTGACTGGGACAAACACACAAACTTCAATTAGATTTAGCAGGATCCAACAGCCTACTGAATTACAGTTGTCTGGTTGGTGTAATTCAGTTGTTGCTTTTGTTCAAGAAAACAAGCTCTCGGTTTCCATACATTAGAAAACCACTATACTTGTGAGCTGTCAGTTTGGACTGGATGAGGTAATTTCTTTTATTACACTTACAGGAGCAAACCCATTTCGCTTGACCATTTATTCTTCCCTCCCAGTCTGTGACAGGTCAAGAGTCTTTAGTTTCAGTTTGTGTTGGAAAACCTGTTTCCACCACTTCTTGTCCACATGTTTGCCTGTTACAGGTGTGGTAACAGGAAGCAGTGAAGCTGCTTTTAATGTCTTGAGACAATTCAGATGAGCTAGTTAGCTTTTTTTTTTTTTGATGTGCATTTGGAGATAAGTGTAAATACTTTAAAAATAGTCACATGTTAAACCATAGCATTAAAATTTCATATATTCTGTCAATGTTTATTGTTCTATTCACATATTTCCATTTAGCAAGTGGACCCATTGACCTCCAAAGATGTGTGTCATGTGGTGAGAGTATGTGTTACCCTGGAAGAAAGGTGGATATTACTGGATGAAAGCTGTCCTTGCTCTGCAGTTACCTGCATTATTGACAATACAGGAGAGGAATGAAAATCAAGAACAAGCTTCCCATGACAGAGAGAACTTGAACTGGGACAGGGATGTCAGTGGAGGTGCGCTGAGTGTGTGCCATGCCAGTGTGGAGAGGGTGAAGGGAAGTCTTGTATTGGGTTGTATTAGTTGTATTATATCGTATCAATATTACATTACTTAAAACCCAAACCAAACCGAATGAAATGAAAACAAAAACAACAAACAACTAAAACAAACCAACACCAACACACCCAAATCTATCTCCAGGAAATTAATAAGATATATGGGCTATGTTTTTGAACAAATGTCATAATTTCTCAAACTTGTTTACATGAGGGGTAAATTGGCTTGCGCTTATCCATGTGTGCAATGTCCGGGTATACCAGTAAGAAGTTTTGCTGGCTATGACTCCCACAACTGATTTAGTAATTGTATAGTTACATTACCAGACACTGAAATGACTCTGGATCTATCTACTGAAGATATTTTAAATATGAAGCTGCTAAAGTTTAACATTTCAGTCATGTCAAAGTCTGTTTAGATACATAGTTTCCATAGAATTGACCCATTTCTGCAAAAATAGCTCAAAAGGGATCTTTATTACATATTAATGCAGATGAGTCTGCATGGCTTTCATTCATTCTTCATAAAACCTCCATTTAATTTTTAAAATCTGTTGCTAAATTTTTATGATGCAATATAATCTTGGGTCAGGAAGGAAAAGTAACCATTGTAATGCCACAAAACCAGCTTCACAATACAAAGGGATTAATTTAAGGGTGATAATTTAAATAATTGCTAATAGAATAAAACTAATTTTATGCACATTTTAAGAACTAGACTAATCAAAGCTTAAAATGGATAGGATAATAAAGCAAAGCTCATTAATTTGACATAGTAAAAATATATACAATCAAAAAGAGCTGGAATAAGCACAAGCTTACAATAAAAGTGCTGAGTGTTTAATCTTATTCTTGCTGAACTCGTTGTAGAAATTCAGAGCAACTTCAGCTGGAGCCACAGCTGAAGGCCAATCTGGTAGAAGGCCAGTCTGTTCTTTTCTCACTGTTGTCAATGATGCCTGTTTGGCGGTGCTGGAGGGATGTAGAAACTTGATGTAAAGGGTGGCTTTTCATGCTGACTACTCTGTGTCTTGAAAAGAGGGGAGAGAAAAAGGAGAGGTAACCCTCTAACAGGCAGTCATAGGACCCAGGGTTTCGTCAGCAAAGACTGATGCTCAATCAGGCACATTTCTGCATATTCCGTAAATTGATAATCTGATAGAAAAAGGCGGAATCATCAGAATATTTACTGGAATATTTAAGTTGCTAGTGCAAATACAGGTGATTAAGTAATTGTATCAGAGTGATAGTATAAAATAAATGGCCTCATTAATCTGTGTCTGTGATAGATTTAGCTGTCCTTGCATTTCCTTTTGCTAGGTTTCCTATGGAAGAAAGCCTTGTGCATTTTGGAGCCCATCTGATTCTGACAAAGTTTGAGAGATGAGTAGTAGTTTTAAAGCTATTCAATTAGAATAAGAAAAGGTGCTTGGGAAGAAGAGAGAAAAGGCACAAGTGCTTCTGTCTGAAAAGCTGTCCCATGGGATCATCCTTACACGAAAAAAAAGAGAAAATTCAAAGTTCCCCAGGATAGGAAAAGCTTCACTCAAGCATGAGGTAAAATCTATAGGAAACAAGACTTTGTTAGTTCCAGAGCTCACAGAACTTGTTATTATTCAGTTTGTTTGGCAAATTCAAATTTTAGACAACTCCTTTTTCTTTGATACGGCACCTGAAGCTTGAAAGGGTGTTAGATCTGCAGCTTTTTATCTGTGTAAGGCTACAGTGAAAACAAACCCCAGCCCAGCCTTCCCTAGGTGATTTGCTTTCTGAGTGTATCTACATATAGGCGACACGAGAGGAGGAGGGAAGAAGGAAGGGGAAACATGACAGAAGTGAAATGTCCTTGATCAAGATTTGGTAAGGCAATGCGTTCCCCGGTCTGTGTTCTGCCTTCTGACATCTGGTGGCAAAATCCCTCCATTACAGTGCTTGCTCAACTATTCCCCCCCTCTTCCCCCTCACTCCGCCAGCTCTTTGGTCTTCTCTGACATTTGTGGGTGCTTAATGCCAGTGAAAACCAGGGCAGCTGTGGATAAAGAGGTAATTCTAGTGTCTGGCAGGGAGCAACAGATATGCCACGAAGCTTAAAGTGGGAGGAAAACAAAGAAGATTTATAGAGTGGGTTTATGTCTAGCACCAGCAGCAGCAGCATCATCTCTCTGCATCCCAGGCTATGCCTTTTGTGCAGAGCGGAGGTGTCTGAGATACCTCTGAACAGCTTGGAAAAGCAAATTTTTCACAGCGAGCTCTGAGCATGCTTCCAGTTGCCAAATCCCAGCACACCTACCTGACACCTCAGCTGCTATGATGTGTGTCCCCCACCACAAGTGAAAATGCTCATTTTCCTCATTGTGAATATATGCAGAAATGATTGGTTCTAAAACAGATATTTAGAAGAAAGCTACAAGTGATTAAGCATTGGTAAGAATTAAAACGTCAAAATGATTCTCATGACCATACAAGATACATCTTCAAGGACATAAGGCTCCCTCAGTTATTGCCTACCATACTTATGTTTGGGCTGGGTTTCAGAGACTAAGTGTTACCCACATCCAAGATCAAGCCAAGATGCTTGTGTTATGTTTATGTTATGTTTACCATGCCCCGTGGGTGAGAAAGAAATGGGAATTTCAACAGACTTGCTACATGAGGCAGTCTGGCAAGTGGTGAAGTTCTTGTGATTGACCAGGGTTGAGGCAGTCAGTACCCTCAGGGCAAATGTTTTGGCAGGATGGGGGATGCCAGGCAGGGTGCATGGGGTCAGATGGTGACATTTCTGTCCATCTACATGTGGCTGTTCAGCATGGGTAACCAGATACTAATTTCACCTCAGTCAGGTGAGGGTGAACTTAACACCAGAGAGAGGCACATGAACTCTTCTGAGCAGGACCAGGCATCAAAGTGCTCTGCCATCATGCAGCCTGAGCTCTGAATGAGACAAAGTTAATCTAAAGGACTGCCAACTATTCCCTTCAAAGGAGTCAGACAAGTAGAGCCACAAAAGCAGAAAAACACAGAGGCACAAATCCTTTAGCATTTCCTACCATGTGTTTGATGAAGGAGGAAAGGCTTGAGAAGGAAGGCAGAGTTTAGTCAGACTTCCCAGTGTTGCAGATCCCGAGATCTAAGTGGCAATAATCCTCTTTAGGTACAGATAGTTTTCTTTCATATTTATACAAAGAGAAATTACTTATATTCAGACTATTAACTATGTAATCTATTATCTATGCATTTGTAATCCCATTGAAAATGATCTAAATAGAAAATGTAACTTTTTATCTACATGGAATGGGTTTTTTTGATTCTGTATTAATCAGAGCCATTTTTTTCATGCTGAACTAGTAGCTGTTTGTCCTCAGACAAGATGAAATGCTAAAGAAGTGTTTCCTTTTGGTCCTGTTTTTTGAAAATATCTTGAAATCTGCAATTGAGAACATTAAAAAATTATCATATTCCATTCTTGCTTTAGCTTCACCCCTGTTCTCCATTCCAGTTTCAAGCTGGTTTGGAATAAATGCGGTATATAATATTCTAAATAATAGTACTTCTTCTGCTCTTGACTCTTGGAAAGCTGTGCTTTTGCCTGTGCTCAATATGCAGAAAGGTAAGCTCAAAATACACCTTTTGCCTTACTATTAAAACACCATAAAACCCAAAGTCTGTAACAACCTTTAGGGTATTTTGGACGTTTTTAAATGCACAAACACAAGCCTAGTACATTCCTGAATGCAATTCTCTTTTATTTTTCCTTCCCTTATTAAAGCATAGGTGCTTAAAATTCAGAGGAAGAAAGACTTATAATCAGAAAGAAATGCTGAGGAACAGAACAACTTATTCCTTTTTAATGCACTGTATGCTTCATTAAACTTAGAGAAATTTGGATGACATTATTTGAGAGAGTGTGTTGTAACTATAAAGCAGATGTAGTATTTCTCTAGAAAATAATCCAGGTAAATTGATGGTGAGTGGCCTTTTCCTCTTCCAGCAAACAACACATCTGACAACCCTCTAATCCCCCACAATCCCACCGTGAGGGAACTGAGTTATTGAGCTAATAAGCACTGACACCTTTTTTACCAGAATTTGTGATGCCTGTTTTTAAAATGACACTACCCAGATTAGAAAATGCTCTATCATGAGATAATAAATGGCACCATGAATCTCTACAGTGAAGTCTAATCCTTCTTGTAGATGAGTTCTCAAGTCTGACAACACTTGTTGCCCTTGGTAAAGAGGTTTCAGAAAAATAAGTATGATTCGTTTGTGAAATCAGCTCGATCCTTGCCTTTACTACTTGTGGTCTGTCTAACTTCCTGTTTTCACAAGGTCTCCTTTTCTTTGATAGAATTTAATGATTTAAACATAATTAATTAATGAAAATAATTCCAGATATAATTTTGGAAATAATCCTTTTAAAATCAGATGAAAATCTCATTCAGTAAGGAGGTCTGCTTTCCCCCCTCCCATTTTCTCTATAATGCAACCTTTCATTTAAAACTGAAACACAATTAACATACATTTAACAGAGGATAAACATTTATTCATTTTGGAGTTCTTTGTAGCATGACTGGAGGAGCTGATGCTGGTTGATACATAGGAAAATAGGAACTACCATAATGTATCAGCTTAAGGCAAATATATGGATGAATGAGTTCTGTAATATGGTAGCCCAAATTTAGGCCAGGTGTGTGTGAACACTTTGAGGTTTGGGGGTTTTTTCCTTCTATTTTTTTTTCCTGGATATAGCTTTTTTTTTTCCCCATAGCTATGAATGCTACTTACTGTACCTCCAACAAGAAACAAGAACCACAGTTAATACTCTTGTTATTTATACCTTTATTGTGCAATAGGGCCCTGTAGTCATGCCCAAATATTTTGCCCATGGACTCTTCCTTTTGGTGTAATAAGTAAATTATTTGTTAAAATTTGAGACTGTATCTAAAAGTTGAGGAGGCCAAATATTGTTCTACTTCTGACCTGAATTCTTATGGTAAGAGTTTTTTTTCTGCTTATCACATGAATTACAGCCTAGATTAAAGAAGAAATTTAGGAGCTACAGCACAAAATATTGCAACACCTAACTATTTGGTACATGCTTCACCCAGAGCAAGACTCAGAAGCTATGCCTGGCAGCATAGGGTCTCTAATACACAGAGAAAGTAAGGTACCTTATAATGATATACAAAAGATCTGAAAGGCTCAGTAGTGACTTGTCAAGAGGCAGCAAATGAGAAATGAGGAGTGCAGGTTTTTAAATGTTTGCCCTTCAGGGAGCTTAGGTGCTTTAAGAAGTACTAGGAGGAAGCATCTTTATGTTTCAAAGTAGCTACAGTTCTCACAGCCTGGGGGATTTTGCTTTTGTTGATTAAGAAAGATCTGTTTGCATGATATTCCATGAGGTAGGTCAGACATCAGACAAACAGCATCCATCCCAGGGTTTGATCATCTTTGTTTAGTGCTGCTTTGTTGGTGAGTTCAAGGGAGTAAAGTAACACCCTGATAAGGGAACATCAAGAAGGGCAACTTAAGCAAAGAGGACAGAGAGTCTGTGGGACCAGATGTACACAAATGCCTTGAGGGAGTAGGCTGATCTCACTGTGAGACCACTCTCTGTCATCTGCAGATGCTCATGGTGACAGGAGAAGGTCCCATATAATTGGAAAATGGTAAACATGCCCATTTTCAAGAAGGAAATAAATGAGAAAGCTTGCTCAGCCCCTTTAGAGAAGGGAAAGGGGAGATCTAGCAGCTGTGTTCAGTTACTTCTGGATAGTTAGAGGGAAGATGGACCCAGATGCTTCTTGGAAGTGTACAGCAAAGGGATGAGAGGCAATGGACATGAAAGGCAGAAACAGCAATTCTAAGAAATTTGTTTGCATGTAAGGAATAAAATCCTTCATGATGAGGGTGGTCAAATGTTGGAAAAGGGCCAGAGAACCTTGTCCTTGGTGATGTCTGAAACCACCAGACACAGCCCTTAACAACCTGATGTAACTTTGAAGTCAGCCCACCCATGACTGGGATCTGGATCCTCAGCCCCACCAGTTCTCCAGAGATCCCTTTCAACCCAGTTTTTAATATGATTCACAGCTTTCTATCATCTTAAATGGCAGCAACAATCTTGCTCCCCAGTGACACTGAATGTGTACATGTATCTGGGGGGCTTTTTCAGCCTGGAAGATGTCATTATATTGGTGTGCATGAGCAATCCATGTAATTTTATATCTTAGGAGATATAAATGGCAAAACCAATCATTATAGTGTTTATCTGTATCACTTATGTATTGTAGAAAAGAAAGAATGGTTACTTCTGTTAGTTTTGGCAGTCAGTTTTTCCATTTATGGGGAAGATTTGAAAGATCAGAGATTCCAGTATGCTGCTTAAAAACCCTATTTCCTTCAAAATCCAGTAACCAGCATGATTTTAATAAATGCCTGTGGGAGACTTATTAGAGGACCCCAGAATAACTTTGCTCCATTGCCTTTTCATTTTACATCAGCTTTTCAGGAGTCAATTACCTTTATTTTTGTATGTGAATATTTGGAATGTACCAGAGCTTTTAAACAACTTAAAATTTGGTGGGCCAGGTTCTCATCTGTGATAAAAACACGAAGTGTGTAACTGTGTATCTGTATGTACATTGTAAAGGAGACTTTTAGGTGCTGTTTGACTGTTCCGGCTCACAGAGCATCAGGATGATAAACACAAATAGTTTACAGGTCCTGACTTTTGGAATCCATGCTTTAGAATATTCCCAGTTTAGGGGATGGCAACAGAGGAATGTTGTAGGATGCTGCTGCACCTCAGGCTCTAAGCCACTGTAGGTCTCCTTTGAGATATTCCTGATGAGAGCTGGGGTCCATGTCTGCTTATTTTAATGCCTGAATTTCAGTATCAAGAGAGATGCAAGACCCAACAGAAAACCTAATCTTTATAAATGGGAAACCAAGAACATAACAGTTAAACTGAAGAACAGTGCCAAAACCAGCACTTCTAGTTAGCTTAGGTTAGTAGCATGGTGGGTGATAGGGTAGGAATCTCTTGGGAGAGATTAAGGAGCAAAATTGTTGGTAAACATCAGCAAACTCATTAGTTCTTAGAGACAAAATCTGCATGTGGCTACCAAGATACAAGTTTTCTATCTAGCAGTTCAGAACCTGCATGTCTTTGAGTATAATCAGTGTTTAAAAAAGATCCAAATATGTGCAACCATTCAGAAACAAGGATTTATTTTTCTGATTTTTATGCTGTTCTGCTTGCTTTGAAATGGAAATGCTGAAGTTGTTCCAAACACTGTACCTGTTGTGAGCACCAGTGCCCATTTGCATGTTTTATGCTTTTAGCACATGGAAGAGCCCTACAAATTGATGAAAAGCAAGAAACAGTGACACTAATTCAAAAATGAGCAAGCTGAAGGAAGAAAGAGAGAACATTCATATAATAACTGTATTTTGTAACTGTATTGTGTTCTAAGGCCACAGTATTCAGCTGGGGATTTTCCAGTCAGAAAGATATAAATACAGGCTGTGTAGGACAAAGACTGCCAATCTGGTATTCCCAGAAAATGGTAAATTTATCATATCGTGCATGTGCAGCATGTGCAAATGCACCCTTGGAGATGAGTCAGGCTTACCAAGTGAGCATCTGTAAACCAAGCTGCACTGTATAGGTGCAATGGATCATTTCAGTTCTTCCCAGGAGTGTTGGCCATACTATGAAAGCACGTAGAGAAGCTTCCTGCGAGCACGTCTTTCTACATGGTGTCACACAACCTGTGTATGAGTACTGCAGACTTGTAGATTTTCAGATGTGCAAAGTGATCTGGAACAACTGCATATGTGCAGCAGCAGCAGCACAGCATAAATAGTGACCACACTTTCCAAGATTTGCACGTGTGACATTCCTGAGTTTCAAAGCAGGACAGCGTAGCTATTGCTTTGTGTACTGCTTTTCCTCCTGATATTTGCATGTGACATGACTCTGTTGTTTAAACTGTGTGATAACAGTTTTGTGTCTTCAGATGTGCTTGCCTGATTTCTGTAACAGCAGGACACCCCCATGAAACTACCAAGTATCCTCTGGTCTCATAAAACACAATCAACTAGAGTGTAATGATACATTCAACTGATGTAAGTATATGTGCTCCTATAATTACAAGGCATTTGCTACATCTAAAGTGCAACAGCTGCTGTAGTTGCGTATTAGTTGCTGTAGTTGCATTTTTAGTGTGCTTTGACTGCTTTTAGTCCAGTAACAATACTTGTGGTCCTACACTGACCCAAGCAACAGGAAAGGACCCATTGCATTGGTAAGACAGGAGCATCCAGCCCTGTGGATCCACATTAGTTTGGGTCTACCTCAATGTACTGAAATTTTGCTGCTGATAGCAGTATAGTCTTGTTTGTTTCAGTTCCCTCTGCATTATTTTTAGCTGTCTGCAAACACAGATACACAGTTACTGACTAGGGAAATTGTTATGTTATTGTACCAGCTTCCAGAGAATGAGGTAAGACCACATTTCTCTTTACAGCCAGCAGCCTTTTAATTTGGATGCAGTCTGCATCTAGGCATATGTGCATTGTAGTGACTACTCAACAGCAGTGGTAATAACCATGTACCAGGCCACTTATAACTTGCCCTTTCCATGCCAGCCTCTTGGGATTTCATCCTACAGCTCCACTGCTGTGTGTGGGCAGTCAACATTAAGACTTCATTTTGCTGTTCCTTTTTTCTGCCTGCATGGACCTTTATGTCTGTATTTGCTTTGAAAAGAGTAATTCAAGTATTTTACAGGTCCTTACTTACATGGAAAATCTCTAGCATGAACAATAACAACTGGGGAAGTGTTTTGCTTCCCTCTTCTGTTTCTCACAGACTTGGCTATCAACATTATAGAAGATGTGATGACAGTTAAGGATTCAACAGAAGCTTCCCCAAAAACATGCCATTATACTAGCTGGTACAACTGAAATATAGAAAACATATGATTATCAGTACTTCTTAATACTGTGTGCATTCATCCCCATTTAATATAGGAGTGGGCAAGAATTCCAGAAATCTTTGAGTTTGATATTACTGTAATGAATGAGGGCCCTCTCACCTTTGGCTTCCTCTACTTCTCTGCATCCCTTTTCGGAAAGCACAGAATCCACTGAAATATGTGAGCAAGCTTTTACTCACCTACCCACATTTCATAGAATCACAGAATGGTTTGGGTTGGAAGGGACCTTAAAGATCATCTGATTCCAGCCTTCCACTAGCTGAGGTTGCTCAAAGCCTTGTCCAACTTGGCCTTGAACACTGCAGGGGATGGGGCAGCCACAGCTTTCTCTGTTCCACTGTCTCACGACCCTCATAGTAGAGAATTTACTCCTCATAGCTAATCTAACTCTCCCCTCTGCCAGTTTAACACCATTCCCCCATGTCCTACCACTACACACCCTTGTATAAAGTCCCTCTCCGGATTTCTTGTGTTAAGACTCTCTCCAGGTTTCCCTCAGTTAACCAACGGTCACGGCAGACGACTGCGACCCACCACCCGTCTTCGAGCCGAGGAAGAAGAGGCCTTCAAAACCCCACCCGCACTGCGCTCCCTCGCCACCCCTAAGCTGCGGATGCACGGACCGAGCCACCCCACCACCCGGGCACCGCCCGGAAAACGGGCTCAGCCGAGTCTCTCCCGACGTGCGTGACTCCCTTCTCCCTCTGGAGGGAGACACAGCCCAGCTTTTAGCTGCCGGCGCCGCGCCTCTCCCGCCCCGGCTCCAGCAGCCCCGGCCCCACTGCCCCGAGGGAGCTGCCTCCCCGCCCGGCTCCCATCCTACTCCCGAGCAGGGGAAAGGGATCCGTGGGGATCGGCGGCGGGATCCGCCGGGATCTCCTTCTCTCCGCGGCCACGTGCGCCTGTGCGGGAACTTCGCACCCTCCTCCCCGCCGCTCGGGAGGGGACGGGAGAGAAGGGGAGGGAAGGGGGAGCCGTGCCGTGGGGGCGGGCGGCAGGTGGCCCAGCCCCGGTGTGCGCCGGCCACGGGAGAGGCGGCGGGCGCAGTCGGCGGAGCCCCGCTCCTTGGGCAGACTCTGCTGCCTGTGAAGGGGCTGGGGAGGAGACAGCGGAGAGCCGGGCGGACACCGGCGAGAGGAAAAGCGTCCCTCCCGACACCAGCGCAGGGCGAGACAGGAGCTGCCGCTGCCCGACCGACCGCCCGGGGCGGCTCCGCGCTCCTCCGCGGTGCGGGGCGGTGCGCGCAGGCTGGGCACGGAGCGGCTGCTGCTGCCGCTGCTGCTGCTGCCGAAGGTGAAGCTCTCGCTCTCCAATTACTTTTCCCAAGAGAGAGAAGGAGGCAGCAGGAGGGGGAAGTCGTGCTGTGTGCGAAGCCAAACCAATCAGAGATGCTCTAACGGAGGGATTGCTGCAGGACGCGCCGGCTCTTCCTCCCTTCCTCTGCCGGCGGGGCTGAATCGGGACCTCACGCAGCTGGTGGAGGGGCAGGAGCCGGACAGAGCTGCAGGACTTCTTCACCCTCCGCTTTTCCGAGAGCTAATCCATACTCCGACCTCTTTTATTTTTTATTATTATTATTTCTAATACTCTGAAATCGTGCACGAGACACACTTCCAAGTCTTCCCTCCTTCCCTTCCCACGTACTTCACCCTCCCTCTCGCATCTCTTAGCCGGATTCCTCGTATATTCATTCCCAAAAAGGCGGGGGGACACCCGGGCCCCGGCAGCCGCTTGCCCGCTCCAGCCCGGCCGACCCGAGCCGACCCGAGCCGAGGGGAGCCGAGCGCGGCGCCGCTCCGCTCGGTGCCCGCGGGCACTGGCGGGGCGCGGGGCGTGTGCCGGCGATGCCCGGGCGGTAAGGCTGGAGCTCCCCCCGACGTGAGGAGGCCGATCCCTAAGGTGTCTCCAGCAGGAAGCGGGGCTGCAGGTAGGTGAGCGGAGGGTTCCCGGGGCGTGTGTCTGTCTGCGCTGCTGGGAGGGAGCACACACACCAGCAGATACCCTCCGCGGCTGCGGAGACCCCGCGGGGCTGCGGACGGGGAGCGGCCGCGGTGGGGCTAAGGCACGGGGAGGGTGCTGCGGACGAGCGGGTGGCTGCCCTCCCGCTGCCCAAAAGTTGCAGAGAGCCGCTGCGAGGAGGCAGGAGCTGCTTCGCAGCCGTTCAAGGCTCTGGCCGAGCGCCGGGGCTCGTGTTCTGCTCTTTAATATAGCTTGATTTTATTCAAACGGACGTTTCAGCAGAGCCAGGGGAGGGGAGGGAAGAGGGGCAGGGGAACCCACACGTTTTTCAGCCCTACTACTTGTGTAGGAAAGGTGGCCGCTGGCTTGCAGCCCCCGCGGGCACTCAGGGGTTTACTCTGCTTTGGAGCCCGGAAGCTTCGCTGCCGCCTTCAGAGCGAGGAGTCCCTGTAGGAAAACCTTACAAAAAGAGTTCTTAAAAGACTGTTCGTGGCTTCAGTTCTTCCTGTGTGTAACGCTCCCTAAGTTGTGGTGTAGGCAGTATGAAACACACCTTGTGTCTCCACGTTGCTTTCTTTGCATTTCATTGAATTCATTTACTTACTGGATACGGTGCAGGTTCTGTATGCCGCAGCGAGAGGGCTTTTCCTTTATCCCACCTCTTCTATAGATTTGCAAGAGAAAGTTTTAAAATAACCTGCTTTGTTCCTGTGGAACTGTAGGATCGGACACCAGGCTATTTAGGCAAAGAGTAAAGAGCAGCAGCTTGCGCTGCTCTGTTAGGAGTTGCCGTGCATGGCTCTTATTGCTTAAAGCATTCTAAATTATATGTGTAGTTACAGTTGTTTCTTTCCAGCTTTTGCTTGGAGACAATCAGTGTTTTTTTTCCCAGAGCACTCCTACCAACCCACCCCCCGATAGGCACCGGCTCAGTATTTAAAGAACCCTGCTTTGACTCCTGCAGAACTGTCAATTTAAATAATAAACATACTCCCTGAAAGCCCCATAAAGCATTCTGGGTGTTAGGGTCTTCGCACAGCAGTGGATACATTTAAATTACTATTGACTAAATGATAATTGTTATCTGGGATCTCAGTTTTACTAACTAGTTTCAGACATTAGCATTCAGCCTGCTGTATGTTTAACACTTTAAAGCTGTTTTATGGGATGATCCAAGTGAAGTCAAAAGGATAAATTAAGATTCTATTTTTTGTCTGTAGTGTGGGGTAAACACCAGAAAAATAGTAGTTCAGTGGTACTAGGAATATAGCTTAACTGGAGTTAGGAAAGAGCATACTAAGGCAGTTTTATCAAGGGTGGCAAAGGTTACATATTTCATTATACTTTTTCACAGTAATTGTACTGTCATTTCGTACTGATGCCTAAATAGGTCTGAGTGGTTAATTAGCAGTAGTAAAGTAATTCATATGAATTCCATTATTAATATTTTATCTCCAAGAGCTGATACTGCTGAGGCAATACTGAAAGCTGTAGTTTTTTGTTTCATAAAGTCCCAGTTTCCAAAAGCTTGGTACTGTTATTTAAATGTAAACTACCTAAGTGCCATAATTCCAGTGGAAAGCTTTGCTCAGTTTGTTAACAGAGAGCAAATGAGGATTACTATTCACTGATTCCACATGTCGTTTGAACGTAAGGGGGCTTTCAGAACTGTGGCATTAATTTTAAACACACTGCTGGTAGTGGGTGACTTTTGGATAAAATCTTGATTCCTGTCATACTGTTCTGATCAGAGAATGATGACTAATCTGCCAGGATCTTATACTGGACATACACGGTAACCTTTTTACCTGTCTCTTCTTATAATACGAGGGATCTCACCTTTATGTGTAGATGCTTGTAATGCACTTGATAATTCTGGTGGGGAATGCATGAAAACAACTTGTTCTGAATAGAAGTAAATATGCGTGTACAGATGGATATTGAAGATTGCTTTTACTAGCAGATTGCAAAGCGATGATTCATTGAACCATATCTAGATTTACACAAAACAAATAATACTTTACACTGAATTGTAGTGACAGAGAAACATGTAGCCGCCAAGAAGTTCCATAATTTTGTGACATGTGATGACAGACTGGATAAAGGACATCTTTACAAATGCAGGCTGTATGTTTTTGGTGAGCAAAACATACCATTGAATTTTTCAGACCTGAGCATCTTCACACTTATATTTATGGCTGGCTGTATAGTACTACTAACCAACCTGTGTAAAGCTTAAATAGTGTATTAGAAATATGTTGCATTAATTATGTTGTGTGTTTTACTTACTATACATAAGTAATGGGACAACGCTAACCAGTTATAACACTAAAGGAAATCACTGACTTTGGAAGACAGAAAATCACATTACCTAATACTCATGTACACAGAACTGTGATCACCATCTTGAAAAATTACTCTGAATGATACAACTATCAGTGAGCAAGCAGTTCTGGTTTAACTTCTGCAGGATTGTATTAGAAATGCTTCATTAAGTCACATCATTCTGCAGCTGTTTGTTCACAGAAAATTAGAATAAAAATCAGGAAGTTTATCCAGCAAAGCAGTTTTATTTCCTTTGTTGAGTACTGAAAGTTCAAACAAACATGAAAAAATAAACCCTTTAGGATTAGTGTGCCAAGAACACTGAGTACATCCTATTTTTGTGATATATGGATGGCATTTACTGATGCAATTCATAAATGTATTTATTATGCAAACGTCATCAAACAAAGAAGATAAATGAAAGTAAACAAAGACTGCATGATGACACACAGGCTAAAGCAAGGGAAGACCCCACAAACCTAATTTATTAATGTTCAGTTTTGTATTTACAGTCTATATTTAAACATCTCATTTAAATGTCTTTCTCTCATTGATTTTCTACTACAGCTCCAGATAATTCAGGGAGAAATAGCATTCATTTGAAAATGCATTTTTGATTTACCTGTTGAAGCACTGAATTTTAAAGGTATTGAGGCAAAAAGTTGTATTTGGATTAATATAAAGGAAGTGTCCTATGCTAGCAGAGCTGAATACTGATCTGTCCCCATTCATGACCGTTTTTATGCATTAGGAGGGGCATCCCAAACTGATGTAGACTTTTGTTGCTCCATTGAAGTAGTTGAAGCTCTGACAGTTGAACCAGCTGGAGTTTTGCTCCATTATCTTAGATCACTGGATTTAAGTGTGTGCTTTAGAAGGATTTTGCTTACTTTTATTTTTTTTAGGACAGTATAGTTTAGGATATTTAGTATATTTAGGATATTTTTTACACAGTGTGCTGAGCTTCACAGAATCCACTGTAAATGCACACCTTCACATTTGAAATACTTTTTACAAACAGAGGCCCACTCTTGGAGCTACTTCAGCAGGAAATTTGGCCCTGTGATTTGGTTTTGTAAGCTGTTAATGTATACTTCAAACCACTCCTCCTCATAACTCAGTTCAGATGTGTAAAACTCATCATGCATAGGAATGAATGTGAAAACATCAACAGTAATGTCATTCATTTCTTTTTGTGGTGACAGCTACAGAGCTATCTCCTTTTGCTCTAGGTAGAACCCTGGAAGATAGTGATTTTTGTGCTTTGATTCTTCATACACCGTTGCCAGCCACTCTTGCTTACCCTATGTAGTCAGTTATTTATCAAAAGAGAAGACAAAATAATGGCCACCTAATATAGTTTTTTTTCACGCTGCTAGTGCAAAACAGTCACATTTTTAATATGAACAGTTCAAGGCATTTTTATAGGTCTTCCTTTATGCACTGTGTGTTGAAAAACACTGTGGAGGTAGACGAGAGAAAATAAAGACATAGTGCTTTGCACTGTGTGTTATGGCAGGACGCTACACGTTACACATACTACATAAAGTGGGATCAAGTCACTAAAAAAAGCTTCCTATTTTTGTTTCAGATAGATCAGGACACTGATTTGTAGGATGCACTGTAGTTCTATGTGTTGCATGAGTAAACATTTACCAGAGTAGCTCCTGTATCTTTTGTGGTATGGAAGAATCACATAATTACATGTGTAAAAAATGGGAAATTGGTTTTTTCCCCCCTTGTTTAAAGCCTATCAAACCTCCTGTTCTCCTATGTTAATAGCTTGCATTTTCCAGTAGCCTCACTTTATATCTTGCTAATCTTGTAATATGAAACTTGAACACAGGTCTCTTGGCACCAGGACAGCACTGTATACAGCTGCCTCTGCTGTGAGCATACCTTTAACAACACCAAGGGGAGAAACATAGGACAGGGTAGCATATAGGTGAAAGCACACAGAGCTTTTTTCGGACTTTGTGGATGTTTGGTAATCCATTATGCTTAAATCATGGCTTGGAGCTAAGGCTGCATATAAGGTGCTTTCGGCTGACAAACTTCACAAGCATATAAACACACGAACACAGTTCAACAAACTTATTTGGTTGTATAAATAACATTAAGAAATGGGTTGGTAATATGACACCTTTTTGAAATAGATAACCGTTTTTTCTGGGGGAAGATTTCTTGCCTCTGTTGCAGTATTAAGATCCAGGATTTGAAGATGAGGTACTGGATTAGACAGACTACTAGCCTGATCCAATAAAGCAGTTTCCTTCTTGAAATGCAAGGAGGCGGTGTTGCAGTACTGATTATTTTAACTGACTTACTGGAACCAAACTGCAATTTCTTAGTGCACTGTTTTTGCTTTATTTTTTCCCTTTTAAAAAGCAGGATATAACAAATGACTAAAATAAATCTCTCAGTAACATGCAGTCTCACACCAGCTTTTTTAGAGACAGGAGCACAGACCTGGCAAGTCTCTCGCATTCACAGTGATAGTCTGTTATCGGATTTCTTCCACTCCCCCACTGCCGTTTCTGCATCACATATTGATAAGGCAGAGCTGTGGCTTCCAGTCCATCTTGTCACAGAACAGTTAGCTATGGTGTGTGGGCCTCTGCTCGCTTCTCTCTGATGTGCCATGTCTTGGAACAAGGAGAGGGGATGGTGCAGCCCTTGAGTCACTGAATGGCTTTTCATGGTCACCTGAGCATCCTTATGCAGGATGCTCTTCCTGGGTACAGGCTCTCCTTGTGGCTTCTCCCTCGCCACGTGAAACTACACATATGAGAGAACCTGTCCCAAAGCCTCTGTCGTGCAGTCTCTGCCTGGGTGCTGCCTTCTGTCTTGTGACTGCGAATGGGAAATACGCAAGCACTGCATTAAGGCTATGCCCTCTAGATCCCCTTTGAGTTGAGGCTTTTTTTGGTGCTTGTTCACATTTGAGATACCTTTTTGACCTTTGGGTTCTGAGCTCAACCATAATTCATTGTTGGCTGTTGTGTCATCACACTCAGCAGCGCTGCAAAGTAACACAGAACAGCGCAATGGCTCTGAGGAAAGATACTGGCTTTCTGTGCTGTTTGTATCTAGAGAAGTTTAAAACGTGTAAGGGATGAGAGTCAGTACCAGCTGAAGCTTGTCTTGTGGTTTATCTAAAATGAGTTAGTAGCCTCAGTTAGGTTCTTACTGCAGAAACACCCAAGTTACAGAAGTCACCACCAGCAAAAGTTAGGATATGCTGCTGTGTGCACAGAGGGGCAAAACCTGAGGTCTGATCATGCAACGCGTTTCAGCTGGAAGGATGTGGCTTCAGTGGGGCTGGTCAAATTAATGATGTTCTTGAAGACTCTTCTGAAGTGAGCCTGAATAAATGTTGCTAACTGCTTGCAGTGATTCGTGTTGAAGGCACGTAGGTGGGGTGCTGTTGAGATGACTATGTTTGTGTCTATACTCCCAGTATAAATTTAAGACTCAAGCTTTGTTTCGATGGCTTGTCAGTCCTGCACCTTCTATGAACATTCAATCCCTCAGGTTCAGAACAGAGACTATGTATCAGCAGGCAATTTTCAGAAAGATGCTACAAGGAACTACTCTATTATAGTATTAGAAACTGTAATTACAATCATGTAAATTTCCAAATGTGATGTTACTGGCACTAAAGTAAAATATCACTTTCTGACAAAATGTATCAGGCTATGATATTCCTGCAAGAAATGAGGTCATGTTTAAGGTTTAATTGCAGAAAAAAGATCTGTTTCAGCACCATCACAGGAGAATACCCCCTCTGGGCTCTGCTACGTGTTTATTTAGCTATGAACTTTTTTAATCTGTGTATTGTAACAAATAAACTATACTTAAATAAGATGGGATTTTTTTTCCTGAGGTCTGGTAATAGCAGCAAATAAGGTGAGGCAAGTTCTGGTTTATAAGCTTACTGGATTCACGACAGAAGAAATATTGTATTTGTATGCTAACACAACATGCTATATATTCAGATATGGTATTATCAGCCAATATGCTGACACTTCTTGTTACATGATCCTGCTATTTCCTCTCAGTCTAGAATCATGAGGGATATTCCTTGCATTGGAATTAAGGTATACGTAAAATACATTGCTGCCAAAGTGTCCAAGACTCCATAATCAAGGCATTACATTGATATTTGTGCAGTGGATATTCAAAGAAAGAAGTGGCCGTGAATCCAGGTGCCAGTTGAGCTTCCAACTTAGGAAATATTTATCTATTTTTCCCCTCAATGCAGGTTAATTTTCATTTATGGCAACAAGTTTTTATTATTTTCTGTTTATAAATGTCTTATAATTTGATTGTTCTGGTTTAACCCTGGTAGGCAGCTCAGCTCCACTGAGCCGCTCACTCACTCCCCCTTAGTGGATGGGGGAGAGAATCAGCAAGGCAAAAGTGAGAAAACTCATGGGTTGACATGAAGACAGTTTAATAGGTAAAGCAAAAGCTCCACATGCAAGCAAAGCAAAATAAGGAGCATATTCACTATATCTGCAGGCAAGTGTTTAGCCATTTCCTGGAAACCAGGGCTCCATCATATGCAAAGGCTACTTGGGAAGACATATGCCATAACTCCAAACATCCCTCCTTTCCTCCTTCTTCTCTGCAGCTTTTACTGCTGAGCATGGTGTTGTATGGTATGGAATACCCCTTTGGTCAGTTGAGGTAAGCTGTCCTGCATCTCCAGTCTTCTCACTGGTGGGGCAATGTGAGAAACAAACAAAAAGACCCTGGCACTGTGTAAGCACTGTTCAGTAGTAACTAAAATACCTCTCTGTTATCAACACTGTTTTGGCCACAAATCCAAAACACAGCAATTTACAAGGTACTATGAAGAAAATTAACTCTGTCCCAGCCAAAACTGGTACAATCTCTAATGATTATTCTTTACTATTGATGTCATGCTCAGGTCCCACACTATCCAATATATCCTCATTAAGCACCCTCGTGCCCTTCCTGCCCTTCGAAATATACACAAGCCTGTGGACCAGCCCCATATAATTTCCATAAAATGTCCATTGAGTTAATTTAATCCATGACTTGGGTTTTATCTGTTATAGTGATCACTCAGGACAGGAGAGGTGTGTGTGTTGTGTGGAGTTATTGGGCACCAAAGCCAGTTCACTTTGGGCCACTGCTGCAATTGCCTGCTTTTTGTGAGGCTCATCCTCCATTTGTGTAGGTGGTTCCTGCTATAGTACTTGCTATAACATGCAGCTCAAATCATAGGTTACAACAATTTAAAGATATTTCCATTTGTTGTGGTCTAAACCCAGCCGGCAACCCAGAACCACGCAGCTGCTCACTCACTCCTCCCACTCCCAGAGGGATGGGGAGGACAATTGAAAGAATGTAACTCCCATGGGTTGAGATAAGAACACTCCAGTAACTAAGGTATAACACAAACCACTGCTGCTGCCATCAATAATAATGATGATAAGGGAAATAACAAGGGAAGGGAATGCAACTGCTCACCAGCTGCCAACCAATACCCAGCCCAACCTGAGCAGTGATCTAACTCTTCTGGGTAACTGCCCCCAGTTTATATACTGGGCATGATGTGCTGTTGTATGGAATCCCTCTTTGGTCAGTTTGGGTCAGGTGTCCTCTCTCTACTTCCTCCTGGCTTCCCCTCCTTTCTTGCAGAGCATGAGACTCAGAAAGTCCTTAATTGGACTAAACATTACTGAGCAGCAGCTAAAACAATTGGTGTTATCAGCGCTGTTCTCAGGCTGAAAGTCAAAAACACAGCACTGCACTAGCTACTATGAAGAAGAAAAATGACTGCCACTGCTGAACCCAGAACACCATTACAATCTCTATTCATGATACCTTTGGACCATGTCATAGAGTTTAACATTGCAATGTGCTCCTCCCTTTGTTCCAGCACCAGCAGGGATTTATCCACAGGTCACAGTCTCTTCAGGGGTATACCTGCTATGGCATGGACTTACCTATAGCTATGGTCACTTTGAGGTGTCTCTGATCTGATGTGGCCTTATCTATGTGCTCTCAAGGGGTGTACCTGCAGGACTGTAGCCTTACTGACTGCCACTGACACAAATCCAGAACACAGCACCTTCACAGCACCTTATAAGCTGCTATCAGGAAAATATCCCACCAAACTCAGCACCTTGATAAAAGTATTTCTGGTGGTTGTATCGCAGATTTTGCTATACCACACAGATCAGCTCATGGTAAAAACCTCAAAAAATGAAAGAATGTAACTTTCTAGTAACTTTCTTCCCCTTTTAGGATACTCGTGCTCTATCTGGGAATCTGAGCCCACATGGTGCAGTGCTTTGTACATCACTTTGTGCTTTTAGGTGACTGAGGTTTTAAGGGGCTTTATCCCTCATGTTTGTGCAGGCTGGTGTGGCATGCATCTAGTTGTGACCATGCAAATACATGGCTGCCTTTTCCCATTCTGCTCATGTTCTCATCCTCTCATGTAATTGTTGGGATCACTGCTTAGGTGAAAATGTACTATGAGAAAGTTTAAGCTTAGCTCAGCTGTTTTGAGTTTCTTTTGCTTTGGGGTTGTGGTGTAATTTTTCTTTCTTCTTTTTTTCTTTTTTTTTAACAGTATAATTATTCTTAAATGTTTAATGTTTCAGAATTCCTTTGGAGTTCCTTTGATTTGTTACATTATTATATATGCATATTTGACATCCGGTGTATACATGCTTCCTGCTTTAAAAAATGAACTATGCTTTTAAAATCATGCTCAGAGCAATGGGTGCATAACAGTTATTATGTTTTCTTATCAGAAAAGAAATTACAAAATTGCTAATTATTCACCTTTATGAATTCTACATAAACCCCCTCTGTGAGAAGGGTGCTGACAAAGCTTTCACTATAGCTGCTTGAATACATCCAGTCTCTTTAATATAGCACCTTACATTCCCACTTTATAAATCGAACTCCCAATAATTACACTTATATTCTCATCTTACTCCCAGTTGCTCATGACCTAACTTTACTCCTCGAGGTTTCCTTGCACTTCCTTTTCTCTTCACTGTTCACCTCATCTGCATTGGTGTCATACGATCTTTCCGAATGTCAAGTAAATGCAGACTGCAGTCAGCATTACCAAATTGCTTTCCTCCCAAAAAGTCTCTTTTCATGTGCCATGACCTATCATCTCACAGTTAGCTGCAAGTCATTCTGGTTCCCAGATTTACAATATATTTTCTATTTAATGAGCTATTAAACATTATGCACTTTTTAACTTCATCTTTTCTAACTGCATTCCTCCTGCTAATTATAACTTTAGAAAGAAACAATTAATTTGCAACCAATTTTGCAACAGAAGTGACATTATTTAGATAACATTCCTCCAGATCCATGCTCTAGGGATTATCTCATTAGAATACATTTATATTTGGAAACTCCTTGAGACCATTATGTCAGTCCAATAGCCACTACATTGTCATCAATAATATAGACAAGACTACTGAATATGCTGTTTTAATAAAACACAAGATGGAAGTAGATGTGGGATGGATGAGTAGTTATTTTTGCTTCAACTGATTAAAATCAAACCATTTTATTCTCTTTCTCCAACCCAGGAGAAAGATTTGGGTAAACTTAAGTACAAACACAAGAAAAATTTCATATGTGTTGCATAGATGTGGAAATTTAACCTTTGATATGTTATTCTTATGTATTCTTTCAATAATGGTATTATTCAATTTGTTAGAATAATTCTTCAAATTTAGTAGTTATCTGCTAAAAAGTTTCTAAGAATTGCAGATCACTCAGTAACTATGAGTTCAACATTTGTCACCCTCAGGTTCCATTACATCTTTGTATTTACTAAAGCCTGTAAGATCTAGTTCACTCTATATAATCCTGGGTTTCTGGTTAATTATACCTAGTTAATAGATATCAATTCATTTACTTATTGGCATTCTACCAATACCTTAACTTATGGTAAATCCCACTAACCTTTCCATGAACTGTAATATTTGTATTTTTCTTCTGCTACTTAGTATTCCACTTTTGCAAAATACAGAAATGATTGACAGAAGGGAACTTTGTCCATGACCCAGCAATAGCTAGAAATGTACGTTTTAAAAAGCTTAATCTTTCAGGTTTCAGCCTAATGTTCAAGCTGAATTTAAAGTAAGTCTTTATTTCTTATTACTTCCTTCATTCATTGCGTATTGGAGCTCATGCTTAGTTCTTAACAGTTGCTTTGTGGGAATAATGGTGAAAATGTTCCTTTCACTTCATCAGTAGATGTTAAAAGTTGATTGAAAATGAGTGCAATATACCTCTGATTGAAAAATGTGTTGAGGGGTTTTGGAGCTACATAGAATCATCATCACCTTCATAGCTGAGGGGTGTGATGTGGATCCTCTGCTCTGTTGGATGCTGTGATTTTGCAACTTAATGATGCCTTACCTACCTTTGCACCCCCTTTGGAGTAAATAGCTGAGCATAAAGATGAGTAAGTAACTGAGCAGATAAACGTTCACTAGTAAGAAATATTTTATTTCAGCTGACAGAATTAGGCCTGTCACGTTACTATGCCAAGAAATCAGAAAAAATTGCAACTGAACTAAACCAGTGCTGAACCAAAAAACTTCCAGCTTCAGGAGAAATGAGGGGAGAAGTGAATTTAAGGTGATTCAAAGCCAGATTTTAAAAGCAAAATACTTTTTATTCCCCCAAAATTCCTACCCATTAATTAAAGAGATGAAAATTTATATATACCCAATCCTAACTAAACTTTTCTATTTTACTGGAAAAAGGAAGAAGCTATGATTGAATGCTATGTCCACAGCTACTCTGAGTTGCATATTTTAGTCTCTCTGTGGCTTGTTTTCAGTTCTTGCCTCAAACAGTTGTTGATAATTCATTGCCTCCTTCCTGGAGAGATGCATTATAACCATCTGGTTCTTTTAATTTCTGTCTTGTCCAGAAGATCAGTTTTACTTTTATCTAGCACCTAGAGATAACGTATTTTCAGTTAGTGGCCAAACTATCGTGACTTTAGGCTATTATCTCTCCACAAACATATTTATTCTTTATATTTATGACTAGTATTTCCACATGCTTATAAGATATATTTATGTCCCAGTAGCTATTGTAAAAAAGTTAAAAGCTGATTGCATATGAATATCTAGGTGGCAGGCAGAAATATATCTGTCTGCATTATCAAGAGAAACCAAGAGAGAAACATGCAATATTTTGCTATATATACTGTATCTAATACGTTCCTGGTTCAGCAGTGGGCTGTGGAGCACAGATCATAGTGATGACAGATCGTAAAGATTTAAAGGTATATCTTTCTCTGTGTTACCACTTTTTATGTTGTTTGTTGGTTAGTTAATATTTTCTCAGTTGGCCTTTGCCGAAGGATGAGTCAGGCCTTCTGTACTGATTTCAGGTATTAGGTTACAGGTACTTTGGATTTTGGTGGTAGAAGGGGTGTTGGTGTTCTCTGCAATGATTTGTTGGCTCCCACAGTTTGATTATTTCTAACAAAAAATTGCTATTTGAAAATCCATGTTCTCTTTAGACTCTCCTTTTCCTTCATGTCAGGAGAATTCTTGAACTTAATTCATTGTCCGTGAAATAAGAAGTCTGTGGTTGGAGACCACTGGAAAAGGAAGTAGCATAATGGACAAGCAATTTCTCTGGTTTGTTTTTTATCAGCGGAGGCTCTCCAATGACTATGTTCCCAATAAAGACATTTAGCTTCTATTCAGTAGTTCACTTTTGTGAGGGAGTGCAGAAGTTGCCAGTGTTTCTCATGACAGTGTTACAGTAGGACTTACATAACAGTAATTCGTGCAGGCATTGAACAGTCATTCCTATTTTGGAGGAAGGAAACTGTACCTGGCCCCTGCCTTCTGTTCTATTTTTGTGTTCTTCTCACATTTGTTAAAGACATTTCATCACTGTTTTCCAGAAATGTCGAACCATATATTGGAGAAAGGCATCTCTGCCTGTGCCTTTCTGTGGCACCCTGGTTTGTGAGGCCTTTTTATTCTTAACTATTGTAAATGCTTTCTAACTGAAGAAAAAAAAACCAGAAGAGGAGAATGTCCACAAAACACTTTATTTGAAAAATGAACCCAAATCTATGGTTCTGTTAGTTTTTTCTGCTGCTTTTTTCCCTTTTTAAGGTGCTGATTGAGTGAAATAATGTCTTAGATTAGTAACTACACACTAACAATTAAGAATTTCTATATACTTCTATTCTTCTGCAATAATTTATAGTGGCAATTTTCCATTAGAGTTTTAATTTACCAGTTAAATTTCAAATGAGCTTGTCATGATTCCTGATTTAGATCTATTTTTTTCCCTTTTTTTTATCATTTGAGAGTACTTCCTCCTACCTTGAATAGTTTCGAGCCCCTGTCTATTTGACCATAGTGATAATTTTGCCATTCCGTAGTACACACTGACCTTCACACCAAGCTTCCTCAGCAGGTCTAACTGATTTTGCTACCAGGAATGAAAAAATCCACATTTATTTTTATTATTAAGAATCAAATATAACAAAGTGTAAAATGGATTTCAAAGCAAGGGCTGTCCTTTCTATCTTACTCTTCAGTTTATCTCTTCCATTTTGTAGCCTAGGTTGGTTTGGCTTCTGCAGTTGCTCAGTGATGTGTGTTAACAGTAGCTTTTTGAGAAAAAGTTAAAGGACTTGAGCAACAGACACCACAAACAGGACAGAGATGCAGCTAATTTTGCAACTGCTAGCAGTCCTGTCATTAATGTTGGTTATTAAAATAGCATCACATTCTGTCGTGATTAATTCCATATGTTCAGTTTCTTTGCTAGCCTTCAGACAAGCTTTCAGGCTGAGTACTGCATACCTGCTTTTCAATTTCACTCGGAGGTGATGGAGTTTAAAACTTGCTCAGATGGCCTAGATCTGTCAGAGAAAAGAGAGTCAAGCCTTTCACATGACCATTGTGGATACTCTGGAATTCACTTTGTATATCTCATATAATAAGAACTACTTGGGTGGCTGATTTTGATTGAAAAGGTGAAGGTGGAGCCACCTTTTGGTGTTTTTAACACTAATAAAACTAGTAGTTGAAGCTACCTCTTTACCAACATTAGCAAGTCTGGAAAGTGGAAACCAGCTACAGTTGTCTTCTACCACCATCTTGTGTTACTTGTTGGCCTGAATATCTTTTTCCAGCAATTCTGTGATTTGGAATGATCCATCTAGGTGTAGCAGTATCTCATAGGTCCCATGGTATCATGTTTCTTTACCTGTTCGAAAGCATAGTAATAATTTTCATTTTACTGAAGCTATTCTTTTTAATCTTGAAGCCTCTGCTTAAATATGTATTAAGTCCCGTAGTATTTGGAGGAGTGTAAAGTGGTGGATTATCAAATAAAATTCCTGAGCCAGTACCCAGAATCTGAAAAGAACACTTTCTTAGACATCTTTCTTTATCAAAAATAAAACCAAAACACTCCAAAACAACCAAAAAACCCAGCACAAAACACAAGCTGCACAGGATTAAAAGTAAACATGCCTTTAGTTGCCACTCATTTTGTTGTTAGATAATGAACCTATGTAAAGCTACAATGTTCTATTTTACGAACTCCTTCTTCAGAGACTTAAGTGATGTGCAAAGGGTAAAACATTTTGTGTGTCAACTTGTTGCTTCTTTGTGAAGTCTGTAAAAAAATCCAGTGCTGCTAGGTTTTTGGTGTTAGGAATTGGGTCATAGCCTACCAAAAAGGAGAGAAGAGGTAGGGTTCTGTTTGAGATTGACACCTAAAATAGGTATCCAGTTGTAACTATTTACATCTGAAGAAGCTACTTTAGCTTCATAGTACAGGGAGATCCACCATAGGGTTCAGGTGCATAACATAGTTTAAAACACCATGGAGTATCTTGTCTAGCCTCCAAGTACTACAGTATCTGATATGAATCAGATACAAGATGCCTTGCATCATACCTGCTAATCCCTTCCCTTGGGCATCTCAGATGGCTCTCGATGGTTATGGTTGGGGAACTGAATCCAGTTTCTTATCAATAGACCTGTAGAGTGATTCTGCTTATTCTAAAACAGGTACCTACTTTGGGTCAGCTGAATTGCACTTCTTGTCACATCAAGTGGTTCGCATTGAATAGGTTGCCTTAAGGTCTATTTTACCCATCTGTAGTGAGCATTTGAAATGTGTCAAAGTATCTGAGATGCTTGGATGGTGTTTATAGCACTGTATCAGATCTGTGACACGTCAGACGTCACGTTTAGTCAAAGGAACTAAGTACTTGTATTTCAATGCCTAAATTTAGATGTCGTAATTTCAGAAATATCAGTACCTATGTTACTGATAGGTACTGACAGAATAGGAAGAATAATAGCATCACATACAACAATTATGAACTTAATTAACCTTGGAGACCATTTCTGCTGAAAGTTTTATTTTCATCTCTTTTTTTTGGTCTGTCACTTAGTGATGTACTCTAATGCAAATCCTAATGTGTGAAAAAACGCCTCTCTTCCAAAATGAAAGGCTGGATCTTCAGCTGAGGACTGAAAAAATCACACAAGCCTATTAGCCAGACTGGGTAAACTAAATTTAATCTTTGTGATAATTCTAAGAGAAATAAATAATTAAGGAATAGCTTTTTTAAAATAGGTCTGGAAAGGACGATTTCAGCTTTCTTTCTAAATCATTAAGAGCATGACATGGATTACATTTTATTTCACAGGTCAACTTCTGTTGCTGAGAGTATCATTTAGAAAGGTAGTTAACTTCAGAATGAGCATTTATTGGATTATGGTGTAATTGGGGAAAACAAGAGGAAGAGTTTCCACATGGATGAGTAAGCATATACTGAACATGTGTAGAAATCTGTTTATGGAGTTTCAGACAAACCAAATGCTCAGTCCTGAAAGAGGCATGTTCTGTATTATTTTTGTGACAGTGGCACTTAGCATAACCAGTCAGGAGTCAGGTGTTGAGCAAAGATTAAGAAAAGGTTTCTCTCTCCTTTACTTTGGTTCACTTTCAAGATTGACCCCTGCTAAAGAATCTCTCAGTCCTTAGTCCTTACTGCAGCTGCCTCATAAGGTCTACAACTATAAGTCAGTAGGTTGTCCTAGCTGGTATGGTCCACATGCCTTGACCTGTGAGGAGTGGGAAATACACAATATCTAACATCTGGTAGTGTTTTATCAAAATAAACCATAAGAATTTTATAAAGATTTCCTTGTGATTTCAATTTCCCCGTAAGCCACTTGACTGTGATTCATTAAGTTTATTTAGTTTTGTCTCTTTGTAAAATATAGGTCTGCTGTCATCAGCCTTGCATTGTGCTCATTAGAACTGGATAGAATCGATCGACAGAACAGGAAACCTCACCAAAAGAAAACTAAACAAAGCAATTCACCTTTGTTTGTCTAATGGGAGTAAATAATATAAAAAGTGTATCTGCTTTACTACTTTCTAGATTATTAAACTCTTTACTCCTGAATTAGAGAGAATCTTAAACACAGGAAGTAGTTTTGCTTATAATTTATGTAGTGAAGTGATTCCTAGCGTAGACAGCAACACTTGAAGTCACTAGGTAAAAAAATGCTTGGACCCTAACCCTGACATTCTTAGGCAATGTACCCTCCATCCTCATCCCATATCCCACTTTTTTTTTGTTCCCCAGAATTCCTCTCTTCACTCCTCACTATCAGCAAAATAATTTTTGGTTCTGTTTTACTTTGCTGAAGCTTTTCAAGGCTCTTTACTATTTCTAGACTATGGAAAACCTGCCTTGATTCCTCCAATACCAGTATTTGATAAGCTCTTGTTGCAGGACACTTGTATTAGCAGAACATCAATATCTGACTAATTAGAGATGAAACATCCAGGGTACCGAGTAATGCAGTTTTCTAACTTTCTAATTAACTGCAAAACACATGAGAAGGTTAATTACGGTTGCAAAGATCCTAAGTACCATTTTATGGAGAGTTCTTTTAAGTTTAATGGCAAGAAATGATGTAAATAACCAAAAATGTAACTATTTGAAAAAAAAGGTTTTCTCATACTACTTATAATACAGACATAAAATATTTCATGACAGGTAAAATTGTAAGCTCCTGCAAGAATGTGAGGAATGAATAAATATTATCCTTCTAATGTATTTAGCTATCTTCTTTTATAGTAAAAGAAGAAAAAATAGTTTTAAAATTTGTTTTTAAAATGCATCTACAGTGAAAAAACCCACCAAAACATTTAAAAATTCTTAGAACGTTGCTCGTGATAAGTTGCAATAACTGTTATCACAGGTTTCAAAACTAATGACCTAATCTGTCTTTAAATGTTAGAGTGGATAGATGGACTTAGATTGATGGGTACAGTTTAAAACCCTAGGGCCTGTCTATAATAGAACGAATTAACATCAGCAATTTGTACAGCTGAACTCGTGTTGGATGCTGTTTAGGTGAAAATGAACCAGGGCTGAACAAAGTTCATCCTTCACTCAAAGAGACCATTGCATATTGAACCAGGTTTTGACCAAGCCATGAGCCTGCATCTGCCTGTGCACCCGCCAGCTCTGCCCATGAGGGTACCATCTATAAAGTAAGACTTCTAATGTTAGCAGCAAGGCTATGCCTCTGCTTTTTTTGCTGTTTGCTGAGTTCATACAAATTCTTTTCACAGAAACAAGTACAAACAGCTGCCCAGCAGTGCTTGTGCAGAGTGGAATATTTCTGCTGAACCTGTTTCACTCCAGTCTTTATATCCCATAGATGACATATAAGTGCTTGAAAGTTGTAGTGCCACACAGCCTCTAAGAAGAAGCAGTTCACATGCTGTACACAGGCATATGTACTTGCTGTAAACAAGCAGAGACTTTGAAAAACAGTAGAAAATGAACCTTAATTATCTGCTTTCTGATGATTTATGTGGTGGCTTTTGTAGGACCCATTTAATCGGGATGTACATATTATGTTTGTAGTGAATATCTGTTGAGTCATTAAGTTATTTCTCCATATTAAGCAGTTGCATTATTAACTTGGTTCACTGTTTGCATTAAATTTGAAGCATTAACCTTTCTAGTTTTTGGCAGGTTTTATTTCGATTGCTATATAGATGTATTTACAATCAGCCCCCATTTTTGTAACAAAAAGGAGAAAGACAGAACTTTGGAAGTCCTTCTGAACTGTTTCACCTTTCATTTCCTTACAAGCTTTACCAGCATTATTTTCTAGAAGAAATTTTGCTACTCGTATTTAGTTCTTCAATGTAATTTCTTTTACATAGCAGCATAGAAGAGAGAATCAGAAAAACCTCTCAGTAGAATCTTGACTTTCATCCTACTTCCACTGTAAGTGTGTAGACCAGGACAGTCTGCTTCCTAAGAAGATCACTTGACTTTTTCTAGTGTCCAGCTGACCTGCTGGACTCCATCAGCAGTACTGCTTAGTGCTAATAGGAACGAAACTTCAACATAAGGAAACAGCAGATTTTACATCAGGTGGTGCAGATGTCTTTCTTGGAGCCAATAAACCCAACCTTCGCATGCCCCCAAAGCATTGTCAAAGTGTTTTTCAGGTCTGTTTTTGGCTGATGCATGCCTGTGATATTTTATATCAGGGATACGCAGTCCTTATACGTTCCACTGACCTCAGTTGTAATTTGCAGTTCTGCAACTGCGAGTAGAAACTTTCCATAAGCGCTAATTAAGATCGCATGTGTGGATTGTGAGACAGCCTGCATAACTTGCTGTCATTTGTGCATGTAAAAGATTATGTGCATACAATTCAGCCCATATGCTGAAAAAACAACTCTGTATTTTAATCAAATTCCCTAGTTAAATCAAATATAAACTACTTGTTAATCTATCAGCCCTGAGGAGTCCTGACTTGGATCTATATGAAACTCTGCTCTACACTAAACATTGCCAGGTCAAAATTTTGACAGAAATCTGGAGATCCAGCTTTCTCCAAAGGCAGTTGGGAAGTCCTGGAAAAAAACATGAATTTTAGTAAGATCTGTGTTCAAGTAATCTATTCAAAGAAACTAATCCCCATCTCCAAACAATCTTCACCTAAATAATGTTTTGCATACATTTACTATGATATCTGCAGTGGGTTTTATTTCCAAAGATTTCTGCAAGACATTCCCAAGAGAAAATAGTTTGCTGATTGCAACTAGCATGTTGCATGTTGAATTTATTTTATCCCCTTTCTCTTACATTTAATTGAAAATTTTGACTTCAAGCCAAATGTGATTTAGAGCATTTTTAGGTCTTGATTACCGAACAAGCTGTTGTAGGAACTGCATCTTCATTGCACAGAGGATGAGTTGGCATTTCTAGTTCAGATTATTTAGTTCAGTGTTCATAGCTATTGTGCAGTACAAGTGACAAGAAGGACTGTCACCTTTGTCCTTTAGGTAGAAGGCTTAGTTAGCCAGTGGATGCTGTTGTACCAGCAATGAGGTTAGAATCACTGTGGTCTTTGGATGCTTGGGAAAACTGTTACAGCTCTAAGATAAAAAGGCTGTTTAGTGCAAGAATTGATATTCAGTGCATTTTTAGTTGAGACATTCATTGTTTCAATCTCTAGTGAAACAACCTCAAAGCAATGATCAGATTACCTAATCAAAACAGAATTTGAATCACTTTTTCTGATCTAGACAAAGCTATCAGGACAGCTGCATGTTATTCTGAGGACCAGATCTGAATTTTCTTGCAGGTGCTTTTGATTGCTTCATAAATATGCCTAAGATCGGGCTGCAGGCAGGAGAACTTCAGCTGATCAAATTTGCATGTTTTCCTGTAGTTCAGGACTAACAGACTTTGGTCCTTCACAGGTGTTGAATTTTGCAGTTCCATAGAGGAATGCTTTTATGACATTGCCTGTAATAATTGAAAATGCTGTATTTCCCCATCATAGTTTGAAGAGCAATCTTCAAAATTGTGGAAAGTGAGAGTTTAAATAGCTGTGCAGTTATTTATGATGACCTGGACAATTTTTATTGACCTGTTTTGATCTTAAAGGAAAAGGTATCTCCTTTATCTCCTTTTATAAATCTTACCTCGCATACATATTCTGTTTGATTTCATGATATTGCTTTATTATTAATGCTTCTATATATAGGAAATTAACCATCCTCTATCAGGGATATATACTGTGTGTCTCATGCCAGGTGTGCAGTGGAGCATTACTGAGCCCTAGTGATCACTTACTCAAATTGGAGCACCTCATACTGTAGGAAAACTGGTAAATCAGGCTTACTTTTACAACAGGTCTGGGCTGAAAGTACTGCTTTTCAGCCCTTCCATTTCTAAGACTGAAAATTCTCCAGCAACAGTACAGAGAAGTTGGGTGGGATACTTGTTCTTTGACATGGGACCTGTAAAAGTTGAAGGAAAATGTACTCCATGGGAGACAGCATCCACCATCTGGGAGCTGCTTGGGGACAGCAAACTCTCAGAAAAAGTCCTTGACACTCTGAATAAACACGGAACATTGATGGGCATTCAGGTGCTGTATGCAACACTTGTCTTCTGTCTGAAGCCAAGTAAGAGCTTTCAGAATCCTTACTTAGTCTACTAAAATTACCCATTTCAGTTATAATGTGTCCTTCAAAGGGCTTATGGAGAGACAATGTTCATGAGATAGTAGTTCTGTGGAGAAAGGTCATCTTCATACAATCAGAAAGTGTTTTATAGTAAGCATAGGGGCCAAGTAATTGAACCTGTGCAACTTGAAAGGAGTGATAGAGGAGTGTGACAACATGTTAAAAATACATAAACCCCACACTGTTTTCCAGTTCAGAGCTCAAAATCTATTTTTAGAATAAAATCTGCCCTCAGTGGTTAATTTGAAATAGAAAATAAACTTTAAGGATGCCTTTCTTTCTTTTAAGGACCTTTCCCAGTTCATGCATCTCAGCATAATGTTGTATGCAATGTAAATATGTTTAAGTATTTTAGGAACAAGAAGCAGGATCTTAAGTTCCGGAAGGAGCTGAAAACTGAAGTGAAACTTTTGGCTGCCCTTCAAGAGCTTAAAATCCACAAAATCTTAGATCAATGAGCTTAGCTCATCTAGAGGCTTCTCAAAGAAAGGGTTGTGTGGACGGATCTGTAGCCTAAGCATAGATGTTTTCTGCACTGTGCCTGTGAAAAATGGATCAAATATTAGATTTCATAATCTGCTTTCTTTGCCTGGAACAGAAGACTGTTCATAAAAAAGTTGTTTTGCTTCTGTTTTCAAAATAAATTGGCTGTGATTATTTAAATTGATATCTTTTGGTATGTCCTTGAAGAAAAATATGCAGCTTTTTTTCTTTGTCTGGATATTTTGAGGATACTTTCAGGTGTAGCTAATGATTAGATTTTTTTCTTGCCTATTGAAATCTGTGGCTCACCTGCTTTGACTGTTACAGATGGGGAAAAGAGTCGGCTTCTCTTTTGCATGCTCTTGGGATATTTATTTACAATTCAGCATCTACCCAAAATTGTAATTTGGGGTGTGGGGGAGTGATTTCTGAAGTGATGGGTGATATTTGTTTGTGAAGCCAAACAGACAGAGTCCTTTTTCTCACATTGAGAACTCACCGAGAGCTGTTGCAAGGGCAGTATGATAGAAGCAACTCTGGCACTGTAAGTGCTGGTGATTGTGTCCAAATTTAGCTAACTGCTTCCTAGAGTGTGGATGCCCAGGGTTAGGGTAATGGTTTGAATTGGCAGTGCCAGAGGCTGGAAAGAGCACGAGAAGGCTAAAAAGAGTTGTGAGAGAACAGAAGGGGTAAGAAGGCTATGGAGATCAGGACATCAGTAGTTTTTTCTTGGAAGTACGATTCAGAGTCAATGACATTTATTAGTAAATGATCTGGGAAAAAGTGGCAGATGACCCAGGTTCTGTTTTCAGTGATTTGACTCCTGAACATATAAATATGTGTGACTTGTTTTGAAATGTGAAAGGGATAGTCTAAAGTCATAACTAGCTATAGAATTTGTTGGGAATTGGATGTGCGGAAGCTGAGGTGTGTGTGGCTGTTCCCTTCTCCCTCCCTTAGACCACTCAAATCAGTGTTTAGCTGCTTTGCTCGCTCCCCACGAAGAGCTGACCTTGTTCTGGCTGGCCTTGTATTTTCTCATTTCTTTGTCTGTCTTAAAGCCAGCAGGCTCTCCCTATGGAAATTCACAGCTAGGACCCTTTCAGCAGATGTCTTACATGACTTCAGCAGCTCTTTTCCACTGCCCTTCTGTGCCATCATTAGACTTTTACCCTCACATTACAAAGTGAAAGCTGGGTTAGTCAACTTTCTTGCAATGTATAGCATTTTGAAGGCTATTTATAGTTGGACTTCAGAGCATATGGAGTGAGCATAGCCAGAGTATTTATGACCTTCAGATCACTGCCCTTTCTTCACTCAACCCCCAGATTTACGTAAGACATTGTAGCCTTTTATTTTTGAACCAGGATCTGTCCTGGTCCATACTGTGATTATACAAGAAAGTTTTCTCCTGGAAACTGCAGATGAGTTAGGCTGCTTTTGGTAGTGTAACTTCATAGAAGTGTTCACGGAGTTTATAACAAGATTAAAACTGAGAGAAGGGCACTGTTCATTCTGTGTGTAAGAGAAACTGAAGCTGGGCTTGGTAGATGATATCACCTGAAAGACACATTGGGAAGTCAAATAATAATATTGTCAAGGGGATGCAGTAAATGATGTTTCTATCTCTACCAACTTTGGTGAGAACATGTGACAGTATGTACTTGCTACACTTCCTTATTGCAAAACAATTCTTGCTGCTTTAGCAAAAATCAGGCTCAGTTTACACCAAACCGGGTGCCGAGACCTCTTTTAGAACACTCTGCCTGTGCCACTGAGTAAGCAGAATTTTCATGGCTGTTCAGCATCCAAGAAAGGCTGGGAAACTTACCCGGTAATGTCACAGGGAAAACAGTGGTCTCAGCAAACCTTTCTGCCTTTTATAACTCGGATTTTAAACCTATGCTTTCCGGCAACTTGTGCCACTCTGATAGACCTCAGATCTAAGTTTGCAGACTCAGGGTTCGAAATCCCCGTCAAGGGCTTTTTAAATGTTCTGCTTGCAGAATAGGCAAGACTTTGAGATCTTTGTACAAATACAAAGCTGGGCCGATTGTGTTTATGCCTGTATTTCATTTAAAACAAAAGCTTATTTTTTCAGATGTGTTAAAATTAGCAAGAATTTTGACAATGCTCAGTGTGCCAGACTGAGTATTTGCATTCTTCTGGGAAAAAAAAAAACCAACCCTTTCTAAATAGACACGAAACTGAACTGTGTAGTATTGTAGTGGTTATGTTTTTTTGGATGAGCGTATGATATTGATGGGCATTTTGAGTGTCTTATCCAGCATTCACTAGAAGGTATCTGGGTGGAGGAACGATCTACATTCAGGGCTTCTTAAGAGATCTTGTTTTCCCTCTGTAGGGACACTTTCTTGAAAGTATATTTAAAGATTGCTCATCCTAGGTAGACGCTAGATTTCTTTGCCCGAGATTCCCAGTGAAAGTTGCAAGTGAAAAAGACTACTACTACCAGAGAGTATCAACTTTGCTTCATTTTCATACTTTTGGAATTGTCATTATTCTGGTAATGAACTGAATAAAACCTTTTTCCTCCAAAGTCAGAAATCTGTTTGGGAATTCAGTGTGGGCTTTTTGGTGACTAAGCTGGCCTTTGATACTGGAGGTTACTTTGGTTCAGCTTCACTTTATGTGATCATTCTGGAATGGAAGGCTGTTTGCATAAGATTGTCAAAAGGGCATCGAGGAGGGACTTCTTCATTTCCCTGGTTAGTTCCTTGCCATCTGTCTGCAGTGTCGTGACCATCTCTAGCTAATTATTCCTTCAGGCTCACAACAGATTCTGTACCTTCCAAGATGATGCCCTGTGGAGGTTATGGTTTTCTTCAGGCACTCGACAGAGCATGTTCTTTTAGCTGGAGATCTCACTCAGACTCTGGTAATTGAAAATCATGTCATGACTCCTAGGTATTTGTCTCATATGCTTAGCAATGTGGGTTTTAGGGAATACATTACAACATGCTTCCAGGATCAATTAGGGTTTTTTTTTAGTGCTTATCATGACGAATTTGGCGTTATGTTTAAAGGTGATGATATTGACTTTGGTTTACCACATCTTGCATCTTAACTACCAGAGAAACTAGTAAGACAACAAGCACAGTAGATTGCAAACTTTTTGTCCAAATAAGGTGATAGATACTGTGACATACAGTTTCTTCACATAACAAAACTAGAGAACAAGAATATTAATTACAAAGATGGAGACCTTAGTGGTCCGTCGGGAAGAGTCCTGTAATAGTCTTGAGATCAGCATGAATATGACAGGCAAGTGGCATATGTAATTCGTAATTTCTGGAGGGATCAGATTTTGTAGTCAACTGTCTTCCATACAGGACTGATCAGCCAGGGATCAGGAAGTTTTCCAAGTGTCCTAGGTTGGACAGAGTGCTGAAAGAGAAAGAAAGAACTCCCAAAGTCCATGGAGGAAGGAGGTGAAAGGAGAGAACAGTCAGGCTAGGTCTTGGAGGGAGATGGTGGGTCTTTGCACGATATGTCCATCATATTTGAAAAATCATGACAGTCAGGTGAAGTTCCTGACTACTGGAATAAGGGAAATATAACCCCCGTTTTCAAGAAGGGGAAAACGGATGACCCGGGGAATTACAGACCAGTCAGTCTCACCTCTGCCTGGCAAAATCTGGGTGCAGATTCTCCTGGAAGGCATGCTAAGGCACATGAAAAACAACAAGGTGCTTGGTGACAGCCAGCATGGCTTCACTAAGGGGAAAATCCTGCCTGACCAATTTGGTGGCCTTCTATGATGGGGCTACAGAACTGGTTGATGTCATCTACCTGGACTTGTGCAAAGCATTCGACACTGTCCCACACGACATCCTTGTCTCTGAATTGGAGAGATATCACTTTGATGGATGGACCACTCAGTGGATAAAGAACTGGCCGGATGGCATCATGCAAAGAATTGTGGTCAATGACTCAATGTCCAGCTGGAGACCAGTAAAGAGTGGTGTCCCCCAGGGACTCGTGTTGGGAGTGGTCTTGTTTAACATCTTTGTTGGTGACATGGACAGTGGGATTGAGTGTGCTCTCAGCAAGTTTGCCGATGACACCAAGCTGTGTGGTTTGGTTGATCCGCTGGAGGGAAGGAATGCCATCCAGAGGGACCTTGACACACTTGTGAGGTGGGCTGATGCCAACCTCATGAAATTTAACCATGCCAAATGCAAGGTCCTACACCTGGGTTGGAGCAATCCCAGGCACAGCTACAGGTTGGGCAGAGAAGAGATCCAGAGCAGCCCTGAGGAGAAGGACTTGGGGGTGTTGGTCAATGAGAAAATGAACATGAGCCGGCTGCAGTGTGTGCTTACAGCCCAGAAAGCAACTGTATCCTGGGCTGCATCAAAAGGAGTGTGACCTGCAGGTCAAAGGAGGTGATCCTGCCCCTCTACTCTGCTCCCGTGAGACCTCACTTGGAGCATTGTGTGCAGTTCTGGTGTCCTCAACATAAAAAGGACATGGAACTGTTGGAACAAGTCCAGAGGATGGCAATGAGATTGATCAGGGGACTGGAGCACCTGCTGTATGAAGACAGGCTGAGAAAGTTGGGGCTGTTGAGCCTGGAGAAGAGAAGGCTGCATGGAGACCTCAGAGCAGCCTTCCAGTATCTGAAGGGGGCCTACAGGGATGCTGGGGAGGGACTCCTCATCAGGGGCTGTAATGATAAGACAAAGGGTAACAGGTTAAAACTTAAACAGGGGAAGTTAGGTTGTATACAAGGAAGAAATTCTTTACTGTGAGGGTGGTGAGGTACTGGAATGGGTTGCCCAAGGAGGTAGTGAATGCTCCATCCGTGGCAGTGTTCAAGGCCAAGTTGGACGAAGCCTTGGGTGATATGGTTTAGTGTGAGGTGTCCCTGCCCATGTCAGGGAGGTTGGAACTAGATGATCTTAAGGTCTTTTCCAACCCTAGCTATTCTATGATTCTGTATGTGGTTGAGCTGTAGAGCTGTTTGCTGCAGGATGCTGTGGACGCTTTAAAAGTTTATATGGCTTCAGAAATGGTCACTTCCTTGAAGAAAACTCCACCAAGTCTTATTAACTATGCCCTCTCTGCCTGACAAATTAACTGAGATGCAAATTGGTAGAGATTTGGAGCATGTTCTGGGAAAATTATCCCTGTATGTTCACTGTGTTAAAAGATCTGTGTAAGCTTCTTACAAGGCTCTTGCTGATGATGGTTAGAAACTGTTTACTGGAAGAGATGTGCTTTCAGTCTGACCCCACACAACTGCTCTCATGAGCAGGCAGACTAGATTTCAAGAACAAGAAACCTGTGAAGGTCTTCTGATAAGGGAAAGGACTCCTGTCAGCTTTCTGTGGACTTAAGGTGAAGTAAAAGTCTTCAAAAAAGATGTGAATTATGAATGATGCATTTTCTTGACAAGAGAGGGTGGCAACAAACCTTTAGCTTTTTACCTGGTAAGGATGACTCTTGATATGATTACAGATTACTTGGACCAAGTTCACTCCCCATAACATGTCAGTCCAAGATTTGGTACTATAGGAACTGTCTCCTTGGAGGACCTCTGAGCTTGCTACTTGGGAGATTATTTTTCTTCCTAATTTATTTTGTTTCTCTCAGTAAGTGTGAATGTGAGGAATGATGTGGAAGCCGCATGGATAAAAAAGTCTTATAACTCTTTGTTGATGCTTCAGTTGTTGATTTTCTTTAGTAATAGAGCTAATTTGGAGCTATTTTAAAAGAACTATGCCAGGTATTTCTATTTAACTATGGATTTAAAACAGAATTTAAGATGCCCATTTAAAATTACAAACCCTTGCTGTTTCTTCAGTCTAAATGTGATTCACGTTATTTACAGTTTCTTCAAGACTTCATATTAATCTATTTTTCAGGGTTCCATAACTGAGATCAAAACAAGCTGAAATCAGAAAGTACTAGTGACAATGGCGGAATATATCTTTCACTCTAGACAGAGGTCACAACTGAGAAATACAAGACAGAAACTGATTTCTTTAACAGAATATTTAGGTTAATAAAAATTTATTAGTCTCAAAAAAGATCACAAGCTTATTTATGCTCAAGTTTCTGTCTTAGTCAATCAAAAGGGGATGGAACAAACTTTTCAAAATATTAGTTTTCAGTGAGTGGGGTTTTAAAGTTTGGATTAAGTTTTAAGCTTTTTTCTTTTGAGATGTTCTTTTTATACATCGCATATGGTTCGTCTAAATACAGATCCAAGAGTCCCTCAGGGGTCGGTGCTGGGACCAGTGCTGTTTAATATTTTCATCAATGACCTGGAAGAGGGAACTGAGTGTACCCTCAGCAAGTTTGCTGATGACACTAAACTGGGAGGAGTGGCTGACACACCAGAAGGCTGTGCTGCCATTCAGCGAGACCTGGACAGGCTGGAGAGTTGGGCAGGGAGAAACTTGATGAAATTCAACAGGGGCAAGTGTAGAGTCTTGCATCTGGGGAAGAACAACCCCATGTACCAGTACAGGTTGGGGGTTGACCTGCTGGAAAGTAGTGAAGAGGAAAGGGACCTGGGGGTCCTGGTGGATAGGAGGATGACTGTGAGCCAGCAATGTGCCCTTGTGGCCAAGAAGGCAAATGGCATCCTAGGGTGCATTAGAAAGGGGGTGGTTAGTAGGGCAAGAGAGGTTCTCCTCCCCCTCTACTCTGCCTTGGTGAGGCCGCATCTGGAATATTGCATCCAGTTCTGGGCCCCTCAGTTCAAGAAGGACAGGGAATTGCTTGAAAGAGTCCAGCGCAGAGCCACAAAGATGATGAAGGGAGTGGAACAGCTCCCTTATGAGGAGAGGCTGAGGGAGCTGGGTCTCTTTAGCTTGGAGGAGACTGAGGGGTGACCTCATCAGTGTTTACAAATATGTAAAGGGTGGGTGTCAGGATGATGGAGCTAGGCTTTTTTCAGTGATATCCAGTGATAGGACAAGGGTTAATGGGTGTAAACTGGAGCATAGGAGGTTCCACATTAACATCAGGAAGAACTTTACTGTAAGAGTGACAGAGCACTGGAACAGGTTGCCCAGGGAGGTTGTGGAATCTCCTACGTTGGAGATATTCAAGGTCTGCCTGGACAAGTTCCTGTGTGCTGTACTCTAGGTTACCCTGATCTTGCAGGGGGGTTGGACTAGATGGTCTTTCGAGGTCCCTTCCAACCCTCAGGATTCTGTGATTCTGTGATATCTAATGAGACTCCAAAGTAAGAGTCTTTAAAGGTATGCTTCAGATGTTTATTGCTGTCTCTGGGATGTAGCCATGCAGCTCTTATGGAAATCTTCCAATGGGCTTTGGAAATCAGTACTGTAAGAGTGACCAGAGCACGCAGGTGTACCTACATGCATTTCTTATTTAGGCACACCATGACAGTATTATTAGAGTGGAACGACTGTTTCCCATCTCAACCTGACAACTGTGAGTTCCCTTCAGAGTTACATTAGGCTGAGAATTTTCTCCAGTCTTTTACCATTTTCTGTCATGGTTTCAGTTTGTTAAACATAAATTTACCAGTGAGGTTCCTCTGTAGATGTCATCACAAGAGCACTACTTACATGTGACATTTTGCTAATCTTTTATGAGTCATTACACTTGTTTTGACTTTCTCTCTGTATAATCATTGCAGAAGAGAAAAATACCGATAAGTATAATGTTTGCCTCACCTCTTCTGAAGCCTTTACACCAGGCTTTCAAAGCGGGAATGATGGAAAAGATCAGTGAACAACAGTATGCAGTAATGTAGCACTGACATTTGGAGATTGTAATTTACACAGCATAACCTTTTTATTTTACATGTCCTCAAATATATTTTCACCTGATTTACAGGTTCAGTGATGCTGTGAGGAGAGGCTGAAATGTGAAATGGGATGCAATCTGAGAAACAGATTTGGTTGAGGAAAGAATGGGATCTTTTAAAACATAAAAATGTTCTTAGTTTTTGAGGCAAACATACATTTGTTTATTTTCAGGAGTTCACAGAATGTTCTAATGGTATAGAAATGAAATTACTTGATTTTTACTTCAAAACAACATTTTATTTTTGGAAGTGTCCTTCATTCTAGAATAATTGAGTAACGTGACACCAAAGCTATCAAAAAATGCCATTTTGCCTCAAATGGAACTTACGAGTTTAAACACAATTTTTATAGTTCTTTTTTGTTTGCTGAACAGAAAACTTTTTTGGTTTATTTTAATTTTTTTTGGCCTCTTTATCACCTCGGCTACAAACTTCAGTGTTTGTACAGATCAGTTAAAGGATGCTGTTTGATACATTATGTGGGGCTTGGCCATTTTGTCTTATTTTATGTAAATACAGTGGGATTCTTTTGCCATATATGTGAAAATCACATATAATTCTGTTTTTTGTACTTGTAGGTGGTGATACAGTTGCTTGGGAACTAGCTTATATATCCTGGTTCTCTAGTTCTAAATGAATTCTCTAGTTCTAATTACCAACAATCTCTTTTGACATCTGCTACTTTATTTATGGAGGAGGAGGGGTCAGAAGTGTCTCTTCCTTCCCAAAGAACTGTTCAGCGTGGTGAAAGAGAGAGGTCTGGGGGAACTTCTCTCGCTCTTCGCCTTCATTCACCCTGCAGATGGCCTTGTAACATGTAATACCTTGCAATTCACAATACAGCATTCCTATCAATGTCCTGTTCAACAGTTATTAAAAATAAATATATAAGTCATGCAACTGTACCATGTTGCACACCTATGATTAGTAAGTTAATCATCTTACCTCCTAAATTCTTCATAGTAAAGTTTCTCATACAGTAAGTATGATGTGAATTATTCAACCCTGCTCCACAGTTTTCTGTTAAAAATAACAGGAATTCAAATAAGACCAGGTTACCCAGGTTATCTGTGTGTCCTGAGAGAATTGGCAGAGGAAGTGGCTAAGCCACTGTCCATTGTATTGGAGAAGTCATGGCAGTCTGATGAAATTCCCACTGACTGGAAATGGGGAAATGTAACCCCCATTTTTAATAAAAGAAGAAAAAGAAGACCCTGAGAACTGCAGACCAGTCAGCCTTACCTTGGTGCTTGGCAAGACTGTGGAACAAACCCTCCTGGAAACTGCGTGAGGGCACATGGAAAGTAAGGTGGTTGGTGACAGCCAGCATGGCTTCACTATGGGAAAATTGTGCCTAACAGATTTGGTGACCTTCTGTGATGGTGTAATACCATTGGTGGATAAGGGAAGAGTGATGTCATCTAACTGGACTTGTGCAAAGTACTTGACACTGACCCATGTGATGACATTCTTGTCTCTGAACTGGAGAGATGTTGATTTGATGAATGGACCACTAGATGGATTAGGAATTAGCTGGATGATCACACTCAAAAGAGGTGAGGTCAGTGGCTCAATGTCCAAGTTGAAATCAGTGATGTGTGGCATTCCTTAGGGGTCAGTACTGGGACTGGCGCCGTTTAACATCTTTGTTGGTGAAATGGCCATGACCTGAGTGTGTCCTCAGCAAGTTTACCAATGTCACTAAGCTGTGTGGTGTGGTTGACACAGGAGGGAAGGAATGCCATCCAGAAGGACCTTGCTTAAGAGGTGGACTCATGGAAGTCTCATGAATTTCAACTAGGCCAATGCAAGATCTGGGGCAGTCCCAAGCACAAATACAAGCTGGGCAGAGAATAAACTGAGAGCAGTACTGGGAACAAGGACTTGAGGATACTGGTTGACAAGAAGCTCATGACCCAGCAATGTGTGTCTACAACCCAGAAAGCTAACCGTATCCTGGGCTTCATCAAGTAAGTGTGATACGAGGTGAAAGGAGATGATTCTCCCCCTGTCATGAGACCTTGCCTGGAGTACTTCATCCAGCCCTGGGACCCCCAATATAAGAAGAATGTAGACCTACTTGAGCAAGTCCAGAGATGATCTTTAAGGTCCCTTCCAACCCAAACCTTTCTATGATTCTATGACTTCTGCAAATCTTATGAACAATACTTTTACACAGTAATATTTTTATCTGTGACCAAGAATAGACCCTATGAGATTCCACTAGAAACAGCACTACTGGAGAAATTTATTTTTTTGACATCTCTCATTTAATCAGTTTTTAATCCATTTAAGATGTCCTGAATTGATTTTTTTTGTAGTGCATTTTCATCAATATGTCCAACAGTGCTGTGTCAAAGGCCTCATAGATGTCCGACTGTGGTATATCAACTGAATTTGAAAATATCCAGCTTCTGAGGATATATTTCTAATCCATATGAAATTTAATTTGGAGTTATTTAATGAGATTGAATGTAATAAAATCTACTTTCTGACTGAGGGCTTGATAAAGTATCCCTAAATCACTTCCAAGCAAACAAACAAACATACTTCACCAGGGCAGCTTGTGAGCCCTGTAGCTGTATTTTATACCAATGTAGTAGAGAGACTACAGACCTTTTACTTTTCTATGTGTGTTGCTTCAGCCTAACTCACTCCACCTTAATATGAAATAGCAACGTGTACTGCAAAACTGTTGTTTTTGGTGAGTGGCATGCTAATTTTAAACATGGTTGTAGGCGGGAGTATGTAATGTGATGTGCATCGGCTAACCTGTATGGCATCTTATCTGCCTCTTTTAGCAAGTGTCTCCCCTAAGATTGCTTTGAGCCTGGAAGATTTTATGACAGACTCTTAAATTTTCTAGTTTATCGACATTCCTTGGCTTTAAGCTGAGCTACCACTAACTATGGGTTGCTCTTCTTGTATTCTGTTTACAGAGAAAATGATTGGGGAACACTTATAAATTACGCTTATTTTATAACGCTAAGAGCTTCCTGTACAATTATTTCCAAACATGCACAAGAGTGTGTTTGTGAACAGATTTAGAAGAGGTTTCCACTCAGATACTTATATTTATTAAATGACAGAATGAGATGCATCTGTAGAGTGGGGAAAAAGCAGATATATTCCCCTGCAAATTATTTGAGCTGACAGAAGAATCACTGAAGAGACAAAACCTGTCACATCTTATGTGAATTTAGAGTGATATCTGTCTGACCCATCTGCACCCAAATCTGTGTTAAATGATTCATAATACTTATGGACATTCTGGTTTTAACTAATCTGTCTTTAAAGCTTTCTGGTTCCTTGTTCTCTAAACTTGAGCAATTCTCTGAATTCTCTTGACATAATCCTAGACATTTTGAAGAGTATAAGGCTGTTGATTACAGAGGCTGTATTCAGCTGCTCCTTTTGTCTACCTTCATACTGAGGCATTGTAACCAAAACCTGAAGAAATATGTTTGTGGTTCAGTAAAATAGATAAACTATCTGTGGATTAATATTTTTCAATGATAGCTTCGATATTGTTGTGTCAGCATTGCTATTCTTACATAAAATATAATCTAATCCTTTCTGAAACTTCTGACATATTAATAAAAGAAAACCAAGAGAAAGCAAAAATTACTTACTTGTCAGAAGGCTCTCGATATAAGTTCTGTTTAATTTATGGGATAGATTACAAACAAAGATAATATGCATCTGTATGGACCAGTCATGTAGATTTCAAATAGTGGCCTGTACAAGTTGTTTAAATAGATCTGCATATTGTACGTTCTGTCACTAACAGAACTCGATCATATCTTTCCACGGGGGCACGATGGTTGTTAGAAACTCTTAATATCTGAAGTTGCATTTGATTATTTAAGATATGTGGTTAAGATTATTATTTTTATCTGTCAGGTTGTTTTTTCACTTTACCCTCTTCTCAATTTTTCTGGTTTAGAATGTGGATTTGCTGCATAATCTCCTGCTTCAACAAGAGTGTGGAAAGCAATTAAGAATACTTTTGTAATGGTTTGGCTCACAAAAGCCTTCCCCTGAGATAATTTCAACATGCTGAAAGCAAACTCTGATTCTTGGCAGAGGAAAGAATTGAACCTTTTATAAAGCAGGCTCCCAGTAAGCACAATTAAGTTATTCGACCAAGCGAAGGTTGAATTTAGCCTCTCAAATAAACAGCTGTGCCAGCTGCATCAGTACTGCACTGGTCCCAAATTCCCACTTCTTTGATCTGGCATGGCAAATTCGTGAAGAGGAAAAGGCTAGATTCTGCATTTATTTATAGTTTGTCAGATGGAGTAGATCTCCACAGTTCCCTGTAATGTCAAGGGGACTTGTGCAGAGATCGTGGGGAGAAGGAAGCATTTGTTCTTAAGTTTATTTGTATGTATTGTCACATGGCCCCTGTTCTTCCCTGTTCTTCCTGCCTTTTGGTTTGTTTTGTCCATCTTTCCCTCCTTTCTTCTATGCTGTGACTCCCCCTTTACATACCTTTGTTGTTGTTTCTGCACCCTGTTGTTGGATTAACTTGTGTGAAAGTATTACAGGCTCTGTCTGTGTGACACTTCAGAGGTAGCAGTAAACAGTGAGATAATATCTGTTACTAGGCAGTGGTTTCAGGCTGTGTGGAGACTCAGGAAGCCGTAGCTGACATGGTATACCTGGTTCTGCTAACTTCTGGCTGTTTATTATATGGTCAGGGGACTAGGAACCTGTGTGATGATGTCCCTCAATGTACCCTGAAGCACCAAAAGTAGGCAGAGGAGGAGGCACTGCTGTATTGAACTGTCCTGTACTATATTTTACCACCTCTAATAGTGTAGTCAGTCATATGATATTCATAGAAAAAGAATAGCTATGAATGAAATAAGCAGTTTGTGTCTTTAGTATTTCTCCTAATGCTAAATTCTCCCTCGATAATTCTGTTTAACAATGTAATATTATATCCAAATATGCAAAAGAACTTAGCAATGCTGAGGCCTATAAGGCTGCAGGCGCTGCACCAGGAACAGGCTGCCCAGGGCAGTGATGGAATCTCACCATCCTTGGAAGTATTCAAAAACCATGTAGATGAGGCCCTAAGTGATATGATTTAGTGGTGGTCTTGGCAGTCCTGGTATAATAGTTGAACTCGATGATCTTAAAGGTCTTTTCCAACCTAGGTGATTCTATGATTCCTTGGTTCCTTTCCTCCTCCATGAGCAGCACTTGTCTTGGACGAAGAAACTCCATTTTCAGTTAGAGACTTTTCAGATAAACTAGGAGAAGGAGAGACAGAAGCTAGCTAAGAAAATGAAGAAACCAAATCTTTATTCTTAAATGCAATTTTAATAGAATTCAGTTCATTTTCTTGTTTTTCATTTTTATTCCATGTCTATTTCCCAGTAAACATGCTCAGTTTTCTTTGGTACTATGTAATAGTAAAGCTAGGTCTGAGTGAACTGGCATGCAACAAAGATTTCCACAGAGAAGGATATGTCAGATACAAGCTTCTGCGTACTGGGACACCTTTATCCTGTTCCTAAAATGCTCTTTGAGAGGAGCAAAAATTCAGCAGCATTCAGCTCTTTAAAAGTGACACAGAACCACTGTGGGACAGTATATAAGTGCAGCAGAGGGCAAATTGTCATCAAGTCCTTAAGAAATCAAAAAATCATTACTATGTTTAAAGAATTTATTACTATTCCTTTGTTCCTGGCATCTGTCTTGGTCCTCCCATGGTTTCTTCTACAGTCAGTAAGGGCCATAGGGCACATCCAGACGGCAGTTCAGAGCACCGACATCAGGTGCTTTGAGCCATCCTGCAGATGATCTATACTTTATCCTCATCAGTCTTTAGAAATAAACCTTTTCATTGAAGGGGGCTGCCTAGAATGCCTTAAGTTTTGAAGAGGAGTTTCTGTGTCAGCTTTGTGCCTAGTGATCGCATCTCTCTGTCTAAGGGAATGCCCCTTGTCTTTTGCACATGTAAGAAGAAACTTGAACCAAAACAGTCAAACTCCTGCAGAGCAACAGGGGGTTGGAACTTGATGATATGAAGGTCCTTTCCAACCCTAACTATTCTATGATTCTATAATTCTATAACTATCAATGGCATCTTTTTCGGTAGTTCTGTTTAAAATCCAACCTGAAAAAACCTTGTCTCTTTTGAGCATTGTGGTTAGGATTTAAAAATGCATCCAATGAAAACTTCTCCCTTTGTATCATTGGAAGATGCACCAAGCTGCATGCAGAAGGTAGAAGTTAAGGTGGCAGCTGCATATTTCAGATCTTTCCTGTTAAACTTGTTGTTGGTTTTTTTCTTTTGTTGCACTTGATACATAGATAAGGAAATACAAGGATAAAAATCCTGGATTAAAAAAAAACAAGTGAAAAGCAGAAGTTTGCCACATAGAGACATCTGTAAGTTTTATTTCAAGTATTCAGCAACTGTTTTGTGGAAGATGAAATAAGTGACCCTGCTTGAGCAGGGAGTTTGGACTAGATGACCTCTGGTCCCTTCCAGCTTCAATCATTCTGTGATTCTATAACACAGTAGCAGGTTCTCTTCTTCTGATGGGACATGGACATTCATATTTATTTGCCTTAACAGAGCCACTAGTGGTATTTCCATTTGATTTCTGCATCCCATAAAAAGACGCTGACCTCATCTCCTGTTCATCTTCACAGCAGTGTGTTTCTTGCACTCTGAATTGCTGAAAGGACTGTTACGAAGGTGCTTCAAGGGCACATGGTAGAACTGGGAAAGAAATGGCATCCTTTTTCACTAAGGACAAGGATTAGGTGAGAGTTTCAGGGAAGAGAGAACAGAGGTGAAAGAGCCCTCAGATCCTATGATAAGATTAATAGACCTCACCAGAAAATTAAGGACTTAGCAAAATATTATGAACAATCATGCTTTCATGGGGGACCTCTCAATGGGAGCATCAGCCTGTGTACTTAATTTGAAGTGTCAACAGCTCACATCTATTCATCACCTGTCCAGGAACATAAGAGCATGTCGCACTTAAACAGTGTGCAGCCATGAGAGAAATGGAAGAAGATGAGTTTTGAACTGCATTTCCAGAATTCATATGGTCCACATAAAAGTAGTGCAAATTGGATTAGGTATGTACTTAAATATTTTGTGTCCAAGCATCATTTTATTCCACGTATTTGTCATGGGGATAAATATTACACAGAGAGGTCTATTGGCTTAGAAACAAGGATCGAAAGGTAACAGAGTAAATATGCTGTAATGCTGAGTTAAATGCTGTAATTTTTACCTGTTTGAATTTACTTCTAGGTTGTCGTTATGATAGTGATTGTGGAATAATAGCTGTTAAAAACTCAGAATGCTCCAGATAGTGGGAAGAAGATTTGCAGTTTCCAGAATGAGTGAAAAATTATTTTGCAGGAATTAGTGAAGATTGCCATAAATCTTACTGTAGTTTATGTAGAAGCAGTTTCTTAATTGCTTGTATATAAGATGTGCAGTGGGGCATATAATTCTAACATACATTCCAAGGATTCTTGAAAATTGTTGGTGACTAATAAATGTAATGATAAGGAAAACCCCAAGATGATTAATGAAGGAAAATCTCTAGCAGATAATCTTTATAAAAGTAACAAAAAAAAAGGAAGGGTAATTTTGGTCTAATCTTGGAACAGAACAGACGTGCACGTTGGTAGTGCAAATGTTTATGTGTGTTCTTCCTTTCCTTTCAGTTGAGAAAGAAGTGAAAGAGTTGGCTGAAAAGGGCATCAGTTTCTTTGCAGTGAGTGAATCCTTAATCTGTGGAATATCCAGGTGGTTTTGGGGGTTATCATTACTGTGCAGCTGGAAGGGGAGTAATCCATTATCTGCATGACTGTTTTCAAAATAGTGACAATACTTCATTAGGAATATTTGACAATGCATAAAATGCCAAAAAGGAAGTATTGGCAGTGTATCCTTATTTGTATTTATTAGGACTAATTTTAACATGCTAATTTCAACACTCTGCTTTCAAACTAATGGAGGTTACTTGCATCTAATTATTTAACCAATTTTTAGGCTGCTACCTGTAGGAAGATATATGAGCGAGATATGTTATCACTTAGTCTTAGGACCATAGGATCACTGGGTAAGTCAGGTGAAGGGACCTCAGAAGTCCACTCCTGAGCAAACCAGGTTGAGGTCTCAAGTCAGACTGAGTTGTGCAGAGCTTTATCTAATCTTGTCTTGAAAACACCCAAGAGGGGAGACTGCACAACCTCTCTGGGCAATCTGCTCTGGGCAGTCCTCTCCATTCATTCTGAACCTCTCATTTCCACTTATTCCTGTTGTCTCTTGTTCTCACGCCATGAAGAGCTTGTCTCCATCTTCTTGTTAGCCTCCCTGTGGGCACTGGCAGGCTGCTGTTAGGTACCCCCAAAGCTTTTCTGTGCTGGTCATGCTTCCTCTCCTTGTTGTGCAACAGTTCCAGCCCCAACCATCTCGGGGGTCTTCTGCTGAGCTCCCTCCAGTTTTGTCCATGTCTTTCTTGTATTGAACACAGTCAGATGAGATCTAGTAGGTGCTGAATGGAGGATTAAGGGAGGATGATCACTTCCCTTGATCTGCTGGCTGTGCCCCTGCTAGTACAGGCCAGGAGGCTGCTGGCTGTCCCTCCTGCCAGGGCACAGAGCTGGTCCATGCTTAGCTGCCCACAGGGATGTTTCTGCAGAGCAGCCTGTCCCTCCCCATCCTGGGCTGCAGCAGGGGTTCTTCCTTCCCTGGGGCAGCACTTGGCTTTTCTCCTTGCTGAATTTCCCAAAGTTCTTTTCAGCCCGTTTCTTCAGCCTGCTTGGGGTCTCTCTGAGACAGCTCTGCCCTCCAGTGTATCAGCTAGCCCCTCTTCAGTAGGTGTCATCTACAAACTGTATGTCTCCTCCAGGGCAGTGATAAAGCAATTAAACAGGACATGTTCCAGACTGGACCCCTGCAGTACTGCATTTCTCACTGCCCAGGATCTTGGACCCCACTATTACATGGTCAGTACAACCGCAGCTGCCACCCACTATTATATCCCCAGCTGGATTTCCCTTATCAGTGAATAGCAGGTGCTGGAGAGCATGGTCCTGCTTGGCCCACCCAGTACCAGTATAAAGGCATTCTCCCTAACACTTTCAGAAATCTTGATCACTCATATCCTGCCAAGGTGCCATTTCAACAGGTGTCAGGGAATGTTGAAATCTGTATAAAGAATTTTTTTCCATCCACTTCATTTTATCTACTAAAACCAGTTGAGAATGTCATTTGTCAGTTTTTAGGACAAGAAAATGTTAAGGCATGCCCCTTCCAGGAAATTTTCTCTGTAATTCTGTAATAAATCTTCAGAGATACAGAGATACGAATGTTTTCCTGTTCAATATTTGCTTTTGTATGTTAGGTTGTGATTTTTGTCTTTAAGCATTACGAAGGTGGGAATGATGGAAAGCTACTTTCCATGATTGAATGCTACTTCTAGTGCTTCTAGAAGAAGTTTTTTATGATATGATTATAACCATTATGACAGTCTGATGTTGTGTGCACTGAAGTTTATGTCATAAGGTATTCATTTAAGTGCAGGTAACAGCAAAAAATCAATGACAAATCATTTGTCTGTAAACATAACTTTTCCCTGAAAATAAAAAATGAAAAGTAATTTCATTCGGTGGTATAGATTAACTCTGAGGCCTGGCCTTACATTTGGATTTCATTGAATGAAATTATGTTAGCCACTCATCATTACTGACAGGTTGAAACTTTGAAGAGACCTTCAAAGGGTATGGATTATTGACATGAGGAACAGAGTGCAGCTGGGATGAGCAGAGCAGATATGCTGCTTCTGGAGTCTCGTGTCACCAGGTATTCTGTCTTCAGATCCTAATTGTCTCAATTAAACCTTGGGGAATAGAACATGTCAATTCCTGCTTCAAATTTAGCAGTGAAACTAATGTTTTCCCTACGTAGACAGACTTGAATAAATTACGAATACCAACCAAATATTGATTCTGTTAAGGCTGAGTTTCAAATTAATTTTAGTTGTCCATGTAAAGAGCTTTATGAATACATTTAAAACCCAAAGTGTATTAGAGCTGATAACTAACATCTAAAATAATAAATTGAAACTCACGATAATGTAATTGTGTATTTGAGGGTGGCAGAAGTATGCATTGGAGAGATGCCAATATGGCATTTCTGTTCAGAATCTCTTAAAACACAATATTATCCATAATATTTTATTAATGAGAGGTTGGCACCATATTCCCTTGTTAACATGTTACCTCTTAATAGCCTTCTAAACCATTGTTGGATTCACTGCTGTTGCTAATTTGCCATTTTTAATAGGAAGTTGTTATTGCTGTCTAAAAAATGTTTCATGTTTGGAAATTTGCTTCTTTTGATGATCTTTTCATGAAGTGAAGTGGCTGCTTAAAGGATGTTCTGAAGAACATCAGTTTTTCCACAGGGTGATAGTTACATGCTAGTCTTGCTGAGTTAGATAATTAAGGGGTTTTGAGTGTGAGAAAGGCAAGCATTTAAATAGTTTTTAGGATTCTTGGATGAATATGCATATTGCAGAAAAGCAACAGCTCCAGTGGAGGTTTGAAGAAGGCTTCTAGACCATCGTGTTTTGTAGAAGCAATTTACTTGATTTTATAAGAATATATTTAAAGCAATGGAGATTTTGTAGAATCTCCCATTTCACTATAAGCAGAACTTTGTATCTTGCCACAAATGGATCTCTGTGTAAGGGTGCATGTTTAATGTTTTCTTCTTCCTGACTATAGGGGTGTTTCAGCTTTTTGGCAAAGCTAGTTCTTTTTGAGAGAGAAAAATTCAAGAGGCCAAGCTGATAACAAGCCAGACCTGTACATGCCACTGCTTTATGTGCTAAATTGTTCTTACAGCTTGAGTATTGACTTGATTTGTCCTTCACAAATATGCACTCTGTGTTAATATGTTGTTTACAATGTACTAATGTTTCCACAAAGCCCACTGAAGTAGAGCAAATTGTCCCATTTCATTAGTACAGGATTCTAACTTTGAATAATTCTATTTCGTGTCAAATAGCTTTTTAGCTCTGCATCATCAGTGTAACTGGTATTTATTGTTTTGTAGAACAAGTTGTTTCTGTTTCTCATTTGTTGTCTTTGTGCTTTGATGATTCACTCTAGCTTTTATTCTGTGGTCTCAAACCATTCGCACTCTCCTAAAAGGATTGCAGCTAAATGTAACTATTTGCCTTTATGCTCAATTTGCATTCTTTTTGGATATCATGGGTAAGTGGAGTCATGCAAAGAGGTCAGCTCAGGATACTACCTGAATACAATTTCTGTCTTTATGTAGAGAGGAGTAAGCACTTTATATTGTTACATGGCATACAGAAGATGTGGGCACACTGTTGTTCAACACATGTGGCCAGCACACTCGTAACAGGTATGCTGCACTTTGAGATGACTTCCAGCCTGGTTCTGTACCTTTGCTCCTTAGGTGATGGTTTATGGCCTCAATATATCAATATAATTTCCAGGGGTACAAGCTCATCTGCTCTACATGAAGTGATTCCTATGCTTAAAGCTTAAAATATGTTTAGGTGATATGAAGAATTATGAGTTTGTTCAGGTACTGGGCAGAGATGTGTGTGTTCAGGCAGCTTGAGGAGATGCTTTCTGACAGCCCTGCTCTTGCTGTGTGTACCCGATAGTCCTGTGAGAAAATACCTGATGGAGATTCTAAGTGTAATGAATATATTTTACCACTAGATGGTATTGTTATATGTGATTAAATATTTGCTTTGTGCTAGGGGATGCTGAAAGGAAGGGAGTCTTTAATGGCTGTTAGTCGTGTGGGAAGGTGCCAATAGCTGCTTCAGAGCAAAGTGCAGATGGCCCTAGGAATAAGGCTTAGCAGTTGATTGAACCATAACTTACAGGTTTTTTCCCTGTGACTTCTAGGCTTGATTGAATAATGCAAGTCTTTGCCAGTGAGGAACTTCAGTTGTGTACACTGACAAAACACTGGAAAGTGGGGAAGGTCTTCAATTGCTATCATTCATTCAATTGCTAACAAGTGATAGGGCAAGAGATAACAGCCTCAGGCTGTGCCAGGGGAGGTTTAGATTGGATATTAGGAAGATTTTCTTCACAGAGAGGATGCTCAGTTATTTGAGCAGGCTTCCCAGGTAAGTGGTGGAATCAACATCCCTGAAAGTGTTCAAAACCTATGTAGATGAGTCCCTCAGTGACGTGATTTAGTGGTGATCTTGGCAGTCCTGGGGTAATGGTTGGACTTGGTGATCTTAAAAGGACGTCTCCAACCTAGTTGATTCTATGATTGCTTTCCATGATATTTTACATATTGTCATCCACTGAGGATTTGATTTTCATTAAACAAACATCTTTTGATTACATATTTTTTTCAGGGAATATGTGAGAAGGGAAGATTCCTGTATGCACAGGAACATGAGAAGATGTGACTTAACCTGTGCGAGGCAGTGATATTCATGTGCTACTTACCTGCCAGTGAATTATAGATTCTTAAAAATCCAACGGGAATGAGTTCATGACATATTCTACCATTTGGTCAAGTTATTATGCATCCCTTGAAGAAAAAGATAAAAGGAATCACCAGAAGTTAATTGTTTGGGTTCTGAGGATGCTTTGTTCTATGAAGAAACAAGAATGTCTGCATGAACTATTTATCTCACTGTTGTGTGAAAAGCATTATTCACTTAGTGTGGGTTAGGAAAGCAGTTCTGAACACGGCAAAACAGACTGCTGCCTTCATTTGGAAAACTCTACATAAACATGAAGAAACATTTTGTATCTTTTTATAATGACTTTGACACCCCTTACAGCTTTGTTTTCTTAAAAATATTGTGAGAAAGCATTTTATACTTCAGCTGATCTGGAGTTTAAATTGCTTTTTCATGCCAGGCTTTGTTTGAGTCTGCTGGTTTCCTGCTTGAGTCACAGGCAGATGTACTGTGGGACCTCAGTGCTGTGACTGACATTTGCAATGATCCCATGCTGTTGCTGTGGCAGTGCTATGCTGCTGCAGTTGTAGACCAACTCCTGTTTTCCTGGGAATTGTATGAATCCACAGCACAAGGAGGTACCAGCCCCAGAGTTCATATAAGTTCATGTATATAGAAACAGCTTTCAGTACAGAAAAGTGACAGTCAGCTGTATATTTTTCAGTCATGTTGAGCCTTCCCAGCACCCTCCCCAGCCACTGTCAGGTCACACTAATCTTAGGGGAGACACAGGTACAGAACTCACAGCGTTGCAAGGAGAAGGTGGAGCTCTTGGTGCTGTTTCTCAGTGATGCTCTTTGCTTTTATTAGACTTGAAGGCTTAGCATGTTTACAGTCTATGCAAACTAAAGTGCCTCCCTGGGTGGATGGCAGCAGGCTCAGTAGCAACCATTAGTAGCATATGGTTGGTCTTCTTCCCCTTCTGGCATGTGGTGCTGCCTTAAAGGCTCTCTCCTGTCTGTAGTGAGCATCTGCAGGTCAGTCAGGCGAGCCGCCGGCGCTTGTCCATGTCATTCCAGCTATGCTGATGGGACACTGCAGGCTTCCTCTCTGCATGGCAGCGGGATCTGATCTTGAGAAGGGCCTCTAAGGATGCTCTGAGAGACATCATTTCATGTGCTGCAAGCAAGGTAAAACATGATTTAAAGGTCTGTCTTCCCAGCAGGTATAAACTGCTCTAGTTCTTATCCCAGTAGAAGACCTGGCAGAGGAAACTTGGTATCAAGCTCAGAATAATTACTAGGCTAAGATGGTCTGCAGATGGCAAAGTCTGAAACAGAAATGCTCCATCATGCAATAACCTGTATCATACATAACCTGTATCAGAGAAATATATTTCATATAAAAAAGTCACTAAGAATATTTTAAAAGAACATGAAAGCTACAGGGATTGTAAAACGTCATCATACTCATTTCCTCTATCAGTTTCTTCTTAATTTTCTCCCTTATATAGTTTTCTATTGATTGGATAGTGCTGCTTCTTTTTCCCTGAATTTCATTTTGCTTCTTGTTTCAGTTAACTTCAAGATGCTGTTTATAAACATTTGAGAGCAAAAATGGAATCTACCTCAACTTCTGCGATTAGCTGGTGTGTGTTCTCTTTAACCGTTTTCTGTTGAGAACCCTTGGAAACTGGTGTAGCAGTTTTGTTTTCAGTGAGGGGATAACGCTGTTTGAGATTTTCTTGTACTGTTGATATCAGAGGTAGACTGTAGTTGGGGAGGAATGCCTGATCAAAGTCTTTAGCTATTTATTATTCTCTAAATGAGTGAATTTTGGATTGCCATTTCTTTTAACATTTTGTCTCTGACAAGAAACAGTGAAATTTTAACCAATGTAACAACTAACATAGGGAGTGGTTGCACTTAGGATTAATACAACGATATAATTGAGTTCTTCCAAAAGACTTTCAGGAACACAAATATTTTAAGTAAGCGCATTGCAAAAAAACCCCAAACAAAACCAAACCTGCCCTGAAAGATTTTCTTTCATCCTTTTCCACCTCTAAACTGAGTTAGAAATGCATAGTTTTATACTGTAAACATGAAACCTATAAAACGTGATCTAAGAACATTCAGCACAGGATTTCTTAATCTGCAGGAAAGTGTACTGACTTTATGTTAGAAATTCTTTACTGTTAGGGTGGTGAGGCACTGGAATGGGTTTCCCAGGAAGGTTGTGAATGTTCCATCCCTGGCAGTGTTCAAGACCAGGTTGGATGAAGCCTTGCGTGGCATTGTTTAGTGTGACGTGTCTCTGCTCATGGCAGAGGGGTTGGAACTGTATGGTCTTAAGGTCCTTTCCAACCCTAACTATTCTATGGTTCTATGAATACTAAACTAGACAATACTGCAACTTTTATGTTATCAATATTATTTTTAATTACGCATATGCAGTCCTGGTAATATGAGTTAGATCTTCAATGACCTGTGGGGAGTTTAACAAAGGCACCGAGAGAAAATCCTGCCATTTCAGTGACTTGCTGGCTACCTTTAATAATTAAGGCTGAAAAGCACAGTGTAACTGAAAAAAAGGAAAACATATTTTCCTTATTTTCCAAGATTTGCTGGCAAATGCCGGAGAAATGATCAAGGACAGCATTTGTTGCTGCAATCGCTATAGATTGGAAAACTCACTTGTAGCCAGTCTGTCCTACAGGAGCAGTTAAGACCATCTCACACAGAGTTCTTGGGGATGCTCAGTATCATATTTCTGTTTTACCACTCTCCGATGATGGTGTGAAGTTGTGCATGTCCAAAACTTAAATTAAAACTATTAGTAATGATTCAAATAATCCTTCATTTAACCAATCAGGGTCACTGGCAGAAGGACCTTGGATATTGCCTCTGACTTCGAGTCTGATTAAAACCTTGCATTTGCTCTTAGTATTTCATAGCTCTTTTGCTCAACCTGTTAAAAAAGGTTGTATTTTTCTCTAGCACATGTGCACTTAAAGTGTACCACGTATTCCCTCTGCACATTTAGCTACGGTGTTGTTATAGTGATAATATCAACAGCTTTGATTTATATTCCTTTAGCGATACTACCTAACTTCTTGTTTGCTTTCTTTACTACAACTGGATACTTGGCTAAAGGCTTTAAAGGATTTTTCTGTAATAACTTCCAATCCCTTCTTATTCTGCAGAATCTTTATTTTAGCTGATACTCTGTCAGTCTGATTCTTTGTTCCAGGGCTTGTCAGTCTGCATTCATCTACATTTACTTTTGGCAAGACCAGGGTCTTAAATGATAGAAATCTCTCCAATTCCTGCTTCCATAATGATAAGTCGTGGTTCCTCATCTAGTAATATTTACAGACTTTGAAATCTTCCCCCTTAACACTGTTGTTTATCCTTTTAACAGTAGAAAAAGGAAAAACAGTGAAAAAGAGAAGAAAATAAGGCATTCAAGGACACACTTCTGACTTTTGTAGCATCATTTTACTATTTTCTTGTTAACCTGTTTATATCTAAAATTTGACCAAAATCTTAAAATTGACATGACCTTTTGGATAGAAACATGCACTTTGTGCACTAGATTATTCATGTCCTTTGCTGTAAAAAGCGCATCTCAGTCAGGTAAAATTTTTCAGTCCTAATTCAACATTAACATTTAAGTCGCTTTCTAACTAAAATGCTGAAAAACGTTTAACATTTCTTGAATTCTGTGCAGTGAAGACACTTGGTTAAAAAGCTGAATATTTGCCTGCAGGTCCTTCTGGTGCCTCATTTGAAGCCTGTTTAGTTTCCCAGCAGAGACACTCAGTGTTGCTGATCCAGGTGTTGTGCATTGGACTCTCCAGTCCTCTCAAAATCCTTGTGAGGATGGTGCTGATGTCCCTGTATGGTGCCCTGCAGCCCTTCCCTTTCTGGGGACACCTGACCTGCACTGGAGAAGAGCTCTTTGTCTCCATCAGCCTTGGTGCAGTTCCTTGTCAGGCAAAATCTCTTCTACCAAACAGTTGGATTTTGGGGGTAATAGAGCAGGGTGGGAGGCAGAAGTTAATAGGGCAAGGAGCTAAACACCTCAGATTTTCTGAGGAGATATCAGTGCTTGCTTGGGTTCTCCAATGCTTGTTTTGTGCATGCAGCTCACACTGCCAGAGTCATGTCAAGCAGAAGTACAAAAGCACCAGGTTAATTTCTCGGTTTGCAAATGTTATCTTTCTTAACAAAAGGTGTTAAAAAAGTCTGCTGAATGGCATGTCCAGCATAGAGGGTGAGACAATAATTATCCTAGTTTCTAGGAAGGCATTTTAAACACCTGTGAACAACAATGAGTATAAACTGTGAAAGGTCTCTTGCTAAAAGGTATTTCCACTTGAATTGTCTACAGCCCTTCTGATTTCTGCCCTTTGGCCTCCTTCCAGTTGAGTGAATGTCCTAGCCCCACACCAGGGAAAGATTCACACTGTTCCATCAATTTCTTGTCGAACGATTCTCCAGATAAAATGTAACTGACATTTTTTCCATTTCCTCTCTTTCACCCTGCCAGAACAGCCAGAGCAGCAATGAAACCATCAAGCCAGGGGTGTGGAAACACGCCACATTGGTGTTTTTGGTAGCACATCCTTGTTTTATGGAGGCATGTGGAAGGGACACCTAGGGGTAAGGGTTTTCCCCCATCCTTTCCTGGGGAGATGGTGAGGGCATTGAGAGAGGCTGTGTGCAAATGAGGTCTAATGTCTCCAGCACGACCATCTGTGGTCATGTCAAGTGCCTCTGTCAGGAAGGCCTGACAGAGTTTGGGCCCTTCCCCATGTTTATCATTCCCCACCATTCACCTCATCATTCACTTTATATCATCTGAGATCACCTCTTGGGGAGAGCTGTTTACATCAGTGCTCAGTGGGAGGGTTGAGCAGAACATGGACAGAGCTCAAGGCCATGTTAGATTTATTTGACATTGCCAGTTTATGCTGGGCGTTGAATATTGTCCATCCTGCTTATTGCTCCACTGCCCAGTTTAATCTCCTGTTTGTCACTCTCTGGTGTCACAGAACCACATGGACTGGACTCTGGGGATTGTGGAGGTGGACATGCCACCAAGTCTGTGATGAATTCATTATTTTGGCTGGTGTCAACATTAGTTCAGCCTGTGGTATGCTTGCCAATGGATCTCTTCAGCTTGGTTAGCCTGTCTCATTTGTGACTTTCCTTTGTCATAAATGACACCTGCTCCAACTCCTTCTTGCACTTCCAGGGCTTAACCTTTAATTTCAAACTAGAGTTGAAGATGATGTGAAGTTATGGTGAAGAGCAAAGGGGGGAAGCTTTTTGGTCGATAGCTTTTTAACAAAGAGCAGGATCAGAGAGGAAGGTTTTCTCAAGCACTCTAAGTCACATAATCTATCCTGGCTCAAGACAGAATTAACTGAACCTAAAGCATTCTGGGTCACCTCTGTGCAGCCTACTTGTCCATGAGAACTTGCAGCAGTTGGGTTGTCTTTTATCACAGAAAATGTTCTTCATGCCAACAGAAAGAGGCAAACAGCAGGATGGCCTTGGGTAGTTTAGAGTGGAATCTGAAACTTTCAGGTATGAGTATTGAGTTACTTGCTGGACTGAAAGGTTATCCCTTTATTGTGACCTCTATGGCACTGCTTGTGGCCATAGTTGAATCAGCATGAGAGCTTCAGGGTTGTGGGAGTTGGAAAACAGTGGGGTTCCCCTTGTGCATGCGTGCCATGGCCCTGCAGGGTGCATGGGGATCAAGCAGAGCTGAAGTGCTCTTCCCCCATTGCAGTTCTTGAATCTCTGCTGCTCCATCGCCTTTAGGTGGTGGTGTGGAGCACACCCTTTCTTCATGGACCTGCCCCTCATTCCCACCAGTCCCCATTTTGGAAAATCAAAATGGTGTAACTGCCTCTTACTGCCTTTCTCCTGCCTTTCCATCTCCTCTGCTTTTCTAGATGTCTGGGTGTGGGGGTGTCCTCTAACCCAAGGATTGTCCAGCTTTCCTTGAAGTGGCAGCAGTTTCTGGGTCTCCAAAGAAGTTAGGTGGATGGAAATGTTAAACAGATTTATGCAGCACTAAACTGCTGAATTTTGCAGGAAGGGAAGAGCTGGAGGATGAGGGTAAACAAGCTCTGCTCTCAGCCTGTGTTGTCAGTAAATTTTTATAGAGTTGAGATTTATTCTGGTGTCAACCTCATGTGGCTGTATATAGTGGGGGCAGGACACAGTCACCTGTTTAAATAAAAGCCGTTTGGCAGCATGTAAAGCCACCCTTCTTTTTCTAATCCTTAATGAATGTTTTGTCTCATCATACTATGCTGTTGTTAGCCCCTTTCATGCTGTTCTTCATCTGGATGATCCTGTGCATGTTAATTTTTCATAGCGGGAGACGTTAGGGAGACAAATGTTTAGTCAGAACTCCCTTTGTTTGGCAATGTACAGAACTGATGTGTCAGTTAAGAGAGAAAAACATTGCAGCTACCAGTCCCTTGCTCATATTTCTGTTATATATTTGTTTTAGGCACAGTCTTTGCTAGCTGATTGATGTTTGCTCCTGAAGGCAGCTAGAGAAAAGCCCACCCAGGCATTAGGGTGTTTGGTGTGTTGCTCAGGCACACGCTGCAGCATACCCCACTCCTTCCTGACAGCCTGTCCTGGAGGCAGCATCAGGGATCACTGGGGAGGGCGACAGAGCAAAATGTCTAATGTGGTATCCCAAGGTCACCAAGCAGCCGTGTGTGGTTCCTTCTCACTGATCTTGAGGCCATGCAGGGAGTTTCTACGAGCTGGCAGTTGCAGAAATGATTTCTAATGAGTGCAGCCTTTTTGTGGTGTACAAACACAGGCTGGGTAAGAGGGAGATGCTTAAGAATTAAGGCAAGCTGTACTGCAACAGAGGAGCAACAGAGAGCTTTCCTTGTGAAAGCTTCCATGGTACTTGATATAATACAGGGGAAATGCATAAAGCAGCCAGAGCTGTCTGGCTGGGAAATCTTCAAACCAGAAGTGATGTTTGTACATAATTAAGTCAAATCTGCAATGTCAAATGCAATGAGAGATTTTGATATGTGTTGTAAGATGCTAAGTGGAAATCTGAGATTCTGAAATATTTTCAGTCTAAAGTAGGACTGCATAGTGTAGACATACTCTGTTTCTCAAGGCACTTGGAAATTATGGCATTTCCTGGATGTTTATTTCAGATTTTCCGAAATCAGAGAATCAGCAGAGAAATGGTGTGACAGAATGAAATACATAGTCAAGGAGAAATTTAGTGAGAAAAGTAAAAAACATTGAAAGTAAAAGGGCTTGGTATTTTGGTAAGAAAATCTAAACACGATACCATTGGAGGAAGGTATGATTGGCTTAGAAGAGGAAAATGTATGATTTTTAACAAAATACAGAAGGGAAGGTAATTTCAAATTAAAATCAGCACTATGCAATGCAGAACTACAAATAGAAAACCAGCAGGAAGCATCCTTATCTGCTGAAGTCTAAAAGGAAAACCATCAGGAAAACTGGCATCACAGTGATTGTTTAATCAGTCCTAAGCTCACGTAAACTGAATTAGCAGGCACAATGTGGAAAAGAAAAACCCAGCAAGTTCTGATTAACCTGTGTTGGTGCTTTTTCTCAGCCCCACCTCCAGAGGTGATCTAGCAGCAGCAGCGTTAGGAGGCATCCTCAGCAAGTGTAACTAATTTGTTTACTCATTTGCATGATCGAAGAATCAGGTTTACGTACTATGTGTGCGTGCAGTGCTTGCGTGCATATATAAAATAACCACTCCTTTTATATGGCATTGATTTTTCTCACAGTTTTATAATGATCACAGCTTTTATTGCTGGCAAAGAAAAGTCTGCCTTACAGAGAGTTTGACAGAATAACTGTGTCAAATAAGATTGATTGCAAGGAATATAAATGCAGCTGCCTTTACTCACACAAAAGGAAAGACTTAAAAGAAGTGTTTACAAACTCCTTTTCCTTGCTTTCTTGCCTGACCAGAGCTCAGAGCCAGCCCAAGACTCCCACAGGTTGAAGCCAGCTGCAGAGGCTAAATGAAGTTTTTAGGTGAACACTTTAAATTGAATCTGGCTAGAGGGTTCATGAAGTAATTTGAACTCTCAGTGTGTGTGTATGTAGTATATAGGTAACAGTATTTTACCCATTATCAGCCTTATCTATAAGGTACAGTATCTTCAGTGGTCTGCATGCTGCAGCATATACACAGCCACAGTCACTTTGAGGTGAAGCTGCTCCAGCATGACCTTGTCCATGAGTCACAGTGACTTCAGAAGTCTGCATCAATATGGCCTTACCCCATGTTTGCGGTCCCTCCAGGGATGTACCTGCTCTGTCATGGGCTTACTCATGGCCCCATGCTTTGAGGTGCTCCAGCATGACCTCATGCACAGCCACAGATGCTTCAAGGTGTGCCTGCTGTCTCATGGACTTATCCATAGACACAGATGCTTCTAGGTGTACCTTCTCCAGCATGGTCTTACCCTTTCAGAGGTATACCTGCTGCGGCACAGACGTAACCATGACCACAGACACTTCGAGATGAACCTGCTCTGGTGTGGATTTGCTCACGGCCACAGATACTTTGTGATGTCTTGCTCCTATATGGACTCATTTACAGGTCACAGTCCCTTTGACTCGAGTTCACAGCGGAGTTCCAGCCTGTCCAGTACAGCAGCACAGAAACAGCAGTGATGCTCCAGCCATCTGCCAGGCCAGTCACAGCACTATTGTGGTTACCAAAATGTTCCCAGGCACAGCAGAATAAGATGATCAGCAATACAGCAGGCAGTGAAAGCAAAAAGCAGCCGCTAACAAGTACTAGACTTTAATTTACAGTAAGGCAAGCAAGCCCCATATCAAGCACAGAAGCCTGTTGGTTAACAGCTGAACAGCAGTAACACCTAAAAATTCGATCTAGCAGATTCCAGTCAAATCTGTCGTTATCTGGAATGCTTTAAGCCCCACGTTGGACACCAAAATGGACTGTTGTGGTTTAACCACATCTGGCAACCAGGCACCAACAGCAACATGCTCATTCCCCACAGTGGGATAGGGAAGAAAATCGGAAGGGTAAAAGTGAGAAAATTCATGGGTTGAGACAAGGACAATTTAACAGGTAAAGGAAAAGCTGCACATGCAGGCAAAGTGAGGCAAGGAATTCATTCACCAGTTCCCATGGGCAAGCAGGGGTTCAGCCATCTCCAGGACAAAAGGGCTCCATCATGCATAACAGTTACCTGGGAAGACAAATCCCATCACTCTGAACATCCCCCTTTTCTCCTTCTTTCCCCAGCTTTTATTGCTGAGCATGACATCCTATGGTGTGTTTTGGTCAGTTGGGCTCAGCTGTCCCGGCTGTGTCCCCTCCCAACTACTTGTGCACCACAAGCCTGCTCACTGGTGCTGTAAGAGGCAGAAAAGGGCTTGACTCTGTGAGCACTGCTCAGCAATAAGTGATAATACATCCCTGTGTTAGCAACACTGTTCCCAGCACAAATCCAGAACGTAGCCCCATAGTAGGTACTATAAAGAAAATCAACTCTATTCCAGCCAAAAACCAGCACACATACATGACTGTATAGTCTCAGCTATGATATCTAGAAATTTTTAATGCTTGGCAAATGTTTCTGGGATTTAGGGACACCTGATAATGCTAGCCCAGATGTTCACGCCCCAGCTGCTGCACATCAGCATTTCATAGTAGTCTCATCTGGGATTCTGGCCATACAAATGTTCTTATTTGGAGCTTCTGAACATGTGTGCTGTTTTGTAGAGCCATGCATTATTTGACACTTCTGGAAGGTCTTCTGGGCCTGTTCCATCCATGCAGTTTATGCATGTGCAGTAGTCCTGATCCATCTCAGAAGCCAAAGGTTTAATGTGCATGTGCTTTATGCTGCACACACATTTCAGCCTGAGAAATTCTGTATACGGAGCTTGATTCTGCCCCCACTGGAGTTCTCAGTCATTGTTGTCAACTTTAAGGGTTAGATTCAAGCATTGTACTTTTCCTGGGTTGAAATGTGGGTGTTTTCTCTTCAGGTTAGTCTTTAATTTAGTGTGGCATGGCAGTCCTGCAGGCTGGACACTCGAGTTTTTCAGAGAATTTGTCTTCAGCATAGCTTGTACATTTATTTCTATAACTGGGTCATTCTTTCTGGTCAGCATCTTTCAAATGCTTTCCTAACATAAAACTGATCTCTTTTTCTGGTATTTTCTCACATGACGTAGGTGCTGCCGGTAATAAAAAGCATTATCTTCTTCCCATTCAGCCTGTCCTTAGTGGCTGCGTTTTTCTTGACCTGGAAAGAAAATACTGAAATAAAAGTATAATTCTTTAATGAGTTAATGTGCTGGAGATTCATTACTATTTTTGCAGAAATTATTCTCACTTCATTAACTTGCTCTCCCCTTCCACCCATTTTTATAAGAATTATTATGAAGCCAGAACTTGATTAGTGCTGCCTTTGTCAATTCAAGTTATTAATGATCAGTTAATTCTCTCAAGAAATCTATTTTTACTGTGGCACGATTCATTTTAAGCCATTGAATCTCATGTTTAAACATTTTAGTACTTACTTTTCAATTATGTAGTCACAGTAGAGTAGAAAAACTTTAAATACTTCCTAAAAGGTGACTTATGAAACAGGAATGATTTATGTCTGATTTTCATAGCTCTAAAAATAGTGCAGAATGTTGCACACTGTACGTGATGCAACTCGTGCAAAACAAAGAGAAATAAGTGGGATTCTAGTCTTAACTTGGAAAATCACTTCTGTAGAGGAACAGAAATAAGTGACTTCTTACTTAAGAAGAAGTTTATTCTTTCTTCGCTGGTAGTGGAGAATTATAAAGGTGATTTACTTATTAATAATTGAAGTCTTGTTAACATTTTCATAGTGTTTGAAGAAACTTTTTCCTTCCAAAATTTGCATATAAGAGTATCAATTTATTTCTAGAATGATCTGAGCTGGTACATAAAAATAAATGTACTGTGCTGGAAATGAGTGGAAATTTAAATATGGATCAGTGGGTACAAGATGTAAGATGAAACAAATAGGAAGGTTGCTGGTTGGGTTATCTTTTTCTTACATTTTTGTGGAACTACAGTCAAGAATAAGTAACTAATATGTGCTTTTTGGAAGTCTGAGATTGCCCTATTTACACTTTGTATACTGTGTGTGGATGTTGAGAAGAGAAAGAAATAGAGCTCACTGAAGGATGAGTGAGAATGCACATGGTCTCCAGGGAGCATTCATATGGCTGTAGGAACAAACCATGTAGTCTGGGGAGGGACCAGCACTCATGTTTGAGGGGAATATTTTCTTACTGAGCCCTTGCATTGCAGTGCAGAAATAGCATCCTACTACTTCTGTCCCAGGACTGTCTCAGGAGGATATTCTACAGCTGAGAACAGTTGGAAGTGTCTTTGCTCACAGCACTAGGGTAGCCAGCCCTTTAAGAGAAGGTATAGAAACATAATAATGTCTGGAATAGTCTGCATGAGACCCACTACCACTTAGGCAGCCTGACTGAGTAAAAGATGCAGAGACGGAGCTCACAATGCTTCAGAAGCCTTGTTCTCCACCTATTCTCCGGGGGCATCACAGTGTCATTGAAGTGTCATCACAGCTGAAATCTCCAACTAGGACTCTGGAGTCCCTGTTTTAGAGCCCAGGGCTCTCAAGCTCCCTCAGCTGGCTCTGTGTCCTTTTGTTTTTATCTCACACTGGCAAATTAAATAAGTAATTAAGTGCATATTTTTAGCTGCTGACTCGCAGGATTAGATAATGAAAGGTTGCATGTTGTTTAGGAGATTGTCTGCTTGCCGCTATTGTTAAAAATACTCAATTTCCACATTTTTTTCAGGGCTTCTCATATTCTTTCTACAAGTTACATGCTCACAGTTTCACCTCATAATTTTTCATGAGTTAATACTCAAGATTATTCTGCTGAGCAGATTTGTTGGTCTGGTAAGGAGTGACTTTATAAGTATTCTCCAGACATGGAGAGCATCATTTATGCAACGGGCTGATTTGCTGCTATTATTTCATTTGTGTCCATTGCCTGCTGACTGTTGATGTCAGATTTTTAGCTACAATAGCCAAATTTACAGACTTCACTTTCTGCAACAGCTGAACTCCAAGTACTTACATAATCTGTGCCTACTGTTCTGTGTGTTTTTTTGCTATCCACATTCAGTGTATCTAGTATGAAATTCCATTCATTTTGTCGAAGTAAACACCAAGTTTCCCATTGAGAATTTGTTAGCCAGCTAGACTCCCTGTACAAATAGCATTTTTGGTGGTATATTTGTTATAACACAGTGGTGATAACCAGTATAATTTTAAATTTCCAGGGTTTTATGTAAATCCATTAACTACATATAGTCAAACTTACATTATATTGCCACTTTTTGACAGCACAGTGTTAAAACCACTAGAATTGGGTTGGCTGTTTCTGAAGAATGGTTCCATTACTTAACAGGGCTCTGGAGGTTAGATATACTGAATGGCAAATTCTTTTTCTTTCTTAATTCATTTCTGTGACATGGTTAAATAGACTATGTGCTATCTGAACAAATTCAGATTTTCCAAGTATTCCCAATATGGTTTTTATCAATAGCTATGCTCTACAAACTTATCAGTGCTTTTTAACTGCTTCATCACTTTCTTTCTAATTGTTATTTGGGATAAAGTTGTTCCATGTTCAGGATATTTCTTGATTCTGTCTCCTTTGTAGTAGTCTTTTTTTTCCTAATAATATTTTAAAAATAATTTGTTCTTCCCCTTTTCCAGAGATTAACTCGTTTTCATTTTCTGTTTTCATTTCTCTTGTGGATACTTCACAACTGTCCATATCATTGTCTATATAAATCACTAGTTCCCGTTTTCAGCAGGGTTTCTTTTTATTCTCAAACCTCCAATCAATTTCTCTGAACCTGAACTGGTGTTGTTGAGCACTTAGAGAGTACAAAATCCTGTCCCTATTGAATTCAGTGGGAGTTTTGTCATTCATGTCAATGATTTCAATGCTTTACTCACGGTTAACATGCATTAGGTTTTAATTATAATGCCTTTTAGGCACCTCCAACCTTATTCCTGCTTCATAGCTTTTAATTACTTCCCAGTGAGCACACTATTTACTTCTTCTAATTCCACTCAGCTTGACTTTTCAAAGTGTTCCCTTTCTTATTGCTTGTCAGTATACTTGTCAGTATACAGGAGAAGGATGATACCTTAGGAAAATGTAAAGATAGCCAAAAGGGAATTATGGTAAACATTGCACATTCCTTTCGCAAATCATTCTATGAAGGAAGTGTTTGATTTTGATGGGCTTTATGGGAAATGTAGACTTCTGCATGCCACCGAGTGAAGGAATGGAGCCTTATAGAACACAATTACCAAACTTCAAGCACAAAGTGGCAACCTGTTTAAGAATAAAGAAAGGAAAAAAAAAGAAGGTTGTCTGTGACACACACTGTGGTCTTAAGATAAGAAAATTCTAAGCTTTGTTCCCCTAGGGAATATACAATATGTAAAATGATTAATAGCGATTGCATACCAAAGGAAGACAAGCTGAATTTATGGTCAGCTGTTGTTTATCACTGTGTTGATGACAATATCATGTTTACTAAAGTACAGTGGCTTTGTAGTATGGAATGCCATCCAGAAAGACCTTGACATGCTTGTGAGGTGGGCTGATGCCAACCTCATGAAGTTTAACCATGCCAAGTGCAAGGTCCTACACCTGGGTGGGAGCAATCCCAGGCACAGCCACAGGTTGGGAAGAGAAGAGATTCAGAGCAGCCCTGTGGAGAAGGACTTGGGGGTGTTGGTCGATGAGAAAATGAACATGAGCCGGCTGCAGTGTGCGCTTACAGCCCAGAAAGCAACCGTATCCTGGGCTGCATCAAGAGGAGCGTGACCTGCAGGTCAAAGGAGGTGATCCTGCCCCTCTACTCTGCTCTCCTGAGACCTCAGTTGGAGTATTGTGTGCAGTTCTGGTGTCCTCAACATAAAAAGGACATGGAACTGTTGGAACAAGTTCAGAGGAGGCCATGAGGATGATCAGGGGACTGGAGCATCTCCTGTATGAAGAGAGGCTGAGAAAGTTGGGGCTGTTCATCCTGGAGAAGAGAAGGCTGCGTGGAGACCTCATAGCAGCCTTCCAGTATCTGAAGGGGACCTATAGGGATGGTGGTTAGGGACTCTTCATTAGGGACTGTAGTGATAGGACGAGGGGTAATGGGTTGAAACTTAAACAGCAGAGGTTTAGATTGGATATAAGGAAGAAATTCTTTACTGTTAGGGTGGTGAGGCACTGGAATGGGTTGCCCAGGGAGGTTGTGAATGCTCCATCCCTGGAAGTGTTCAAGGCCAGGTTCGATGAAGCCTTGGGTGATATGGTTTAGTGTGAGATGTCCCTGCCCATGGCAGGGGGGTTGGAACTAGATGATCTTGAGGTCTTTTCCAACCCTAACTATTCTATGATTCTATTGAATACTGGTTAGACAACTTTGCTAACTACATTAATTTAAAATTTTCCATGTCCAAAGAATTCATGGCCCCATAACCTCTATAAATGAAATAAACCTGAATCAATCTTTTTTCCTTGTGGCTTATCTATAGTTCTGAAGTTGCAGATTAATTGAACTAATAAAGAAGATGGTTTTCTATGTATATCTGTGCATCTTGTGATCATGTGTCTGATTTCTTACATAGGCCAGTATCTGTAATTTGCTGCACCTTGGAGAAAAAGACCGGGTGTTACTGGTTTCTGTATGCTCTGACCTCCAAAGCTTCTGCTTCTTTGCTTCATGAAACAATGCTCTGTTGGGTCATGCAAAGGACAGAAGTTATGGTGCTTAATTTCTCTGAGCAAGATGTTCTGCTAAGAAACAGAACTACTGGGAATAGCAGCTCAGTATCATGACCTCTGGCTTTATGCTATGACTTGCAAAATGTAACTGGTCAGTAATATCTGTGAAGAATCTATATATGCATCTGCAGATCATTGTATTGCACTATGTAAGTGCATGAGTTTCTTACATGATGGAAGCAGGTGAAGTGGAATGCCACATCATCAATCAAATGCTACTTATGTAAGACTTAGAGTGTCAGTATACTTCTTCAGGAGAAGTGTTTAATAAAAGCAGTAAGAGCACAGGGTTACTTGTAAGTGTGCAAGCAGAAGTAATGGCATTGACATGTAGCCAGATAATAACAGTCACAGAATCGTAGAATGGTTTGGGCTGAAAAGGACCTTAAGATCATCCAGTTCCACCCACCCTGCATGGACAAGGACACCTTCTGCTAGACCAGGTTGCTCAAGGCCCTATCCAAACTGGCCTTGAAACCTTCCAGGGATGGAACATTCACCACTTATTTGGGCAACATGTTCCCACGTGCCTCACCACCCTCACAGTAAAGAATTTCCCTATATCCAACCTAAATATCCCATTTAAGTTTGAAACCAGAACCCCTTGTCCTGTCACTACATCCCTGATGAAGAGTCCCTCTTTGACATCCTTGTAGGCTGCTGCTCTGCTATGAGGTCTCCATGCAGCCTCTTCTCCATTGAAGTTACATTATTTTTGTGCTCCCAAGCTAATTAATTTTTAACAGAACTAATCTACTTTTTGTCTTTTTAGGATTTAGATTTTGACAGTCTTGAGCCACACATCAATCACTTTGCCTCTTAAGTACTAAAACATCAACATCCATATTCTGAGATTTCAGCTTCCTCCTTCATGTCTTCTCTGATGGGTAACACTAGCTGAGTCCTCTAAGATGAAGTAATTCTGTAGTAGCAACTAGAATTAGGTCACTGAAGAATTTGTAGATACTGTTGTTTTTCTGACGGCTAAGCAACAGAGTTTTTATTTCTATTCTCTAGTCTTGGTATAGGTGGCTAAGTATCTGCATCCATCCCTTCAAAACCAAGGAAAGACAATCCTGGTTTGCTTGGGGCCTGTTTCCTGACACTGAAGCCCTGACAAAGAAGTCTGAACAAAATGTCATGGCAAATGGATGAGGGTTAGCACTGTGGGATTTGAAAGAGGTTCAAATCTTTTCAGATGACAGCTCTTTTATAGTAGATGTAATAAGTGACACTGGGGTAGATACTTCTTTTGACAATGGAAAGAACATTTTTCTCAACAGTTTATATTGAGAAGTTGTCTTGTCCCTCCTTTTTACATTCGGTCTTGTTTTTTGGCCATCAGCACAATAAGAGCAGTCAAGAGAAGTTCGGACTGTGTTGCTATGGCTGGAATTTATTTCTGCTCTGTTTTGTATTGTGAAAAGCAAGTTCTTTTCTGTCTTGGTGCCACCATGTAGAATAGAACCTACCCTCCCCCCCAACAAATCTTGTTTGCTTTGAATAAGCAACATTTAGGCTCTTTTCTAAGTGTTGCGCATTCAGCTCCTATGTAACAGGCAAGAATGTCTTCTAAAGGAAAAAAAACCCAAACACACACAAAAACAGCCTCAAACCAACAACTCAATAAAACCGGCTCCTGACAGAAAACACTAATGTATTTCCAATGTCCTTAGCTATAGAGAGCACTGACTGCTTTGGGGAAGCAGTCCTCTGACTTTAAAATTCTTATGTTTGCCTCTTGGAATGTCTTTCTGGTATCTGCTGGTGCTGTGTGTGCTAAGGCGTGCTGCAGACCCGCTGTCTGGAACAGATGTGGTGGGGCTTGTGGGAAATAGGAGACTTAAAGCTTATGGATGTGTCTCTTTAAAGAAGTCATCTGGTCCTCCATTGCCAGCTGGTGGATACTGTGTTCTGCATATGGGGGAGCAAGGGGAAGCTCAAAGTACAATGACTTGGTTTTGTCAAAGGTTTTCTATGCACTTTCTAGACCTTAGACAAACTCATTGCTGTGATTGTTGCCTTCTGGGACCTGAGGACTTTGGAATACTTTCCAACTAATGGATTGTCTAAGAATTCTTAAGAGTGGGAAAAAATATGTATCTATTGCAAAGAAGGACTTTGTTGCACAGAAGTGAGATAGGGCAGCTATAGACCAACTCTGTCATTGAGTCTAATCCCCTGCAATTACTGAGGATTATTACAGTTATAGCAACAGATGTCTTGTTCTGAGGTTTGCAGAACAGCTGTCTCATAGGATCTGATGTTTGCAGAACATCTGCCACACAGATAGTCGCATGTCATCCACCCTGAGGTGATTCCTACTGTTCTGTGACAAATGCTAAGTCAAGACCAAAGTAGTGAGAGGCCAAGAAGAGGCAACTACAGTGTCACAGTAAAAAAAATGAGAGAGATTGAAGGAATTGCCCATGTCCTGTCTCTGAGATGACAATAATTTAGCCAGCTACAATTCCTGGATGATCCCAAGAGCCAATCACATTGTCAAAAGTCTAGTTGTTCTGTAGGAAAAGTTTAAATTCCTTCTGATGTGAAATCTGAGGATCATTTAAACTTGTAGTGAAGAGGTAGCATCCATGCCCCTGAATCCTCTCCATCTTCTTCTTACCTGGGATAAACTCCAGTGCTTCAGGGGAAAAAAAAATAAAATGAAATTAAGCTGTCCCTCAAAATGAGTCCACAAGAGCAGGACCCAGCTCCTTTGATGTGCAGTGTTTTAACTTTCCACCAGCCCTCTGCTAATACAGCATCCATCTTCATTAGTGTGAGCTATCTGTGGTTGAAAGCTGTCAGAATTACCTAGCAGCACAATTTCATTTGAGAAATTACTAATATCAGCTCTTTCATACTGTTGTTCCAAGTCTAGATCCTTGTAATGAAGTGAGAAAAAACTTGTTGGCAATGTCAGCACTTTAGTTTATTACTTGTTTGCATTTTTCCCCCTGAAATTTGTGGAGCTGTGTGCACTAAATCCCACTTGCAGAAATGTATTTTCAGAAAATGATCTAGAAGAATATTTTGAAGGAAGGAGTCCCATCTAGTCCCATTTCTGTGCCCAATGAACTGGGACATGACTGCATACATGTAATTCCATATACTGCATGTCGTTTAACGTAATACTTGGTTCAATATCCAATTTTTCTTTTGCATGCTACCAAAATAGTATATTAAAAGAAGCCTGTTCTGTTTTGTTCATTAAGGTTCTGAAAGCTTAAATACATTGAGGGATGTTTCGTGTAAAGTGTACACTGAGGGAGATCTTTAAGATTAAAATAGGTAGTTCTATGGCCTGATGAAGTCTTTTTGTTAAATTCCGTTCTTTTAGTAAAAAATAATAAATCTTAAATATGTTTTCAAAACCTGGTATTTATTTCTGTTTGCCAAGTCAGCAAAAGACAGTTCCCATGTTGATGGCACAGCAAATGAGATCATGGTGTAGTGGAGCTGCAACTTCTTCCTATAACTGACATAGAAATGACAGCTGTGAGGATTGAAAATGTAAAGCAAGGGTTTGTTCAGGTCCTTGGATGATATTATGGTATAGGAAGGGAGTTACACTGATGTGAGACCTCCGATAAGATTCAGGAATACCTAAGATTAGTAAAACTAATTATATGTTGGGTTCCTTTTTCAGTAATGGGGCCTAATCAGGTGTTTTGTGTGTGCTTTTTATAGTTTGTGATCTTGTTCCCTGTCATATTAACACCATTCTTTAGTAAGAAGCAAACATTAATCAGCACATAATTTACAGCAGGAAAAGCAGAGGCTTGGGCAGTTAATAAAGTTTAAGAGGATTTTATCTAGACCTGTTTGTGGGATTTCCCAGTATTGCATCTTTATACGCACTACTAAAAATACATTTTTACTCTCATTTCAGTTTATGCTATATTAAAAGTGTCCATAAACAATTATTTTGGTGTCTTTAAAAATCTGATGTCAGGTGTATGAGGCAGTGCTCAGAAGCTTTAAGCAAAAGGACAGTTAATACCAAATTCAGAAGGTCCAGTTTCAGGTGGATAAGTCATACACCTCAGTGATTCTGTGGTCTCCAAAGATACCATGTTGCCTAGTATATTAAAAATTCTTTAGGATAATGTTTTTGTTCCAGATTTTTAGGAAATTCCCTGTCTTTCCCACTTGAAGCATGATTGTACAACTAACCCATTAGTCACATTGTCAATACTTTTGTAGGAAAGAGGGCCCCAGGTGCCACTGTTGTGTCTATCGACACAAGGGAGAAATGCTCCTGGTTTCCTATCTTTGTGACATGTCACACATGCTGATGCAACCTGGGACCCTGTGGGCAGCTGAGTGTGGACCAGCACTGTGCCCTAGCAGCAGGGACAGCCAGGAGTCTTTGGTCTGTTTAAGCGGGGCGCAACCATCAGAACAAGGGAAGGGATTATCTATCTCTATTCAGCACTTCTTACACTGCATCTAAATCCTGCATCCAGTTTTTGGCCACTCAGTGCACTAGAGTGGGTCCACTGGAGATCCACGAAACTGATTGGGGTCTAGAACATTTGTCCTTTGAGAAGATGGGGAGCTGGATATGTTCAGCCTGGAAAAGAGATGGCTTCAAGGGAAGCTCACAGCTGTCCCCCCATACTTAGGGGGATATTAGCCAGGAGACAGGTTCAGTCACTTCACAGTGGTGCAATGCAGGAGGACAGGAAATAATTGACATAAACTGCAACACGAGGTGTTCAGACTGAATATAATGAAAGACTGTTCGTGTGAGAAAAGTCAGGCAGTGGAGCAAGTTGCCTGGAGAGCTTGTGCAAGTCTCCATCCTTGGAGGTTTTCAAGACCTGATTGAATAAGGCCTTGCCCAATACTGTGTGACTTTGGGCCTGACTCTGCTTTGTGAAATAGGCTGAACTGGAGATTTTCTGAGGTCTCTTCCAGGCTGTCCCCTCCGAGATGGAGGTAGAGGTATGCACAGTCCTTACTTTGACCTAGAGCACCTTGTTTGTCCTTTCCAGGACAAAAAATTGTATCAGTTGCTTATTTAAAAACACAATCATGTTGTTGGTGCCATTTTATTTCACCTTTTGCTGTTAAGACACTTGCCTAAGAGTGGAAGACCTTATTTCATCTCAGGCTGAGGCTGTTCAGTGTCACATCTCCATCTTCCACAGAGACTACCTATATCCACCAGATTACAGTCTGCATATACCATGCACCTTCTCTCTTCTTGAAGCAGTGGAGCTACATAGCTGAGAATGAAAATGCAGGGGCTCGGTGAGATTTGCAGGTGAGTTGACACTGCAGGAACTGCCTGTTTGGGCTTAGTCCTGGGTTCCAGGCTCTCTCTCTGATGTTGCACCTGACTTTTAGTTGGTAGCCATTTATTTCCACATATATAAGCATTAATGGAAGAAAAATCCACATCTTCTAAACAAAGTAAATGTCTTAATTGCTCAGGCAAGGAATTACGCTTGCTTTTCTTTTCCCTCTGCTCTATTCCAGTCACTATCAATTTTACACTCCTTACTATACAGCTGGAGAAGAAGGGATGGAGCATATCCTTTCTGTAATTCCCACTAATTCCACAAAAACCTGTACTCTGAGGGCAAAAGCCTTGTCCCTGAAAGACTGGTATGCATTTGTATTTTCTCAGGCTGCTGAAGTCTATGAACCCATTCACTTGCTGATACCTCCAGCTATGGGGCAGTATGAGTCTTTTCCTGCTCAGACTGCAGGTTTTGGATAAAATTGGTTATGGCTCTTTTGGTTTGGCAAGTCTTCTAAAGTTACTGTGTATTAAAGTTGCTATAGGCAGTTCCCAGATCACACCTCTGATAGGAGCATGAATGCTGTCTTTATGGAAGCTCTCCTCCTGTCTTGCAACTTGCAATCCAATTTGGGATCTTATATCATGGGTTATTTATGGTGATCAAAAGTGGCTAATGGTGAGTCTGTATTTCTACAAGTATTGCTGATTTTGATCAGGAAGGACCCTCTTCTAGAAAATACGCAATGTTCTTAATGTCTTCAGCAAAGGTAATCTTCACATCCAGTGAAGTCATTGAAAGGCAGCTAGCGGTTTATCTGCATCTGCAGTTGTCAAACACTGCTCATGGCTTCAGCCCCCAAGAAACCCGTGGGGCTGTTTGTTTTGCTTAGGGAACAGAATATCACTGTTTACTGAGAAGTACAAGGTGGAAATAGTTTCATTAGAGGGTGTTAAATTTTATAGTTCCTTCATCAAATGTGTCAGATTAATAGGAAGAAAGCATTTTAAATAGTTGGCTTTAATTAGAAGAATGAAGAAGTCTGCCAACAACAATAATCTGGTTTTGGTGACCAAGTGTTGAAGTAATTTAGAAGTTATTACATTTCTTCCTAATTATGTTCTCATTTATTGACGTTTAATCTATTTAGGAAAATACGAGTCCTAATGGTATGCTTCACAGAGCACAAATTATGTTGCTGGATTTTAAAATCATTCTTTATTTTCCAGTCTCTCCATTTTGCTATTACATTCTGTAATGCTTTTAGAATCATTTGATACATCTGGTCACAAAGTGTCATGTTGCTCTTAGATTTACCAGTTGGTAAGTATTTGCATCTGTTACAAAGGCTCAGTTTTACAGTCTCTGTATCATTGCCAAGGTGAGACCTTGATCAGCAGCAAAGATACAGAGATGCTGATAAATGCTTTTGTCATCTCAAGGACTGATTACTGTAATTCATTCTTTACGGGACTTTCAGCCCATGCTGTTAGAAAATCGCAACTGACACATTATGCTGCCACGAGGATTCTCTTCAAAATGAGATTATTTGAATGTATTGCACTGATTAGTAAATAATAAAAAAAAGTAATTAGAATTTTCAGTAGAAAAAATTTATATTAATTATTACATGTATTTGGGGCATCTTACAGCATTACTAATATGATCCTGTCATGTAATCATTTCGCTGTTCTGATCTTTCCTATAGACCATCCGATTTACTCAGCTGTCCCGATGAAGTCTATTAAGATTTATACATCATCAAGAGAGTAAATTATCTATTGATATTCTCTAAGCAGAATTTGTGTTGTTTTTCAATCAATGTGGAAACGCTTTGTATTTACTTGAACATTTGAATTGCAGGTTTCCCCATTCCTGTTTTCGATTTGCAAGTGTATAATTATGGGCTTGGATGAGTCTTCCTGAAAGTTAATTAATCGCAGAGTGAAATTCACCCAATGACAGTCCAGATTCAATGATAGTTTTTGAATATTAAAATTTCATAGAAGATATTGCCTTCTTTTTACAATTTTCTCCAGCTGTTTGCAATTTTGACAGGAAAAAAAGAGGGAAATAGTTCTCTTTCTTTTTCTTCTCCTGAGCAGATCTCTTTTTCAGTGTTACATAGGTGAGAAAATCCTGTTTTTCAGCTGTCCTAAGCAGAATAATCAGAGTGGTTTTAGCGACATGGGTGATAGTGCTAATGTGTTTATGTATGCTGTCAGCACTGTCTAATTAGCAACCTTATGGTAGTGAAGTCTTTTTCCCTATAAGAGGAAGCCTGAACCTCTAAAAAGTAATTTTAAAAGGTCAGTTTCAGAGGATAAGCAGCTCATGCTTTTTATTACAATGACTAAATGAAAGCTTTCCATTCTAGCAGATACTTGCTTACCTATTTTTTGGTGACAATATAATAAAGTTCTACATCAAAACACAGACTTTGGAAAAGTACGGAAATTCCACTCCAGTGGATCCACTGGATCAGGCATATTTCTGACAATTTAGATTTTATCCTGGGCTGTATAGCATTTCATTTCATTCTACTGTGCCTACGGAAAGCATCTTCCAATGCATTCACTTGCTATTTGAAGCATTTTTTGATCAAAGAGAATATACAGGCAGGCGGGCTCAGGAATGTGGGAGCTGAGAGCTGGTTTGTACTGAATAACTACTGATAGGCTTTTTTTCACTTGCCCTAGTTAGGTGAGGATCCAACAGAAAAATGTGGCAGTTTATTAAGCCTGTTGCTTGCTGAAGAGAAATTAATTATTTGCACTGAAATGGAAAAGGAAGAGGAGTGTAGGAGTTGCTTTTCTCTTTGAGAATGAGACTCAGAGAAAGGGCACAGGCTCAGAGCCACACTCAGGAGATGAGGTGTTTCTGTGCAGGTTTCTCTTCCAGCTTAAAGCTCTGATACAAGTTAAAGGATTTTCTACATGAGATGCTAAATTAGCCAAGAAGGACTCTAGAATATTTCCTTTTTGTAACCTGGTTTCCAGCCTTGTAACTCAGGGGCTGAATTGTCTTCTTAAAATAAGCCTGTTCTGTTTTATGAAGCACTGTCAGAGTCTCAGGCTGATAGATGTGATACATTTTCTCTCCAGGGCTAATTAATGTATATAAAGCAGAATATACAGGTATTTTCATCTGCATAGTGGTATATAGATGTGAGATGCAGGGAGCTTGGAGCCTGGGTATGTCCCCTTGGGGCTGTGCAGATGGGTTACTGAGCCTGGCTCCGGGGCAGAGCCAGCCCCTGCTGCACCTAGTCCTGTAAGAAACTGGCAGCAGAGACAAACCCTGAACCACTGCAGTAAGGTAGACAAAATAACTTACTTCAAACCAGATAATCCTTCAAACATAATAGGAAGATTTTCTTCTCTTTTATCTGACTTAAAACTTACTGCAGAAAGTAAAAAGGCTCCTTGGGGACCCTTTGACTGGGTGTTTGGTGCTTCAGTGCTTAGCTGCATTTATATTTTTGGGCTTTAAATTCTTTAGTATGGAAATCATATTAATTTTCATTTAGTTGTGTGCTGTGTGCTTTTCCTGGAGTTTAATTATGATATTTACATGAAGTCATCTCTTCACAAGGGAAACCTCCTATTTTCTAGCCAAGTTAATGTGGAGCTTGGCCTACATAAAAGCTGTGGGATTTGAGCTGAGGACATCATGTTTTGGTGAATGCCAAGATGTATAATCATAGATTTATAATATGAATTATTCATCTCAGCTCCACCCTGGTGTCCTGGGTTTAGATGTAGTAGTCAGTCTTTTACTTCTTAGTAGCTGGTGTGGTGCTGTGTTTTCAACTTTAGCCTGGTAACAGCGCTGATGATATAGTTGTTGCTCTAATGTTTACTCCAATCAAGGACTTTTCAGTCTCAAGCTCTGCCAGTGACGGAGGAAGTAGAGCTCTTCCTTTGCCAGCCGGGAGGAAGCAGAGACAGGACACCTGACCCAAACTGACCAAAAAGGGATTCCATACCATAGCATGTCATGCTGGTATATAAACTGGAGGCAGTTACCCGGAAAGGCTAGATCACTGCTTGGGTCGGGCTGGGTATCAGTTGGTGAGTGGTGAGCGGTTGTATTCTCTTCCCTTGTTATTTCCCTTATCATTGTTATTATTGGTGGTAGCAGTATCCCTTAGTTACTGGACTGGTCATATCTCAACCCATGGGAGTCACATTCTTTCAGTTCTCCTCCTCATTCCTCCAGGAGCAGGGGAAGGAAAAAGAGGGGGAGTGAGTGAGCAGCTTCATGGTTCTGATTTGCCAGCTGGGCGTAAACCATGACATTTGGTCATTACCTATTTTGGGAAGTTAGTGTTTTTTGATGTGTTTGTTTTATTATTTACTAAATTAACATAATTCCTGAAACCATCATTGTTGAAATAAACAAGTTTTCATATCCCAACATCTTGAAAAGATGAGTCTTTCATTTTCACAATTGTTTAGAAGGGAGAGATTAAAAGTAGAAAGAGTTTCTGCATTACAAAGTTATTTTGTTTTGCTTTATAAACTCAGAAAGCAACATCTTCAAGTCCTCAGTAAAGCTATCATATTCCAAAACATTGATGTTGCTAAAATCTGTTAATATTTTATCAAAATTCTTGAAAAAAAATTGTCTTATACCAAATATCTGATATTGCTCTATTTATTACAACATATTTCTTAATTTTCTTCCTTTATTCTAAGAAAAGGTAATTTAACTCCAGTACTGTGGTAATCCTATGTAAGGAGGTTTTGGTTTTTCCCCCCCGCATGACACATTTAAATACTAAAATAATATGATCCCTAAAAGGGATTTCTGTATATTCTGTATATCCTGTATAAAAATATACAGGATAATCATTGCAGAACTAGTTGAAATTTGTCTCCTTCAACGAAGAATTTGATGGTGTGTTCAAATAAACTCTTTTTTGAGGTCTTTTTTCATGCTACTGACTGGCTTGCTAAGCTTCTTAATCTCTGCTTCAGTTCATTAGACAACGATATGTGTTTCCAATGACAAAAGCTGTAAGCTTGACTTGTGCTGACAGTAGCACTGTATCAGTCCATGCCATTGTCGCTCCTTACATAAGCAAATGAGGCAGCTGAAGCAAGAGCAGAGGATTGTGGCCATTAACTTTTCTTTAGCGTGTCCAACTTTTTAGTGTTTAGTCTTGGTAGAACTTCTTCTATATTGCAGTTTATAGAATTGAATTAAGGAGATAGGACCTTGCTTTGATATGCTGAATCTCATCACTCTGAATATTGGAAAAAATAGGGAGTTATAATGACAAAAGAGGTATGCTTGCAGCTGCGTAACTGAAATAAAATTCCTCTTCGGCTTACACAGCATTAGTGCTGCTGAGAAATCAGTTTTGTGCTGATAAAGGTCATGTTTCCAGATGGGGAAAAGAGTTAGTGTAGTAGATAATGTGCAGCTGCCCCTTTTTATGGAGATATCAGTTTGTGAGGTCTGGTTCCCTAAGCTGAGGGAGCAAGTGTGTCCTGAATTTTACTTTTCCACAGTTCTCTGAATCACTAAGAGGTTATTCTTACGTCCTGAACATAGAATAGTTTTTGTGTAGTTGCTGATGCCTTTGTAGGTCTGTTAGGAGTCTGTTCTGTTTCACTCAATGTTGAGATTAATATATCTCAACATGCATATATCCAGATGTTTAGAAATGTATAGAATGCAGCTGTGGTCTTCTTAAACAGCATCTCTTTCAGCGTATATTATCAAAGACTGTTGGACAATATTCAGCTATTAGTTCTAATACATGAGACCACATGTTATTCTAAACCTGTACTTTTTAATCCTTGTGAAAGTGTAAGTCACCTCCTGGGGACTGGCAAAAGCAGACAAACTGGATCCCTCCTTGTTCCAGGGTGATAGAGTTGGATCAGCATTCTTCAGCAAAGGGATCTCATGTTTTCCAGTTCACTTAAAGCTCTTGAATTTCAGAGTATGCAGGGTAGTCTAGATGCTTTTACAGGTCTGTTAAGGGTACAACAGGATATGAGCAGTCCCTGTTTCTAGGTCTGGATGGTTTTATGATTTGTTTAGTTTTTGATTCGGGCTAACAGGGCTATTATTGTACTATCCTTTTTTTTTATCTTTATTACAGTATTATATTTTAATTGATATAAAGGCACCTTATTTTATAGTAAATAAAATTACCATGTTTCTCTAATGGTCTCCAAATATTCCTATATCAAGTAAATGTAGTTTTCACTTTGTATGTGCCGAACAATCATTTGGATCTCTATGTCTTTGAAGTAATTTTTTTTTGCATCCATCATTTTTGCCGTTTGTTATACACCAGGATTTATACTTGAACCATGTCAAGTTCTGTGAGTGTCATTGAGTGCTATGAGGCAATGGGGTTAGGAAGCTTGGAGGTCTTAATGGAGTTTTAATTTCTTTCTCAGTTAAAAAAAAGAAAGTATTTAGATAAAAACCCAGGGTTGTGATTATGAGCTATTAAATGAAAGTTAATATAAAATGTTCCTGCTGTTAAAAGTCCCAGTGCTACAGGGTAAGCCCTGAGTAGCATGGCTCTTTCACAGGACTAGCACTTCAGAAATTTCTCACATTCCTTTTCCAAGATGATCCCATGCTGTCAGACCAGTCTTTATTTATCCAGTTTTTAATGTTTATTTTAGAAGTGATAGGTGTGGGTATCTCTGGGAGTGTTCTTGCAGAAAAACTAAGCTAATATAGAATCATAGAATCACAGAATAGTTAGGGTTGGAAAGGACCTTAAGATCATCCAGTTCCAACCCCCCTGCCATGGGCAGTGACACCTCACACTAAACCATATCACCCAAGGCTCCATCCAACCTGGCCTTGAACACTGCCAGGGATGGTGGGGTATGGAACAAACATAACATCAGAACATCCCTTTCCATTTTCTTTCTTGAAAAGACATTCCTGAATATTTGTGTGTCTGTTGATCTTGAATAAAGCAATTCTGGAAAACATGATTAGTCATAGGACAGCTATGAAACCTGTGACATAGCAAATGTTGGGAGGCCAACGAGATGTCAAGCTTCTGAGTTAGCCAGCCCTTTATTAGGAAGTGTACAGCAATTCCTAATGATGTTTCTATATATACCTTAAAAATCAATGAAGCCAATCAAGAGAAACAGGTTTTAATATAACATCCTGCTCTTTAATGAACGACAAATCTGAGACAAAGAAGATAGATAAGTCTTAGGACTAATTTAATGTGACTTTAGATCCAACCCACCGAGGGTTCCAGAATTGTTCCTATAGAAATTTTGTTTCATAATATTTTTGGGATCACAAATATAACTAGTGTATAAGTCTTAAACCTTACTTCATTAAATATTTACTGCCTCATAAAAGTCTATAGAGGAAGTGATTAGGAAAGTTCTACTGTTCAAAAAATAAAAGCTGTCCAAAATATTTGGTGGGATGAGTCCATGAAAAGTATTGTCTCCTAATACTCTAGTTTGACTCTGTGAAGCAAATCACTATAATCCAGTGAATAAAATTTTATTTCAAAGCATATGCTAAAAATAGAAACAGATAAGGAACAGTATGAGAAAATTTCAGGACTGCTTTATTTTTTTTCTGAGGAACTCATGCACCACTCATTTGCAAAACCTCACAGTCTAACTTTGCTTGTGTCCCATGAAACCCCTTATATGCATCATCTCTTTGTGTGAGTAGGGGCTCACATGGAGGAATTTCTGACTTGTTAGTAGAGTTGACATCTAAGCAGGGGATATAAGTCATGGTTTAAGCTCAGCCAGCAACTAAATACCACCCCCTCGTCAAGATGGGGTGAGGAAGAGAATTGGAAACAAGGTAAAAATCCATGGGTTGAAATAAGAATAGTTTAAGAATTGAAACTAAGTAAAATATAATTAATAATAACAATGACAGCAATAATAAATAATAGGAAATAAAAAGAATGTGAGGAATAAACTTCGAGATAGACAAGTATTGCACACCACAATTGCTCACTGCCTGCTTACCAATGCCCAATGAGTGACCAGCATCTCCTGGCCAGCTCTCCCCATTTCATATACTGGGTATGACATGCTGTGATATGGAATGCCCCTTTGGCTGCTTTGGGTCAGGTGTCCTGTCTCTGCTTCCTCCCTTCTTCTTGTGCCCCTCCTCACTGGCAGAGCATGAGAGACGGAAAAGTCCATGATTTAAAGCAAGCACTACTTATCAATAACACACACATCGGTGTATTACCAACATTATTCTCAGATTAAAGCCAAAACAGCCCTTCATTTACTAGAAAGAGAGTTAACTCAATACCAGCCAAAACCAGGACAGTTACATTCTTTTTAAAGGTACAATTTATTGTGCTCAACCATTCACTTATACTTAGCTTCCTCGTATAGAATAATAATCATATTCCAAATACAGTTTTGAAAGATCTTTAGTAATTTACAGTTCCTTAACACTTCCTTAAGGATGCTCAAATCTTTGGTCAAATATATCTTGTATTAAGACAACACATCTGTGTGAGAGTCAGGAATAATTCGTTTCTGCAGCCCAGGTAATCTTCTGCCACAGCATATCTCAGTGAATGTTCATGAGATTGCATTAAATTCTTGTTATGATTTTTAAGTTGTTATTTACAGCAGTCAAAAGTGTGATGATAGACATTTTACACAACAAGGTCCTTGCTTTGGCAGAATGATCTAAAATTATATTATGAGGTAGCTGCAGAGTGTCATATGGATGAGGGGTGAAAATGCTAAATGAAATAACAATTGATTTTTGTGATGAAGTATTCTCTTCTGGAGTTTAAAGCATAAAATATTCTTTGGCTAAAGCACTCAACTGGGACTCAGGAAGCAAGTCCAAATTTCCCAAATCAACGAATTTATTGTATAATCCTTAATGTAGGAAAACATCACATGATGGAGGCAACTGGATAATCAAGCAAGCTCCATAGTACAATATCCTCCTGTTAATTGATTCATTTCTACGTAAATGCCTAATTTCTCTGTTCTTTGACTCTTCTGCTGCAAAGCAGGATTAACATTTTACTTCCTTATATGTGGGAGGATGCTATTTTTAATTATAGCATTATACTCAATAGAAGGATGCTCAATAGAAGGATGGTCTGTTACAGACCACCTGATCAAGCTAAGTTTGAACAATTCAAACACATATAATGTTGTGTCTGGTTGTTATATTGAGAATATGAGAACAGCTGTACTGGGTCAGTTCAGCCTGGACTTCCTTAGTGGATGGAAACCGATGCCAGGCTTTAAGCCCAGCCAGTAACTCAGAACCATGAAGCCACTTGCCCATTGCCCCCTTCTCCCTCCACCCTCTCCCAGAGGGATGGGGAAGAGAATCGAAAGAATGTAAGTCCCACAGGTTGAGATAAGAGCAGCCCAGTAACTAAGGTATAACACAAATCACTACTGCTACCACTAGGGATAATAATGATAAGGGAAATAACAAGAGAAGAGAATACAACTGCTCACCACCCACCAACCAATACCCAGCCTGACCCGAGCAGTGATCTCGCCCTTCCAGGTAAATGCCCTCAGTTTACATACACATGGGTATGACGTTCTGTGGTATGGAATACCTCTTTGGTCAGTCTGGATCAGGTGTCCTGTCTCTGCTTCCTCTTGGCTTCCCTTTCTCCCTGGCAGAGCATGAGACTCACAGAGTCCTTGATTAAACATTACTGAGCAGCAACTAAAAAATCAGTGTTATCAGCACTGTTGTTCCCAGGCTGAAAGTCAAAAATGCAGCACTGCACCAGCTACTAAGAAGTAAAAGAATGACTACTACAGCTGAACCCAGAACACCTGAGGAACAGCAGAGAACAGAACAGGCTTTCAGAGGTCCTCCTGTTGGTCCTCCTGCATTTAGGGTATTTTTTCTGAATCAGAGGTTGCATCATTGTGTTTAATAAACTGTGATAGATTCCTTGCATGAGCTCACCTTCTGAACCCATATGAACCTTAGATATCTTGTGACAGTGATTTCCATAACTTTATGTTATGCGTAAACATTGCTATTTGTATTTCTTTTTAACTTTGCATTATTTCATGTGATATTTCTTAATTAGTATTTATTTATCATGGAAAAAACCCAATGGGCAACACTTCCCTTTTGCCATGGCAGGTCCATTGTTCTTATATTTTAACTGCTATTTTTCATAAAATCATGCGTTTAATTCACACTTTTAGTTTCACTGGAGGGAATGGAGCGTTCAGGAACTGTAGAATACTATCCTGTTAAGCTGCATAGCTTTTTGACACAACAGAGGAAAATGCAGTTTTAATATTTCAGTAGGTGAAAAGAAAGAGTTCAAAGAATGTAGGCAAGCAATGATAAAAATGTGTTGACAGTGCATGAAATCTCTGATGTGGATTGCCTTCTAAAATAAAATGATTTTTCAGGGATGCAAAGGGGGCTGTTAAGACCTCCAGTTATAAGCCTTCAAGGGAAAAAAAGTCATTCTTTTGGTTTTAGCAGTGCTCCCCAGTTGAAAGAATTGTGGATCATTTTTGATAAATATCTTGCAGTGCAAAGAACCATAGCAGATGCTGGTAATCTGCACTTTTTTTAATGATTCTTTATTTGGCCTTTGCAAGAAATTAAAATAGATTAATGGAAGGGGCATTTTAAAAAGAAAGGAGCAGAATTTTGAAAACAGGACTGACAAAACTGGGATTTACAAAGTCTTGTAATATTTGTTGATGAAGAGTAGAGTATCGCAAACTTTTTTGATGCCTTACTGAAGAATTAATTGGTATCTGTAGATTGAGAGCTCCAGTGGAAGCTATGGGCTTCCTGGTTTTTATATACACCTGAGGCACAAACGAGAATGAAAGTGTTTAGTTTGATTTCATCCTATAAACACAGTTCTGCACAAGTTGTGTTGTACTGTGTGCTGTAGGAACACGAGAAAACACTGTCTTGGAAAAATTGAGTCTTTCTTCTGCAATTCATGAGAAAAGAACAGAGGTCCTGAAATCTGTCTGCTGCTCGCTGAGGCCCTGGAAGCCAGGATGGGCAGAGCCTTGGGTGACATCATCTAAGGTAAGGTGTCCCTGCCCATGGCAGAGGGTTGGAACTAGAAGATCTTAAGGTCCTTTCCAACCCAAACTATTCTGTGATTCTATAAAGTCTTCTAGCACTGTGCAAAACTTTCCTAGTAGTCTTTGGAGGGACAGTTATATTTCTTCCTGCCTTCTCAGCTACTCAGAAAGCCAACAAGAACGTGCTTTATAATAATGAGCAATTGTTTTCTGTAAATCATCTCAAAAGTCCTCACATCACTTGGCTGGGGGTCGTGGTACAGAGGGAATGAAGTAAATCCACATCCCAATCAGATTGCTTCTGGCACTTAACAGTCGACAGATGTTTGCTCTTCCTTGCATGGAGAGAGTGAAGTACTCAAATAATGAGTTCTTCTTTACTAAAATAAATAGGCTAGATACTTGAAAGTACTTTTATGAAAAACAAATACTTGTTATTAAAATAGCTGGGAGATGGTTACAGTCTTTGACTTGAGCTTTTATTTATGGCTGAGTTCCGTAGGTGGAAAACTAAGCTGAATGACTTCCTAATCTTCTAGGAATACCTCTTGAAAAATGAAGGTAAGATACTGGGATGGATGGATCTCTTTAGAGAATCTGATATTTTTTATGGAATTTGTAGAAGCCTTCTTGAAATATGGTCACACAAAAGACCCCAGAGTGCAGCAGCCAACACAGTCATCCCCAACACCTCTAGCTCCAAACAGGAAATAATTGCCTTGGAAATAATAATGCGAGTTAAGAAAGTGCTCTTAGAGGAATAGCTGTTTTGCTGTACTTATAAGTAGCATCAAGAGTGTGTAGAGGTGGTACTGCAAGAATAAGTGATATTTGAATGGTAGTCTCTTTGAAGTAGTATGAACACTTGGTTCCTTAATATTCACTGCAGATCTCCAAAATTTAATGCATGAAGACGCTATTTCCATTAAATATTCATTATTTTGCTAGCATCTGCCTGATTTTGCATGCCTAAACATTGCTGATGGAAACAATGAGAAATTTTTTGTCATGTCCTGCACAGACAAACTCTAAACCAGGTTTCTTGTTCAATATAATGTCCTTGTTCATGTGAGTTCTTTAAACAATGCTAGCCCTTCAGCAAACATCTCAGAACAAACACAAATACTACAGGGAAGTCAGCTCCTGATATTTCTAATGTTAAAAACAAGCACATAAAACATTTTTACCTCCTGGAGATGTGCTTTGGGCAGACTCAGTTCACCACTGTAGATGAGTTTGATTTTCTTTTCCCGATTTCTCAATATTTATGTTTACTTCTCAAAGCATCACATTCATTTCTTAATTGAAAGAGTATATATTAATGGTACTTACATATTCCACCTCTCTTAACATGGTATCTGAGTGTTTAAGAATTTTACTTTATACTGCAAGACATTTGTTTATCTTACCGTGCCTTCCAGTTTTAGGATGCAGTCTCCATGTAAGAAGGCTGACTGGGTTCCCTAAGGTCCTGTAGGAAACTTAAAGTGGTTTGGAGAACTGAAGCAGATTCTTCTAAATTTGCAGCTGTTGACCCAGTCACTGAACTCTTTTCTTCCTGTCGAAATGTTTGTTGCTCAAGACAAAGGAAACTGAAATGGTGTAATTGTTACGGAGCACTGTGCTCTACTGAAATTAACTTACAGGGAAGGATTCATTAGGGACTGTAGTGATAGGACAAGGGGTAACAAATTAAAACTTAAACAAGGGAGGTTTAGACTGGATATAAGGAAGAAATTCTTTACTGTTAGGGTGGTAAGGTACTGGAATGGGTTGCCCAGGAAGGTAGTGAATGCTCCATCCCTGTCAGTGTTCAAGGCCAGGATGGATGAAGCCTTGGGTGATATGGTTTAGTGTAAGGTGTCCCTGCCCATGACAGAGGGGTTGGAACTAGATGATCTTGAGGTCCTTTCCAACCCTAACTACTCTATGATTCTATGATTCTATGATTCATAACACGTGATTCAAATTATTTCTGTATCTCTTGCTCATAAGGGTTAGGGTTATTCTTGCTTTTGATAAGAGAAGTTTGAGATACAAATACAGAACTGTTTCCGTTCGAGCATGCAGACACCAGACATCCATTTCCTCTGAAAACAGTTGAACAGAGAATACTTGAGTATTTGAAGGAAAAGGACCATTGCACAACTTGAGAACCCAAGTGGTAAAACCTCTTGCTGAAGAGGTACTGTGCAATCTTTGGATAGAAGAAAATGGGAATTCTTTGAAAGATCTGTATCTCTGTGACAGTTAAGATTATAAGGGGGTAATGTCCTAGATATAATACTTTCACTGCAAAGATCGAGAGGCTTGGAAAAGTGTCTATGCAGGTATATGTGACAGAGAGAGACAGACTGTTGGGTGCAGCCATTCACTTAATTAAGACACTGTAGCTGTTCCATTATTATTTCACCTTCAGGAATGACTGTATTATGTAATACCTACTTAAAGGAAGCTTATGGCTCTTAGGATCATAGGTCATAAGTAGTTCAGGTTGGAAAGGACCTTAGGAGGTCAGCCAGTCCCTGCCCAGCCTGGGCTGCTGCAAGGGTTATTCCTTCCCCAGGGAAGTGCTTTTCATTTCTCCTGGTTGAATTTCATGAAGGTCCTTGAAACTCCTGTCAGCCCATTTCTCCAGCCCACCTGTGTCTCTGAATGGCAAGCCTACCCTCCAGCATATCAGCTTGTGCCTGTAGCTTGGTGTTGTCTGCAAACTTGAAAAGAGAATGAACTTTACATCTTCAGAGACACTAATATATATATTAGGCAGGATAGGTCAAAGGATAGACCCCCTGCAACTCCACTTATTGACCTCCAGGCAGGGTATGACCCATTTACCAGTACTCTCAGAGCCCTATCATTTCAGTGTTTTTTTACCCCTCTGCAGACTGCAATGTCCTAACATTTGTAAAGGTGCTGAAACAAATGTTGAAAACCTTCCTAAAGTTAGGTAAATGACACGCACTGCTCTTTCAGTGTACATATGCAGTCATTTTCATCTTCATGCTGTATGAAATTTAAATCAGGAAACAAAACTATGATGGAGTTAGTATGCACATTTGGACAGAGAGGACAGAAGCAGTGAGAACATGTTGATGGGCAGCCCTTTTTGTCAGCAAACCAGTGAATTCTTTTAGAAGAAATTCTTCACTGTGGAGGTGGTGGGACACTGGCACAGGCTGACCAGAGAACCTGCGGCTGCCCCATCCCTGGCAGTGCTCAAGACCAGGTTGGACGAGGCTTTGAGCAGCCTGGACTAGTGGAAGGTGTCTCTGCCCATAGCAGGGGGTTTGGAACTGGATGACCTGTAACATCCCTTCCAACCCAAACTATTCTGTGATTTTATGTTTCTGTTGCCTGGCTCCTTCAGTTCAGCTGGAGAAATGATGTATGGGTAACACCACTTTGCACTTATGTATACGCTTAAGTTGAGGACACCAGAACTGCACACAATACTCCAAGTGAGGTCTCACGAGAGCAGAGTAGAGGGGCAGGATCACCTCCTTTGACCTGCTGGTCACGCTCCTTTTGATGCAGCCCAGGATATGGTTGCTTTCTGGACTGTAAGCGCACACTGAAGCTGGCTCATGTTCAGTTTCTCACCGACCAACACCCCCAAGTCCTTCTCTGCAGGGCTGCTCTGAATCTCTTCTCTCCCCAGCCTGTATCTGTGCCTGGGATTGCTCCGATCCAGGTGTAGGACCTTGCACTTGGCATGGTTAAACTCTGTAAGGTTGGCATTAGCCCATGTTGCTCTTGACAGCTGACTATGCAATGGTATCTTAATTTTAGTACAGGTAACATGTTTTAAAAGGGAAAATGAAACAAGAAGTCACACTTCTGCTTAATCAGCCTGCTATAAAATGCTGACTCATTAGGACACAGACATGTTAAGAGTGAGATTAAAATGTACGTCCTCTACGTAATATGTGAGGGTGGCATTTGAAAATTCTTCTATGCTAGAAGAGTTAGTTCTTATCAGCTGGAAGTGTTCTGTGTGTCCTGATGAAAGCTAAAATGCTGAAGTAGTGACTAGGTTTCTTTTCATTGTGTTTCAAATAAAGATTAAGAAAATATGTGATGTACATTAGTGTACATGGGGAGTATGTCATTAATTGTCTTGGTGGTGTGCAGACAGTACTTTACAGTAATTCCAGTACCACTAGTGGAATATTAATGGCATGCTGCTTTGACCTGCTATCAGTCATAGTGATTTACATATCATTTGCATAATACTTTGCATATCAGATACATATTAGTCACTAAATTTTATACTGCAAGAATGATGAATTAACAGAATGATTGTAGGAGCATTGTGCCAGAGAAGGGGATCACCTTCTAAGTTTCCATTTGTTCCACTGTTTTCCAAAATATTTTAGTGTGATGTTTTTTAGAATATGAATATTACTTTTATCAGGATTAGGGTTAGGGCTAGGAAATCCTGGATTCACCATGTCAAGTTCCCTGTTAGTTTCATTCATATTTATTCCACTTTATCTAAACTTACCATGACAGATTTACTTTGTGATCAAAGCTATGATATGACTATTAAAGTGTTTAGCATAGTTTGCATTGACAACAGAAACCTTAAATGCAGTAGCCCAAAACCTGAAACTTGACATAAAAGCTATTGATTTGATATCAGTAGTTAAAAGCATTTGAAATATATTGCAGTACAGGTGTACTACAAAATGTTATGAAAGCTTCTTTCTCAACTGACTGGCACAGCTAAAAGGGAAGGTTTCCAGGATGAAAAGTGTGTCCAGTGTGTATCTACAGTGATTCAAGTGTGTAGGACCAGAGGCAAAAGACAGCCACAGAAATTGGTAAATAAGGTGGGCTATGTCTTTGCATGCATCTTTAAGTTCTTGAAAGAGATTTCTTATGTAGAACTTCCTTTGCACTAGTTGATAATAGACATTTTACAATGCAGCCAGCTATTTTTTTGAGCCCTACTAGTAATGAAGGTGCTTTTAGTAGGCCATAGGTATACTTGTGGTGCCCTTATTTTTAACTGCTCACAGTTAATTGAGAGGACACCAACCTCTCATCTGTTGAGTTCACACTTATTGACATAAGAGAAATTCTGGGGGAAAACCAAGATCTAAGCCCAATGTATATGTTTGAACTGAAATGATAGAATCACAGAATGGTTAGGATTGGAAAGAACCTTAAGATCCTCTATTTCCAACCCCCCTGCCATGGGCAGGGACACCTAGACTATATTAGCCAAGGCTCTGTCCAACCTGAACACTGTGTGGGATGGAGCATTTACCACTTCTTTGGCAACTTGTTCCAGGGCCTCACCACCCTCACAGTAAAGAACTTATTCCTTATATCTAACATGAACTTGCCCTGTTCAAGTTTTAACCCATTGCCCCTTGTCCTAATGCTATAGTGCCTGATGAAGAGTCCCTCACCAGCATCCCTGTAGGCCCCCTTCAGATACTGGAAGGCTGCTATGAGGTCTCCATGCAGCCTTCTCTTCTCCAGGCTGAACAGCCCCAACTTTCTCAGCCTGTCTCCATACAGGAGGTGCTCCAGTCCCCTGATCATCCTCGTGGCCTCCTCTGGACTTGTTCCAACAGTTCCATGTCCTTTTTATGTTGAGGCCACCAGAACTGCACACAGTCCTCCAAGTGGGGTCTCACTATATAGGAATTATATGAATTCAAATAGCCACTTAAACATAACTTGCAAGAATATTAGATGGTAAAATGTTTCCTTGATGGGTTTAATCTAGATTTCAAGTTCCCAGTAGAGTTAGGTTACGTATCTGTATAAAACTGCCTGTTATTTGAATGAAGGCTCATCTCAGAAGCTCTCGTGCCATTAGAGAGTAATATATGTAAGTCACAGAAATTAAAGATTGCATTTCAGTCTTAATTTTAAATTTCTGGGATTTTTAATGGAAACCCTATCTTGGGAACTTTTTAATATACTTCCCCATATACATGTACCCCATGTATGAAAATTAGTTCAAAGCAAGCATATTTCATCTCTAAAAGTCTGTAAAGGAAGTACTCTGGATGCTATCATTTTCTGATATATATAAGGGGTGAATGAAAAATATTCCTGACCAAATACACCATATGGCAATTCCAGATGCCGACTTCTGTTGGCAGGTGTTGCAGCTGTTACTATTAGGGAATTTGGGGCTGCAGTGTTGGAACTATCCTGAGAGACTGAGGAACCAGGCAAATCTTTAAACAAGGCTTTACTTGTGCTCAACAAATGTAAATAAAATACTAGTCAATGAAATTAGCCAGGCCTTAGTGGCACAAGGCTGATCTTGTGCCTGGCCTTGAAGGCTTAAGTGTTTGGTCATTCTCAGCTGTCTGAGGTTAAGATGTCCTGACTCAAGAACTCTTCAGTGGGAGAAACTGGAGCTGAAACGAGTGTCTTCCTTTTTCCCCAAGCTCCACTCATTTCACTGGCATTGTGATAAACATTTTCCATGGATCAGGGCAAATCTGGTCCAAAGTATTACCTCATCTTTTAGCAGGTGGGAATGAATCTGTTCCAGCTTGTCTGGCAGGTGTTAACCTCCAACAATTGTCTTTTCAAATATGTATGCATGTTTGCAGACTTGTGCAGGTTATCTGATACCTTCAAGTAGCTGTAGAGTGGGTGCTGTTATCTCAGTTTTACTGGTTTTGTAAAACTATGCCAAGCAGCCAGATGTTAGAAAATAATTCACTTTCTAACCTAAATCAAGTAGTCTTGTGGTATGCCTGGGCACAAACCAAATTGGATATGCATCCTGTTCTGCCTTAATTCAAGCAGGTTTATAATATAGTGGTATTGAAAGGAAGATATGTTTCACTGGTAGGCCCTCCTGCTGCACAGCGATAGACTATCATGCTATATTGTTGGTACTATGTTGAATTTTCATTTTCAATTGGACTTTCAGCAATCATGCTGAAAGGGAAAATGAAGGGAAAAGCCATACACCAGTAGATTGGGCAGGGTTTTCTTTACATCACTACAGTTTTGCCAGGGAAAAGGTAGATTACATCTAGTTTTTTTGTGAAGAATCTAGAGGTAAGAGTAGAAGTGAAGAAAATAGGTGTGACAAGAGTAAGTTTAACTTCAGAACCCAAACTGTTATTTCAAGATCAGTTGCACACAGTGGATGTGAAACTTGTGCATTCAGAGTATATTAAAATAGGTTTTCTTAGTATTAAAAAATAAATCTGTGTCTTATAACTGAGCAAAAGTCTCCAGTCTGCTACCACAGGATTCACTCTTACACCTTAGCAATTTTTTGTCTTGTTTTGAAACTTTATGAATTTTGAAATTTTCTTTGCTTTACAAATTTAAACAAGGGATAATATAAGAAAAAACATTGGAGAGTATGGGATTTTAGGACACAAACATGCCTTTTTGTAGTAATCAAAAATTCAAAAAGAATGTCTCTGTATCATTAAGTTGGACTTTGCATTTAAACAATTATAAATAGTTTTGAATATAATTCTGAAGACTGTAATAGTAGAGATTAAAATAATATAAAATTACTTTTTTAATATAGAATTTCACAGAGTTCATGCTATGGATTTGCAGAGCTCTGCTTTGCTGAAATTAATTAGCTTTAATTCAGACCCAGTATTAACTGAACCAAATGTTAATAACTCTTTAGAATATAAACGCTAATTTAATAAAGAATGATGAATTCATTTAACTCAGCATGGTCACCCTCTTTGCTGAATTTCCTCATTTCCTTTCAGTTTACACAGTGTCCATGGCACAAATCAGGACTAGGTCAGGCATGGTTGCTTAGTGGTTTCTTAATAAGTATTATAACCTATTTGCTTTGTTAATAGCTTTGCATTTGTAGATACCGTACCCCATTTTGCCAAGGAATCATCACTGCAGCTATTCAAGAACAGGCCTGTTAAGGAGCCAATAGAAATGAAATCTTGTATAAACTTGCAAAACATGTTTGTCATGTTCCGTGATCCAAGTGAATGGTTTTTGTGGTAGTTTTCTTGCTATTGTTATGTGGAACCTGGGCTGACATATGACCTGATAACCAGACTGTATCTTTAAAGGTGGTGCTGTCATTCATTGTGAGTTTAGCTAAAACATGTTAAATGCAAAAGTTCTTGCTACACATAGGCCAAATATATAATGTCTCCTTTTTTTTTCATTTCTGCTGAAAAAGGAAAACTGTGTGCTATCAGAAAGAAAATACCTGTAGAGTGGTGAGATCGCTGTGTTTCTTACTTTTGCAAGCTTTCTTAAAACATCCTGTCTTGCATCACTGAGAAATGCAGATATTGATTCTGCACAGTAATGAGAAACTAGAGGTTGTGACATACCAAGTCATACATTTTGTGGGCCAGTGTTCACCAGTACTTCATGATGTACAGCTGTGATGTACCAGTGGGGCCGGTGGTACTCCACTGTGCTTGGTGCAATACAAAGTGGGCTCTTGAGTGTTCCTTTGGCTGGTACTCCTTGGCACTAATACAGTACAGTGAAAGACTAATTATCTACTTTTGAAAATGACAGCCTGGTTACACAGAGGATGCAGTTATTAGTTTAAATGTTTTAATGTATTTTGGAAGAAATCTTACTTTAACATTAAAAATTGGCAATATCTATTAACTAGAAAAAAAAAGATTTACTTTCCTCCTTTCTTGCACCATAGAAACTAAGTCATGTTGAATAATTTGAGCTAATGTTGGTCTTGTTTAATGATTATTCAACAGCTCATGAAAGAGGATACAGGGTATAACAAAACCAGAGTGTGCTCGCTCAGCACTTGGTCGAAGGTTTATTTGCAGTTCATGCTGCACAGATGGATAATAGTTTTCAAAGCACAGATGGAATTTAAGGAACAGCAAGTTCAGTGGGAAAACTACTGTATTGAAGAGAGGGAGAAAAAATGAACAAACCAACAGCTTGAGAGAGAAATACTGAGATCCAGCTGGTTATTACACAAATTATTTCAGCCTCTCCTGGCTTATAAACTGTGAGGACAAACAGCAAATGGTTTGCAGGATTGGCTGCTTCTAACTGTTCTCTTAGACAAGAAGTGCCCCTCAAACCTAATTAAAATACAGGTTTCTTTTTTTAATGGATTGATATTTTATTAGAGTTAGTGGAAGACAGAGACAAAGATCTATCTAAATAGCAAAAGGCGAAGCCAAAGGACATCAATTGAGCAAAATCAAGTAGCTGGAGATTTTAACCCCAGGCTTTGTTAATCCCAAAGGAGGACTAAAAAGCCAGCCTGGTGAGAAGGACCGGTGGGAAAGGCAACCTGCTAGGCTCATCAGTCTGCAGGTCCTGCTTGTGTTGAGTGCTTGCCTCTTGGTACGACTTGTTTCTGCTTGACTCCTTCAACAGCATTTTCATTCTGCATTCTCCTGGGAAAGGCAGGGCACAGAAGAGTCTTGCTGCTCTTTCCCCAAGAATAACAGGAAGAATACTCCCAGCTAACCTTCAGCCACCTGCTTCTTTTGCTGAGCTGTGTCCACTTGTCACTCTGTCCACTTGTCACTCCTTTTGCATTTACCTGCTTCCCACTAATGTTAAAATTAAGCTGTGTCTCAGCTCATGCCAGTGGATTGTAGACTTTAGCTCTTGACTTATTTCGTTCCTTGGGGATCTGCTTACTCTAAACTTTCCAGGCTTAGCTGAACTGTGCAGTCTTTCAACATAATCTAGTAACTGAGCCTCTTTACTTTCTGATTTTCACACCACAGTTTTTTTTTTTTGAGAAGTTTAATTCAGTAAATAAGATCTGATAAACAAAAAAATGTAAAATTTGATTAAAACAAGTTTTTGTAGAACATTTACATATTTTATATTATTGTTTCAGCTCACTGATTTTTAATATTTCAGTAATAAGTATGTGGTGGGTTTTTTTAAGCTGTTATAAAACAAAGAATATTATTTTTGAAGTACTAAATTCCATCTATATGAAATTCCAAGGATAATGTGAGATCCATCATTCAGAAGAGGAAGAGAAGGCTTAGCAATAAATTCATTCCTTCAAGCACTGATTTAAAAAGAGAGAGAAAGAGAAGACTCAAATTATATAATCAGATGAATTAAGACTATAATTTATTGCTGTGCTCTGAGTTATCTCCTGCTGCTAGAGATTGTCTTATAAGTGAAGCCACTATGGCTGAGCATTTAAATTCAGATTTTATAGGTCTGAATGTTTTCTACCTCAAAGTTGTATGTTTCTATGTATTTAGATTCTCATTTGTTAAAAAAAACAATACCCAAAGCAACAAAATAACTCAGAGCTTTCAAGGTTATTTGCTGAGAATAACTGATTTTGTATGCAATTTTCATTTTAAAAAAGTATATAATAATTGTAAAAGCCCAAACAAATAGTTCTGCATCATAGTGTGGTAATCCTCTATTTAAAATAAACCTACTTCATGGCAAGTTTTCTGTGGATTTTGCTGTAGGAGGTGAGAGTCTTTCTTTGCAAATAAGAGGATGTAAATATTAAGTTGTTAATGATTCTTGTGTGCATTTATTGGATCCCAAACTCAAGAAAAATGTTTCTTATTTGTCTCTTTCCATGAGCTGGGCTATTTCTTTCAGAAGCACATTGAGATTTACTGTGCTAGCTTATTGATCTTTTGTTTCTTTAATTTTATAAACAGTGTTGGTTGTTCTTTTGGATTTTGAAGTAATATTATTGTTTTGCGTTTGGTCTATTGATCTTTGATGGGAAAAATATTTTAAAAATCAATTTTTAACACTTTTAAAAAGGAGCCTTTCTTTCTTTATCCAGTCTGTTGCGGAGTTTTCTCATGGGGTTCACACTTCCAAACAGACAATAAAGAAAGTAAAGGTTTGTCTTCTTAAGGAACCCTTGCTGTTGACAGGATCAGAAAAGGGCTTCTCTTTGAAGGAATCGCAGCATGCGATTATACCTTCCAGCTAAGAGTTTATGATTGAAAACAACTGGAGAGAACTGGCAAGGTCATCTTGGAGGATTTAATAGGGGAAGATCCAAGCATTTATATCAAGGATCTGTTGATTCATTTTCTGGACATAAGATAATAATGGTGTTTTCAACCCTTATGTATGAAGAGTCCTCTGAGCCTCTTAGCAGGAGGGAAAAAGAAGTGCTAGTGCCCTTCAGGGAAAGAATACAAATTCTCCATGGTTAGCAAGTTGCATCTTGTAAAGACATGTTTATAAAGCAGTAAATTGCCATGCAGATATGCTCAAGAGGTGCTAGCAGTCAAGAGGTGCCCAGCTAGTCAGCTTCACTGAGGAACTGGAAATAGCAGTGCATGGAGTGCTGTGTTGAGGGAGTTAACTGCTTTCTAGTACATATACTAGTTTTGTCCACACTAACCTGAGCACCTCTATGTGGGACTGTGCAGAGCTCTTATTTTCTTGGCTTTTTAATAGTAGTGGAAAACTGACAAAAGAAAAATGGTTATACAGGAAACACAGGGGTACATTCTTTGACATTTTCCCCTCGGTGATACAGTATCTCCTAGGTTGATTTCTAAAGTCCTGTTTTCTCCTTGCTCTCTCAATCTAGAAACAGAAAATAAAGTCTGTGTTTTCAGCACAGGTTTGATGTGTTGCTGCTGCTAGTGCAGAGAAACTCAGTTTAAAAGTTGTAACTTACTAGTTTCTTTAAGCAGACAAAGAAAAGGCCCTGATTCCCCAGCCTGAGTGAACTAACAGTTAACAGGGTGTGTGAGAAGCCTGCATGTTGGCTTGTCCTTGTCTTTTCAACTTAATGAACAGTTTCTGCCACATTCAGTTCATACTTGAGGCCTGTGGAGGGGAGAGGCTTCCAGTGGAGGGCATGGCAGGGCTCCTGCTTCTGAAGGTCTTCACAAGCAGTGTTGAAACACTGTCACATCAATGGTATTGTCTTTCCTAATGTCCCCCTTTGAGCACTGAGTCCTTTGGGAGAGGTCTTCTCATAAGGCCATTAGATTTTTTTCCCTTTGTTGCTGTGTTTTTCAAAGGGGTGTCAGGGAAATGTTTATCTTCTTCTGTCAAATCTTTTTTATTATTTAGCCTGAGTAGCTTAAACCTTACTCTTCTAAAATCATTCTTTCATCTCTCTTTCTGCAGAAGAAATAGGTGCATCCCTCTTGAGCTATGTGGTGTCAAGCTTCTACCAACACATAGAGCTGGAGATTAAAACAAAAGGTCTTAAAACTTCTGGTCCTCCTCTTCTCTGATACAAGTGCAAACCTTTCCCTCAGTCAAAATTTTGTAATGAAGTGTTTTAAGAAAAAGAAAGGTTTATATATGCTTTGATGTAATTTGTTAAATCAGAGAGGAAGGGCATTCAATGGGTTTTGAGTTTAGGCTTGGAGGAGGACATTAGGAATTTCGCTAAGGGTACTTTTAGTGGAGTGCAAATGGCAGATGATGCAAATGAAAGGGATTATATGAGGGTGACTTTATATGCTGGATGTCTCTGACAAAATGATTTTTTAAAAAGTATTTGAGATAAAATGTGAAAACAGTAGCAAAGAATGAAGTATTTTAATAGGATCAGCAAATCGTAGGTATTTATATGTAAACTAAAGTAAAATGTGTTAAAAAGCAGGTAATTTGTTCTTTTAAGACTAAACTCAAATCAACACTTATTTTTAGAATGGTTTTCATTTTTGCTTTCTGAATTCACAGCGTTCTTAGGGTTCTGCTATGTTGTCACTGAAATACTTGGAGTTTTTATCAGATTCTGTTCAACAGATTACATAAGGAACTTAAGAAAATAATTTTATTTCTGCCTGATTCTGGAAAAGAGCAATAGGTAGATGGCTCCAGCACATTCTGCTCTCCTGCTTTTAAAACATTTTACCACATAAATGTTTTTGCCACCAAAGATATGAAAGTTTTAAAGTATTATTTATCTTATTGATCTTTATGATGATTTTGAAATTTCAAATCATTATTAGTGCTTATAGATATAATTTCATTCAAGTTCCCTTATCTACATGGAGTTTGATTAAGCAGAGTAGTTGATTAAACGGAGTAGTTTTCATTAATGGCAAATCCTCCATAAATTCCAGCTTTCTGTAATACTAGAGATTACTGGGAGATTAATTAGTATGAGACAGCTCAGCTTTCCACTGCTTATGGCAGAAAATGTTGTTGCCTTTAAAATGAATCTCACTGCCGATATGGTAGGTATGTCATAGCTGGAAGTATTGCACGGTCCAACCTCACTGGAAAAAATACAGGCTAAGTAGTGTTTGACCAGTTTATTCCACCATTCTGGTGTGCTTTGCTGTTCTTTGATGAACCCAGGAGTTGTAAAAAAGTGTACAGGGTGAAATTTACAGCATAATAATAATCTTGACACCATTATTACAATTATTTATATGACTCTTCTGCCAGGTACTGGTTTGCCCATAGCAAAAATCAGACTGAAGGAACTGTTAGAACACTGCAGTGCCTTGTGCTTTACCAAGCTATGCAATGCTGAAACCAGGGAAACTAACACTAAGCAAGCATTTGGTGAGGCACACTTCCTCAATTACCAAATTAAACAGGCTCGTACAAACAGTATTTTATTGGCTAGAGAAGAAAAGGAAATAGAAATCATACTGCCTGAGAGATCACCAAAAGATAAAGTGAATCCTCCACCAGGGAATATGCAACAATTTTGCCCAATGCTGTAGCAGAGGTAGCTGCTGCCTCATGAAGCGAGCATCTCATAGCTCTGCAGTCCTGAGCTTGAGTCAAGCTTGTGGTTTTGAAGTAGTCTAAGCAATTAATCCCAGCCTACCTTTAGTCAATGGTGAAAAAAAAGGCAACTCCAGAGCATGATTCATCATCTGGCCTACTTTGAAAGCATATTTCCCCCTGATCTGGCTCTTTTTCTCCACTGGCTGGATTTGTTGGTTATATCTTGATTAAGTCTGCTGTGCATTACTGGCCCTTTTCTCTCTCCAGACTTTTGGGTATTTTAAATGATGTAAATCTATTTATACAGTGAATCTGTGCTGCTCTGTGGAAAGTGATGTGCTGGGTTCTGGCACTTGAGTGGCTGGAAAAGGACCTAGGCATGCTAATTGACAGGAATGAACATGATCCAGCTTGTACCCAGGTGACCAAGAAGACCAAAGGCATCCTGGCCTGTATCAGCAATAGTGTGGTCAGCAGGGCCAAGGAAGTGATCATCCCCCTGTACTTGGCACTGGTGACACTGCACCTCAAACAAGGTATTCAGTTTTGGGACCCTTACTGCAAGACAGATACTGAGCTGTTGGAGCAGGTTCAGAGAAGTGCAACAAAGCTGGTGAAGGGTCTGAAGAACAAACCTTATGAGGAACAGCTGAGGGAACTGGGGTTGTTTAGTGTGGACAAGGCTCAGTGGAACCTTATCACTCTACAACCTCCTGAAAGGAGGATGGAGGGAGGAGGTGGCTGCTTGCTTCTCCCGAGTAACAAGTGACAGGACAAGAGGCAATGGCCTCAAGCTGCACCAGGAGAGGTTTAGACAGGATATTAGGAAAAATTTTCTTTATTGAGAGCCTGCTCAGGTATCGAAACAGGCTGCCCAGGGCAGTGGTGGAATCACTGTCCCTGGAAGTGTTCAAAAGCCATGTGGATGTGGCTCTTAGTGACATGGTTTAGTGGTGGACTTGGCAGTTTGGAGGTAATGGTTGGACTTGATGATCTTAAAGGTCTTTTCCAACCTAGCTGATTCTATGATTCTATAAGACCAGGACCAAGGCAGTGAAGCCCACTTGAGTATTAAGGAGGTACTTCAGGTTCCAGTTCCTGCTTCTTGTTCAGTTTACATGTAAACCTACTGCTGAATAATGTGCTCTGGAAGCTGCGACTGGAATCCAGTTTGTACTTGCTGATTACTTGCTCTCTAAGAGATGGCAGGAATTTGGATGCAGGGATTTTGTAGATGCCCCATTTTGACAAAACTGACTGAATGGTGCCTAAAGCCTATTCCTGACATGGCTACCAGCCTTTTTGAGAGAATCAAGTAGGCATTTCCCTGCAGGCTGCATGCATTTTTAGGTAATTAATCTACTGAAAACCTTCTGAATCTAGAAAAGACATTTTCTGGAAAATATTTTAGCTACTGCAAATACCTCCTGACTATGCAGTAAAAGTTTTAACTCCATGCCTCTAATCATTGACTTGTTCTTAGAACAAAAGGCTTGTGCGTCCAGACATGACATCTTAAGGTCAGACAGTCTGCATTTCTGGAAATAAAGTATATGGTGCTCAAAAAAGGGGTGCAGTTATCCTTCCAAGTACTCAGAGCACCTGTATAGATGTTAAGGTCAGTGTAGTAAGTCCTAAAAGCACAGCAAAATATATTTATCTTCATGTGCAATCTAATTCTGCTACTCCATCTTTAAATCATGCATTTGTATTGATCTGATCTTAATGAAAAAAAAAAGACCTTCCTGAACTTTTCTGGGATGATTCTTTATAAAGTACTGAAAATAGGATTAATTTTCTAAATCATAACCCCTAGCAAAAATGTTTTGAAACAATTTCTGTGAACATTATAAGAATGAAGAAATCATAGCTTTTATGTAGACTCATTTATTTATAGTCAGAAACAGTTTTCCCAAATCAAACAGCAGCTGTCCTTCTTACTGCAGTTTTTAAGTGTGTTTTTGACACACACACTTATGTTAAAAGAGGTAATTATCTTGTCTTTTAATCTTATGGCACAAGAAAGCTATTAGGAAAAAAAGACCGTAATTTACCAGTTGGAGACATGAGAAACCCAGTCATTTGTATTCACATTTCTCTCTGCAACCAAAAGAAAATGGCCACATTTCTTAAACTTTGTTTGAAATGGTACAAACCCCAAATGTTTCATGAACACTGGGAACCAATAGCAGTTTTTGTTTTTGTTTTTTACTAATAAAACCACACATTTCTGATTTATTTGTTCATTCCACCTAAAATAATCATGGACAAAGCTGTTCCTAGAAATATTTCTAAACTATTTTTAAACTATATATCACTTATACTTATGTCAATGTCTTGAAGTTGCTTTGGACAGGACACCAGGTATGATGTAACAGAAGATCTAAAGCATGATAATTTGTATAACCAAAATGCTTCAGAGACCATTACTAGTAGCAGGTTTTTTATCAGTAAAGTGGTAGTTTTTGCATATTAGTAATGCCTCCCTACACATTTGAGAGCAGTTCTCAGAGCCTCTGTTTCTCTCATTCTCTTGAAGGTGTAGTATAGCTGGCAGCTCAGTATCTTGTCATCCCAGTAAATCAAACTGTAAGAAAAACATGCTTTGTAGTACAGTGTAATTAATGCTTTGGTTTGCTGAAAAATAACTGCTCAGAAAGCACAACCATGCAGAGGAATATACAATGTGTATCACTGGTCTTTCTTGAGCTACTTATTTCTACTCTTTCATTTACAGAGCAGCAAACTCAAGTCTGAATTCTTTCCAAATGTCAAATATCTAACAAAGCAGTCTTTGATCATCGCAGAAATACAACTGAGAGACAAATATATCATAATCCATTTAACGAATTGCAGTGTAATTCAATCTTCAGTATTTCTTCTATTTAAGTCTACACTCTGACCTCTATGTAAATCTCTAAATGGCTCTCCTGTGTGTATGGAGATGGCTTTGTACTAGCTACCTTTGCAGCACTCTATATTGCTTTTGTACCCCGATTATTTAAAATACCATTCCCAAAATAAAACTCAAAGAAAGAAATATCTGACAAATACCTACCCTAGAAAGGTTAGAAACCTATATCCGTTCAATTTTCTTAGCATGCCTTATCCTGACTGATTGTGCAAATGGTTCTTGTCGACTCCAGAGTGCCAGAGTGGCAAAACAATATACCAAGACTCAATCTTTTCTGTTATTATGAAACAGTTATAGCTATTGCACAGTTAAGGTTGAGGCTAGCTTCCATTACAAGCTTGATCTACAACTCCCATCAACCACTTGTCCCCTGGACAAGCCATTCCCCATGAAATTTCACGTCACAGCTCAAGCAGTTAAATGTTTCTATGAAGGCTAGGGGAAGAATACAGAAAAGGACGTTTAAAGTTACAAAGCTGCCATGAACTACTTTTAGTCATCATAAACAATGAATGTGTCATGAATTGTGTATGTATATATATTATTAATGGTATTGCTAGCCCTACCTACTGTCAGATTCCCTAGTAAGCCCTGTCATAGGACCCCATTTTCAGTTTCTTATAGCTTTGGTAAATGTTTACTGTCTTGGGATTTTATTTCAGGCTGATGTTTGTGTTTATACATGGAGGTATGTGTGAAATGTCAGCCAGCTCTATGCAGTTACTGAGAGGAAAGACACTTCTGCAGCATGTGAGTCCTTGGTTTCTGTGAAATATTAAGCTGTGTTTTAGTTTATGAAATAGAATGTAAATGAGCCAAACAAACAAAAAAAAGTGAAAAGAAATCTTAAGAGCTGCTTTAGAAGAGGAAGAAATGTATATTGAGTGATCTTCAGGTATGTGGGCAATGTCCTGTGTTGACGCTGGCAGAGAATAAGCACTGTTCTATGTGGTGAAGCTGACAGCAGATTTCAACAGGGCCAGATACATACCTGAAGGAAAATTAGCTTCAATAAATATTCAAAATGTTCAAAGCTTTTATTAGTTTTCTGTTTAATATCACAGTTCTGTGATACGATAACAAGTTGTGGAAAAGTGTATGTGTTCCTTCTCTCCCTACAATATGCATTGTCATTGTTAAACTACCTTTTTTCTATTGCTTGATCAAATTGGTCTTTTAATTAGATTAGGAACCAGTTGCACTAATTTCAAAATGTAGTCAAATGTGAAAGAATGCTTTTTGAAATTCTTGCTTTTCCTTATCAAACAATTTGCTTTAGTAGAATAATCAAGACTTGCACCTTGAATTCAAATTTATCAATATCCATGCTAACAAGCTTTCCTTTTTCATAATGGTAGAATCTAAATATGAAAGAGGTAGAAACATTTTAATATTTGCCAACTTTAAACAAATATGTCTAAAACCTGTTAGACCTCTTCACTTGATCTTAGATGCCTTATAACACTTTTAAGTTCCTTTTGTAATTCATTAGGCAGAGCCTGCTGGCAACTGTGGGGTGTTCCTTTTGTGTAGGAGTTTCCCCACATAACTGCAAGTTTTGCTCTGGAATAATCTTTTATTTCAGTAAGATCTATAGAACAGGTTATCAGTTGTGATGAATTGACAGTTTCTTCTGAAGCTCACAATCTTCCTTTGGATTAGCTTCATGAGAACAGTAAAGCTCATTTTCAGTCCTGACTTAAACTCACTACCGAAAAGCTTTTGCTCTTAACTCTGTGTGCTATCTAACTTTTCATGAACAATGTTTTCCTAATGAACATATTAATAAAACTCCCAATTTCATTCTTCAGAATCTATTCCATGTCAAACTAGTGGATTTCTCAGTTTCTAGCTGCTCAAGAGATACCAACTGTCAATAATCTTCATACTTTTAATAACTCATGCAGCTGTTTTGCACTAAGGAATGAAATAAATCACTTGTTATGTTGTAGTACTGAAGAAAACAAATAGCAGAAACTGTGCTTCCTGTTGTGCTTGGAATGGGTATGTCATGGAAATTATCTAAAACAAATAACAATAAGTATACCAAATTGGGTCTTTTATATAACTCAATATATGGCTGTACTGTGGAAGTCTAATTACTGTGATTGATAATAGAAGGCATTTATTGCACATCTTCGGGCCGCTGTACAATGTGTAGTGCTTGAATTTTGGTTGGCCATATTAATTATTAAGTAGAGCTCCCCATTGATTTCTTTGCACTGTTCTATTTAAAAATTGATGGTGTGTAAGGAGATGGTCTTATCAGGGCTGAGATAAAACCAGAGCTCATAACTTTGTTTAGAACTGCAAGATGTAACAGACTGTGATCTTCGTAGGATGAGACCTCTGTCAAATAAATGTCAAATTGCAGTCCCTTTCTTGGGAAATTAAGAGGTGGGATTTTTTCTTCATTAACTTTACATTAGAGCATTAGAGTGGAGTGCTATTGTTTTAACAATGGGAACATTTTTTTCTTTATTTTCTTTAGATTTATTAAACTAATCTATAGCTTAAGAAATGTTTTCCCGTAAAAAAAATTCTTCCATTATTAAGTCAAAGTGTGAGAACATAATAAAAGATACGTGGGAGTATGAATCTTAATTTCCTTGGTGCATTCAGAGATCAATGTATCTTCCTCAAGATTTCAAAAGTTTGAATTAATTCAGTATTTTCTTATAAATTGTAATCTTGGTTCATTTACTGTCCTGTATTTTCACTGCTATTTGCAGCAGATAGTCCCAGTGAAGCTGGTAGGTGTCTGACAGTGAAATGCAAACATTCAACAATAGGCTTAATTTGCGTGACAGCATCTTTAGATAATCTAAACATTTCCTTTCAGAACATGAATAACTTTAGCAGTAGGGCCGTGGAAGCCTCCTGGGCGAAGAATTAATTTGCGACATTGTAATAAGAAATACAGTGTGTGTGTCAGGGGTATGCAGCTCTTTTGTTATCTGGGAAAATTCTACTGCAGTGTCTGTCTGCAGCAGTACACTTGCAAATCTGTTCTGCAGCGAGGGTGCAATCCTCTCTTTGGAGTATAGATTTGAAGGATTTGTTTTCAGACTCTCAAGGATGTGATGAAAAGGAATTATTAAATATCTTTCTAAAACAGAAATTAAGGTCTTTGTTTATTTTTCACTAGTTGGGGAACCTCCCATAGTCTTGAGTGAAGCATTTAATCTAAGGGAGGCTGAAGAAGAAGGGATTGATGTAAAGCCACTGAAGAATGACGTAAATACAGCTGGCTCCCTCTTTGGGCTGGGAGAACATTTAGGACTTTCAAATCTTGTCTTTTCTGTGAAAAATGGAACATTTCCCAGTGGGATCTGAATCAAGATTTGTATTTGTAATGGTATGAGGTTTTCGCTACTTCAGTATTAACACCAGATTATTTCAGTAGTGTTTTGGATAAGAAAACTGCAAGCAAGGCTTTCTTTGGTTTTGGTATAGTGAAAGCTGTAGTTGTTGTTTTGAAAGGCATCCAGATGAATCTATACAGGAAAGCAGTTTAAAGGATAAAACATAAATTAAATTCTTTTAATTTAGTTTTTCTCCATATCTGTAAGCTGGAAATAGCATGTGAACTGGACTGGCATGAATTTTTGAGTGACTGTATGTGTGGAACAAAGATAATATATATATATAAGCATATGTAGGTATATACACATAAACATATATATAAACTTCAAATAACAGGTTCATTTTTGACAAAAGACATTTGAGAAATTGTGAATATGGAGAAATGTTACCATCTCAGTTCGTAATCTTTAGGCATGTAAACCACACCTTTTTCTATGAAGATATTTTGCTGTAGCCTAAAAGTTTTTCATCTATATCTAACAAAAAGTACTTTTAAATTCATTGATTCAGCAGAGTTCAGTTACTCAGTGCCAGAGGAGACTGGCCTCAAAATGTGATCCCAAAATAATGAGGGCTCAGTTTTGTTGCCCTTTTGCTGCGTTCTCTCTTTTCCTCCATGCAAAAGAAATGTTAACGCTGACCAAGCATTTCCACATTTAGTACATAAAAGGCAACTTCTGTTAGTCAGCTTCATCATGCCATGCATAAGAATGTGATAGAGTGGTGATCATCTGCGTGTGCTATGATTCACGCTAATGGAACATGCAAATGCTCTGATAAAAGAGGAATGTAGTGCAACAGATTAATTTAAAAGACATCCTTCAAAAGTCTCTTCTTCTTTCAGTCCTTGAATATTATTGTTTGACTCAGTGACAACATAAAGTTAAAGCTGGAAGAAGTCAACTGACAGCAACATACCAAGCTATGGTAACAAATGACCAGGAGTTTGACAAGCATCATTATTAGAATTTCCCTAATGTAGTTAGTTAAATTATTTGACATAGCATTATGCTGGAAACAGTTAATAAAATAAGCATGTATGAGGTAGAAATGATAACATCAGCAACGGGGTTATTTCAGAAGCATAGTTACCTAATCATATTATTTTCTTGTAGATTTTCACAAATACATGGCTTCTGCACTGCTTAATATGGGCTTAAATGCATGGCTGTCAAAGTGGTATAGTTTGGAAAAAAACCCCAAACAACTTTTGGGTTTGACTTTGACTTCTGTTTTGCATTTTGAAAACATTTTTGTAGTATTACCATAATAAAACCCCTCAAAACTGTGGAAATTGCCTGGTTTGTAGTATAATTCTGAGTGAAGTAAGAGTTTTTCAGACGAATGTGAAAATCAGAGATCTGAGTTTCATATCTGAAAAATCAGCCAGTTTTCTTATTTTCTTTTGTTGTACCTACATGCTGTCTTTAAGTCTGTTTATATGACACTTGACTTTGTTTAATGAAAAGCCAGTGTTTATTTGTTAAAAATGTATTTCTGTATTCCTAGCTTATAGGTAAGGTGGTAACAGCAGTCTCACATCCACTACATTTTAATACAACTGAAATTCATTTATTTTCTCTAGGGCTTCCTCATTCTCCCTCCCTTTCAAGAAGTATTATCCTTTTAGTAATTTATCCTAATACTTATCCTATCCTATCTATCTTAGTGTCTTCTGGGAAATAATCCTAATAAGTATCTCCTAAATATTCAAGTCAGTTATTTATATATAAAAGGCACTTATTTATATGTAAATTTTGATTGACGGGCTTGGGAATGTTCATATGTCTCCAAGCATTATTAAAAGTTCTGGAAGAAAAAAACTGAAAAGCACAGCTTCCGCAATCACAGTCTCACCCTTGCACGTGCAGAACAGCTGTGCTTGCTGGGGGGTGCTGGTGAGAGAGGGAGAAAAGCTGCCCTGCTGTGAGGCAGTGCACAAGGTGCCCTGGCTACTCTTTCCATGACCTGGCAGAGCCTTTTGCTTTTGACGTGACCTAAAGAACCAAAGAGGAACAAGCTGGAAGCTGGAAAGGCTGGTAGCTAAATATGAGCCCTTAAACAACCACCCCTGCCAGCAGCATACAAGTGACTATTTCTACAGCTGAGGTCTGAAAATGCAAATTCTTTTAAATGCAAACTGTAATCATTCATTATATCAATAAATCAAAATGCCTTATTATATTGTAGAAAAGGCTAATTTCCAACACGCACTCAGTTTGATTTGACATTGTAGCTCTGGAATTATTTTGTAATATTTCAATTTAATTTTCAGGGTTTTTTTTTCTTTTTTTAGTAACTAATAATAATAATATTTTAAAATACTGTATACAGAATATAAATAGGAACAGCAATTTACAAGGCACACAAATTAGTAAATGTTCCTTACCTTTATTTTATTTGATTAGATGACTGTGGTTCTTTGAGCTTATCAAAGCAGAAGTGAGGTGGTGGATAATTTGGACTATGCAGAGAAATAACAAATGTTTAGCAAGAAGCGTGTTCTTGGTTGACCAGGGCTACTGGGAATATGAGTATGTGAATACTGTCTCGGAAGAATCACAAACCAAAATATTGTGGTTTTGAACAAAAAAACCCCTATTTTGTTTTGAATCAAAAGGAAATAGTTTGCTTTTTTATGTTTTAAACTAACAACAAAAAAAGGTTTTTGAGATGCATTTAGAAGCGAAATAGTTTTCAAAAAGTTGTGCATTAAAGCAGTTGTTTGTTTAGAACATTTTGATTTATTCAGCATGAATTCACGAATTGGACTGTTTTCTGCTTACAGAATGCTCTGCAAAGAACAGCTTTCCTGTGAAGTTTCATGCAGTTGTAATTATCCTACAGTGCATTTTTCATCCCATGTACAGCACATATAGCTGTCACATTCCAAAGCTCATGGTAAGAATAGACTCAGTCTAAATAAAGTGATGAGATTTTTATAGCTGCCATTAATTTTTGTGAACTCTTTTTGCAGTTGGATGGCCAAATTTTTCTTCCTGTATTGATACGTGCAAACAATCTTAATAAGGTGACCAGTGCATGATACCAAAGGATGTGTGCAAATGCGTTCTTCAATCTGGGTTGTGCTAGTGCCTTACTATTTACAACTCCCAAGGATCCTCAGGATGGGAGAATGGTTTGTTTAGTGAAATAGTGACAGGATTTGAAGATATTCACCTCTAGGCCATTGATTTATGTCCCAGGCTAGGCTAGTACTGTCTGAATAGTTATCACCAGTGAGCTTTTGTTTGGCCTATGTGAAATGAAGGTCCAAAATTTGTAATGGATAGCTGTCCAAATCACAAGAATACAATCTTGTGTTGGACTAATTATGGTCTTTCAAGTTTCAATAAAGAGACAAGGATTAAGTAGACATGAAAACTCCTTTCATATCCCTCGTGAGACATCTTCTCTGTTAAGGCTCTTTGTCAGGATATCCTTGACTGTCAGATGCTGCTGTCACCATGCCCAATACCTGTTTAACCAATAATCAGAAAACCTTTAGGACTTGGAAACATGCACCACTGTCTTAAAAAGGCCAGATAAAGGTTCAGGATGAGAATATCTACTGTATAGAAAACTCAAAGCCTGGAGGGGGAGGTGGGTGGCAATCTCAAACTCATATTCTCCTCAAACAGCTGATTATCACATGTCTGATTTCAGTGGAAAAACAATAAAAAAGTTGCACACGTGAATCACATTTATATTTTAATATCTGCTGCACTACAGACTGATTCAAAATAGAAGGTTCACTGGATAAAAGCAGTCCATGCTAACATATGGGGAAAGTCCTACTCCAGATTGGCTAAGCAGGATATTAACACAAGAATAGCAACTAGCCTACTGAAGAGGGGGATAGTTCACAACTTATTGGGGGGGAATAGTAAACTTTGTTCTGGATTTGCTAAAGATGAATTAACTTGTGAAGAGAGAGATTGAATCTGACTGGAGCACTCTGTGAGAAACGGTAGTTACTGCATAGCTATAGAAAAGACAGAACCAGACTCTGGAGATGCACAGGGATAGGACGAGAGGCAATGGATGTGACAACATGGGAAATTATGCTTAGATAGAAGGAATGTTATTTTGATATTTTTCTGCCCCAAAAGGATGGTCAAACAGTGAAAAAGGTACCTGAGCAATGGGTGGTTTCAAATGTCAGAATGTTCCCAAACCAAAGGATAGTGATCCCTAAAGGCCAGCTGCTGCAAGAGTTGGAAGCACTCAGATTCCTGGGACGTACAGCTTGAGGAAATCCAAAAGGGAATGGGGTATGTCTCCATGGGAGCTACATAGGTGAGATCTTGTGTCTGAGGGCTCAGGAATGATAAGCTGTCTTCCTGGGACAAGCATTAATCAGGAAGATTCTCTGAAATACATTAAGTAAGGGAGAAGACTCCTTGACTTTGGCTTCCTAAAGCATCATCTAAGAAAACCAGAAGACTCTAGACAATGAAAGACTCATCCTTCTTTCTTCCTTTTCCTTTTCCTTTTTCTTTTCCTTTTCCTTTCCTTTTCCTTTCTTTTTCTTTTCCTTTTACTTTCATTTATCTTTCTTTTCTTTCTTTTTCTTTTCCCTTCCCTTCCCTTCCCTTCCCTTCCCTTCCCTTCCCTTTCCTTTCCATTCCTTTCCTTTCTCTTTCAATCATGGCTGCTCTTGCCCCTCCTTAATCCTTGCTGGTAAACTACATGCCAACCTATATAGTTGTGGCCATATAGCTGCACAGTCCCCTCCTTCACTGTTTGTAGGAAATTATTAAGACTTACTGTGAGATCTTGTGGAGGAGGAAGGTAGGCTTATTTTAAACAACACTGCTTTAATTTACGCTCATGCTGTCACAGATTTCACTCATTCCTACTCTCACCCCCACGTATTCAACAGCACTGAGATAGGTCTGTGAAAATGGTTTGGTCAAGTTAACTTGGTGTGACACAAAGGACACAGAATGCTGGCTGCTGAATCCTTATCACAACATTTGGGTTTTCTTGACTGGTGATGACAAGCAGGATTCTGACCAGGCCTTTTATATCCTTCAGGATTCAGCAGTTACTATAGCGTGATACTTTTGCCACAGAGCTTTGCTCTCTTCAGCTGTCATATGGGGCACAGGCCCCAGACTCAATGGAAATATCACATCCCCAAGTGTTTCACTGCTGTTATCTGTGAACTTGGTTGTCAGTACATGCTATTCTTTTAACCCTATTCTGCTGTTTCCTTTAATGCTTTCTTATGTATATCTGCATTCCACTTAATACTTGCATTCAATATAATATTTCAGTTCAGGGTATATTAATTTTGTTGGGCAAGAAGGTGAGATAGAGGAAAGGACAGCAAAATGCAGAGCTTTGAGAGGCTAAATTTAAATCGTATGTGGGCCTGTGATATGTAGAAAGGGATTCTTACACTGTGAACAAGAAGAGTGGCCATTTACTGAGTACACATCTTGGAGAACAAACTCATTAGTGCTCTGCAAGCTGAATTGGTTACATGTATGAGACTTGACAGACTTCCAGTGGACATCAGTGAAGTATTTTCAGTAGAATGGGAGCAGAATAACAATAATGTTTCACATTACAAACCAGAAAAGAGACCTTCTCCCTAAACCTGAAATATACTGGATTTTCTACAGTCATTTTTCTATTTGATTCATTTTACCAATTAAATCACATCTTGTAGAGTAGATGCAGCTACACTATATTTACATCACCATCTCTTTTTACTGTGTAAGCTACTAAACTGATGATTGGTTCTTTGAAATTAATTGTTTATTACCTCATTTGGGTGTTTTTTCTTCATCTTTCTTATTTGCAAAGTCAACAAATTGCCTCATTTTTATGAAAGCCAGCTTTTAACATAGGCTGGTTTGTTGCTATCATTAAATAAAAGGCATTAAATGATTACTGCAGCTCTAGGGAGTTATACAATGTACTTTCAACCTTTAGTGAGTAAAACTCACTACATTTGCAGAATTTTGCTACTGAAATCTGTTACTAGCTTCATCAACTGGCACAGCAGTATACTGGAAAAAAAAAGAAGCTAATTTTCTTGGAGTGGTGCAGTGATAAAGTATGTGGCATTGTCTTTTGGAGGAAAAAGCTCAAAGGGAAATATGCTGTAGTTTTGTGTTGCCCTTGGTTCTTTCTTTTCTCGTTTCTTCCAGGATCAGTGTTGAATGCTCAAGTGGTTGTTTATTTAAAAATGCCTTGAGGATCTCTTTGGCTGTGCAGTTTGTATAGATCTAAATGGATTTCCCCCTGCAGATTTCCTCTTCCGTAGCAGCTTTCCCCCTCCTACTCCTCCCACCAAGAAACCTCTCTTTTAGAGGTGATGCAGGAGGCAGCAAGGCCAAGTGGAGCTAAAGAAAATGGTTGCTGCAGCAACAAAATAAACTTGGCCAGGCAGCTGGGGCTCCTGTAAATTGTATTTCAGAGGCAGCTGTGTTGGGTGAGTTCCCCAGGGCACTGGATGTGCTGGCAGGGAGCAGTGGAGTAAGGGAAGGGGCAGGGTCGATGGCTCAATTAAAGCAGGAGGGATCTGCTGCCTACCTGCTGCTTTCTGAGCAGACACAAGCTGTTCTCTGTGTGTGTGTGCAAAGGGTGTAACAATAGGTCTGAACCAACATATCCCATTTCTCTAAAGGGCTGTTTAAGAGGATTTGTCACTAGGAAAAGCCCAACCACAGATTCTGTCTGGAGAGCCTACATAGAGCATGAGCAGAGCCAGCCCTTGCCTGTTTGGAAAATAGGTGTTTCCCTTACTGAACCTACTGAATGAGAGCTTACCTATTTTGCAGGCAGAGCAAGGACCTTAATGTCCTCCTGAAGTTGTTGTCAGAGCATTTCCTGATTAGTGAGAGATGCCTTAGAATAACTGTTAATCATGTTCACGATGGGTTCTGTGCTTCTCTTGTCAGATTAAGGGCTAACAAGATGATTGCTTTCTCTTTGAGCTACTCAATGGACTCTGCTTATTTGAGACTGCCATTGCCACTTAATTTGACAGCCTTAGGCAAGCCTTTGAGCTGCTTTCTGAACCCATCCTCAGTTTGTCTGGACCAGCAAGTGCAGGAACAACAAATGCTTGCTGTGCCCTGGCAGCAAAGATGGCCAGCAGCCTCCTGGGCTACACAAACAGGCCAGAAACAGTAGATTGAGGGAAGGGATCATCCTCCCTTATCCAGCACTCATTAAACCTTGTCTCACTGTGTCCAGTTTTGGGGCCCTAGAGCAAGATACAAACTGGAGCGAGTTCAGCAGAGGACCCCCATGGTGGTCAAGGTGAGCACTTCCCCTGCAAGGACTTTGAAGGACCAAGGCTTGTTCAGTGCTGCATAAAAAGGTGGCTTTGGGGAGACCTAAAATCAGCTTATTGTTACCTACATGGAGGTTAATGAAATGATGAAGTGAGACTCTTAGAGAGACTGAGAGATAATGACCATACACTGAAAGAGGAGAGGTGCAGACTGGATGTAAGGAAAAGCTCTTTTTTTCACCATGAGGCTGCCCAGGGCACTTGTGCTCTCTATCTTTGGGTGTTTTCAAGACCTGATTGAATAAAGCCTGAGCAACCTGGTCGGAGCTCAAAGGTGACCCTACTTTGAACACGGAGTTGCACTAGGGACCTCCTGCCTTCTGATGTCTCTTCCAGCTTTGTCAAACTAAAATAACCTTTCCTTTGCTGGTAGGAGAGAAAGGAGATGAAGGAGGATGAAGAGAGAAACTGCTTGAGTGCCTAGGCCACCACGTACGGCTTTGCCACGCTACTGCCATTGCACGTGGCTTGTACTGTTCTGCTAGTCTGCCAGACCGATTCATTCCTGAAGGATTAACCCCATGACTGGTTTTGTGAAAGTCTGTTTCTCAGAGGATTATTTATAATCCAGAGGAAACCAGGCACTAATGGACTAATATAAAACATAACATGATTTTTTTACTTGTATCCTGCATCAGTGTGGCAACCCTCAGGTCAGGTAGTGTTTCCAGGAGAGGTGGGATGTTCTCATGCCATGGACTGACTGTGGCTTTGCTACAAGCAGGATGGTGGTATTTCCATGCAGGAATTTGCTTTCAAATAAGACTATGCTTTTGTTCTGTTATTTTATTACCTGCCTGTGCTGTATTCTATTCATTTTATGAAACATTTTTGTTCTCCAATGTGATCTTTTGCATGCCTGTGGCTCAAAAATACATCTTTTACCTGATCAAATACTTCTTAGCAGCTCCTTTAATGCTCATAGGTCATGGAACATTAAGCACCAAATAACGGCTGTCTCTAATAGTGCAGAATGAATGGTCCTCCTGCTGCAAGGCCTCACTTATCACTGTCATAAAAGAAGCAAAACAATATACCGTGGTGGGCACTGTTTTCTGCTGCTCAAAGAAATCAGCAAGGCACTTGGAGAGAGATCCTTGCAGCTGTGTCACAGGTGTTATGGACTATGTGAAGAACTGCAGCTCTTTTTGCAGGGAAATGTGAGTATAACCCTTTGGCACCTGTAATGTTGTGAAGCCTCAGCTGCTATTGCGAAAGGGCAGGATGAAAAAAACAAGAGGCTAGCAAAGGAGGTGGGTTTTTATTACAGAAGACCTCTCCGCTCAGGAGCCTTTTGCTTTTGATAAAAGAAGAGCTCATCACTTGTAGATTGCTGCTTTGAAATTTAGAAAACACAGTAATAGGTTAGATTTCTTTTGCAGGGGTTTAATTTAGTAACATTTTCCAACAAACCTAGGAAACAGGTTATACCATCACATGGATTTGCACTAGAGGACACATGATTTACTCGCTCATGTTCCAAATATCTAGCCTATAGATACTGTTCTCTAATTTTAACAATCTGCATACATAGCAGAAGAAAAAAACCAAGTTGTAAATGTGTCTCTGTATTCATTGAATGGTGCAACAGACACTGGTGCAATTTTTCAGTGATCATATGAACAGATTAACTCATGAACAACCAGCAGCATTTTGCTAAGAACTGTTATTGTATTTCTTCAGATTGCTTTCATAACGGTTTTGAAATCAACATGATTTCTAACAGGTTTTGTCGATACACATAATGTTAAATCCAAGTGGCACCACATATTTAACATTTTTTCTTTAATTTCATTCATATGAAAAATTGCATAATTTTGCAGATGTCTATGTAGAGAAATATTTAATCTCTTGTCATTTAAAGACAAACTAGTCTGTTCCTTTATTTTGAGAAAACCTGTGATTCATTACATAAACCAACAATGAGATACCCTTGTCCCAGCAAAAATTCTATTTTAATCAAAATTAAATTTCAGCATTGAAAGGGTTTGTTGAACTTGCCAATTGCTTAGTCAGAAAGATTTTCTGCTGTTCTTTATTGTGCTTTTATAGACACATGTTCACAGACACAGATGCACACACACTTCATGTATCCTGTCCAGACTCTATCAACAAGATTTTCCAGTCTAAAGCCCTGATACTGGATTATGCTAACTTCCTGAGTTGTCTGTATTTGGAGTTGATCTCTTTGTAGGATCTGATTTTCAGGACAACACATGTTATAGTTCTAAGTTATGTCTCGGCTCTCCAAAGCACTAATGTTACCTGTTAAACTTTCACCAAATATGGGATATGAAGTGTAGTAAGGAATGAATCTTTTACTGTTCCTCGGTATTTTAAGTATAGAGCTCACTGTCTGTAGTGTTAGAAGTAAAGTTTGAAACTATTGAGCTATTTGAACATCACCTGATCTTAGAGAAATTATGCAATTAGAAGCCTAATCTAAGATTCACATCGTGTTCTACTACAATAGAATACAATATCTAACACTATATCTATTCTAGTACAATACAGTACTGTATCCAGAAATTACAAGGGTTTCTTAAAGTGCTATACGTATCAAAATAAGAATTAATTATCTGAAGGAGAATGATATTGTATATGAAACTCAGTTATGACTGTACTCTGGATTGTACACGTGATAAAAAAAAGTATTTGCAATTTAATTGGAAAAATAAATACTTGAATTAATATAAAGTGTTTAGAACAAGAAAACTGAAAAAAAATCACATAAACCAGCTTGTATATCAAAATATTAATAATGTAAAAGAGAAGATCAGAGTAATTTTTGATGAAATCTCTTTTAATTTGAAAACATTGATGGGAATGAACTTAAACTTCTTGTTGGAGACCATTTCTTGATTAGTTTCCTGGTTTAAAACGGTTTTGAAAAAGTTATAAAATTGGGGAAACAATCTATTTGCCATTTTCCAAATGAAAATTTGAGTCTTTCTTAACTTATTTTTATTTTTTATATTTATAATTATGTTTAATTACATATAATACATATAATCATAATTATATCTGTATTATTTATATAATTTATATATATTTATATTTAAGTTATACTTGTAGTAGTATTTACTTTATAGTAATATTTTTTTATAGTCATATCAGCAATGGAATGAGAATTTTAAAAATGAAATATTTTTGACTTGTGAAGTATGTCTTTTGTTAGTATTTTCAAATTGCAAAAGATTAGACATTTTGGCCTTTATTTTCCTGTCTGTGGGAAAGGAAAGCAGTTGAAATCATGAATATTTTTCTGTAGTGGGAGACTACACAAACTAGTGTACAAAACAGAACTAGTTTTTCACTGAGTTCTGTTACAGTACATGAAAAGAGATAGCATGCAGTTTCCCTAAGGAATCCACTGAGTACATAAATATAAAGGGACCTTGAGGCATATGTGATCGAGAGAGGAGAAGGCCTTCCCAAACTGCTTGACACTTCCTGTTTTAATGTACCTAGGTATCTCAAGTGAACATAAAGAGGATAGGCAACTGTTGATGGGAAACACTCAAGGGGAAAAAAGAGCTTTGAGGATCAAGGGCTCCAAAATGGACTGAGTGGGTCATGGAAAGAGCCTCTCTTGAAAAGCCCATTGATTTCAGAAGACATCTGGTGGTGATCTGCTCAGAGGGGTGAGGATCCTTGCCGTCATTCCTGCTCCTAGTGATGTTGATGGCCATCATGACATAGCCAGGAGGAGGACGATGTGTTGCAATGAATTTCTGAGGCCTCAGAGAGAACGCAAGTGGAAGAAGTGAGAAGACCTATGCATCCAGAGTATCAACAAAAGGGTGTGGGGGAGCTGGAATGGGGACAGTGTTTGGGAAGATAGTTTGGGAAACAGGAAGGGACAAATAGAAATGTAGAAAGTTAAGAATCTCCCAGTGGAGTAAGCAAGGGGACATGCCAGGAGACATTGCAATATAGAGAAAGTAAGGAAAATAAAGGTGGGGTCACTGTAGCAGATAAAGAAGGTAAGAAATGGGAAATACAGAACTCTTTAGACATAGTCAGTTAAGTATAGAATAATAGAAAATAAGAACCAGAAGTTTACTAATCCAAACCTCTGCTTCAGTGCAAGTTTATACCTAACTTACTAACTTAAATTATTTATGTTACTGTATTTCTGGTATGATTTCATAAGAAGCATTCAGCATCATTTTAACAAGTACTGTATTGCCTTAGGGGTCTTTCTCCTTGGAGAGGCACAGAATAACTACCTTCAGACATTGGTTATAGCTTGGTTTACAGCAGCCTCCAAAAATTACCTGTCCAAGTGAAAGTGAAATTAAAACAAACAGATCAAATTCCTTCACTAAAAATCTCAAGAAAGAATACATGCTCAATTTAAAACAGAGAATTTAAGCTGTGTAAGTGATCTGAGCGAATAACTGAGAGAGCAAAGAGGATTACGGTACCATAGCAGAAGTGTAAGCGCATGAACTGTTCAGAATGAATTATGCTTAGGCGACTGCTTGTTGCAAGGGAAGAACTTTTTCTTCTTTGTGCTTTTTATTTGATTTTGAGTATTTCTTTTTAGATTTGGTCTTCGTCGAATGAATTAATAGTGCCTTTAAAAAGAAATAGGAAACAGTATCAAGTTGCATTGTTATATATGCCAGAGAGACGGATCAATGGTTATTAAACTTTCCAGATTAATTTGCATTCTTCCACTGACTTGGTCTTTGGAGGAACAACAGATTAGCCCTTGATTGCTAGGGGGTGAACAATTCACAGTGAATAATTTATTTTGCAAATAACTTATGACTTAGAATAATTTATTTCCCTAAATGCATTCATTGTATGCTGTACAGGGCTTTTAGGTGAACGATTTTCATTCTATAGATTATTCATAATTGGATATACAATTTCCATAATTACATGAATTTGTATACTGAAAACAAGATAACAGACCAAGTTATCTCAGTCTTTTCACCCTGCTACTGGATGCCCTGCTAGGGTAGAGGCTTAGCTAAACTGGAAATCTGCAAGAATCATAGGAATTCTGCAGTTCAAGGCCAAATTACACAATTTTCATTGACTTCTTGCTATTCCAAGTATGTATTTTTGCTAGCAAACATTACTCTCAACTTTTAGCTGGTCAGAATGGACAAATGGTTATGGCAGCTATGGAGCTGTGTGATACATTTACTGTTTATCTGCAGATGGCTTAAGTACAAAGTTTACTGCCAATATTGAACAGCTTTTCCAGTAGTTTTGGCAGTTCCTTGTAGTAGCTGAAACAGCAGTGGAGTGATGGAGAGCAAGGACAGCATGCCCAAGAGGAGTACACAGAACAATTGCATCTCAAAGACTGTGTCTTAGATCAGTTTTATTCAAGATGAAATGTGTGGTTGGAGGCAAGCATGGACTGGTGGGTGACAATAATAGTGTAGATTTGGAATGATTACAGTGGCTTCCAAGTTTGAGAGTAGCAAAGATTACTTTGAGATTTATGTAGCTCAGCATGAAGCCATATACCACTAGAAGAGCTCTTAAACTAGTAGTATGTGGTAACACTGTCCATAATTGCAACCATTCATATTACTCTGTAGGTAGCAGTTAAAGTATAGGTAGATTGTTTATGCTCTTGGGATGGATATATATATATATATACTGATAGAGAATCCAGAAACTGGCTCAGGCTTTTGTAGATTTGAGAATGTGGAACTGCGCGATAGCAGTAGCTACTGATAAATCTGCATTTCTCTTTGCTTCTGCCTCAGGTGTTTGCAGGGTCCATGTGATCACAGTAGAAATCTGGGTTGTCTGATATTTTTTCCCTGGAATTTTAGGAATTCAGTTCTTTTCTTGGCAGATGTTAAAGTGGTGTGATTACTGCTGCTGTCCTGGGAGACTCAGTTGACCTTTCACTATCCTAACTGAGGGACTTGCTTGTTACACAGTCAGATTGAGGAAGAGAGTTGTTTAAATGCTACTTGCATCCTGAACAGCTGTGCATCTGGGAGACTGTAAGAGAAATCTTGACAAAGATAGGGTTTGCTGAACAATAGTTCTTGGAATTATGGCTGCCTGATATGTGCTGCAAAATATATGGCAGAGAAAGCCTTACTGCAGTTTTGAGATATAATATTTGGAGACTTTCCAAGATTTACAAGTGGCCAGTGAGGTACTGATGCAAAATAATGATCTCTAGGGCTATCTCATCAGGATATTTTATATTCCTATTTTGAGAAAGTAAAGTTTCTTTCATGTGTAGCTCAGATTATTGAAAATTTCAGGGATTAGTTCATGAGTGCTTCATGGACTACATCAAACATTTGAAACACACATACATAGATGCAGTTGTCTTGTAATCACTAGATGCCATTCTCTGATGTCATGCAGATATGATTACAGTGTGCTACAAAGCTGAATCTTGGTTTTCTTTCCTTGTATTGACTACTGTTCTTATTCCCAATATTCATACAGTGCAGTCTAGATCATAAATAAAATGGACACTGCAGGCTACAACAAAATTAACAGTGAAAATCATTACTACTTTCAAATTAAATCTTGAAATCAACACAAGAAAATACTTGATGATTTGATAGATATAAACCTGGGTCAAGTATTTGTGTGTGTGCACAATTAACCCACTAAATTCTTAAGAAATCCCTTAAGTAATTATTTTTTTCATAAGGGGAATTATGCGTTTCTTCCCCTACTCTTCTACACTGTGACTTAAAGCCCAGAAGGTTTTCTCTCTAAATTAGTCAAATCTGTATGATGGAGCTATATTTAAATATGAAATTTTAATCTTTGCATTTGAACTTTTAAATGCTTTTCTGGGAAAGCAAGTGTCTCAGTAGTCCTTTTAGCCCTTTGGCTGTAGTGATCCGCAAGTAAACAAGAGTCCTCACATTACCTTTCTTTTTTAAAAGGATTAATTATATCCACATACTTTTTATAACCCAATATACAGCTAGACTGACTGAGTCTTACCACTTTAAAATGTTATACAATAATTCACTCAATTGCATCAGGATTTGTCGATGTCTATTCTGCAGTTGGGCTTGATAATCATAAAGGACTTTTCCAGCCTAGTGATTCTATGATTCTATGAAATTGTTCAATTGTCACTGAAATATTTAAGTAAGAGCATGATGATAGAATGGGAATTGGAATAGCTGAAACCTAATGGCTGTATTCATTCTCTTTACTATTTCCATGCCTTTAAGAAGAACCAAAGATAGTCCTCACGTGTTGCACAGTTTGGAACAGGAGTTCATCTTCCCACTTAAAACACTGTTTATTTTTAGAAAGCTTTGTATAATTTCTCTTACTTTACTCATGAATATTTCATGAAAAAGTCAGGGGAGATTTCATGTACATTTAAATGATGTTTAAAGTAAAATTCTTTAATATGGGATTCTATTTTCCTTCTTTTTTATGGCACTTTGTACAGATTTTATGGAAGTTTTATTAGGTTATTCTTCTTTAAAATCAAATATAAACTGAAAGTGAAAATGAAAATACTTTTATTACCTTAGAAACCTATGCAAATGTGATGAATTAGAATAGGAAGAAAAAAAATGTGACAACAGAGCTACAACTTACACAACAAATACCTACCAAAAGGTGTGAACCTAGCAGTTGGGCTACTGTGGGGTGGGAGGGGAAGGAATGGTCAGTGGTGTGTGTTGCTTGGGGAGGTCTGCACAGGTTACTGGTTATATTTGGAACATTCCTTGCATTCAACAGTGCAGGACCTGAAAGCAGTGCTGGCACAAAGCAGAAGGTTTAACTGTAGTCAGTTCCCTTTGATTCATGGCAAAACTGGGAAATTTCATCATTGCATTGCCTTCTTTACTTCCTCATCCCTGAGAACTTGTCCCTCCCCATCCCCACCTCTCCATGCTTCAGTGTGGTCTAACCTTGTTTCTTGGGGAATTTGAGGAGTTCACCCCTTTTCATTCCTTTTCTTTTGCTCTTCTTTTAAAATTGGCCAGGTACTGGGAGTTTAGGTGTCATGTCTGCTGGAGTTCTGGCTTACCTAGCTGCAGTTCCTGTGGAACTCTGTTCTATGTCACTAAAAGTACTCCCCCCCCCCCCCCACTTTTGGGTGTGCACCCTTATTTTCCACTGTCTATGCCCTTTTAATCCTTGTTCATGTAAGTTAGTGCTTTTTATTTGCTGAGCTAAAGTACCCTGAGATGCATGGTTAGATTTTATATTGAGAAAACTGAGCAGTTAAGGTCACTGGTGATTTGAATGGAACAGGTGGATAACTGCACTTGAACCTCTTCCAGTGTTTTATGTTTTTGGCAATGCGTAGCTAACCCCTGTGGTCTGATAGCAAAGAAGCCACCTCTCTAAGAAAGCAAAGAGAAGCTTGGACACAGATGTTAACCAGGACAGTTCTTCCAGCTTCCCTTTGTATCTGGAAAAACTACCTGCTCTAGACCAAATGACAAGGTTAGTTTACCCTATAGTTGATTCAAGCACTATAGAATAATCTCTATTGCTAAAAATCCTGGATTTATTGTGAAGGAGCTGTCTTGCAGCAATTGCTGAGGTTAGGTATTTGCCATGTTATGAAGAGTGCAAGAGAGCGAGCTGACTAAGCTGAATTTGTTTATTGATTAGGGGCTATAAAGGCTGGGACCAAGCAGAGGCATGAAGTTGTACTACCAATTCATTTTTCCTTGTGATACTTCAGTGACTGAAACAGAAATCTCTGCATCCAATTTTGCAAAGCATATTTTTATCTTGTTTATAAAATGTAGCACTACCGTTTCCAGCCTTTTTCAGTTGCTTATCTGAAAGGCAAATGCACAAAGTATTACAGTCATGGGTCATCCATGTTTGGTATGCGTCTGGCAATCTTGAAAGGGTAAATATGAAAGCACAGGATGTATAAATCATCTGCCTAGTACAGAATGGAAAAACTAAACAAGCTTTAGAAACTCTGGAGTAATAATGGTTGTAGAAAGTTCAGCTGAATTTCTTGATGTAAATCCTTTACTGTTGTGGGGATCATGTTCATAATATAGAAGCATAGTCTTGTAAATATTTGAATTGTACTGAATTAAAATAAGGTTAGCATAAAACAACCTGAAGTTATAGGTTGAGTGACTGTTTAAATCACAGGATCTAACACTGACCTGTACTTCTGATTTTTTTAGCAGATTACCAATGGTACAATTTTTGCATTTCAGAAACAATTAATTTATTACTAAAGTTCACTCCCTCTTGTTTCAAAGAAGAATGAAGAAAAAGTGTGTCACTGCTTTGAGAAATGGAAATGTTACAATATGTAGCAAATGGTCTTTTGGGTGGGTGTTAAAGAAAGAGTGGCCTTATGGAGAGTTTGGAAACTGCTAGTAGCACCTTGATAAGGTAATATAATGAGTATGTAACACAAGAAGTGGGCATGGCATTGTGGGGTGGAGAAGAGAAGAGACCTGTCAATGATTTTAAACTAGAAGGGAGGAGATTCAGGCTAGACACAAGGACATATTTTTTTATAATGGGGGTGCATACTGGCACAGGTTGCCCAGAGAGGTGGTAGATGCACCATCCCTGAAAACATTCAAGGCCGGGCTGGATGTGGTTTTGAGCAACCTGATCTAGCTGAAGATGTCAGTGCTTTTTGCAGGGGGCATTGGATTAGATGATCTTTGATGGTCCCTTCCAACACAAACTATTCTACAGTTCTATGATTCTATTATATGTTTTCCAAGATTAACAAATAGCTAACCGAACACTGAATCAGTAGTTCATGGTATATTTCTCTATAGCATGATTCTCCTTTTTAGCAGATAACAGGAATACTAGAACTTGGACAGGCTAACTGCTAATGTGGCAGCATCTGCTATGCATAAAGAGGTAATTGTAATAATGTAAGTCCAGAGGGGAATAATTTCTGGCTACAAGTCTTTCCTTGAGCTGCCTTGCTGTATGCTATGTTCATCCTTTTATACTTCCAGCATTCTTTTGGATTCTCCTTTAGTGAAGGTTATATTTTGACTATTTGGATTCTAGTTGGTCTTTTAATCCTGTCATCCTCTGCTGATTTGCCATTTTCTCAGTAAACTGTGCCTCACAGTGGTATCCTGGGAAAAAAACCATGATATGCTTCTTGTTATAGAGGCCAGTGCCATGAGCATTGCTGGGTTTAGAACTTCATCAAAACTAAAGCTTGTAATCCATTCTGCATTCTTTGGTCTTAGTCTGGTACTTCTGGATGTCCTTGGATCTGACCATGCCATGCCTTTGTCTTTGGTAAAGTTTAAAAAGTCTATTCAGCTATGATCTATCATCTCACTAGTAAATGACTTATAAATAATGATATCATATGGACTATGCTCATTTCAATGTATAGAAATGGGAAGCACTGAGAGCTTGTAAATAAACCCCACATTTTGGTTTTTATTACCTCACTGCTTGGCCCAATTTGTAAAAAATTCATTCTTGTTAAGTACTTTGTTGAAGTACTTAATTGAATAGGACCACTTACATGCTTAAAGTTAAGCTCCTTGCCAAATGAAGACCAAAGAGCTTTCAAGTAGGCCTCTGGAGCACTTCCAGAGCAGATACTATTAGTATGGCTTTATCCTTGGATTCATAATGTAGCTTCTGCTTTCTTTTGAAAGAATTTCTTTGAATATTACAATAAAGCTTCCACAAGAAAAAAAAAAGATAAGGAAGTAATGTAATACTGTTGAAATGAATTAAAGAATTGCTGAGGTACAAAAAGACCTATAAATAATTATTGTCATATTCAACCAGCTCAGCTACTGGCCACTGTGATTCAGCCATTTACTTCCAAGTAGTTCTATTACTTGGCTGTTGTAAGAAAGAAACAGAAAAAGTTTAGCTGACATAAGATTCCTATGTAGGAATCAGAAAAGAATAATTGAAAATCATTATTTTTGTTAGCACATAATGAAGTCAGACAGGATGATTTGATCTTGTATTTTGAATTGTGTATTTGTCCTAATGCCACAATGCACACAACTATACCAGATCATTCTGAGGCAGCAAAGTAAGCAAGCAGAAAACAGAAAAATGAAAATGATCATAAGTATTTAATCAACTTATGCAATTTAATGGAAAACTCATTTGGTCAAAAAAATCATAAAACAAACTTCAAATTCACAAATAAATTTATTTTCACCAAAATCACAGAAAATATTTGCAAATTCTTTCTCAGTTGCATTCTGACAAGAGGTTTCTAGGAAGATCTTTCTTCAAAGCTAGTGAAAAATTAGGCTGCAGTTTGATAAGGGGGAAGATCTTCTCTTAGACAGATAAATCTATAAACAGTAGGGGGGAAAACCTGCAGTTTTTTGCAGTAGGAAAATTTGGAGTTGAGAATCTGTGCTAAGCCTGTCTGTTCAAGATGTTCATAAATGATCTGGAAAAAGAGGTGAATATTAAGGTGACAAAGTGTGTTGATACTAATCTATTCAGTGAAGTGAAAATGGAAATTAACTGAGAATTGCAAAGGATTTCACAATACAGAGGGTTTGTGTGATAAAGTGCCAGGTGAAATTCAGTGTTGATAGTGATGCACATTGGGAGAAAAAGCTAACTTCACACACATAGTGATGGGCTCTGAATGACTTATTTCTACTCATGGAAGAAACCTTGGAACTATAATAGATCTTTCTATGAAAAAGCTCTCTGCTTAGAAATGGCCAAAAATACAACAGTGCACAAAGACAGCACATGAAAATAATTGTTAGAAAAGGAATAGAGAAGAAATCAGGCAACATGATTATGGCGTTATACAAATCTCTCATCTGTCTTTATGCTTAATAATTTGTAGAATTCTAGGGTTCTAGTCTTGAAAACCATACAGAATAATTAGAAAAGAGAAAGAAGATGTGACTCATGAAAGGTGTGTAATGATTTCTTAAAATACATAAAGAGTGATTTTTATGCCAGTGTACTCCAGTCTGAAAAAGAGACATTTGACCATCCTTGTGCTGAAGTTTTCTATAGGTAGGGAGAGTTTATCATGGAATTACCATTATGTGCTATATTTTATACTGTCCCTTAGTTATCATTATTAACCATTTCAGGATATTGAGTTATATGAACACTTGATCTGACATATGTGTCTCTTCTTTTGTTATGTCTTGCTCCTGTGAAGAGAAGATGGAACTTTTTGTTGTGATTCTGTGTTCACATGTCAACTAAGAGAGGACCAGATTTTCTGGATTGGAAAAAGGTTATATGTCTTTCTGTCTGTCTGTCTATATATCTACAAAATATCTATCTTGACCCTGACAGTCTAATGTGTATAATCAGTATCATCTGTTGAATTCTTGAAAGGGAGACTTTTCTCTTCCATGTGTGACATGATAATAGCACATTCTAGGGATTAAAAGACAATGAAACACACATATAATTTTATATATTACTTAACCTCTGGAAGATAGTTTGCAGTCATAGAATCATAGATTCATTTATGTAGGAAAAGACCTTTGAGAACATCAACACCAACTGTTAACCTAACATTGCCATGTCCACCACTTAACCATGTCCCCAAGTGCCACACCTACATTTACATTTTATTTGCCTGTCACTACACTATTGTATATGATTAGGCGGAGTTTGGCCAGCTCAGTGTTGTAACCAAGATTTGCATTTGAGATTTCTGTTCACTTAGAAGAGTCAACATAAATTCATATTGCAGAACCTAAATTAGGAAGAGGACAAAGGAGATACTCACACAGCATAATCTTTCACAAGTACACAGCAGTTTATACAAAGCCCATTTTAGTGTCAGTAGTGTTTAGTTACATGAAATGAGTAGCACTGTGTTTAGAATATATAAATTCTTGAACTAAAATAAAAACAGCTGTCATTGAATATTTATGACATAAATAAAAAAAGAATTTGGTGGATTAGAGTTATTTTTGGAAAGTAATTTGCAGTACAAATTCTAATTAATTTCATACATATAGGTAAATATATATATAGACTCTTTTAGAAATTATTTTGGATTAAGTTCTTGTTTTAGAATAAGATGTGCACGTGGAATTAATCTAATATAGTTAATATTTTGCAAACAGTGAATGTTTGTTCCTAGCTTTTGGAATAACTGTTTAATAATCTTGTGCTTATCTTCAGTAATCAGCAATTCAGTGATATGCTATATACCTTCCTGTATATGTCTTCCATGTTCAGTTTTATTCTACATTTTAAGTCTGAACCCAAAGTAGGTAAATGAAAATGACTAGTTTTATATGAGCATATTGGTGTGAAAGACACCTCTGGAGTAAAATGAAGATAACTAGAGACATATGTATTTCTGGAGTAGAGAGTAAATACATATGACACTATGTCATGGTGTGGATGGGTGGGAAAGGATTTGCTAGAGGCTGACATGGCATGTCGAAGTAGGGAAAGGTTGCCTATTGTCAAGTTTCTGCTTTACAATTTCACATGGATACCTGTAGTTCTTGTACAGAAAGAGACAGTAAATGAGCATTCCTTAGATGAATAATCATGGACTAGAGAATTTGTAAAAGCAGAAAACAAAATTATGCTTAAAGATTTTAGATGCCTCCAAATATTGTGTACAAAAAAAAAGTTCTACTATACCTTTTAACATTAAAAAGATGGTTTGTGAGAAAGATAAAGTGTAAACAAGTTAAAGAGAGCAGCAACAAAAACAAGAACACTTGCAGGTAACTTTGATACATTTAAATAAACTATAACCTTAAGTCCAATTAGGAGAATACTTTCAAAATACTGAAAACATGTTAAACAGCAACCAGAGAGAAATTGGCAGAACTCATAGACGTGCATGTTGTGTCCAACTGAGGAAAGCAGAAATAAATGCAGACTTGGAAATTTAAATGTGAAACTGCAACAAAAAGAGCCAAAAACCTTTTGAGGGACAACTTGCTAATGGAAACCTATGCCTCTCCCCACCTCCAATCAGAATAGGGAAGTCTATCTATTAGTGGTAGGTAGGGAGGTAAATAATCAGTCATTAAGTGCAATAAGGCCATTGTGCAGAAAATGTGAATTAATTGTATACATTTACGCTCACTGCAAAGAAGGTCAAGAAAATACCTACTCCAGAGTTGTTTATGGGTGATGAATCTGAGGATCTGTCTCAGATTAAATTGTCGATAAAAGATGTTTTGGAGCAATAAAATGAATAGTAACAAATCACCATGCTCTAATGGCTTTCATCCAAACATTCTAAGGAACATAAATATACCATTGCTGAACTACTAATAGTAATATGCGACCTACAGTTTTGAATGAGTAGAAGGTGGAAAATGTGATGTGAGTGTTTAATATGGGGTCTCAGGATGATCCTGCAAATTGCATACCAAGAAATCTGACATGTGCATAGAGCAATTTGATAGATGCTATTATAAAGAGTAAGATTAGTTGGCACATAGATAAATATATTTTATGAACAGCAAAATGGCCCAGAAAATGAATGTCATAAATAAAAAATCTAGAGTTCTTTGAATATGTCAGTAAATAGGGGATTAATAATCATATGGTTTGGGTTGGAAGAGATTTTAAAGATCATGTAGTTCCAACCCCCCTGTCATGGGCAGGGAGACCTTCCACTAATCCAGGTTGCTCAATGCCCTGTCCAACCTGGTCTTTAACACTGCCAGGGATGGGGCAGCCATGGGGCTTCTCTGGGCAATCTCTTCCAGTGTTTAACCACCCTCACAGTGAAGAATTTCTTCGCGCTACCTAATCTAAATCTACCCTCTTGCAGTTTCAAGCCATTAACTGCTGTTCTGTCATTACATGTCATTATAAAAAGCCCCTACCAGCTTTCTTATAGTCCCCCTTTAGGTCCTGGAAGCTACTCTAAGGTCTCCCCTGACCCTTGTTTTCTCCAGGTGGAACAAACCAAATTGTCACAGGCTGTCTTCATGAGAGAGGTACTCCAGCCCTCTGATCATTTTTGTGGCCCTCCTCTGGGCTCACTGTGACAGCTCCACATCCTTCTTCTGTTGGAGGGCCCAGTGCTGAATGCAGTACTCTAGGTGGAGTCTCATGAGAGCAGCAGGGCAGGATTATCTCCCTTAAACCTGCTGTTACACTTCTTTTAATGCAGCCCAGCATACAATTGGCTTACTGGGCTGCAAGCACACATTGCTGTGTCATGTTGAGCTTCTTGTTAACCAACACACCCAAGTCCTTCTCCTCAGAGCTGCTCTCAGTCAGTTTCTCTGCCCAACCTGTAGCTGTGCCTGGGATTGCCCTGCAACGTGGTTGGTGTGGCTGGAGCACTGGCCAGTGAAGGCTGGGGCAAAAAAGTCATTGAGTCCGAAAGATGATCCAGATGATGAAATGTAGTTAGAACTGTGAAAGAGAAAATGACAAATTCCTTCAAGAAAGACCCATATTGATACCTTATTAAAACATTGCTGGCTAGGAATCAATGGTTTGTTCTTACAATGGCATGTATCTAAAAATAAAGTCCTGCAGAAGTCTATGCTGAGCCTGTGCTGTTCAGCATATTCATAAATTTTAATTTCACAACTCATAAATTATTCAGAAAATGAGATGAGTATTGTAGCAACAAAGTTTGCAGACAAAACAAAGTAATGTTTAGTATTTAAAACAGTCTGTGATGAGATTCTGATGGTACAATACTGAGTTACTATGCAATAAAACGGCAAATGAAATTCAATATCAATAAATACTAAGTGATGCATGCAGAAGAAATGGTCTTAACCACACATACAGAATAATGACCTCAAAATTGCCATTACTATTATAATTTAGCAACATTAGAATCACAGCAGATGTTTCATACAGAATGTCATCTCAGTGCTGAACACTGAAAAGAAGTAGATGTAAAAAATCTAGAGGCAAGTTGAGAACAAACAAGTACAGAACTTCATTAAACTTTATTAAACTACTACCACTACTATTAAATTAACATTAAACTTTATTAAACTACTACATAACTACAGTTACATGTTCTACAAGCTCTTTTGAATACTACGTGCAAGTTTCGTTCAATCTATCCCAGAAAGGTGCAGTAGAACTATAAAGGGTACAGGGAATTTAAGCAAAAATGAAGAGGCATATAGCAGCTGGCCTATTGGAAAAGACAATGGAAATCAGGACTCTTTCCTCTGGGAAACAGACAGCTGTGAAGAAAGGTGAAAATCATAAATGATCACCGTTTCTTGTTGCACTACAACTAAGGAGCACCAACTTAATGTAGCAGTTTAAGACAAAGAAATGGAAATGCTTTTGTAGGTAAGTAAATTCTGAAACTCCCTGCTGTAGGATATTTTGAAAGGCAAACACAGAGATGGTTTCTGAAAGTGAAAGAACTAAATTGCAGAAGATAGTGCATTTATAGTTGTCATTTTTAATGGTCTTGGTACAAAATAAGACCCATTGAGTCCCTATATTGTTGACTGCTGTATGAGGGAAACATTCTAAGTGAACTCTGTCCTTTGTTGGTGATTTTTCAATACAGGAGAGTGGCCAGATGGAGCAGTTTTGAAGTTGACCTGTCTCAAAGTTCACAAATGAACACAGTGGACCTTACTCTCAACAGCTTTGTGCACCCTTCCCCATGCAGTCATCAGCATTTATGCAAAGAACATCTAAAGTAGTGCCACTCTGCTTTGGAAGAGTACTTTTTTGGATGGAATAGTGTTGATTTTCTGCATAGTAACTTGTAATTGTGGAGTTTTCTATTTGGGATGAAAACAGTGTTGATAACACAGGGGCACAGGGATGTTTCAGTTATTGCTGAACAATACTTACACAATATCAAGGCTTTTTGGGCTTTTCATGCATGCTGCTCTCCAAGTGAGTGGCAGGGGTTGCACATGAAGCTGGGGACACACACAGAGCTGAGAGAGCTGGTCCCAGCTGACCAAAAGAATATGCCACACAATATGACATTGTGCTCTGCAAAAAAAGCTGGAGAAAGAAGGATCAGGGGGGATATGATGGCATTTGTATTTCCAAGTAACCATTAGACATAATGGAGACCTGCTGTCCTGGAGGTGGCTGAACACCTGCCCATTGATGGGAAGCGGTGAAGGAATTCCTTGTTTTGCTTTGCTTGTGCATGCAGCTTTTGCTTTACCTGTTAAACTGTCTTTATCTCAACCCACAAGTTTTCCCCCCTTTACCCTTCTGATTCTCTCCCCCATCCCACTAAGGGGAGTGAGTGAGCATCTGGGTGGGGCTGTGCTGTGGACTGCAGTTAAACCACAGCAGGCAGTTTTACACTACCCATCTAATGATGTTTCCAAACAGCAAGTCCAGTATCTTGTTTTCTTTGATGATTCATGCATTTAGACACTTTGTTCATTGCACTGGAATCTCTTCAATAATGATTCCTTTTGTGCAAATTATTTTTTAATGGTTCATTTTGCTGGAGAACAAGCAAATTAATTTTAACCAAAGATATCTGACAGCATAGTATAGATTCAGATTCAGCATGCATTTTACAATTTCACTCCAGCTAACAAAGTGTATATAAGGCAATGCTTTCTCAAACACTGCAGAAATATTATGTATGTATTGTTTACTTATAGGGTAATATTAATACTTAATTATGTGTGAAGCAGTGACAAAGCTGGGTAATTATGCTGAAAGGACAGTATAATTCTCCAGGCTCAGCCCTTTTGAGGAAAGGGCTTTTCCTCCCTTTGAGGAAAGAAAAGGAATAACAACACTGTAAGTTTATAGTTTGACAGCTGTATTTTATCTGCAAGGAATTTCCCTTGTGCTTGGACTCTCTTTAAAGTTACCATGGGACTTGATCTTCAATCTCCTTTGTGCAATGTAGATACTTAATCTCCTGCTAAATGAACTAGCTGGAGTAACAGAAGCAGTCTGGCTACAGAGGCACAAAGCTATTTAGGCTGGCTGCTTCATTGCACACCATGTACAGGTCTATCCCAAGCACTGGGATTGCTATTTCCAGGGGGACAAGTGAGACTATAGGCAAGGTAATTATCTTTTTTTCTTTTCTGAGTGCTGGTTCAGCAAAGCAAGTCTTTCAGGAGGTTGCTTTTAAATTACAAGAATCATCACCAAGATCTGTAGTTGGAAATACATGACATTTTAAATGGAAAGATTGTGGTTAGAGCCAGTTGCATTTTGAAGCTCTTCGGGAAGGATATCTAAGTTACACATTCCAAGCGAAGAAAGGATAAGAACCTGGAAGTATGGGAACATACAGCAGGAGGAAAGCTTCAGATCACCACATTAGAAGACAAATTCACCTGCTGTATCCGTATACAGGCAGTTAGATGAATTTCAATAGGAGTTTCCATGAATTTTATTTACGATTGATTTTTCCTAATAATAACTTCCTAATAAAAATCTCCAATTCATACACACTGGTGAAAGAAGATGCTTGATTTCACACCTGAAACCTAAGTGAAATAAAAACTGCAGCTGCATTTGTCACTGTTACAAATTGTGATAAAATATCTAGGAACTAGGACTGATTTCTGTGTGGGTGCTGTTTTGCATTGCTTCTGTCTCTGAGTAAGAAGGAAGGTGAATTAACTGAATACTGTTCCTGAAAAAAAACCAGGATTACTTATAGTAGCAAATGAAGCCCTTCTACATAATGAAACCCACTGTATTTTTTAAATCATACTGTTATCAGGCCTAAAAAATGGGAAGAATATTGCAGTGCATTTTTCTGCTTGGATTAGGGTCAGGCTTACGTTCCTGGAAGGAGTGTCTCAGTCTTCGGAACTTGCTGACAGTGGCGACTCACTTCTCATGGATATTGTCAAGGTAGAATCAATGACTTTTACTAGTTTAGTGAATAATGTCAACCTTATTTTTACAAAATAGTTCACATCTTTCTTTAGCATGCTGAATATCTTTGCAAAATAATAACAAAAGTCAACGTTTAAGACAAGCAGTATGTACATGACTGAGTCCTTTCTTTAAAAGCATCTGGTTTGTGTCCAGGTGATATTTTCGTCTCATGTTGACAGATCTCCTGGAGAGGTTAGCATTTGTATTGTGATCATTATTGTTGGAAAGAAAGTATTACTTGCCAGACTTCCTCCATTGATAGCCATGCAAACTGGAGAAAAGTTCTGGCTGGTCTGTGTATTCTCTGTGTGTCCTTCAGAGGGCAGGAGAGGAGGCTGACTGTATCTAATGCATTTACTGAGATAATGGATTGTGTTCGCTAAGCTTTTTGTGTGTAGTATTTTTGGCTTTCCAAGACAGAATGATCAAGACTGAAATGTTCAGATTTATTGGTCAGACATAGGACTGGTCCGCACCATTATAGCTCCATCAGAGTGATATGTAGGTACCAAAAGAACAGTACTGAAATGAGAACAATTGGCCCTGAAAGCCTTGAAGTGAAATTTGACATAACAGACTTAATTCTATGTTGTGTCACACCACAGACAGCTTTGATATCCATGTAACTAGAAGAGACCTGATTTGAGGCAGAAGATATGTTTCTGTTTCCCATTCAGGCTGCAGAGGTAAAGATACCGCATTTTGAAATGGAGATGGTATATTTTGACCTAGTATCAGCCTGGATACATTTCTTTGCACTTAATTATTTAGGTACTGTCTTTGATTCTTTTCCCCTCTAATTTTAATGTTGACATTTCACCTAGATTTTGCTGACATTGATATTTTCCTCTTTGATGCTAGTTACTTACTTTTGTATGCTTCTCTCTTAAAGAAAAGCAGTGAATTCAATTAGGTATTAGAATAAAGGATATTTCTTTCTCTGTCAAAATTATTTTTCTATCAAGCCTTTCATTTTTTATATTTTATGTAGGTTGCAATTTTTTGAATCAGAAGCCCGACGAACCACTCTAAGCACTGAGAAAGGGACCAATACAGCCCTTTCAGTGATTTGCTCTGCCTATTTAGTAGTAATAGCCAGATTTTAGGCATCTGCCTAAGTCTGTGCCCAGTCAATACCTTCAGTAAAGCCGCTAGGAACTGGTTATTGAAATCCATCCCATAGGTTGGAAATTCTATGGCAATTGCCGATGTAGAAGAAACCGCAGGCTAGTATTGCTGAGCTGAAAGTTGGACAGAGCCAGCATGCCACAAACACTGCCATCCTCTGCTGCCCGAATGGGGCAGGCACCGCTTGTACAGAGGTTTAATAATACCATTTAGATGACAATGAAGTCTGACTTTGTAAATAATGGGCTTGTAGTGTTCTGTGGTTAACAGGCAGATGAAAGCACATATCACTTCTCTTGAAATCCATACCTGACAGTTTTGAAGATTACAAGCTTTTTCAGGCAAATTATTTTGATATCCTGTTTCCTCTGGATGCTTGTAAGTAAAGACGTGCCGTAGCTAAAATGGCATTGTATTGCTCTCTGGCCAGATAGGCTGTGGCCGAAATCCGGCATTTGTCAGATCTCCTGACAGGTTTATGCACGGCTATTTGCCTTTACAGGATCTAATGCATTCTGAACATTTAATTGGCTCTGTGGATGTTCTGTCTTTAGCATTATTTTTTGTATATAGCTTTCCATTTGACAAAATATTGCTATTGTAACTGCTAGGGAAACTAACCGGTAATAACCAATGCTATTACCAGGCAGTTAATTTGCAAAAGGCCAAGAATTAACAGTTTTGCTATTTATGTGCCACACTAATTTTTCTGCAAAAGGAAATTCGCATTGATGAATAATTTAAATCTCAGGCTCCCTGCAAGTCTCTAATCACGTGCCCTACAGAGACTGGAGTACATTCGACTGTGAGCATTGTGCAAAAGATTAGTAGCTCCGTGGTGGCAATGCTGCTATAACAGTGTGAATTGCACTTTTAATTTGTCTTCCCATCTGACAGAGCATCTCATTATACTTTACAAAATCTCTTTTAAATTATACTTTTTAAATTCTCAGTTGAAGGATACTTACATAAAAAAGGTGAAGATTAAATAAATTGTTTTAAGTCATATCAGCAAATCATTTTAACGAGAACATCCTTTCTTCTTGCATTTGGGAAAGAATGTGCATTTTATTCCCACCATGTTTAGTTCCAGTCAGTCAAAACCAGCAATGTCTGGATACAATTTCTTTACAATAAAGTATAGATGTGAAATGTGTGATAAGCTCTACTTTGTGTGTCATAAAATTATGCAGGCTCTCTAATAACTAACTTGTTAGCTATCTTGAGGCTGAAAAGCATTTTATATAAAAACTTATATAAGATGGAAACTTTTTTTTCTTTTTCCCACAAGTAGCACTAAACAGAAAATTACTACTTTTTGTTAATCAGATTAAATTGTGAAGGAGTATACACATAAGGTCCTTAGGCGCACATTTTATATAACAACATCACATTTCTTTCACTACTTCTTTTTGCCCTATTTGCTCTTTCTTAACTACATTATTGAAACTTAGGAAGCATAATAGCCTACTATTTAATAGCACATCATTATCGTCCCATAGCATAGCGCATACTATTCATTCTCTCATTAATCCATTGTATTTATTCTCTCCTAGTCTTTGTGTAACGCTTTAAAGAGTCAGACTTTCACTGTACAAATGAATAGCATTTTGCCATATTCAGAAATCCCAATTATTATCAGTGACCTGTTAATTTGATGGTTCAGTTGTTAGGATTTTATGTTACTTGGACACTATTTATTATAGATCTTATTTCTCTAGGCATCAGCTGTTTGAGGTAATACTGTGCTAAACCCAGTACAAAAGCCATTGACTGACAGTCTCAAAAATATTCCAAACTCATTGAAAGTAAGAGTGATTTGTTACAACCAGTAGACATTTATAGAAGGCTTCTGTGTGAGTAGAATTATATTTATGTGAAACAATTGTATTTAATACTTTCTCTTACAAAATATATGGGCCAGGTGTTTTGAGGTAAGGGGAGGTTTAGGAAGCCATTGCCAGGGCTCTTTGCTTCTAGCAATTCTTTCTCCAGTGGAGCACACTTTGTGGGGTATAGCTACTAATGTATCCTTGGCTGAGGGCTGCCCATACCTTGGTGGGGTGGCAGGGGCTCTCTTTTCTGGGGGACAGAGCTCTGAGATCAGGTCAGGGCAAACAGGCTGCTCCAAATCACATCCCTAGCTGTATTACTGTGCTGTATGTGGGTTGGCAAGCGGTAATTCTACTGCTGGTTTGGTTTTGGGGTTTTTTTTGGGTTTTTTTTGTTATTTGCACACATGATCCTAAAATATTACTTTATAGTTATTAATGATTGGCAAGCCACAGTTTTTGGGTTCAGATGCAGATTTGAACTTCAGAGAGTGCTGGGAGATGTTTGGACTTGCATTTCTGATTTGTGTCACCTCCTGTTCTTTTGCGTCTTTCTCATCTTGTCTTTATTTGCCAAGTTACAAAAAATGTAAATTCTTTATTTTTTTACACTGCTGTTTTAGGTCACTTTTCATTTTGCAGCACCCATATATTTAGCTTGGCAGTTAAAGTAGAATAAATTTTAAAATGAATTTTTATTGTATATCTTTCTGACTTGTATTGCTGTAAATTATTCATATTTAAAACTTCTAAGAGAAGATATAGATAATGAAAGGGTAAATAATAAAGTCCAAAATGGATATCTGTTTTTTATTAAGACCTCATTTCCTAGGAACAGTTCCACAGATACTGGAACACATGCTAGGTTTTAGATACAAAAAGTTGTCCCACTGCAGAGTTCTACGCTACAGTGCTCAATACTTTGCATATTTGGCTGTTAACTGCATACATGCTTATGAGCTGATCCTCTGTGTATATGGTGAACAGTGATTAGACTTCATAAAGCAAGCATTTTGGAAAAGCGACCTCACTACAGTTTTAAAAACAACTTTCACCATCTGCCTGGGAAAAGCAGTGGGTCAGGTTCTTGTGAACTTGGCAATTAAATATGCTAGAATATAGTAGCAGCAGGATAAAAATATTTGCCATACCTGTTAAGAACAAAACCTAAAATCCAGCTAAATAACACCAAAACCTCAATCAAAGAGCTGCCATCTGGTTTGTAGTCACTGAGTATATTAGCAATTTATGTTTATACTGCTCTGACACTCAGTGGCATAATCGAGAGCAGTGGTTCCATTTCCAAAACCCAAACTACTTTCCTCCAAACTACTATTTACAAAATATCTAGATTGACTTTCAGAGAAATAATAAACATATACATTAACCATTATGGCACATTCAAAGATTTCTCTTAAATACCTTCTCCTTGTTCAATGGCTGTAAAGAACAGAATCTAACAGTAAAATCAAGAGGAGGTATTTGCAGAAAAGTTGAAAAGTTAGATTTACTTAAAGCCTATTGACAGCACTTATGTATTGTCCCGAAAAAATAAAGGATCATAGAACTGGCTGTTCTTTTCTTTAAATTGTGAAAATCCAGTATTTTGTCTCAAAATCAAATTTTGCCTACCAGGCAAAAACTATATATGCAGTTAAAACTTTAACATGAGAGATACCAGAATTTTTCATGGCACAGTCATCAGAGGTTTATATTACAAGATGTCAACTGATATAAACAGAATATTTGGTTAATGTCTTTTTAGTATGATGGCTGCCTCACTCAGATCATTCAGCTTTCAATGGAATACAGGTCTTTTTTTGTCTGGAACACCTTCAACCAGAGAACATGCAAAACTGCTATAATTCAAGAACAGATTGTGACCAAGAGTTGAACATGAAGTAAACCCATATTTCATTTCTAAAACTCACTTCTTCCAATACGTAGAAACCATATTCTGCAGGACATTCGCATATGACTCCAAGCTATCTGAAATTAAGGCAGAGCTTCTATGACAATATTTCTTTTAACACTTAGTCTGCACAGATTTCAAATAATGAGGTTTTCATTTCATCTGCATTCAAAAATATTATTTTTGGGGTTATAAGAGATTAATGCTTTGTATTTAGATGCAATAGGATTGAAATAAAATGTGAAAATTCTGAAACAATTCGTTGAGACTGCGCCCTATGCTTCCATTCAATCTTCTGATTTGCACTTTTTCTCCCTATCTGCATTACACTGTTTCTGTGGGACTGAACAGTCATTATGCCTTGTGGCCATATTTTATCTCCAGTTGCCAGAGTAGAAAGGATAATATGCTGGTGTAGACAGTGACCACTACACACCTAGGAAGATGTAGATGTAGTTACATACAGGGGTAAGGGCAGAAAAGGTAAGGTTCTGTGAAAGCTCAAGATCTCAAGATACCATTTGATTTTCATCAAAGTTTCATTTCATAAAACCTAAATGAAAGTGTTTTTCTGTTTTGCTATTGCTGGAATACTTTTTTTTTTTGGGGGGGGGGTTGATGTATTTTGTGTTTGCATTGAACAAAATATTTGACCAAAAGAAAGCACCATATTTGTTTTACAGACAGTATAAAATAATAAAGCTAAGTCCTAGTATTAGTCCTCAAAAATGAGAAGAAACAGCTGCTTCTGCACAAAATTCCTGTAAGACATGGGTCATCTGTGTTTAGGTCTCTGTTTTTACCTTGAGAAATTTGATCATGCAGTGAAGGTGTGAATGGCTTGATCCAAAGAGCTTTTGCTGTTTTGTATCAAACACAGTAATTCGGAGAGTCACTTCAGTCTGGTGGGTGGAATGTTCACCTGGGAGGTGAAATATGTATTTTTGATCTTGCAATGAATAATAAAGTTTCTAGGAGCAGCATAAGCAAAAGAGTCTTAGGAATACCATATACTAGTCATTGAGATAAATTTCTGGAAGATGAAGGTTCATATTCCTTGAAGGGCTTGAATGTCCACAAGTCTGGATTAATAACTTAGGCAGTATTATTAAATTAAGAGTTCTGTTGCCTTGTCCTTCATTTTATGTATTTTTTTCTTCTAACAGCTATGTGACCTCAGTGCAAATTTTTTGCATAGCTTTTAATCAATGAAACTCTTTTTTTCTTAGTTAGTTACAGAACTTTCCTCCTGCTATAAAGAAATAAATTCTGTCCCTCTTCAAATGCATTTCACAAGCTGAAAAGAAGTGTTAGGCTGTTTTCTTAAGTTAGCTTGAACTAAAATTCTCTTCTGGATTTGAACTTTGCTAAGTCAGTGTGGTTCTCTGATCTCAGTTTTAATGTGGACTCATCTTAAATTTTATCCCTTACTTTTCAAATCATTAATGCATTTATACCTGATGGCATCACTCAAACTAGAAGTCAAAAATAATAAACCATAACATTTTCATTTTTAAATAGTATTTGGCAACAATCATATTTAGAGGAACAAATGAAACTAAAAAAAAAACCCAAAAACCAACACCAAAAAAATGAGGTGCAGAGAACTTTTTTTGGTGTGGAACCTCCTTCTCATACTACGTGTAGATGAGTAGTTCTGAATTACAGCAATCATGAGAAATGTCCTATTTATCTTCTGCCTCATGTAAAAGATTTTCATTATAGCTGAACAAAGAATTGATATTTGATGAGCTTAATCTGGCTGACAGTGCACTGCAAATATATAGTGGTTTATATTTATTGGAGCAATACTTTTTGGCTGACTTGCTTTCCCTCTGCATTCCACTGTTTGTTCATGTAAATGCTTTGCACATCTTGAAGTTAATGAGATGATGAATAGTTCAAAATGACTGCTAAACTTTCAGTTCATGGCATACAACTTAAGTTCATTAACTCTATTTTATCTTGGGTGAAGTACAGTGAAAACACAGGATTGGAAAATGACACTGGTCTCATTTAGTGTTCAGAGAAGTATCTTTTAGCTACTTACTTTCTTTCAAGTAGATTTTGGTCCTTCTTTTTCTACTGAAGAAGCTTGAATTGCCACCATCAAATACTATATATTAGACTGGATATACAAAAGCAACACAGGTACCACTGAAAATACATAAAGATAATAAATTTAAATAATTATGCCTCTTTTTTTTTTTTCCAGAAATATGTCATGAGAATTTATCCTTATTCCTGACATTTACAGGAGACTAAGTCCTAACAGCATTTGGGTTTGAAAGTGAAAACAAAATATTCATTGTTGTGATACCAGCAAAGTGTGAGGTTTACCTCCTATTACCTATTAAAAACCAGAAGAAAACAAAAGAAGTAGTCTTAATTTCATACATTTCAATTTGTCTTAATGGCTTTCTGTTAAATATAAGTATTTCTGTGGTAAGTAATTTTTGTCATTTAGGCAGCGTTTTTTAATTCACTTGTGATCTAACCCATCTTGACCTTACAATTAAATTTTTCTCTGTGAAATTTCATAACTTACATAGAAAAATGGGGAAAATTCTCCTTTCCAGAATTTGTGACTTGTATTATGCAAAATCTTTATATTCCCAGATGGGCATTTATATTAATTAGACATGAATGACAATGATGTAAGTGAATTATAATAGTTAATGTAGCTATTCAGAATAAATTTCCATACAGCCTCTGTAGATAATTCGAAAAAAGGAGGATGAATTAAATACATAACCTGCACTGATTGTTTCCAACCCAGAAATTTTGCAATACTTGCCAAATCTGATTATCCAGAAATTTAGGTTCATCTTTCTCAAGTTCTCAGGGCTTTAATACATGAAAATGGATCCTTTTGTTTTGTTGCCTTTAGAAATCACATTTTCTCAGCACCTATAAAGGATAATTAAAATTGCAGTACTTATCTAATTATTGGACTGTGGGAGCTTTCAGGGAAACACTAAAAGGACTCAAGAAAACACTGGGGTACCCAGTCTTGCTTCATTATGCAGCAGGGTGCTGAGATGGAGGCCCATTGTTATCAGTTGCAACTGCAAATCATGCAAGGAGGAATATAAAACCAGCAAACACCCTTTCTTGTATCAATGCCATAAAAAAGGGTTTCACTTTTTATTGGAAGGGATTATGGAAAACGCAAGGCAGATATCTGTTAAAATGAAATAAAATTGTCTGTTGCAGAAGGAAATACACGTTGGCTTAGACTGAACTTTGTTTCTCTTAAAGTTACAAAGGCTGCAGTGATCTTACAAAATTGAAACAACTTATAAAGAACTGCAGATCTTAGTGTAATATATTCAGTTTTTTGCAAGTCTACCAAACACATAATCATTTCCTTTGATGGTGATGCCAGCACAATATCCATAATTGTGACTGAAATGGTATGGAAATTACTATACTAGTTTTTTCTTAGTAAGTATTGTATGTACAATATTATACCTGTGCCCTAGGAAATTATAATGCTTCTTTATTTAAAATTACACAATGATTTAACAGAAAAAACATTCTAAACCTTTCTGTCTCACCGTTTGTCCTAAGAGGTTTTCTGCTGTCTTTCATTTATGGCTCTTCCTAGCTAATTCTCATTCTCATCTAATGACCCTTTTCAGGTCTTGCCCATTTAGAAAATAATGCTCTCTTAGCATAGGAGAAACGTGGAAAGCCTTTCTAAGACTGCACTAAAACAATGGCAGGGGACTGTACCACTCTTGTATGTTACTGAACTTGGATTGTTACTGACAGCAGAACAGGCATTACTTGTCTCAGTTCCTAGACAGTTCCAATTAATTATTATAAAATGAAGAATGAAAGAAAAAGAAAAAAGCTCTCTTTAATCATAAATACTGCAGACACTGGCTGTAACCCTTTCTTTTGAAACAAGAGGTGTGGAATCCTTTGTGCCTGATACTGGTGCTGTTCATGCAATTGTCATGGAAAGTATAATGACATAACCATCCTTAATAATGAAGTACAAATTAAAGTAAGTAATTTTTCTTTGTTTCACCAAGCATACATAAGAATGCAAATGCAGAGTTTCTTAGAAACACTTAATCCTATTGTAAATATGGTAACATCTGAAGATTGTCTTGGCCAAATCTGTATTTGGGGACAAAAACACCCTCTTGAGTCAGATTTAGTTTAATAAACTTCTAATTTAAGGACGCTTTAAATTGCTACTCTGGAATAAAAGAAATTTAATCCAATTATGAATAGACCTTTATTTATTTTTTTTAATAAAGTCAATTGAAATGTACTTGGGCTGAGTCCTTAACTCAAGTCCTGTCTGCTAGGGCAACATGAAGCCAGTGCCTTCCCTCTGGGCCAGGGATTGTAGGCAGGTGTGCAGTGCAGGTCCTTGCTGGATAGACTCTATCCCATCTCAGTAGGCAATTTCTTAGGCTTTCTCTTTTGGGCCATCGTTTTCTGTTATTCATCTAAAAGGGTCAACCTATGCATCTTAAAAGTGCGGTTATTGATTATGTTGCTGCCAGACTCAGGGAAAAACTGTCAATAATCCAGTGGCTGAGAATGGCAGTGATAGAGCCAGTAAAGTATTAGACAGTTTTACGGTGAGTTGTACTTTCCTTTTACAATAGAGTTGCTCCTAGGTTACTTAGTACCCAGTGTGAAACAAGACAGAAAATCCTGTCTTTAATTTTCTGCATTGAAAGACAAGGATTTTGCTGTTTCACAAAAATGAACAATTCACTGCGTAATTGGAAGTAATTTATTCTGCACTCCCTGCCTTTAAATTAGGGGGATGTACTGAAGGTAGCTGTTCCCTGATTTTGGCAAAAAAGCTATCCTTCTCTTTGCTGTGGTGTCACAGTAGGAATAATGGCCCTAAAACGCAGATCAGAACTTGTTTGAGGGCCTCCTGAGTGACAGGTTCCTTTCAACATGCTGTTGAGGTTTGCTGAGAATCTGAAAATGCTTTTCAGAATAATCACAACTTCAAGGGTATCTTATCCAAGTATAAAATAGTGATGATAATTATCTCCTTCCTCATGAGATTATAGGGCTGTGTCTACACTAGCAAATAGTTTGTCTTCACAGCAGTGATTCTGTAGACCTAACTGTTGTTGCTGAGGGTGTGATATCCACATTATATTCATTTAGTGGAGTAGGAGGTTGTGTTTTTTTTTAACTGGGTCTTGTTCCCTGAGCTGAACACCCTTAAACTGTTGGAGTGCATTGGACGCAAACTTGCACCCATCTTCTGCTTTATTTTAGTCTAAAAGGTATTAATTTCCTGTCCTTCAGAGTCATTCCATGATCTGATCCAGATCATTGTAAATGGTGACACTTGAAAATTTGTTTGAAAAGTGGTGTCGAGCTCCAAACTGAAATGCAGTATGAATACAAATGAACCTCATAAGAGTCTCTGTTCCAGGGCACTAGAGGAACAGCACACTGTTTACTGATTTGCTTTGTCATTCATAGTCTTGTTGTGCTCTACCTAAGCTACATATCATGCAGCATGAGGCTGGGTACAGACTTTTAGGAAGTGCAGGTTATGACTGGCTATTTAATGAGCTCCTTCCCATATTAAAATGCTATTTCAAGGCTGCCATAGTAGATGACGAAGTGAATGCATTGTTTATCAAGGTACACTCGGATGAAACTCAGGTTTGTGTGGTCAATATAGATCTTATATAACTGATGGTACCCTTCAAAAAAGGGTGTTTGAATAGGGGCTGGGAAATTTATCTGATTTTTCAAGGAAGACTGGGTGTCATTTAGATACTTCAGCCATCATTAAGCAAATCTTGTCCTGGCTTGAATCCATTCATAGCAAGCCACCACACGAGATTTTTGGTTTTTGTTGTTGTTTTTTTTTTTAATTAATAACTTATTTTCAGAACACTGATGAGGATATAAAGACTGAGAGGAGACTTCAAATTTGTGTTATAGTATGATTCTCAAGACAGCATTAGTTTTGTAGTCTATGTAACAGACTAGGTAGCATACCAGGACCAAAAAAATACCAATATTTGATAAAACTGTGCTCATAGACAAGAAAGATGCTGAAATTTTCTACATAAGTTAAAAATTCAGATTTGCCTTGTATGCCTACATGGGTGTACCTCCACTGAGCACAAGGCTCTGTATCTGGATTATCTGCTGGACTTTTGTTCTGCTCATCGGCTGGTAGCTGGAGATTGTACAGCCTGATTGACTTTCTTTAGCATCCCTGTGAGTAAATGAAGTCTTTATCTTTGTGCTTGTTTAGGAACAGAGATTTGGTTTGTGTAACAGATCCATATTTTGAAGAACCCGGACCAACTTTTGTCTCACTCTTCTCTGTAAAAGTCTGTTAGGTGTTTGCATACAAAGAATGAGGGAATGTGTTCCAACTGTGCTTCAACTAGCTTTACTTATATTCGACAATTCTCCTGTGTTCCTAGTGTGTTATGTCAGCTCTTAGAGCTATTTTGGTCTCTGCACAAGCAAGCTTCATACTTGTGGTTTAAGCAACCTGTCATTTTTTATTTACACTCGAACTTTTGCTTTCATGTGTGGCCCAAAATTAGTAGACATCAGGTATAAAACATAGACTGGGCTCAGACCTACCTATTATTTGTCAGAATTGCTACTCTGCCTATTGACAGATATAATTGCCATGAAAATAGCAGGGGGAACTTAGTCTAAGTCTTGCTCCCCTGTTAATCTGCAGTGGTCTGTCACAGTGTTATTTGCCAGTAGAATTCTTTGGAAAAGACAAAATTTAACCTTCAGTAGGGAAGTAATACATTAGAACCTGAATGGTTCCTGTCAGCATACAAAATTCCAGGATTGGCAAGACTGTGTAATATAACACTTCATCCATATTCTTACATCCGTTCAAGAATCCCCAAATCAGTCCTCCAGTGTTGCTTGAAAGACATTATATTTAAGGTGGCAGTCACTTTAAATGTACATGAGAAAATTCTTAATGTATTTTTAATTTTTTTACATTTAATTTTTTTAATGTAATTTTTTATGTATTCACACTTCTAAAATGCATCTAATGGTATTTTTTCTTCTGTTTTTATCTTAAAATGCTTGATCAATTTCTGAAACTACATATATTTTGTTGTCTATATTTGGAGTCTTTCAGAAAACAACACTCCATATCTTGACGATTGTGATGCTTGCCAGTTTTACTTTTCCATGATGAAGATTGATAGAAGAATGAGTGAGTCTTAATCATAGAATAGTCACCCATGCTCAACAGTATGACTTTAATTCACTGAAGTTAATCAAAAACAATGTTACTACTGAATGGTCCACCAGTACAGTACTGTGACTGTTGGGGTCATCTTAAAGTTTATGACACAGAGATGACGCTTGTGTCTTGAGGATGATGAAAAATAAGGAAAAGCATTCATCTTAATCAGATGTTCAGCATGGCCAATTTTGGATGGAACCTGGCATGAGTTCAGATTATTAGTGAGGAGTCCTACAGTTTTTTCCTCATAGGGTATCACAGAGACAAATGCTGTGACTTCTGGGTTTTTTTGAAGAGAGTGAAATAATTTGGAAAAAAACACTTCACTAATGGACTTGGAAAGAACTTGCTTATAGTTTTCTTCTTGAAAAACTAACACTTGACTTCCTGTAATAACATGCAAAAAAAGGAATCATGTTATTGATGTAGAGACAAGACTGGAAGAGATTTCCTGTATCACTAGGCTGACTGTCCTTATCTTGCCTCCTGGCAAGGTAACATCTATTCCATTTCTTATGGATATGTTTCTTGCCCTCACCATGTTTATTTCCTTTCCTTGGTGTTGTGGTTTAAGCCCAGCTGGCAACTCAGAACCACTTTTCCTCCTTCTTCCCCCCTCTCCTGGAGGGAAAGGGAGGAGAATCGAAAGAATCCAACTCCCATGGGTTAATCACTAGTGCTACCACCAATAATAATAATGATAAGGGAAATAACAAGGGAAGAGAATACAACCACTCACCACCCGCCAATCGATACCCAGCCTGACCTGAGCAGTGATCTAGCTCTTCTGGGTGACTGCCCCCAGTTCTACATCTTAGGCATGACGTGTTGTGGTATGGAATACCTCTTTGGCTAGTTTGGGACAGGTGTCCTCTCTCTGCTTCCTCCCGGCTTCCCCTCCTCCCTGGCAGAGCATGAGACTCACAAAGTCCTTGGTCAGAGTAAACATTACTGAGCAACTACTAAAACCATCAGTGTTATCAACACTGTTACCAGGCTGAAAGTCAAAAACACATCACTGCATAAGCTACAAAGGAGAAAAATGACTGCTACTGCTGAACCCAGGACACTTGGTGTCTGTTTCCCTGCAGCCTCTGCTTTTATTTCTTTTCCTTGGTCTCTCTATTTCCCTTCAGCCTTTGTTTTGTTCCACAAACCAAGCTCTTTCAAGCTCCTGTGGTAGTCTTCATTCCTGTGATTCTCATAGAAGATTACCCTCATATGTCTGTGGGTTCAGTTTTTCTTCTGTGAAGATGGTTGCCCAAATTGTATAGATTCATACTTGTCTTTATGTGTCTTTATTATAAATATATCATTTAGTAATTTGTAGGATTTGCCTTTTTCACAGCCATCTTGTGTCATATCGATAGTGATGTGCTCTTGCTGATCAACTAAAATAAACTAGTTGTTTTTTACACATATTGTTTCCAATGGTGAATTCCCACCTTCTAGCAGAAATGCTATTAATCCCTGACACTCCCTTTCAGTACTACTTGCTGTTATCGCATGTGGATCCACCTTTCAGTTCCTGTAGTAATCCACAGAGTCGTTGGCTTAATGTGTAAGTTCCAGAGTGACACTGTAGAAGATGCTTTATCTAAATCCAGATAAAATATACCTACTTAATTTCTTTGTCCGGAAAATCAGTTACTATCAAAAAAGCTGTCAAGGTAGTCTGGCACAATCTACCCTTGATAACGCTGCTACATTTTATCCTATATTCTATTTACTTCTCTGTCTTTAATTTATCTTTTTCTTCAAAGCCTCTTCTAAGCTCTTGCAAATTGAAGAGGTCGTACTAATAGGCTTACGCTTGCCCAGATCATTTTTGTCCTTGCTTTTAAGTATGGGCACTTCAGTTGCCATTCTCCACTAATATTTGATGCTTTTTCTGCCTTGATAGATTTGAAGGCTTATCTCTGCCACTGCAATGGCCTTTATGAAATCACAGTAGTGATTCAGGTCTTGGTAAGACATTTTGTTCAAAGCCCATTGAACAGTTATTCTTTTTTCCCAGTTAAACTTTTGATTGGTTAGTGAGATATGAATAAAAAAAATTCAAATAACCATCTGTAAGAGAATCACATAGAAGATATAAGCAAATACTACTGCCATGATGATTAAGTGAATAGATAGTACCCCCTACAACTTAAAGGTCCCTTAAGCACAGAAACTGGGAGAGGAAGAGTTTAAGGTGACATAATATTATCAGACAAAATTATGTGAATTGGAGCCTAAGTACTTTCTAGCACTGAACACTTAACTGCAAAAGCTTATTTCACAAGGATATAGGATACCACTGGACAGATTAAAGACATTAGAATATCTTAGCTCTTTAAATAACCTGTAACGTTTTATGTTAGCACTTAAAACCACAATGGCATATGCAGGTCTGGTGCTAGCTTATTTTATATTTTCAGAAATACATGGAAGTACAGCATTTAACCCCACAAAAATTCGTGAAATTTTCTTTCTATGTACTTAGTAATGTGTCAGCATCAACGTTTATCAGGTGAATGAATACTCTTTTGCTGGTCCTGATGAAATGGCCATGAAAGAAATTTAATGTATGCTCAGTTAAATGCATTTGTGTTTTGAGTTGAAGCTGGCTAGGAGGGCACCGCATTTCCTGTTTACTCTTTGCTTGCTTTATTGCTTTCAGTTAGGTGTTGCATCTGAAAATTAATGAAGGTGAAAGTTACAGTCAATTGTGTCTAAAAAGAACTGGTGATAATCTAGATGCAGGCGAGATGAACAGTGATAGCAGTTTAGAGGGAAGGCCATTAATCAGTATCATCCGAGTTTTCAAGGTGGTATCATTGCAACCATATATACCCTTTTGGCAGAAAAAAGTTTTCTCCATAAACTCTCAAGGTTTCTGGCTGTGAGGTGGGATGTAGCTAGGCGCCTAAGCATTTTATACTTATGGCAATTTAAGCATCCATGGTTATCAGATTTTGGAAACAATAATATATATGTAAATTTCACATCCGAGTGCTAGAGATACTGTCGGCAAATGTAATTACCTGTATGATCATCTCTCTCCAGTTTCTTGCTACTGGGAAACTAATTGCAGCATGTAAAGAAGAATGGTGGTTTTTTTGTATATTGTGTATTTTCATATATTCCATAGCTTTTTTCCCCCCAGATATTTGAGATATTTTCTTTTCTTGAAATTGTCTCTTTTTATAGAGGCACACTAACTCACTAATCGTTTTTCAAGAACTCACACTGGTACATACATCTCTTGGATAGTATGAGCTTAAATTTAAGTATGTGCTTAAGTCAGAGTGATTTAAATAAAAGACAAGTGTGGGCATGCATGTCAATCATATGCTTAAGCACTTTCGGGAAGAAGAATTCATTTTCTTTAGTGTCTTAAGTCTTAGCGCAGTAGCCTTTCTAAATCCCTCCTTATGGCACTAAGCCTAAAATTCTTCAATCTGCTTCCCCTGGTAACACTTCAGCTGAAAGTAACAGTGGCAACCTCACTGTACTGCTCTACCAGCAATGATTTAACTATTTCTGAGTATTTCTCAATGGTGGGACTAAGCTCTCTAGGGTTATTTATTCTGTTATTAAAAGATCCATGCTAGTCAACACCAAATGTTGGAGCAGCCCCTTTCCCTCCCTCCAAAACCCAACAACACCCATCGCTTTTGCTTTGCATACAGAGATTTTCCATGTGACTCCTACATGAGACCTGCATGCTTTCCTAGGTTAAATGCCTATTCTCTTTTTAACTTGCACACCTAGATCAAAGAGAGTATCTTATGAGAACAGGTCTGTGCTTTTCCCTCAGATTCATTTCAGAATCAGAATGCACTTTGTGTCTGTTACAGGCTGTGATGTATGAAGCAGAAAGAAGATTGATTTTCACAAGCTACCTTGTACCTGAAGTAATGAGAGTGGCAAATTACTTGTTCACTGAGCAAACATGACAGGAATGTCATAGAGAGAATTTATATATATGCAAACACACAGGGGTCACATCAGTGTTTTACAAAGTGACCTTACCCCACCAGAGGGGCATTTTAAAATCTGCTTTAGTTTACACAGGAAATGCTAAAGAAAACTGCAAATACCTGCAATATGTGGGATGGAGAAACTAACAAAACTAATAAATAATGTAAGATTTAACAGACTACAGAATATAATTTAAATGGCTGCATTATTTCTGTACAAGAGAGCTGGGGTCAGAAATCAGTAGGGTTCATTTAGGGGTTCTCTGAAATAGCAAATAAAATATTTGTCATGAAAACTAAGAAAATGTGGGACTAATTTTGTCTCTATTTTATAGCAGGTTTTTGTCTCAAACATTTCATCAGGATTCAGTAGAGAAGTAGGCTTACACTTGTCTTTATGAGCACTTGCATTCAGAGGGTGTATGTGTTTGCAGAAGACAAATAGATCTTACTGAAAGTTTCTACATATGTAAAACATTCTACAAATGAATTTTGAACAGCTTCACAGAAGCTGATGTTTGTAAAGAAAAGAAAGAAAAGGAGAAAGAGGGATAAATGCTGTTACTCCTAGGAAACAGATGAGAATTTTATTTGTGTATAAGCTCTTAAAGGAAGAATTAAAGTTGTTATTTCCTTTTATTTTTTTTCCTCCAACAGTAAAGATTACAAAGATTACATGGGGTTACACTTCACTTAAAATAGGAAGGCAAGACAATTCAGTATTGGCCGTACAATGTAAGGTAATTTCCATGTGATTCGGCTGTATTGCTGAGCTGTTGGGACGATGGCTGATCTCAAGCCCAGCAGGAAATAAGGAAGCACTCAGGAGCACTGCTGCAGTAAAATTGAAGACAAGCATCTGCACATGCCAGTTTCTGTACAGCCAAGTAGTTAGGACATGTCCACTGTTGGAAGAGGCCTCACAATGAGGAGGAGCCTGTGCAACCTATTAGTGTATTCGTAGTTTGCTTCTGATGACCTATGGAGGCCAGGGGGAAGGATTTCTGCTGACACAACGGTTTGTGAAGCTTCTCTTCAGGTGTGGTTTCACCCTGAAGAAAAAGGTCCTACCTTTTTAAACCTATTTTTGTCACTGATCACTGTAACAGTCTGTTCTTGAGTCCATGATACCAGACTGGTGATGGTCTCGTGGAGTGCTCTTCAGGGAAAAGGAATCTTAGGGAGCAAAAGTAACAAATTCTATTAATTTACTCATTGTGTTATGGTGTTAATGAAGAGCTGGTCATGGCAGAGTCATCTCACACTCAGCCACTGCCTGTTTGAATTATGTGGGTGATGTCTTTTTGTTTTATACTGAACGTGTCCCTGGAACTACAAAACCATCTATCTAGCTTTTTCCTTGCCTTGAAGCACATTAAAAAATAAGCTCAAACACGGTAGCCTTTCATATCCTTTTTTGCATGAAAGTGCTGAGAATTCCTTGGATTTATTTCCAATATGTTGGAGCTAGATACTGAGGATATTTTTGTTACACATAAAGCTTGTATTTTTGTGCAAAATTGATAGTCAAATGTAGGCATCTCCTATAGCATGGCTGTTCTCAGTTTTGATCACCTTTGGCTCACGTGGAGCTATTGAAGGCTGTCAGGGTCACATTGAGGGAGAGGTTCTGTGGAAAAGAAAGTAAATAGAAGAGGAAAAGGTCTTACAGAGAAAACCATTCAGGTTAATAGCTATAGATTGTGGAGTTCTGCATCACCTCTAGTAAAAGTAGACCTCATTTCAGAACGCATTTGTTCTATTTAACACAGCCTGTTGTGTTACTGTAATAACAGTACAGTAATGGACAGTATTTCCTGGATGCACTTACTTGACATGGATCAAGGTTGCAAGAGACTAATAGTTAATTTCAAAGCAAAGGTCAAATGCTGTTTAGTTCCAGTGTCTTCTCAGTGCTCTATCATGGGCTGTTTTGCAAATCCACAAAAAAATAACCAGTTTCTCAGCCCAGGTGATAATGCATGCACACACAGATACTGAGCATATCTCCTGGCCTCTCCTTGTTATTTAGCTGTTTGCCTGCTTTGGTGATGAGATGCATCCTTGCTGATGAGATGCATCTATCCTAACCCCCTGAGTTTCTTGGACTACAATCCCTTCCTTTTTTTATTCCTGGGGCTGTATTGCTGCAGTGTGGCCTCCGTGTAGCAGGACTGCTGGGAGCAGAGTGCTTTGCACCTACTTTGTGCTTATGCAGCCACTTGGACTGACCATTGTGAGTAGCCAGCAAACACAACTGCAGCTCTAGTGTTACACTGCATAACTAACTTGAAACTTAACATCATCTTCAATGTTTTATTTGAGATTCTGTATGTTATGAATACTTCCACTGAGTTTTCTGTTAATTGTGCCTATTGTGGGACTGCTATAAGAAAAAGTTATGATTTTTTTCCTTCTAAAGGTGACTACTACAAATAAGTAATGCAGAATAGTGCAATAGGCTTGCGGTACAGAAATGGTGTATTGTTTTTCTCCTGACTGGAAAACCTGGCAAAGGGATTGAGCCCAGGTTTTCTGTGTTAAAGCTGAAACCCCTCCCTTTACTTTGCAGAGCAGTCTCTTCTGTATTCAGTGTTGGCTTATTCCTCTTCGGTGTTCTGAGCTGTGGGCAGGGGTTTGTACTTCACCTACCCTGAGGGGCTTTTGTTCAGAAGCAGATAGGTTGGTTTTCTCTCCCTCTACTGCTACTAATTTTCCTTATATATCTGCATTTTCTGCCCTGCATTTGTTGCCAGCCTTGCAGTACATTGAATTAATATGGCATCAGCAGAGCACTGGAAGTAACTGTGTTAAATTCAACTTTGTTTAATGGTGCAGATCCCACTGGGTTTTGAGCAGTGTTGGGTAGGTGAGGAAGAATTGTTTGATTTTAATGAGAGGTGACATGGCACCAGCATCACAACAGGTACAGCATGAGAATCCAGGAGGGGAAGTGTTAATTCATATTCTGTTCACAGAGATAGCTGTGAAAGAGCGTATGCTGAATGTGCATTCCAGTTTCATTTCTTTTGTTCTTATTTACAGTGACAGTATATTTCCCTTTAGCTTTGATTACTTCATAAAGCTGGAGCTGATGATAAATATGCGGTTTACACTCCAAAGGCACTGGAATCCGTGCAAGAAGACAGACCTTGGAGTGGTTCACAGCACACTGTGACCTCCACCCTGTTTATTAATCAGTCAGGCTTACAGGGGCACATCCACCATCATAGATACAGCACTTGCTTACTCCTCTCTCTTTTCCCCTGATAAATGTGATTATCTCAGCCTCTGGGAAACACACTGTAGATGTGTGACTTCTGTCAAAGGATGCTGAATTCTCTTTGCTCTGAATTCAGGTTTAAAAGGGTTTGGTGTATTCCTCAGTGGATTCTTGGTTTGTATTGTAGTGTTTTGCTACACAGAGCCTGGTGTGGAAATTTGTCAGCGCTTAACAGGGTCTCATCAGTCTCCTGAAGAGCAAGATTGGCAATTTTTAGGGAAGTGGCCTGGTTACAGTTCTGGAAATCATGAGTGGACTTCTGGGGTGTGGAGGGAGTTGCCTTATCACTGTAGGGTGCTCTGTTAAAAAACAATTTGCTCAGAGGCAGGGATTTGCTTTGAAGGAATGGAAAGAGATTTGGGACTTTGAAGAGTCTACTGGTTAATTCTGTATTAGAGCAGTCTGACTTTCACAGATCTGTGGTTGCCCAAGATGATAGTGTCGTACATGAACACAGCAAAGGAGATGCTCTTAAAAGCCTTTGGGCTTCTTACAAACGTGATAGGAGACAAATGTGCGACCATAGTGAATCAATGCAGCCCATGGCAGGGGGGTTGGAACTAGATGATCTTAAGGTCCTTTCCAACCCTAACAATTCTATGATTCTGCTCAGAAAGCCACCCTCGTTCCAGGCGTTACAAAACAGGAATAATATTGCATGAGTGATCAAATTTGAGCTTTTCTGGTATGAGTGATATGAAATAGGCATCATTGTCTTATTGACCTATCAGCAGAAACATGACCATTGTGCCAAGATGTTTTGTAGCCAGCTCCTTAGGGCACTTCTACAAAGAAAAGTGAGAAAAGATTTCATTATTATACCCCTTGCCATTCTTCACACAACTGTAACCCTTAAGCACTAGCACCTACATTCCTGAACTTGTCTTTTTGTCATGTAGAGGGGTATTTTATCTTTGGAGGAGGCTACTGAGAAATAAGTGATGTATTACCTTGTGCTTGAACCACCAATGGTGGCTTGCTGTCACAGTGAAAACATCACTAAACAAGATGAGGATAGCTGTGTGCAATTTCCCTTGGTGCAGTAAATCAAATCTTTTCATCACCCAAAGATAGACAGGGGAGAGACTAGTGAATCCACAGTGCTTAAGTCTGTGTTTCTGAACCACTCATGACTTCCTGACAGGATTTCTGTGCAGAAGGGTTGGTACATGTGCTGAAGGTCTATTCTAATCTGTTATTGCTTTATGAATCATGGGCACAATCCAAAAAAGAGCTGCAGTACCAAAAGCTAAAAACTCCTCTGCACGGTCAGAGAGAACCACATTGACCATGACTGGCTCTAAACACACCAGTGGAACTGCTCTGCTCATCAAAACCTGCAGCATAGCTGCTTGGATTCATCCTTCTTGCCAGCTTTGGGGTCTGCTGTAGTTATGAACACTCCCTATGACTTGGAAGAAATGTGATGAGTGCGGGAATTATCTCGGGTACTGATCAGAGTGGAGGAATGCTGGTGGACCAGGAAAGGAGGTTATACAAATGCTCTATATCATGTACCTCATTTAAAACTAAGCAGAATTTAAGACTTAGGGGTTGTCAGCCAGACACTCCCAAAACCTTATTGAATTCTTCCTAAATTAGATAAAAAATGTTTTTTAAATAAGTCTTAAGATACTTATTTTTGTGCATTTTTGTTTTCAGGATGAATAAGAGATACTTACAGAAAGCAACAAAAGGAAAACTGCTAATAATAATATTCGTTGTAACGCTGTGGGGGAAATTAGCATCTGGAGCAAATCATCATAAAGGTAAGAAATTCAGTTCAGTTCTGTTATACTGTCATATCTGTGGCCTTTGTCAACAAATTCAGAAGTGTCCAGTTTATGTGAGCTTTTTTCTTATGTGTATTTGTGTCTCCTTGTATTGGTCCACTAACCAGTACCAAAGGAGGAATCTTTTCAATGGACAGACTTTTATTAATTACTTGAGAATTTAAGTATATCAGTCCCATTTTCAGCATTCTCTGCTTTTAGGTCATTTTGTAATGATGCTAGAAGAAGATTGTAATGTAAAAAAAATCAAATCATGAATACTGCTCATAAAAATAGATACACATATGTGTGCTACAAATGAATTCCTGGAATGAACATTAGAAAGGAACAATTTATTTTTCTGTGTGTTCCTGTAAACCCCTAGTGCAAGAAACAAGCTCTCTAGATTCATGCACTAATATCTCCTTAAAGACTAATATTACTTGAAATGTGATCTGCAGTGATTTTGAAGTCTTCTTCTCATCTTCATAAAGTGTCTATTGGCTGTTTATCTGCTTGCTCAAGACAAGAATAAACTCTTACCAACTTGGGTAAAGTAAGAGTGGAACATGAACATTACCAAGATCTAAGGAGTTAAATACTGGGAAAGGATTCCAGTAAAACCAGTCATTTCATCTCTCTGTGTTCATGTACGTTTTATAATGTTCCCTCTGATGACAGGATTTCATGGCAGATATTTTACATATCTGGCTGCTAGATATTTTTCTGCTGTGTGAAGATAGCTTTTTTATAATACCTTACATATTAAGAACTTCAGAAAACAGGCACTTTCTGCAAAGCCTTTTAATGCGTTACAGTTTGGCTGCAGACAAAACATATTCTGATGTGGTCCTTCAGGCCGCAAAAGATGGGCATCATGCCAGACATGAACCATGCTGACACCCTTTGCTCAGCTTTTGTTCCCCCTCCAAACCAGAATATGCATCTGTGCTGTGGCTTGCCAGTTTACTTGGTTACTGGAAAAGAGACAACACATTCTAGCCTGGATTCAGAATTCTTTTGCTTTTGATTGTCTTTCTTCAATAATCAGAATGCGCATCTCCAGACCATTTTGATTCCATCCACAAGGGCTGGTCAAGCTGTTTGCCTTAATTGAATTCAGAGTTGGCCAAGTTATGCTTGCTACTTTTTGTTTGTTTTTTTTTAAAAAACCCTGATGGATAAAACTTGTCACCAAGTATTTCATGGAAACAAACTATAATCTTCAGGACTCTTTTGGGAATTAGTGCTTTATAACTGAGGATCAAATAATACCCCACCAATTTTAGCTTTCCAGATATATTCATTCAAGGGAAGCCCCAGCAAAGCTATATCAATAATTATTTGAACAGTACCTGGCATTTCAGCCCCAGCCTTAGAGTAGAAATAACTTGAGAAATATTGAATTTGGTGGTTTTAGATTCAAAAGATATGCACATGAGCTCCCCTATGAAACCAGGTTATTAGCTGTAGGGACTTCCTTACATCTCTGCAAGTTAACAGAAAATTTGGGTTCTTCCTTTTCTTTATTTTGTAACTTTTCACACCTTTAGCAGAATATATGAAGTCTTGCAGGGAGCAATAATAATAAGCATCATGACTGGAGTGTTTAGTTTGGAAAAGCAGTTATTGTGCATGTTCAGATTCTTTTGGAAACAAAAATATTCAGAAGGATTTTGGCTTGCGGATTTAGTAGATCTTCCAATCAGTTGCACTCACTGTATATAGGGGATTATTTTATAAAGCACAAATCAGAGTTACACAGCTCAACTGTCATTGATTTCCAAAGATACTGGGAGTTTAACTAACCCTTGTGTCACAGAAAATCTTCCCCCCTTCTCTCATAGTAGAAATGGAGCTAAGGTGCATTCAAGGAGAACTGATACGGTTCATCTTTGAATGGAGTTTCCAAATACTGAAAAATATGAGTTTCTCCAGTGATAATTATCCCTGGTATCATTAATCTTCATTCATAGAAGTCCTTACTAGCATATTCACATGACAAATGCTAATGACTTTGAAGGAGCCCCTAAAATTTCAAAAATCAATAATCTACATTTGAAAAAATCTTTACTTTCCTATAGACTTAATCATATTATTCATTATTTGCAACAATTCCTACACCCATATTCATTCAGAAGGCCATTGTTAAGAAAAAGAAGGAAATATCAAAGATGTGTGAAAAATTGTTTAATGTGCACTTTACTCTCCAGACAGATTTCAGCAGGGATATAAACAGCTCACTCTGACAGGCTGTCCCTGGGTTCATTGCGCTTATTTCAGGGGTATGGCACAAATGAGAAATCCCAAGCCAGCAGCCAGAAAAACAGGCCGAGGAAGGGCATGGGGAACCAGGCTCTGAGATCCAGTTGAGCAGCCACCAGGTTACAAACTGGGATTTCAGATGACAGCTTTTCAGTGTCAGGTGTGTGAGTGCCAAGTCCATCCTTCTTTCTCGAGCTGACTGCTTTGAATACACTTCTGCCCCCTTTATCTTGACTGATTGTCAAAGTTTCATCAATCTGGACAGAAAGTGCAAGAGCTAAAATAAATAAACACTCAAAAGTGTCTGAAGCAAAACAGAAAGCTCACATTTTTTTTTTGGGGTGCACATAGGATTCTGAGTTCTCCTACATAGTTCTTGGGTCTGCACATGCTTATATTCAATTTATCCTGTCTTCTGGAAAGAAACAGGAACTCTGCTTTTTATTCTGCATTGTGCTGAGGACCCTGATGTGTGATGTGTGTGTTACCAGAGCACATGCACAAGGAATCAGCCTGCAGTAGCTGCAGTAGCTGCAGTAGCTATGCATGAGAAGACAAGAGTGGCATATCAGCCTCCAAAAAGATATCAAGGTTATGAGTCTAAAATCTGATATAGCTTGAGGGTGGTGAAATAAATCTTTAAGGGTATTTTATTATAAGACTGATCCTGATCCTTTTACTCCTTGCTAGCCCTTGGAAAACAAATAGACCTGTGCAAGCATATAGTGTTCACTGACAGAAATGGCAGGCAGGCATCAGTTCAGCATCACTACCTGTTTGCTGTTCCTGTCATAGGGAGCATGAATTGAGTTGGTGACCATTATATCACAGCCCATGTTTAAGGTTTCAAGTGTTGGACTGGTCCTTTTGAGAAAGAAATATACTGATAGCCTTGCAAGCACTCTTTTGTAGACAAGAGGCTGCTTCAAGACACAGTTTCTACCCTATTTCTTTGAGCTTCTTGTGATTACTAAGTTTTTTCTAGATTTATAACAATAAGATAATCTAAGTAAATTATGGCTACTTTTGAATCAGAGAATAGTTCAGCATGCCTCAGAATGCAAACCAATAAACTTTGTGCCAGAAGGAATTCATTATGGAACCAGAAAACACTCCAGGTAGCTAAATAAAGTAATTGAGTATTTTTGGACTTACTAGATGCAAAATCATGATAATTCATTTTCATTTTAGAAATTTCACTCAGAAGCTGAACTTATTCATCTGATGCCTATCACATAGTTAAACCAAACTAAACTATCATTTGTGTTGCAGAATTGCAGCTCCTTATTTGTGACTTTGCACCAAATTAGAAGCCTGAGGGAATGTCTTTCTATTCACAAGGAGAAAATGAATCTTGGTTTCTCCTTGCAGAGTAGAAGCTGTTCTGAAGCCCAATTTAATGAAGGAGCCACTGAGCTCCTTTTGTATTGCAGCATTTGGCAGGGCTCTCTCAGCAAGTGCTGTAGTGCTAACTCTGCACTGAATCAGCATAGGACAGGCTCCTGGCTCTGCCTGACCTCCAGGCTGTGGAATTGATTTGTTTTGAGGAGAGATAATACAGCACTTTGTTAAAAGCTATGGTAATGGCCTGTGTGCATTGCCTCAGTGCCCTCATGCTCATTTCACGCACAAGGGGTGAAATTCACTGGTGACTTAGGACAACTGCTTAGACAGCTTAATAGGTGATTTATCATAGTATCATAAAATCATAGAGTCATAGAATCATAGATTAGTTAGGGTTGGAAAAGACCTAAAGATCATCTAACTCCAAACCCCCTGCCATGGCCAGGAACACCTCACATTAAACCATGTCATCCAAGGCTCTGTCCAACCTGGCCTTGAACACCACCAGGGATGAAGTATTCACAACTCCCCTGGGCAACCCATTCCAGTGCCTCACCACCCTCACAGTAAAGAATTTCTTCCTTATATCCAATCTAAAGCTCCCCTCTTTAAGTTCTAACCCTTTAACCCTCTACCTATCACTACAGTCCCTAACGAATAGTCCCTCACCAGCACCCTTGCAGACCGCCTTCAGATATGGGAAGGCTGCTATGAGGTCTCCACGCAGCCTTCTCTTCTCCAGGCTGAACAGCCCCAACTTTCTCAGCCTGTCTCCATACGGGAGGTGCTCCAGTCCCCTGATCATCCTCTTGGCCTCCTCTGGACTTGTTGAGGACACCAGAACTGCACACAGTACTTCAAGTGAGGTCTCATGAGAGCAGAGTTAGAGGGGCAGGATCACCTCCTTCTGGTCACGCTCCTTTTGATGCAGCCCAGCATACGGTTGGCTTCTCTGGGCTGCAAGCACACACTGAAGCTGGCTTATGTTAATTTTCTCATTGACCAACACCCCCAAGTCCTTCTCCACAGGGCTGCTCTGAATCTCTTCTCTGCTCAACCTGTAGCTGTGCCTGGGATTGCTCCGGCCCAGGTGTAGGACCTTGCACTTGTCATGGTTAAACTTCATGAGGTTGGCATCAGCCCACCTCACAAGTGTGTCAAGGTCCCTCTGGATGGCATTCCTTCCCTCTAGCATATCAACCGAACCACACAACTTGGTGTCATTGACAAACTTGCTGAGGGTGCACTCAATCCCATTGTCCATGTCACTGACAAAGATGTTGAACAAGAGAGGTCCCAACATCAGTCCCTGAGGGACAACACTCATTACTGGTCTCCAGCCGGACATTGAGGCATTGACCAGAACTCTTTGTGTGCGGCCATCCAGACAGTTCTTTATCCACTGAGTGGTCCACCTATCAAATTGATGTTTCTCCAATTTAGAGACAAGGGTGTCATGTGGGACAGTGTCGAATGCTTTGTACAATCCCAGGTAGATAACGTCAACTGGTCTGACCCTATCCATCAGTTCTGTAGCCCCATCATAGAAGGCCACCAAATTGGTCCAACATTATTTGCCCTTGTAAAGGCATGTTGGCTGTCACTGTCCTGGCTTCAGCAATAGCAGTCATTTTTTCTCCTTCTTGGTAGCTGGTGCAGTGCTGTGGTTTGACTTTCGGCCTGGGAATGGTGTTGATAGCAAATATGTTTTTAGTTACTACTCAAATGTTTGGTCTCACCAAGGACTTTCTGAGTCTCATGCTCTGCCAGGGAGGTGGGGAAGCTGGGAGAAAGCAGAGACAGGACACCTGACCCAAACTAGCCAAAGAGGTATTCCATACCATAACACGTCATGCCCAGGATTCAACGGAGAGTTCCCCGGAAGGGCTGGTGTTCTGGGGGTTTGGATGAGGTATCGGTTGGTGCTTGGTCAGGCGGGGTGGGATGAGATATTTGTCAGTGGTGGTGAGGTATCTTGTTGTCTTCACTTGTTATTTCCTTTATCATTATTATTATTATTATTATTGGTAGTAGCAGTAGTGATTTGTGTTATACCTTAATTATTAAACTGTTCTTATCTCAACCCGTGGGGCTACATTCTTTGGATTCTCCTCCCCAACTCTCCGGGAGTTTGGAGAGGAAAGGGGGGAGTGAGTAAACGAGCTGCATGGGTTGGCTTAAACCACAACAATCACCAACCACCTTATCGTTTTTCATATGCCTTAGCATGCCTTCCAGGAGAATATGCTCCAAGATTTTGCCAGGCACAGAGGTGAGACTGACTGGTCTGTAAATCCCTGTGTCATCCATTTTCCTCTTCTTGAAAATGGGGTTATATTTCCCTTTTTCCAGCCATCAGGAACTTCACCTGACTGCCATGATTTTTCAAATATGATTGACGATGGCTTAGCAACATCATTTGCCAGCTAAACTTCATTTGCCATCATAGAATGGTTCGGGTAGGAAGGGACCTTAATGATCATCTTCTTCCAACCCCTCTGCCATGGCCAGGGACAAAAGCACATCCAGATTATACATTCAAAAAGGAAAATTTAAACAAATTAGGTTACAAGCAATCTGTTTCTGAAAGTAGTTTCAAGTAATCAGCTAACTATACTGTACATGTAGATAATGAAAACCATTAAATGCATTTCAAAAGCTAGCAAATAATTTTCATTTATTCTGTATTTGCCACAACGTTACATTCTACATATAGATGACATGTCGGTACTATTCCAAACCTTAATGTCTCTCCAATATTTGAGGTTCTTTTACATCACTACTGTAGTGTGAGGGTCTTGAGGCATGCTGGTGAATCTGGTGCAATGCTTTCCAAACTCTTAATGTTGTGTATTATGACTTAAAGATGCTGTTGATCCTCTGATCCTTGCAATAGATTTTCTCCTGAACAAACTTTCTTCTCACAGTAACCCGCTGAGTGTTACTCATCTAGTAGCCTATGTGAAAATCTATTGCTGCATGTGTGACTTTGTGTTCAGATATAAGTACTGGCTTGCACTCCTTAGACTCCCAGGACAAAACTTTGTTATCAAAAGTACCGTATATTGTGATGTGGGTAAATGTACCTTGAAGTTTACTAAATGTGATGCCTAAGTGGAGGTGCTTATGAGCACTTACGATTAGTTCTGCTATTTGTCTTCCTGATTTACTGCTTGCTGTATGTAAATCTGAAGTGGCAGAGCAGAAGACCTTGTTTTTCTTGTGCTGACTTCTTGCTATAGACCAAATGAAACTGTCTTGAGTGGGCTGGGAGAAAGCCTCCAGAGCACAAGGCTGGTCAGGTAGAAAAGGGGAGAGGCTAGCTGTCATAAAGCCTATATATAGCAGAAGCAAAGACTGAGGGACAACTTAGAAGTCTGTTGAAAAGACAAACAGCTAGCCCTTTGAGGTTATGAAAGGAAAGGGGCTTAAGGAGCCAGATGTGGCTGTGTTGAGCAATTCTGGTCTGAGGGCAGATTTAGAAAGAGGAATCCATCCTACCAAGGGTAAATTTTTAAGATCTTCCATTTCTGTTCAACTTTACTCAGTGACGCTGAGTTTTCTTTGTTTTAAAATACGTTTGTGTCTAGTTTATAATAATGGCTTTGAATTATTAGTCTTAGTTTTAGGGTACTCTGTAATAAAGATCCACAACAGACCTCTGACTGAATTTGGTCTTGTTACATTTTGTATGAAAGACATTCTTGAACTTCAGCTGGAACATTCCAGAATGTGTGTAACTGGTTCTACTGTGGGGAATCACACTAGAAGTTTCAGTCATTCAGAAGGGCTTTATCAGCCCCTTACTCTGGTATCTTTTTATTGCATTAAGAATGTTCAGGTTACTGACCACAGTGTTCAGAAACTTGGGTAAATGCTTTACAACATATTGCATCTAAATAGTGTTGTCTAGTCAGGAAAATTAGGGGATTGCCTATAATTTTGTTGTTTAACATCTACATTCCTAGAGTTTTTTCTTTAGTTTGCACTTTCTTGAAATGCCTGTACCATAATATTTGGTAATGGATCTGACCATGTGGGGAAATTGTGTGTCCAACATGCACCTTCTGTTTGTGTGTGTCTGACAAAGGATATAAGAGTTCTGCGTATTTCCATGTTCTTTACTGGATAGATAGGAGAAAACTTAAGGAATTTGCAAGCATACAGATGTGTGTGGATGTCTTAAGAGCTACCAGGTGAGGCTGGAAGATGTCAGTGGGTTCTGTGAAAATATTAGATGGAGGCATCCACTTGTCTACTGTTGATCTGTCAGTCTTCCTACATCAAACTTTTTGGTCATATTTGCTAAATGTCTCAAACATGGATAATCTTATCTCTTGTGGAAGTTCATCCCAGAAATAGATTCATTTAAATGAGAATGCTTTGTGTGCAGCTTTCACTAACTTAATTCTGAGTGTAATTAATGTTTAAATATAGAAACAAAGGAAGATGATAGTTATTTTAGCAGACATGGGGAAGAAAGATATTAGATGTTCTTATCTAGCTTGGGCATTAATTGAAAGTTTCAGCTATATCAGGATCAGAACCTGATCCCAAAATTGCCATTTGCTTGAAGATAAAATAGAAGTCAAACACTTTCATACCAGTATCTGTCGCTGCAATCTAAAATGTTTATACAGTATCTGCTAGAATTCAGTAGATAACTTTTCTTGGCATTCTGCCACGGTATAAAGGAAAATAATGTTCTCTGATTGCCAAGATGCCAGTGGTTCGGATGGTTCACTGTGACACGGGTGCAGAAATCATGGCAATAGCAGAGTTATGCCTATTTCTTCTCTGTGCTGCCAGGTGCAAAAGGCTGCTGTAATTTTTTGTTCTCATTTCCATCACCACTGTGGTGGTGAAACTTGACTGTCTTTGAGGCAGCCATAGCTAGAGAAGTTGGAAAGTCGCAACGAGGTATCATGCATTTTCCTTTATGATGGCCACTTAAAAATACCGGGCAAGTATTATGGTTTCTTGATGTTTTTCTAAGACAAGTAAAAGGGAAGTGTTTAGCAGTTCTGTATTTCAGGCCTGATCTTCCAATCTCAATGTCAATTTTTTATTATATTTCCATGTGTGTGTACTCTGGATGTTTTCCTTAAATACATTCAGATTTTATGTTTTGGTGGAAAGGAGATGATTGCACAAAACGTTATATTCTTGTAAAAATTATGTGGTTGATTTTAGTTTGAAATACAAAACTTTTAAACATTTCATCCCTTTCATTTATTAGTAATGTTATCTTTCCTTCGATAGCTGGCCTGCCAATCAGCTGGGCTTTTTTAGGTACTTTCTGGTGTGGAAGATTAAGCTTTCCTTTGTGTTTTTGTTTTTCTTTTTTGTGCGTTTTTGTTTTTTTGTTAGGATAATATTGTAAGGTGTTAGGACTGAAAAAACACTGAGAGTATGCATACACTGCTTTTGCTTTTCCTATCATGAGTAAATGTTGACATTTTCCTAATATGGGAATCATATCTGCTTTTCCACTTTTGTATTCTTGGTTTCAGATTAGTCCTGTTGGTTTGTTATGTATAACAAGTAATGAATTCAATGAATTCTTTTATTCTTACAGTGAGGGAAACACAGTGCTTACATTTGCATGCCACAGTTTTGCCTAAACCCGTAAAAATAGTAAGAAGGAATCTGTTAGACCCTGTAGATGGCCATCTCCATTAAATTAGTGCTGGTTTAATAGTATTATTTTCTTGGATCTGTTGATCAGAGTTTTCCTTGTTTTTTCATTAACTTAAGTGCTCAATTATTGTAGCATATAGTAGTATATTTTTGTTAGCATTTCCAAATTTAAGATATTATTTTCTGGGTTTACAGTTATAATCTGAGTTTTTAATTTGCCTAAATGTATAATAGAGAATATCTTAAATAAACTTTTCCTTAGAGTAGATAAGGAAAGCAATGAATGTTAGATCCAACTGTGATCAGGGAGGAAAAGAAGGATTGTTTAGTGACCTGGAGACTCCTATGACATACCATGAAGCAGGATGCCAAAGTAAGCTCATGGGGTTGCTTTGTCTGCCTGTGCCCACTCCCTAGACCATTCCCCCTTTCTGGAAACATTTTTCTCATTGACTGTTTTGGCTACACTGTCTTTAAAGAGGATCCTTCCAGTACAGAAGGGTAGGATAGGAGTTGTAAATGGGAAAATTATTATGAAATTTCAATGGTAAATATCGGAGTGAGTTTGCACAAATCAGATCTTTTGAGGAAATGCATTCTCTATTTATATAAATATTTAATGCTGGTAACAAGAACCTACAGGGTTATTCCAAAAGCATGAAACCTTATATTCAGGAAAGCTCAGAATGTGCCTTCTGATTGAAGTTTCCAGCCTTGGAATTTGACATGCATTGTTGGAGATGTGTTGGGGACTTCCAACAGCTTTGCAACTCAGATGGTAGGATTATCTTGAGGTATATTGGAAGGTCATGGCTAGTACAAAGTTTATGTTTAAGACCATGAAGTCAGATTTCTTTGGCAAAGAAACCAAGCAGATTTTTCTTCACTGGTATGACAACTTTTTCCCCCCATCTTTTTCCTCAGAGAGGCACTCATAAAATTATATTAATGTCTGGGACTATCAAACAAGAATATAATTAAAAAGAAAATCTGGGCAATTTACAGTTTCCCTGACATTATATTTTCCCCAAATACAACATGTTAAGATCATGTCCTTTTTATAGGTCAAATATAATGAGTCAAATATCACATTATAATAAGATCCTTAACAGTACCCAGATAGGTAAAATTACTGTAATTGCAGGATTAGGGCAAATTGGTCAAAGCCCAGATCTGGTTTCAAGTATGGAGGTCATATATGTCAGTACTAACCGTAGGGTTGTCTGCACTGCTCCTCAGGCTTTCCAATATGCATTCCATACATGCAGTATGGAATACCAGCCCCATATATATGCTGGTATCTACTGCACACCACCATTATTCAACTCAGGGGATTTCACATACTCAGGTTGGGAGGTTTGTGTCTGGAAAATCACATCTCGTGTGGAGATTATTTCTATAGCATTCAGGGGATATGTTAATCTAATTTTCATCTGCATTAATTTTCTGCTGATTATGTCTAAAGACTATGGCCTAATCTCTTGACAGGCTTCACTGAATTTACTCTATAGCAGTCTTAAGTGATTGATTCTACAATGTCATATTTCAGAACAGCTGTTCTTTGGTCATGCAAGTGCCAAGGAAATGTTCAGAAATAGTCAGCTATTCTGGGGAATATCAGGAGAAAAATCCTTCCTGTGTTTTGGGTTAGAATTTATAAAGTTTCTTTCTGAACAAAAATTTTTAGTTCTGTTCTGAGGAGGATTTACCATTTTAAGGTTCACTGGGGCAGTCTTCCACTGTCGTAGAGATTTAGAATCACAGAATCAGTTACGTTGGAAAAGAACTTTAAGATCATTGAGTCAACTGTAAGTGACTTGATGTAAATTTGTAAAAGGGTCTCATCTTTCCAGAAGGTATGGGAATTGATCTGAGCCTAGGCTGCACAAACCAGCAGCTCCAAAAGAGCAAAGCCTGTGTATGTATGCATGCATACAAGCATGCCTATGCACACAGAGGTATGAGAGACTTGGGTGAAAGAAAAATACACAAGGTCATCATCACTGATGAAATAATTTATGTGGACTGTTGTAGCATTTTAAAAATGCTCATCATTTATTCACAGAATCACAGAATCCCAAGGGTTGGAAGGGACCTCAAAAGATCATCTAGTCCAACCCCCCTGCAAGAGCAGGGTAACCTAGAGTACATCACACAGGAACTTGTCCAGGCAGGCCTTGAATATCTCCAACATAGGAGACTCCACAAACCCCCTGGGCAACCTGTTCCAGTGCTCTGTCACTCTTACAGTAAAGAAGTTCTTCCTGATGTTAACGTGGAACCTCCTATGCTGCAGTTTACACCCATTGCCCCTTGTCCTATCACTGGATATCACTAAAAAAAGCCTATCTCCATCATCCTGACACCCACCCTTTACATATTTGTACACACTGATGAGGTCACCCCTCAGTCTCCTCTTCTCCAAGCTAAAGAGACCCAGCTCCCTCAGCCTCTCCTCATAAGGGAGGTGTTCCACTCCCTTCATCATCTCTGTGGCTCTGCGCTGGACTCTTTCAAGCAATTCCCTGTCCTTCTTGAACTGAGGGGCCCAGAACTGGATGCAATATTCCAGATGCGGCCTCACCAAGGCAGAGTAGAGGGGGAGGAGAACCTCTCTTGCCCTACTAACCACACCCTTTCTAATGCACCCTAGGATGCCATTTGCCTTCTTGGCCACAAGGGCACATTGCTGGCTCCTGGTCATCCTCCTGTCCACCAGGACCCCCAGGTCCCTTTCCCCTTCACTACTTTCCAGCAGGTCAACCCCCAGCCTGTACTGGTACATGGGGTTGTTCTTCCCCAGATGCAAGACTCTACACTTGCCCTTGTTGAATTTCATCAAGTTTCTCCCTGCCCAACTCTCCATCCTGTCCAGGTCTCGCTGAATGGCAACACAGCCTTCTGGTGTGACAGCCACTCCTCTCAAGCTTTGCAAAATACTAAGTGTTTTTCCAACTTAATTGAAAACTCAGGGAATTTTCCACAATGTCCAGTTTCAGGCATCTCTCTTAGGTTCTCTGAATCACCACTCAGAGCTCAGTCCTTTCACAAAGTGGGAACTCAAGCTTTCAGTGTAGCTGTGAATAATTCCCTGAATTCATGTACCAAAGAGTTTGCAACCTGTTGGAAATCTTCTGGAACTTTTGGGAAGTCTTTTAGCAGGAGGACTCAGTTTGGATATTGTCCTTTTATCTGTCTAGTAATTCTTATTCTGTATCAGGGTCATAATGTTGGAATAAAATTGTAAAGGTCTAATTTTATATCTACTGTTCAAATGGAGTCTTATGTTGCAATTCAGAAGCCAGTGAAATTTGGTCTGTGACAGATTCATTTATGTCTGCGTATCATTCTGCAAATGTCACTCTGTTATGTTAAAAAAGGTTTGGTTGTAAAACTTGGATTTGACGTTTGCTCCATTTCTCCTTGTTGAGATGAAATACATAGAAAGTCAGGAAGAGTTCTTGAAATTTGAAGAGGTATAATACAGAAATTTTGACCTTCCCTTTGAAGTATGAAAGTACCATTTAACTGTGACCAGGAAAAAAACTCTTCTTTCCATAAATGGGAGCAAATCCATGGTATACTCACAGGGGAATGGAGGCTAGCTTGGGGTTTTAGATGATAGAAAGCAGGAAAATTGTAAAAGAGCAGTCTGCTTTGTGCAGCTCTCTTTTACCAGGCTGAGCAAGAATTCTGTCTGTAGTGATGAGTAGGCTGAGGCAGGAGCTGCCAAGTCAGTCTTGTTCTTTTTTTCCCTGTAGATTTGTATAACTCTTGTACCCAAATTGTTCTCAAGCAAATACAGTAGATTTAGAATTCTTTTTGCAAAATACTTCTGGCTTCAGTTTCAAGTGTCCTTGAATGACTGAAGTATAAAGCTGAATTCATGGCTTATTCTGCTTGAATGCAGAGCTGCGGAAAGGATATACCCAAGAAAAGCATTCTGCTAAGACCAACACAAATCTTGGGTGCATTGTGTCACTGTATTTTTAAGTGTAAGGTATTAGAATTGCTTCAGATGAGCCTGTGCTCCAGGACTGTGTGTAAGAGGAGGGATAGGTGTTATAGGAGGCTAAGTCACAGGGAAGGTCAGAATTTGTAGGATCCAGAATTTGAACCCAAGATGACAAAATATATGTCTCTCATGAGAGGAGAGCATTTAATCCTGTAATTCAATCTCAGTGAAAAGAATGAATCATAGAAAACACTGAAATCATCTTTAGATTCCTTCAGTGAGATGGAAGAATGAGGAAAACCAAAGTAAATTTTTAAAAGGAAGACAACAGAAAGTATTGTGCCTATGAACAATAAAATGAAAAGTTTTTTAAGATAAAATACTTATTTAAAACTTTGCTCAGCTTTTTTATGGCATGAAAATTTACTGTGGACAGAAATGAAAGATTACTGCTGCTAACCTTTCATCTAAGATGCATTGGCATGTGTCAGATTAACTGTGGAAATGTTGTGAAATAGAACCCAGAAGGTGTGCTAACTGCTAGACATCACGGAGTGGAAAGTAAATATATTTCCAGTGAGTGAATACTGAGAAAATAAGCATCTGTGAGAAATAGGAATTTTGGTTTCTTAATTGCATCATTCACGCCAGTACATCTGCCAGAGATATTAAGAGCAAATATAACTATTTGAGAGAAGATGCAAGTTTAAATAAGGAAGAGGGAAGAGAAATATTGTGCCTTTTTGTTACACTGCTGAATGCTGTGCACATGAAGGCTGTGTAAATCTCTCTTCTTCAAGTTTTGGTTCAAAGCCACCTCAGGAGAAGAAAAATATTGTTTGCATGATTATGTTTACTGTTTCAGAGCATGGGGAAATCCAGAAAATCTCATTTATGATAAGTAAATAATCCATATTTTTGCATATTTTGTTCCTCATCATAACAATACATAGCATAATAGAAAGCTGGGTTGCAGAAGACAAAAGACATCCTGTAGAGGTTATGTCATTGGAATCAACAGAGAAAGGAATTAAACTTTCATTCTACTTATGCCACTCCTGTTCATAGTATAGTTTAAACGAACACAAGGGCTTCTTTATTCTTTGCTGTCACACCAGCCTGAAAACCGGTCTTTGGGGATTGCAAGAATGAAGTGTAGGCTGGCACTCTGCCTAATATTAGGGAAGAAGGTGTGATGGGAAGGGATGTAAGCAGCTAGAAAGTGGGGAATTAGGGTGTTCACCTAACATCAGTGCAAGTACAATGCTCACCAGCCTAATCTCATGCCTTTCTTGAATATCAGTTTTTGTCCTGCATCATTAGATGCATTTTCTGCTAACTGATTTAAGGACAGGATGTATTTCTCACCCTCTTTCAATGTCACAGTATCACTGTCATTACATTTTCCTGGGTTGTCTGAAAAACAGTTTGCATAGAGGAAAATAACTGAAGAAGAGAGGTTAAGTACCAGAGAGGGGTTGATATACTGTACTTCACAAATCTGACTTAAAACCAACATGTTAGAGAAAAAGAAGGAACTTTTAAACTGGGGCAGTTTTTTATTTTTCTTTAAAAAAATAAATAAATACCAGAAAGACCACTGCCTACTATTGCCTGTAGAAATGCCATACTCTAGAACAGCTGCTTTTTAGGTATAGAAATATCCCCAAAATGTTCAGAATCAGTAAACTATTTTTTGGAAATAGCAAAACCCCAAAATCTTTTAATTACTTTGGAATAAGACCTCCATTAATCACTCATAGAATCAAAGAATCATAGAATAGTTAGGATTAGAAAGGACCTTAAGATCATCCAATTCCAACTCCCCTACCATGGGCAGGGACACCTCACACTAAACCATGTCACTCAAGGCTCTGACCAGCCTGACCTTGAACACCGCCAGGGATGAAGCATTCACAACTTCCTTGGGCAACCTATTCCAGTGCCTCACCACGCTCACAGTAAAGAATTTCTTAATTATATCTGACTTAAACTTCCTCTATTTAACTTTGAAATCATTACTCCTTACCCTACCACTACAGTCCCTAATGAATAGGCCATCCCCAGCATCCCTGTAGCCCCCTTTCAGATACTGGAAGGCTGCTCTGAGGTCTCCACACAGCCTTCTCTTCTCCAGGCTGAACAGCCCCAACTTTCTCAGCCTGTCTTCATATGGGAGGTGCTCCAGTCCCCCGATCATCCTCATGGCCTCCTCTGGACTTGCTCCAATAGCTCCATGTCCTTCTCATGTTGAGGACACCAGAACTGTGCACAATACTCCAAGTGAGGTCTCACAAGGGCAGAGCAGAAGGGCAGATTATCACCCTGTAATAGGCATTTAGAAATTGAGGATTTTTTTTGCTGAAAGTCAGAACAGGACTAAATTAAATAGTCTGAATTGCACTCATTTCTTGTAACTCATGTGGGTCATGGGGAACTCCCATTTAAAACTATCACACTAAACAGTGGTGTATCGATAAAAAACATGTAAAAAGTCCCACATCGACAGATCTTTGCTGTCAGAGAAGCTCTCCTAAAAATCTTAGATTGTGCAAACATATCTGTAGGAGTGGTTATAAGCTAATTTGCTCTTTGACTGGATGCTAGGTATACAACTGACTACACTTAAACAGCATTATGACTCACACTAAAAATATGAGAAAATGCCAAATTATGGTTCATCCTAATGAAGTTGTTGTAGGAGAGGAATGTTAAACTATAAAACATCACTCAATTTTTCATAACAGTAATCACTGGGGGGTAACAATTTCAATAGGTTTTAATGAAGTTTTTTATGTTAGACATTTATTTTGTATTTTATTTATTTTATGGAAAAATCTCCTAGGTTCATGTGTAGCAAAAATGAATAATTAAGGAGGAGATAGATGCGACACGTGAGATTTCTTTCTTAGAGACCTAGAGAAAAATGTGGAAATGTTATTTTACAGCTATAGAGTGGGATTTATAAGCTTCAGACTATTTTTGTGTCCCTTTACTAAAGTGAATTGTCTACAGCAGGGAAATAAATCAGTGATGTATTTTAAATCTAGGAAGTCTGTCTGAGTCTTCTGAGTTTCTTTTTTCTTCGAAGGAGAAAGTTCACTGTTTAAAGAGCTTTGAAAATAAGTCTAGATTCCCTGCTACCATAACTAATAACATTCTGAAAACTGAAATAATAGCTAGGGGAGTATGTTTCCCAAATGTCCTTTTGCTTCTTCCTCTGACTTTAGTGTTATATTTGGACCTGCAAGTCACTCCGCTGCTGAGCCCTGGCAAATTTCTGAGATCTTGGATATGTTTTAGCTTGGTTTAGTTACACACACACATTAACAGTCCTAGAGCAGACATGGTCATAATGCGCTGACCCTCTCTTGGGCCTGTTTCAGTGTTGTAGTAATGTCAGATGCTCATGAGGGCAATCTTCCAAAAGAAATTACTAACTAACCAGAGGCCAAGCCGTGTCACTGATGGAGCTCTTTTCCATAGAGGGATCTAATCTTGAATGCCTAAAATTCAGGGTGTGCATTTTCCTCTAGCTCTGCATTGATTATACAGGCATGTCCAGCTTAGATTAGATGCCAAAACTGTAGATATCCAAAGTATGGTGACAAGTGTTTTTGCTTTTATAGAGAACAGTGGAAATCCCAGGTTTAAATTGTTTTAATAATATAATAAATGATGGTATAAACATTCAGAAAGTGAAAAAAATGTCAAGATGCATTGCCATATTAAAGTTTTCTTCTACTTAGACATACTTTCTTACATGTCCTTGTCTATATATATATGTATGCATGTATGTATGCATATGTGTAATACCTGGAAAAAAAATCAGGGACAAAACTCCATCAAGTCTCTCTAGCTTGCAGGTTCAGGCTCTGCTGTGCATTGCTTTTGAGGTTCTGAATTACGAGTGCATTGCTGAAATTTGGTTTCTGTTCATTCAGCTGACAATATATTCATGTGTTGATAAGCTCTAGAAATGTCTGTATGGGAAAGGAAATGTAGACTAATGTGCCATTCTCTTGAAGAGGTGAGACAGAGGATCAGAAATAATCAGATAGCATCTGTATTATGCAGCATGTTTGCTAACGTAAAAATCCAAGTGAAGAGCAGTCCCAAACCACAAGTATCAGAGTAACTGCATGTGAAGTAAAAGGAAATTCACAGTGTTCATGTTCACCTTTTTATTATAGGTCTTGTTCTTTAGAAATTATAGGTGCCCAGCTGTAATATAACTCCTAGGCAATGCAGCAGTTTCGTGTAAAGGATTAGGTGTTAAAGCAGAGCTGTATCACTGAAGTCAGGAAAGGCTGGCTCACTCTGCTGCATCTTCAGTTTCTGATTTCCCCATCTTTTTATTTTGTTTTCCACCACTCAGCTGACTGCAGCTGCACCTGGAGGATATGTACTAGCATTATTCTCAAGATTTCCCTGAGTTGTGAGCCCGGTGAAGATAAAGCTCCCACTAGATTTGTGTGTGTGATCAGACAAGGTGTCTCATGAATGGCATTTTGTCAGATCCTACAGTGTATCCCCTTGCTGTTCTACTTTTAAGGTGGTGAATTGAAGGGGAAGGCAATTCTTGTTTTGTGACAGTCTTCCACATGCTGAAGAAGATTATGCTTGGCTCCCTTCACAACATATCAGCGCCGCATACCTGGACAGCTATTTAATGCTCATTCATTTTCTCTGGTGTGCATTTTAGAACTAAAGCAGTAAAAATATTTGTTGTGAGTCACTGTAGATACTCTTGAGGAATTGTGGGGAGTTGATTATTTCCCTGTAACATTTTCATCTAACCTTGAAATGAGGCACAGACTTATGGATATTTATAAATGGCCACTCTTCTGTTGTCATTTTTGACAGGTTGTTAGGCACTGGAAGACAAATACACCACACTACTATGTATTGTATGTGGCATTCAACTTTGCATTTGGGACTTGGAGAACAGAAGCAAACTAGCCCACAGAAAACATCTGCTCCTCAATATACTAATGTTTCAGTTATCTAACTAAAATGCACTCTTCAGAGTGATCTGAAGGTTGAAGTTTTGAGGCTCTACAGTTGACCTCCATTGGGAAAAGCCTGTGTTAAAGTAGCAAAAAGATAAAAGGCTATGCAGCCATAAAAATGCATATAGCCATTATATGGGTGCTGTAATTTTATGTGCAGGTGGTCATTTGCCTATATATAAACACTTCCTTGCAAGTTCCTATTAGCAACATTTGAATTAAAATTTGACCATTCCATTCTTATTTATTTATTTATTAATTTTCGCTGGTCTCTGAGGGGCTACATCTCTCCTTTTTCCTCTTTGGCATTTCACAATGGTGAGAAAGGTGTGAGAACTGTGGACACCTCTTCAGACTCTCCCTTTGGCATGAGCAGTTTCAGGCATCTTGGAGGGTGCCTCATTCCCAGCAGCTGTGGGAGCATTGCTCCAGCTGCTGTAGGGGAAGGATGGATCTGGGTGTTGGGTAGCATGGCAGAGGAGGAGCTGTGGAACCCAGACCCAATGAAGGGTGGGAAGTTTGCCTTAAACATCAGCCCATTCACTAGCCCTGTAAGCCCAGCAGCACAGCACAACAGCCTTCCTCCTGCTCCATGGTGAGAGGCATGGTTGCATGGGTGGCCTGTTAGTCTCATGGTCAATGCAGGAGGCTTAATCTCTCTGGGGTAAAGTAAAATTAGTTTACTAATTAATTACCTACATCCTTCTCCAGGTATGCTTTTTATGGTCCTGGGAAGGTCATGCCCAGGAACTGCCAAGTTCTGCTGCCCTCTTTGCTTGTGTCTCAGCAGTGGTCTAGATGCAAAAGGCGCCTGGCTTATTTCAGGAATAGGCAATAATAAAAAGGGATCCTGAGCTGGTATGGCATGGTCTGTTGCATCCCTGGCTGCAGTGTATGACCTTCCATAGAGATACAGGGTAAAATGCAAAGCATGAAGCCATGTTCTTATACTCTGAAAAAGTCCCTGAATAATTATGGTTTCCCCCCCATCTTGGTTTTTAATAGGTTTTTCTTGAAGGTGTGAATTACTTTGGATGCTTTCATTACCTGCCAGCTTTTACACAGCGTGCTTCTGAAGTTCTGGGAACTATGATATTCTTGCAGCCTCTGACTTTGGATAGCAGTGAGAGTGGTATATATGTTTCCTATCAACAGCTTCTATTAACCAGAGTTCGTTCAGAAACAAGTGCCAAGGAGTCTGCTAGGAGCATCTTAAAAGATACCTTTTCAACAAGAAGAGATATCTGAAAGTATTATCTACTGGGAATCCTTGAGCAAAAGTATCCTTGATTGCATAGCTCTGAATGGCTCTCCTGGCAGTTTCTCCTCATTTACTTTACCTGTTGAAATGTGCTTTCTTTTCCTCTGTCTTGAAGAATACCCAGCCTCTTCCCAGGCCATCCAGTTTCGGTTCATAGACTCTTGTCTTGATGCTTATTGATTCATCATGCCCATGGCTTAGAGACTTGCTATTTATATGGAATCAATAATATAGATGGAAGGTTGTAGCAGGGGAGATCACTCTAAAAGAGGGGATTTCACAGGACTAGACATGTGCTTTGTTAGCAGTTTTTTTTCTAAAGGCCTGGGTTAAGTTCTTCCCCTGACTCTGCACTTCAAAGAGCTTGCCTGGGGCTCTACAGAAGCAAGCTGAAACTTAAAATTAAGATCTTTCTTTCAGATGATGAACTGTGTGCTGGGACATCCTACAGAGTTTCTCTTAACAAAGGTGGGGGAGTCCAAAGCACTATGGGGAACTCCCAGAAGGGAAGGGTGGCAAAGAAAAAACCCAACCAACAGTTACATAGTTTTCAGAAAAGCAAGTGTGTGTATATGTGCCTGCTGTTTGTGGGAGGAATTTTCCAAGGTATAAATAATATTTTGGTGTTAGTTACAGATTAAGTGAAAATGCATTACAGAGCTGCAAAATGGAATGTGATGCATTATAAAAATACATTACAGAGTTAAAGAAACTTCAAATCAGTACAGAGATACCATTCTATCCAGTCATGAAAATTGAGAAGATGGAACAAAACAAAGCCAAAACAAATCCCTAAAGAAGGAAAATTGACACGCCAACTATAACTCTGTCTGTAAGAAGTGACTAGCCACAAAGCCAAGCAAGCAAGCAAACAGGCAGAAGTCTTGGAGAGCTTTTAAAATGAGGAATTTCCAAATTAAAATGTTTTTTATGAGTAAGTTATGTTAAATTTCATATTTTCTATTTGATGAATGTACACACGCAAGTGAATGCAGAAATATACTTTCATATTCCTATGGTATATTTTTATTTAAATATCCTTTCTAAAGGAATGAGTGCACAGGTGTGCATAGCTGCCTTTCTGTATAGAAGAGGTTTACAGAGTGACTCAGTATTCTGAATGTTATGTTTGGAAAGATCCTGCACAATGAGTTGGCAGAATTTTTGGAAGTCTGCCTTGACCTTACTGTGTGGTTTCTATCAGGTCATCCCCAGAGTCCCAAACTCCTACTGTTATAGCATGTATTCTAGGTTTAATCAGCTTCATACGTCTTCAATACAGATATTAAGCAATGTTCATATGCATCCTTAAAATAATTTCTTTCTGCTGCTTATCTGGAAGTCATTGCTTTCTCTTTACTCTTTTGTAGAATTTATTACTTTCCAAATAAATCTGCGGGGCCGTTGCTTTTCTAACCTTGAAGAATATGAGCATGGAATGAATAAGGGGTGCTGAGCATAAATTTTCAAAAATAAAAGTGGAATAAAATAGAAATATTTTGATGACGGCACTCATAGCGGCATTCATGTGCTTAAATATGAAATGACCTTCTTATTACCATGATCTAAATAAGTTTCTTCACCTTAATAAATAAATAAATAAATAGTTCAATTGTGGAAGCAAGGCTGTGTATAGGCCACTAGATGTATGTTGAGATGGAAACAGAGCATAGGGACCCAGCTGCATCTTTCTTTGGGGAAACCATCCATGACCTTCCCTGTGGTTCAACCGCTGTCTCCACAGAGCACCTAAAGTCCATGGAGGTGCTTGAGCTGTTTTCTAATAACTATGAGAATTCTGAAAGCAGGCCATTTAAAAGGACTAGTGAGTTTGCCTCTCCCTCTTGTTATACTAATCCTATTTCATAGAGATTCCCATGCACAGCACTCTTCGTAAGACGTTGCTTCAAGTGAGGATTGTATGCCACGGGGTCATACAAATATGTAGGGGTAGAAAAATCTTTATTACCTTTTTTTCTTTGTTCCGCGTCCCTGAGAACATGTTAATTTGTCATCTGGTTCAATGTGCCCTGAGACCAATTGGGTCAGCTGGAAAGAAAAGAAAATTAATAATGAGAGTCATCTAAGGAAACAGGGGAAATGTATTCCCCATAATGGTGTAAACTACAGTCTTCTGAAGCCCTGAGACTAAGGAAAAATGTGGGGGTTTTCGCATTCTGTCAGATGTTGAAGGCTGCTCTGGGACATGAGCTACTGTTTCTCGCTGAGTCGAGATATTTGGCAGAAGGCCCATAGAGAGAGTAGGAGAGAATAAAAAGTCTTTGTGCCAAATGTTCTTTTGAGTGCCTGAGAGCTGGATTGGTCTTTTTTCTCTGTGAAATCATATAATTAGTAATCTCAAACCTCAGCCTGGTAATTTACAAAATGTCTGCACACTTTAATATATCGTTTGCTTAACATGTTTGATAACAACCTCAGAGATACTGGGGCTTTTGACTTCTTCTGGTATTTATAAACTGTGCCTTGCCCTGGGTGTTTCTCTGCCAGCTCTATATAAGCTCATCCTGTGGATGGTATCAGCCCGCAGCTGCTAGAGGAGAAACGTGGGAAGTGTCTTGCCTGCAAAAAACAAAGCGGCTCTATTTGGGGCCTGTAAAGAAGCATGGAACCTTTGCTGCCATCAGCATCCTCTCATCTGCTCCACTGCTCAGCAGAATGGGGTGGCTGCAATGGAGTGGCTCTTCTTTGGGTACCTGCGGCAGGAGGTGTGAGAGATCAAAGGGGCTGGCTATAGCCAGGCAGCTGAGCCTGTCATGAGTACTGGACAAACTTGCAGAAGCCTACACTCCTCCTCTTCCAGCAGGTGAACATATAAAGAGCTGCAAGATCCTGAAAGACCACTGTTTGTGATCTTGTCTAAGCCCTCCATGGTTTTGTTAACCTAGCGATCACCTGATTTCAAAACTGAAAGTGGGTCTAGGGAGGGAGGGCAACACTCTAGGCTCAGAGGGGGTTGTACGAGGAAGAGGGAATTATCCTTCAGACTGCTTGAAAATTAGTTGTGTTTTGAGTTCTTGTGTCTTTGGCTAAAAATTTGGCATGAAGGCACCATTTGTAGCCATTGCCCTAAAAGGGTTCTGACGTTTGTGAGAGAGGAGTTAAACTTACTTAAGTAAGCCTACCTCACCCCTGCCAAAGGACTGATTGACTAAAATTCTCAGTAAGGCCAGGAGGATAAAGTCAGATGGCTGTGAGCTCTCCAGGTCCAAGGGATCCTACACAAAGTGCTCCATCTGTGGTTTTATGTTTGTAAAGATTGTGTGACCAGCTGGGACGGTGCCAATTTGCTGTGTTAACTCCAGTCAGTCTTTTTCTGTCTCAGTGGAGATAATTCAGTCCTTCATCCCATTTTGGTGCATAGGGAATATCTGAAGCTTGATCTTACAGGGTCATTAGTGAGCTCTTCTCAGGGGAATGCTAGTTTTCTTTGATTTTTTTCCAAAAGGGAAAAAGTCTTCTGCACAGATGGCTATAACTGGTGGTTGGCAAGCAAAACCGATGGATGATATTTCTCTTTGGCACTGTACAGAAAAATATACTTGGAAATGTGACTGTGGCAAACCATTCATTAGCTTGGTTTTTAAAGGCTACCAGAGATACTGTCTGCTGGGTGTTATCATATGAACTTTGCTTACCATCCTTCCCCTACGTGGACTGACCGGGTTAATTGCATGGTAGAGGCAACCCAAGCAGAGGAGCTGGGCTAGCATCTGCTAACAAGAATCACCTTTTTAATTTAAAATGCTTCTCTCAGAAGACAAAACACCACATCAAAAGCAGGAAGGATAGAAAGGGCTGCAGTTAGCAGGACCTTTTGAGTATGTGTTGCCTACAGGCAGCACTGCAAAGATTATCAGTCCAAGCAATGAGCTCTGTTTTTTAACAATTCATCTGAGAACCTTCCCCAAGATGCAAGAGACACCAGAGTAAGAGAGAAATGAAAACCAATGCTGTACTTTTAAGGTAAACTGATTCTCCACAGGTGGAAGTAGAGTGTAGTGAGTGATCTGTCTATTGGACTTTTTAGTGCCCAAGGTGACCAAGTGACTTCTAATAGCTATAGCTGAGGTGCATGGAAATGTGAATGCAGTAAAAAAGACTTCAAAGTCCTGTCCATAAGGTGTGTTTGTAGTTCTTTAGGAAATATTGGCATAGCAAGGAGTTGTGCACATCACAGCATTACCCAAATCAAGCAAAAATAAAAGGTCTGCGTGGCTCATGCTGTGGGATGGACTGCTGTCATCAAACCGGGCAACTGTTCTGCTTGACTCACTGCAGTGTTTTGGCATGTGTCTCTCTACAGCTATTGGTCTGCTGATCTAGAAGTAGCCTGTCTAATATAAGTGAATTACCTTGACAGTCTGTGTACATTTCTTAGAAGCAAAGGTTGAGGGTTAGATGTGATTTTGTCAACTGCTGCCTCTGCATTCCTTGCCTTTTTTTCTTTTTTTCCCCAAATATTTCTAATGCTCACATCTCTTAGAGGTCAGTGAATGCTGAGTAGATGTGAGGCTGATGCAGCTCTTTATCCCCCAGTTTCTGCCAGTGGGGAGGCTGAGCATGTAGACACATATGGATGAACACATAGACTCATATGGACAGTACAAACAGAGCCAGCCACACAGATCAGTGTATACAAACTAGAAAGCTTTTCCTGGCACCCATATTAATGCACACAGCAATCATACAGTGGATGGCCCAATCTTCTTTCCTGGCTGATTAGTATTGAAGTCTGCTAATGGAAGAAGATACATTTATGTATACAAATACACAAAATGGATCACTTCAGTAGCCATTCTTAGACACAGCCTGACTGGTAGCTGGTCTGAGGTGCCCCATATTGCCAGTTGCTTTTGCTTGGATTCACGAGCCCATGAGGTTTGTGATCCCATGTCAGTTGCAGGTAATCAGATCTTAATCTATCAGCAGCTAGTCTGGTTTAAATTTCCCTAGCTTTCACACATCCCCACTCAGAGAAGAGAGTTTACTCGCAAAAAAAGAAAGACATGGGATTTAATGGGAGTGGAGGTTAGCTTGATGTGTTCAAGCACAAGTCTTAGCCAGGCAAGGGTACTGGTCAGTTGCTGTTTATACTTCACTGGCCCCTCTTACCCTGTCCACTTTACTGTTTTATGCTTGTTCCTCCCAAGTCCACCCTGACTACCTCCCTCCCATTCCCTTCCCCTGGGCCTTCCACTAAGCATCCCATAATGAGTCTCAAACGTTTCCACAAAATATCTGAGGGCAAATACTGTACAATCTCAAAATTCTGCTCCCCCTTCATCTGTTAACAGGTCCTAGACCCCTGTCTGCAGCACTCCCTTTAGTCTGCAAGGCTTTCTGGGGAAGCAGTTTCTTGTGTTGACTCATTTAGGTGGGTTTCACATGGGGCCCACAGGCTGGTTGCTCCCTGGGGATGGTGCTGGAATCATCAGGTCAGGGTGCTCTGTTGGAACTCATTAGGATGCTTTGGGCTCCTCTGGACACCCAGGGCATTTGTGTTTAGTCAAGGACCATACTAAGGTGAGGGTTATTCAGCACATCCTCAATTCTAAGTATTTGGAAAAAGGACCATCAGGAAACACAGAGAGCTGCTTTTCACTACAGTAAATTCTCTCCTTAAAATTAAAACTTTTATTTTAATAAAATAAAATATTTCAATAAAATAAAATTTTAATTTTAATTTTAAAGAGAGAATTTACTGCTGGTTTTAGATGTGTACTCTTCTAAACTATGTGAATGTTTTATATGCATGGCATGAGTGGAATAGATAGCTAAATAAGGTTTTAAGTAGCCATGTGAATTGAAATGATAGTGTAGAATTACCATTTTTTCCTGCTGATTCTGTAGTGCAACCCAGTGTATCATCTGGAAGATAAAGCAGCATGAGTGCCTTTCCTGAGACACAGCACAAACTGTGCCATGCCTCATTGTCACCATTGAGGACACAGGAGTTACTGCTGTGTCTGCGATTGATTTTTCAGTTCACTGGCCAAAAAAAAACAACCAAACCAGACCAAAACCAACAATCAAACAAACAAACAAAAAAACCCCTCTGGTTTGTCATAGCAATAAAAAATGTTGTATTAAAATAAAATTAAGAAAATGTGGAGACAAGTTCCCCCTCCCCCCCCCCAACCATTCGTGCCTTTAGGTTCAAAGAATAACAAAATTTTACTAGATTTCAAAAATAGTTGCACTGCTTGAATCCTGAACTTTTAGTAAATGAACCGTTTGATGGAAAACACAACATCTGTTATGATGGTTTAAAACACAATTTAATAATCTTAATTCATCATACTTTTCAGTCGCATGGACTAGACTATATATCATCATTTGCTCAATCACTGTAATAGGTGCTACACTTGCAGTCATTGGAACAAATATCTCAGTTGCAAACCCAGATGTCGCCTTCATTGAAAATAAAGAATTTCGTTTTATCCTAGAATCATAGAATCATAGAATAGTTAGGGTTGGAAAGGACCTTAAGATCATCCAGTTCCAACCCCCCTGCCATGGGTAGGGACACCTCACACTAGACCGTGTCACCCACGGCTCTGTCCCACCTGGCCTTGAACACTGCCAGGGATGGAGCAATCACAGCTTCCATATCACTGAAGTTGTGATCCAAAACCACTGATCAAACCAACCCACTGATTTCAAAAGGATTTGAATCCAATCTTTAAATATTATGTTCAGTAGGATTCCTCTCAATGTGTGTCCACCACTGCTTCTTTGGGAGTCAGTGGCTTGGTGCATGCCAGGGGTAATAACTGTAACTAGTATACGAGATGCCTCTGCTTTCCCTGATGTCTCAACTGCCAGCTTTCCCTCTGGCCCATTGAGCTGAAATGAAAGTGTGCTTTGGTTTGTGTTCATACAAGCAAACTGAAGCTCCTGTTCCCAAAACCTTGTCTTCTTTTTTTTTTCTCAATTACTGGCATGACTGGTCAAGTCAAAGGCTTTATGTTTAACAAAAATCTTCACATTGCTTATGTTCTTAGCTACACAGCTGGAGCAATATCAGCACAGTTGTGGATAGAATGTGAATAAACTAAATCTAAGGTTTTCCTTACCAGCTGATAGGTGGATATAAGAGAATATATTAAAAAGAAAAAGGAATTATTTGAATGAGCTGTACACTATATTCCTTTCTATGTATCTGTCTGATGTTTAAACAGAAAACATGGAAATCCTGGCTTAGCTGTGGTCGTATAAGGTTTTCATTATTTAGATGTGGCAACTACTAACACTTATTGAGCCATTGAAAAATGCAGCAATGCTGTAGGAGTGTGTTCTTGTGTGTGAGAAATTTTGCAAGTTTATTTGTGTCCTTACTATCTACAGTGACACACTGATATGACATATTGAAATTGCTGAAGTGTAGCAGAAAGATAACCTACATTTCTTTCCCATGTCAATCACTATGAACAAAGCAAATAAATAGACTATGTGAACAAGAAAACTTACTTTTATCCTGGTCACTTAAGAGTAAGACAGTGATTTAGAGCCTGATCTGGAAAATGTTATATTATAACCACTAATTTTATTTATTTGATATCAACAACCTACCTCTGTTTAATCACTTGTTTGAATACTGTGGTATAGAATAGTGACAGATCACTCAGGGAAACAGATGAAGCAGGTTGATAATCTGCTGAAGTATTGTTTGTTTTTCCTTATAGATAGTTATTAGAAAAAGTAATTCCATTATAGTCCTTAATGCAATTACTCATGTGGATATGGTTTACATGAATAAAGACTACTTATGTGCCTACTTTGAGAGACCGGGTTACTATAGTATTTCATGTGAGACATTTTCAAATTATACCCAAAATGACAAAAAGGCAAAAGTTTGTATAATATTAGATGTAATATGGATTGAAACTCATGGTTTTGAGTAATTGCCAATCTTCTCCTTGCTGATCTGTTCCTTCTTGTTTCAGCTAAAGCTTTGTTTTTGTGAAAAGCTTTAAAACCCACACAGACACAAACAGACAAAGCTTTGCACACTTTACATAGTCTCTCTGATCTCAGAGGAATTATCTACAAGAGAATAAAATACATTTATTTCAGGTAGGAGTGTAGAGATGCAGTGCCTGTAAGCCAATATACAAGCTGGTTTCCACAGCAGTAATCATGTATCGGAGGCTGCCTGCTCCTGCTGCTTCCTTATGGCTGAAGCTGCATCTCACTAGTTTCTACATCCAGTTGTGAAGATAAGCCTGCAGAGAACTAACCCTACAAAAAAAATATATTATATATATATATATATTATTCTGCTGGTCTGTGTCCCTGGTTTACTGTTGTCACCATCAAATGAGAGTGTTCATGTAAGCAAGGATTGAAGGAGTGTGGGAAAAGGGACAAGGGATCTTTTTCTTCCAGTAGATGTTAAAGATTAAATGGGTTTAGCTACACCACCCAGTTGTGCTAGTGTTTTTACAGAGAACATATAATAGAGCCTTGTTGGTGTTTGTTTGTTTGGGAGTTTTTTACTGTTTGTATGTAGCTACTGCAATCCAATCCATGGCAACATGATTTCTTCCTCTTTCTTTCTTAATGGCCAGTGTATGTGTTAATTCATGGCCTGTGCAAAGAAAAGACTCAAATGGCTGAGATGGGTATCAGAACTGAACACCAGTGTTAAAGTGGTGGGGCTAGGAAATAGCAATGTTAGCAAACAGTGAAATTCAGAAGACTTTCCTTGATTTAATGCTAGGTTTGTGCATAACTTAGAGCCAGATTCACCGTGAAAATATGACTGAAATGTCATTCACCTGAAGGAAAAAGAAAAAAGTTGCGATGAAGGGACAAGAACAGGTAGAATTTATATATATTTAAAGGTCTTTGCTGTGTGTGTTTAAACATAGTCTTTCAGTGCAATTTTATGTAGACTGAAAAATAACAATTACTTAGCTTTATTTGTTTTCCAGGATCATACATATGAACATGTAAGTTTTTATGTACCACTAGCATGCTGAATTATGGGATAACTATTGATGATTTCACTACATGAAAAATGCTATAAAAGTGGCAGGTTAATTACAGGATATGCTGTTAATGGGTGAGATATGGTTATGTCTGTTTTCCTAGTTATGCACGCGAAATACAGTGTTACATCTTCTGGAACTTAATATCTACACATGTTATGTTATGCATAATCATCAGTAAAACTTCACAATCTATACACATATATATCTCTCTCTGTAGTCCTTCACATTGATTTCAGGAAGGATTATTTTCAATAGCAGAGCATGCAGGACTCAGTGTTTGTGGTGATTTTGAATAATGAGTTTCCGTAGAATTCCAGAAGTGTCTTTTACTTCCTCAAATGGTTTCTGCAAAGCAAGCAGCATACTTTGAAGACTGCACTAGGAGAAAAAGAAACAAAACCAAAATGTGACTCTCCTAAAGTACCATCCTTCTTGCAGGGAATGATTCAGTGGCTTAATGGGGTTAATTTGTATTAGGTTGTGGGAAATTCTTTATCTACTGTATAGAGGCTTTCATTTCACATGAATGTGATAGATACTGTACTTACTGCACTGGAACTTAATTATTTGATAGCATAAGGAGCTAAAATCCCTAAATTTCCTCTCAAGGAATATTCTTTGCATACTCTACATGGTAGATAGAAACTAGAGGATGGTTGGCCTAGATTTTCAATGCTTGAAATATCTTTGTATACTTTTCTAAGTTGTTTTAGTTTTCTACCAAAAAATTTAAAAGCAGCTTTATTAAAGATTCTCCAAATACTATCAATAGTATGTGATTATTTTTTTGTTCTCTGCCATTTTTCACATCTTTTCATCCTTTGAGATCCTTTCCTGTATAGTACATAGAATCATAGAATAGTTTGGGTTGGAAAGGACCTTAAGATCATTTAGTTCCAACCCTCCTGCTATGGGCAGGGACACCTCACACTAAACCATATCACCCAAGGCTCTGTCCAACCTGGCCTTGAACACTGCCAGGGATGGAGCATTCACAACCTCCCTGCGCAACCCATTCCGGTACCTCACCACCCTAACAGTAAAGAATTTCTTCCTTATATCCAATCTAAACCTTCGCTGTTTAAGTTTTAGCCCATTACCTGCTTAATTTAATTTGACTAATTTTCCATAAAAGTCTTAAAATATCTGATATTCTCTCTCTAATTACTACAAAACAATTCTTTCAAAAGTTTTGTTTCAGTGTGAACTTTTCCCTCACAGAATTTTGTAACAGCTCTTTTCACTGATTTCCATTCCAGATGACTCTTGATGGACATTGTACTTAATTTTCTCTTAGCAGGCATATTATGACATTTCTTTAGATCTGGTAGAGCAGTGTAAAGCTATTTGATAGGAGAGTGAGGAGAAAAAATTTCAGGATCAGTGATACACATCAAAATACAAATAATGACTGAAAACTAGTGTAGTGAAAAATTATATGGTACAAAGTTTACCTCTTATCACTAAATTTACTTTCTTTTGTAGATTCAATGTCTGGGTTTTTATGTCCTTTCATATAGTATATGTTAGTGAATTTCTGTTAGCATGTGTAGGTATAAGAGATTTAATTGCCTATCAAAATAAAAAATGATGTGAAATTACAAAAGCAGCATGTGTTCTTTCTATTATATATTATATATTCAAAATATATCCTAGAATATGTTTTTGCTATATTCACAAAAAAAAACCCAATCTTACAACTGTTTTAGTGAGAAAAATTAATATGTTTGTTTAAATTGTTTTATTGGCATATATACCACTGAAATTGTTTGGAAGGTAATTAAAAGCAATTTTTTTTACAGCAGACTGTACTGGTAGCTGTAAAAATATTTGCTCATCATCAAAGGTATGAAAATATCAGAGATTGCAAAGTACATGCAGGTAGTGTGAATTGCTTTCCTCATCTTTCCTTGAATTAAAAATGATAATTAAAACGCAAAGCAAAGCGATTTTAAGCAGAGAAAGAAAAAATTCCTCCTACATTTCTGATTTTTATGCGACATTTCAGCCTGTCACAGTATGATGGATCATGGGTTAATTCTTCACATTGTGTTATATCATTTCAGCTGTAGCGCAGCATGATGTGGTGGAGTATAATGTAACCTAACAAAGTACGATGCTGTGAATGATCACAAAGATCACAGACTTTTCAGTGGACTTTGTTCTACTGAAAATTGCCTGAATGAAATGTTTAGTAGTTTATGCTTTGTTGATGGAAGACCTTGCTGCTGCCAGTTGCTTTTGCCTCTAGGCACGTTCTTGGGGTCCATAGCCTACATCAAGTTTGTTTTCCTTCAGTTTTTTTGGGAACTGATAGTGTGCAATAGTAACTGAGTGCAATCAGATATCACTGCTTGAAAGCCTGTTAGTACAGCTTTCTCATTGAAGCTCCTGTTTACTATTTGCCATTTGGAATATAAAGGTAACTTAAGCATTCATTCCATAGGCTTTATATAAAGTGTACAAAATGTTTAACAGCAGCGGAAATAGAGAACTAAAGGGTACTCTTAAACATGTATTGTGTTGCATAATTAATATTCCTCCCTATCAAGGTTGTAGGTCAACACCAGCTAAAAGTGCAGATTTCTTTCAGCTCTTAAAAGGGGCCTATAAGAAAGATGGGGAGGGACTTTTTAGCAGGGCCTGTTGTGATAGGATAAGAGGTAATGGTTATAAACTAAAAGAGGGGAGATTCAGGCTGGATGTGAGGGAAAAATTTTTATGATGAAGGTGGTAAGACTGGCACAGATTGCCCAGAGAGGTGGTGGATGCACCACCCTGGAGACATTCATGGCCAGGCTGGATGTGGTTCTGAGCAATCTGATCCAGCTGAAGATGTCCCTGCTCATTGCAGGGTGGTTGGACTAGATGACCATTGAAGGTCCTTGCCAACCCAAACTATTCTCTGATTCCATAATTCTATGATTCTTTCTGATGGAAATGAACTCTCCCCAGAAATACCTGATCTTCTATCAGTAGCCACTGAAAGTTTAGTTAAAGTTACTTTTTTTGAACTCCAGAACTTTCATTAACTGGATGCTGAAACAGGAAATGAACTTAGTAAGCTCTCCTCTTAACAAGTTGTTCTCCACACAGGGCTCCAGTAGCATGATCCTGGTGATCAGTTAGAGGAGCCTGGGTGAGGGTGATGTTTACTGTATATGGGGTAATAAAAATTGTCCTGTTGCCTCCTGTGTTTGAAAAACTCGGTTGCCCATGTTCCCAGATTTACTTTGCATTGCCAGGCAAAAATCAAATGTGACTCCTTAGATTTTATTTCCGGGTTTTCCTCGAGGGCTTTTCCTGTATCCTGCCAGTTCTCTTTTCATCTGTGGGAAGGTTTTGGAATATTGTATCAAAAACTGCTCCTGCCCTGCATATAAACTCTGGAGACATAGATTCTGAAAAATTGTGCATGCATGGGTGTTTCAACATTGAAACACTTCCTTTTCAAAGTCTCTCCCTTAAGGTGAAGAAAAATCTTGGTAGAGTTATACAGCAGTTTATGGGAGTCCAGAAATTAATATATTGTCTAGGTTAGTTTTATGTTTCAGCTTCCTGCTTCACTGGAACTGTCCCATATGAAGCCTTCTCCAACTGTTTTACTTTAGCCAGTGTTTTCGGCATGAGATGGTTATGCTACATTTGTAAAAGAAATCAACTTCACATTCTAGTGTTAGTACCATTTTAATTCTAGTTTCATGCATGGCAGATTGCCTTACAGAGCCAAGTGTAATGCATTTCTAATTAAAAAAACCTGAAGTAGTATGATGCTACCACACAATGTTGTCAAATTGCTCATCATCTTGTTTTCACAGCTCACCATGTTAAAACTGGGACCTGTGAAGTGGTGGCACTCCACAGATGTTGCAATAAGAACAAGATAGAAGAAAGATCACAGACAGTGAAGTGCTCCTGCTTCCCCGGGCAGGTAGCAGGTACCACCCGGGCAGCTCCTTCTTGTGTTGATGGTGCGACTATTTCTATTGCTCCCTTTTGCTGCATGTTCCTAGGGGGTTTTGCTGGCTTAATTTCATCAGTGAGAATGACTCCATTGCAGTTAACTATTTAAAATACGAGTAGAAATGCTGCTGCATTTTGAAGGGCATGCCCAAAATGAATGAGAAGAAGATGGGAAAAATTAATTATTTACTATTACTCTGTGGAAATGCTAAGCAAAATTATTAGATGCTGGTGAAAGAGACTTCTTGAGATGCTAAATTTGATCTAACAGAGTGCCCTAGGAGTTGTAAAAAATTCACTTAATTAAAAGTGTTTATGCAAATCTATATGAGCATATAATTTTCATGTGTTGCAGTCTTACATTTTGCTTATATATTCATTTTCAATATGGAGGAACAAACAAACAAACAAGCAGAGAACAGTTCTTGCTGTTTTTTATTCTTTTTAGACCAACATTATTTTTCCTATTCACAGTGCAATATTAATGTTTTACTTAAAAAATCTGGCATAGGCTCATATGTTTTATTCGAGAATATAGTAGCTGATTTTTCAGCAGGATGGATTCACTCATTACATGATATCTTTACTGCTGATGTGTTGTTGGCTGTCAGAGAAGCTGTAAATATGTCATCATTGGGGAATAATTTTAATAAGGCTATGCTAGACTATATAGTAGATCAGGCAAAATACAGTAACTCAGAAGAAGAGATTGTACTTCAAACTTTGAATCTGTCTGAACAAATAAAAATGAGGGCTGAAAAAAAATTGCTTTGAAATTACTTCCTGAACTGCAGTAAATTAGAAAGAGAAATATAGTAAAGAGATTGAATTCAAAGCACATAGCACCTTGTGCAAATTGGGACCTAATTTCTTATGAAGATTCTGACTTGGTTGAAAAAATCACAAACTAGCTGTTATTTAGTACATTTCTAACATTTTCCTGAAAAATAAATGTTGTGACACAATGACATTAAAGTGTTCATTTCAGCAACATGCAAATGTGTTTGTTTTCCTCTCTTGTAGCTTCAATAGTGGAGCAGAAATGGTGGTGCCACATGCAACCATGTCTTGAAGGGGAGGAATGTAAAGTTCTTCCAGATCGTAAGGGATGGAGCTGTTCCTCTGGGAATAAAGTGAAAACAACTAGGGTAGGTATGATACCAACCTGACATGTTACCAACAACATAAAAAAAGTGCACAGGAAATTTGGTGCACATAGAAGACATGAGTTGAGAAGACTAAAGAAGTGTGGGAAGAGTCATACTAGGATTGGACTTCCTGGTCCTGCGCACTTTTTGCAGCCTACTTTGCAATTGCTTGAACATGGTAAGCAGTGTGCCAGACCTTCTCAGGTAAGCAGAGGAGATAGTAGAGTTCACTCCTTCTTCAACTACCAGTAATGATGAAATGTATTCTCATATGATATGCATTTATCTTTGAAACCTGTTATAAAAAGTCTGTACAGCTTGCTAACTCTTCATTCACAGTATAACAAACTTGCATTTTTATCAATAACATGGATTTACCGTGTTTCTACATAGAAGCTTCTGAGTATGGTAAGTATTGAGTGCATCACTACAGTATGACCCTCTGATACCTTCTGTCTTGTATAACTGGGATTTAAAATTTTGACAGTTCCTTTTCTACATTTGACACTTTTTATATTATCGGTTCAAAACTACATTAATAGAAGAATATGTAAAATTCGTCATATACAATGCCTGAAAACAAAATGAAAGTGCTGTCATCTCTGCTTTTTTAGTGGGTAAGAGAAATGGGAGAATTACAAATTCTTCAGATAAGCATTAAGCACTTAAACTTCCTAAAACTACAGTGTTGTATCTCTATATAATCATAGAATCATAGACTAGTTAGGGTTGGAAAGGACCTTAAAATCATCAGGTTCCAAACCCCCTGCCATGGGCAGGGACACCTCACACTAAACCATGCCACCCAAGGCTCTGTCCAACCTGGCCTTGAACACTGCCAGGATGAAGCATTCACAGCTTCCCTGGGCAATCCATTTCAGTGCCTCACCACCCTCACAGTAAAGAACTTCCTCCTTATATCCAATATAAACTTCCCGTTTAAGTTTTAACCAGTTAGCCCTTGTTCTATCACCATAGTCCCTAATGAAGAGTCCATCCCCGGCATTCCTATAGGATCCCTTCAGATACTGGAAGGCTGCTATGAGGTTTCCATGCAGCCTTCTCTTCTCCAGGCTGAACAGCCCCAACTTTCTCCGCCTGTCTTCATACAGGAGGTGCTCCAGTCCCCTGATCATCCTCGTGGCCTCCTCTGGACTTGTTCCAACAGTTCCATGTCCTTTTTATGTTGAGGACACCAGAACTGCACACAATACTCCAGGTGAGGTCTCATGAGAGCAGAGTAGAGGGGCAGGATCACCTCCTTCTGGTCACGCTCCTTTTGATGCAGCCCAAGATACAGCTGGCTTTCTGGGCTGTGAGTGCACACTGCTGGCTTGTGGAGAGTCAGCAGAGTTCTTCATCAAAATAAAACAGATTAAAATTCACTCTGAAGACATACACGTGTGTGTGTAAGCATGAACACCTGCACCCCATCACGCATATTGATGACTGGTTTTGCTTGTAAGTATTTGGTAATTGTTTGCAGTGTCAGGCCATAATTAGCTAGTGTGGTATTTACCCTATGCAGGTGTTTGTGTCTCCATGTTATTTTATTGAAGTCTTCCTTTCAGGGGCACTAAATTTCTGGTACACTTTGGTTGTAATGAAATGTAGTGTGTGCTGAATGGATTATATTCCTTCTATTCCACAGAGAGCTCTATGTGTCTCATTTTCTGCATGTACAAGTCTTTAAATCATTTTGTCATTCTTTGAAGGAAGGGTACTTCCTAAATGCTTGATATACAATTCCACTCCTGAATCCTTTCTCAGATGTGTTTCTTCTGAAGCTAACCTTGCTTGAATGCTGCCCACACTTAACTTTGTACATACCAATGGAAATCTGATTATACACATGTAAAATGTGTCCACATGCATAATATAAACAAAAAGTACTTGATAGAACTTAAAATAGCAATAGAAATAGACAAAAAAATATGTGTGTGCTTCAAAACTTTTCCTGGCTAGTATTACATGGCACTATTAGTGTTAAAGATGCATGCCATTTTACATATATTGTGAGCATTTGACAAGAAGTAAGTAAAAAAATGTGTCTGGATTACATTTGCGTAGGAAAAAAGAGGTCACAAAAGGGAGAAACGCCAATTAAAATCACCTTGAGGAGATTTCTTCCTAGCATTTTGCCGGAATATAGTTTTTTTGTATGGGTCAAGATTATGAAGTTCTGTCCACTGTGAGGATGTGAGGAATCCACAGAAGCCCAAGGCTTTTGTTCTCAAGGGCTTATGCCTCTGTTGCAGACTCATAGGTCTGTCTTTTTTCAAGAGGGATTTTTCTTCCTCCATGGATGGCAGCAATCTTCAGGACTCATTTCATGCATCTTCAGGAGTGATGCTAAGAAAAAGCCAGACCTTTTCTCTATTGGCCATCATATGTGCTGATTCAGCACAATGGCTACCGTAACCTGCTTCCAGACCTACCACCAGCTAAACCGAAAAAACTAATCTTAAAACCCCCAGTATTTGTCCTGCCTTCTAGTTTGTCCAGATAAGGTATGTTGTGCCCTTTCTTTGTTCATTTCCCACATAGCTGCAAAGCTGTCTTGACACAATAGCAAACTGGAATTCAAATTTATGACTAAAAGTTGGTCTAAGCTGTTGAAACCAGGTGGCAGCTGAATGAAGGTCTCTGTCTTTCCAGGTTTTTCCAGATTTTAATAGAAATAATTCATATGCCCAGAAAAATATAGATTGCTGTTGGAAATGTGCTTCTTTGTGTTAAGAGAATAGCATATTATAAAAAAGCAACTACTTTTCCCTAACATGTAGTAAGTACAATATTTTTGTAGCTCCTCTTTCTGCTCCCCAAAGTCTATATATGTAAAAGGAAAAACACTAAATTGCTCTGTGGTTTCAAAACCACTTTTGTTTTGAGAAAAATGAAAAGAGCTGTACAGAGTCAGTATTAAGAAGTAATGAATAATAAGTCTGTGACTTTCAAATGAAATAACCCATATGTGATTATCATGTATAACATAAAAGCATAAAGAAACAAAAGGAACTGAACAGCTTTGGTGATGTAAGTATATTTCCAAAGAGCCTTGTGAAGAATTTACTGAAAGGTCTAAGAAAGTCTATATTCACCTCCAAGCATTTTCTGTAAGTCTGCATCTTTCATGTGCAGAAAAAGTAACCCAATTAACTGCTGAAGTACTATCCTGTCTTCTACAGGATACCAAGTTCAAAAGCAGCACCTACATTTCCACATCTTGGGGTGTTATAAGTTAAGCATTACGTTAGAGATAAAACCAGTGGGGTAGGAGGTTTTTTCTTGTCCACCTCTGTAAGCATATTTAACAACACTATTGTAAAAAATGATGATACCAAATTCTGAATACCTATGGTATCAGTCACTAAACAAAAAAGTCAAGTGAATAATGAGAGAAAACAAATTGATTTTTAAAAAATGTGGTCTACCTGATATTCATGGGGATCTAATAGGGTAATACATGAATAATGAATTAGAAACAGCATGAATGCTATGGTACTCAGAATTCAAATGTTAAGAAAACTCAGGTGGAAACTATTTACCATCAGCATGCAAAACCAAATATGGAAGAATTAAACTGTTTTTCCTAATTTGTTTGCATATTAAAAGGAGAGGGATAACATTAGGAGTTAACCATGGAAAAGGAATATAAGTCTGAATAAGCTGAGTACTGGTTTTGTGATGCTTTAGAATTTACTCTTTTGAGTCTATATAGCCTGCAGGAGGGGGTAGGAGGAAAAAGGCAATGATAATTTAACTAAAACCAAAATTATTTTTACTTCACATAAAGAAATGTGTGTTTGTGATCCTGAGCATTATACCACAGCAAAACAGGATGTTCAGGAGCACCTAAGGACAATTATGAAATGATTATGTGTCTAGGTGAGATTTACCAGGCACATTGTGGCATTCTCCTCTAGACTGAGAAACTGTTGGGAGAGGAAGCAATTGAATTTTTTACTTTCATTGAAAAAGCAGGCCACAGTCTTGGCTGTGTTCCCTCTCCTTTTTGCAAAATTAGGAAAATTTCTGTTTAAACCAAAGGAATTTTACCATCAGTTGGAAACAACAAAATCTAGCAGCGTTGCCTATAAAATTTACAATGACATTAAAAAAAATGCTAAACAAAGGAGCCCTTTAGAAAAACTAGATATCAACATTTTGCAGTCAGATAAGGGCTGAGGAGAAAGAATTTTATATTTCTGTCAGTTATAGTGTGCATTCCACACAGGAGGTCTCTGGATAGGGTTTTTTTAAAGGCCAGATCCAGATGCCAGGCTTTATTTGTAATAGAGGCTACCTTTGAGTAACAGCAACAGAAGCTGCATGTGACCTGCATGTAAGTGTGTACTGCAATGTCTCCGGGGGTCCCTGTTCCCCAAGCATCCATCCTGGACTAGCTTAGAGCATGTCATGGCTCCTGGGCAGCCCATAAGCTTGTCTTTCCTACAGAAACTAGATTATAGGAACACAGGTGAAGTGGTGCATCCTGTGTCTCATCTTGAGATCCTAGAGCTGTGACATGACTGAAAAAGTGCGCACTGGAGTGGGGAAGTGTCCCTCAGCTGGTATTTCATGAAGACGTAGAGAAATATGCATTGATATTTTTCAAGTGAAATAGAATAGAATTGGACAGAACAGATTGTTTCAGTTGGAAAGGACCTGGAAGAGACCTACCACAATCATCTAGTTCCACTGCCTGACCAATTCAGCCTTGACCAAGTTAAAGCATGTTAATAGGGGCATTATCCAAATGCCTCTTAAACACTGTCAGGCTTGGGGCATTGACTGTCTTTCTAGGAAGCCTGTTCCAGTGTTTGACAGCCCTCTGGGTAAGGAAGTGCTTCCTAATGTCTAATCTAAACCTACCCTAGTGCAGCTTTGAACCACTGCAGTAATGAAATAGTACCCTGTCCTTAAGCTTTTAGTTTGATTTGGTAGAACTGCTTGCAGAATGAAGCATAGCTTAACATGGAGTACTACTTAAAATATGTGGAGTGGACTTTACTGGACTTTGCGTGAATTATGACTCTTCTATAGTGACGTGACTAGCCTGAGCTGTAGGGTATCTTTTTAGTATTGGAGCGAATTGTTCTATTTCAGAGGGCTATTCAGTTTGTCCTAAGATAAATCAGATTAATTATCTTCTGGAGGTGCTTTTGTCTCCCTGATAACTCCAAAGGAAAGCTGTGATGATTAGCTTACCCCCCAGCACTGAGGTACTTAATGTTGAAAAGGAAGATGGTGGCTTGGATAGAATGGTGAATAGGAAGCTACTCTACAGTGTGGTCTTCAGTAGGAAGATGAGCGAAGTCCCCCCTTCATTCTCTGTCAGTTTGGGAAGCTTTGGATTGTGGTAACTATCAAATGCAATATAAGAGAAGTTTAAAAAATATTCATGTTCTGAAGAGGCACAGCTATGAGATGTGAAGACAACGTAGTCTTCATGAGTCTATGAAGATAACATACATCATAGTATGTATCATACCAGGATAAACAGGATGACCCATATCTATTATGCAGCAAAAATTGGCAACCAGTATATGTGCTTTAGAATTGACTTGTCAGTATGATGCTACTAATAATGCTTATATTTATAATACAAAAGAACCAGAACCATCAGGTGTAATGCATAACAGGCATTGATTATTAACCTCTGAAAATCTCTAGAGGGTGAAAGTGAACAATATTTTCCTATGAACAAGTGAAAGTATTTTTTTCTGATGAGTCATAAAGGACCATCTTTTGGAAATGAGCATCTGGATTCTGGAATAGCTGAACACCCACACGTTTATAAGAGGCAGAAGCAACTACGATTGCCACTCTGAAAACTGGCTATTAGTTTTAATATGTGGGGAAAAGCACACTGCAGAACAGAAAGAAATCGATATCTAATATATTATTATGTAACTATATGTCAAAACAATATTAGAAATAGAATACTGGGGGAAAAAAATAAAAGGATAAAATAAATATTACAAGGACAGAAAGAAATAAAAAAGAAATACTACTGGGCCAAAAATAAATCCATATTGAGTATATTTATCTACATTCCAAATCCAAATCTGCTATCCAGATCAATATGAGGTAGACAACTAGTGTGAAAAGAACAGAATATTGCCAGGATGGAGAGAAATCCATAGTGAGAGTGTTTATCTGCATTCCAAAACAATATTGGAAAGAGCCTGAAGTCAAGATATTTGTAATATTCATTTAATCTAATTTAACATTATAGCATCCAGAGTTTAACAGAAACTAAAAATTGAATAATCCTTGGAAGACTAGAAAGTGTACCAGCCAAACACACCAACTGTCTGCACATGGAGCCAAATGCTGTTCAGTATGTGCATTCCGCTACTCTGAATCAATACAGTTCTGTTGCTACCTATAAATACTGCTTACATTTTTACACTGCCTACTCTTTCTCACTTGCTGATGCTGGATTGTTTCTAAATTAATTACAGCTGCTTAAAGGAGAGACAATAATTTTTTTATATTTCAATTTATAAATTATGCTGCTCATAGTCTTTCCTGTACAAGGCATGAGCTCTGTTAGCTACCTTTACATAGTAATGTTTTGTAGTGGGCTACTGGGATTCTCAGTATTGGGAGGCAGCATTAGTTGTGACTCAGCTGCACCAGTGCTGTCATAACCACTGCCTGAGTAAGACAACATAATACATGAGAGCTAAAATGTGTCCCTGTATATGAGAAGAAAATGGCATTTTTCTTGTAACTGAGCCTGACATCAGTGTAAGCAGTGCAGCTACATTAGTTGTTGATCCCTCTTCTCTGCATGAGCAACAGATGTGTAGGCTTTTTAAGCAGCAGCATAGGGGAAAAAAATGGAACAAGTATTACTGGTTTTTCTGCCAAGGTTGAAAAGAAGTATTGATATTGTTGTAGCCTCTTCACTCATGTATTTATTCCTCTTCCTCCTCCAGGCTTTTAAACTGGCAGTAGTAATGATACATAATTAGAAAAAGCAGAAATTCATCATGTAAATATTGTACATAGGTTATTCTAGGATGTTTCCAATAGGCCAGACACACTGTTGTGGTCAGTCAGTGCTAATAAGGCAATGTATTTCTCACATGACATTTTCTTTTCACTGTAAAACTGCTACTAACTTTCATCACATGAAAGAATTTGGGTTTTGCTTTGACACTGTGTGATATGAAATACTTACAGGATGCATCAATGATCTTCCATGTGTCAATAGTAAATAATGGTAAGAAGTGCTTCTTCTAGTATTATCTAAGGGGCTGTATGAATAAATTAAAAAACAACTTCACTATACAACTGCTCTGTCTATAGATGCCTCACCTTAATTTCACATAAAGTTTTATAGGAAAAATACACATATATACAGTGACTAGAAATGCCTTGTGGTTCATAAAAAGAATTTGATTGCAATATAAGTAGGTACATAGACTGTAGCAAAATACTACCTGTGGAAAAGAGTGATTGCATTTATGACAGCCTCTGTGCAGCTATGCTATCTCTGCATGCCTTTGGCTAGTCTCTTACTAGGAGAAATTTGCAGCTGTCTCAGCATGTTTCTCACTGCTAACTCACAGACCACTGTATCTGTCTGTCATTAAAATAGCCATAAGTGTTATGTACACATTTTCCTAAAAACACATACAAGTTTCAGAGGGCAAATGAGTTGGTAATGGAAATAGGATGACATTTTCTGAGGTCAAGTTAGCTTTTCATATTAGTCAGTGATTATTATTTTGATCTAGCATTACAATCCTTTCATACTGAAGCTCTGTATTTTTTGTAAGGCACCTACACTCTAATCCTTAGGGACACTTTGCTATTTTGCTAAAAAAAGTTAGTAGTCCAGCCAACACATGTTACAAGGAATCATCAGTAATCAGCACTGTGCAATTTGCCAATTTTCTTAAAAATAGCTGCTATTTTTAATGCCAAATTTACTTCTTCAATGTGAAATTGGTGAGTCTAGTTCTATCTTATGAAAAGGTTCCTGTTGCAAATCTACATTTGACAAATTTCAGACCTATGGCTTAATTACGATCATTTGTAGGTCACAGAAATATAGACAAGTCGTACTCCTTTCCCCAAAGAAGGTGCTTAAAACTACACACAAAACACAAGTTATGGTGTAAAGGATTGAATAAGTATTGTGATGTGAAACGTTATAAACAAAGTCATAGTCTTAAAAGTCAGTAAAACTTATTAGGTAAATGAAGATAATTCAAACATTGAACACCCAAGACATCTTCAGTCTCAGATTTTGTTTGGTTCTGTTCTGACTTTGAGTCCTATGGATACTGCTATTAAAAACTGAAAGTGAGAAACATCAAAAGTGTCATGGTTTAAGCCCAGATGGTAACTCAGCACCACACAGTCATTTGCTCAACCTTCTCCTTCTCGCCTCCAGGAAGGATGGGTAGAAGAATTGAAAGAAGGTAAACCCCCTTGGGTTGAGATAAGAACAGTTTAATAACTAAAGTACAGTATACTGCTGCTACCAGTACTAATAATGAGAAAGGAAATAACAAGGGAACAGAACATAAAACTAAAGGGGGAAAGGAAAAAAACTCCAATAAACACAAGTGATGAGCAAGGCAATTGCTCACCACCTGCTGACTGATACCCAGTCTAACCCAAGCAGCAATTGGTCCCTTCTGGGTAACTTCCCCAATACTGAGCATGATGTGCTGTGGTATGGAATACCCCTTTGGCTAGTTCGGGTCAGGTGTCCTGTCTCTGCTCCCTGTCAGCTTCTTGTATGCCTCCTCACTGACAGAGCATGAGACTGAAAAGTCTTTGATCAGGGTAAGGGCTGCTCAGCAACAGCTAAAACACCAGTGTGTTATCAGCATTGTTCTCAGACTAAAGCTCAAACACAGCACTGCACCAACTACTAGGAAGGATTAAAAATAACCGTTACAGGTGAAACCAGGACAAAAAGAGAGAATGGGTTAAAGGTACAATGCATAGGTACAGCTCTTTTGGAAAGAGGGAGCCTGTTAATGCAGCACTTGAAAGAAAATTTTTAAAAACAGAGTAGTATTTTATTTTTTTATTAGCAGCTTTTGCCTAGAAGGTTTGTGATTTTCAATCCCTTCCTGCATCTCTTTGTGAATACACCGAATCTTGTCCCTAGTTTTTCAGAAGGGTTATTCTGATTTTTTTTGTGAGTAGACACACTGCACAAATGTGAGAAATGAAGTATTTTACAATCCCTTCATCACACTCACAGAGTGTTAGTAATATATGATGTAGTTTATACATTTTTATGAGGGAGTAGCTTTTTTCTGAGGTGGGACTGCAGCTAGATCCTTTGTAAAGCATCATTTTAGCTTCTGCAGAACCTGAAAATTGACAGAATTACTCTGAAAGGAAAAAAAACCCTGAAATATTTAAATAAAAATACAAATGTATTTCAGTTGCATGTCATTAATTAACTAATCAGTGATTTTTGCAAGCATCACTTTCTTCCACGTGGGAATCCTCCACTCCATGAGACCACCCAAGAGGTTTTCTGCCTTTGTCCCAAAAGACTCAACTTGTGATTTATTTTTCTTTATTTTCTTTTTCCCCCAATTTTTCCCTTGCTGGCACATTTGAGCTATTGACCTCATGCCTGGAGAATAATTTTCTGCATCTTTGATGGAAATGAAAATGAGTTTTGAAGTTTATATGTAAATTACTTGTTTTCTCCACAAAGTGGAAAAGACCTGATACCAAAATCAAAGACATTTCCACTCTCATTTGCAGCTCCATTCTGCCAGTCTCTTTGCCCTTTCACAGCTGTGCAAGAAGAGCTCTGAATATCTAGAAGTGGGTTTTAGTTTTCCTAGAAAATCTGTCAGCTTCTACTGCCTACCCCACAAGTTACCATATAGGAAGATGATATTCAAATGGCGGTTTCATGTGAGTCATGCTGGCATGCTCTAAAACTAGTGCTTCTTCCTTGTCTCACCCTCCTTTGCAGCCTGCAAGGGCTTCTTCGGATCATTTATGCAAGTCAGAAATGATAAATTTCAGCTCAGAGAGATTGGAGTGTTCCAAAACCTTACATTACCTACTACTTAAATAGGTGCCGGCAGAACTCTTGCTTCTTTTGCTGAGTATTAGGCACAGGCTTCACAAACTGTGTATCTCTGCTTAGCTGCAGAGCTCATATGCAGAAAAGTGCAATGTGACTCTTCAAAAGGTAGTACTTTCAATTCTCCAAAGTCCCATAGTTTTCTTGAAGTATTTCCTTACTCATTAGGACTGTTTATAGAAAACTTCAGAATTACCATCCTGTCACAGCACTGCTTTTCTGCTCTCTAAGAGGGAAGGAAGGAAATGGATAATGATCAATATCAAGCAGAGAAAGTCAGTCATACAGAGCCTTATGCACAGTCACCGCTGGAGGAATGAACAACTTTCAAATATATAAGATTACTCAGATACTATTCCCTTGCAGAGCAAAGTGAGCATGTTTGTAAATCTCACTTATTTCTCCATAAGACTAATGAAGATAGTCCCACTCTGAGAACTGTTCAAAAGGAAAAAAACCCAAAACAGTATTTCAGGAAAGAATAAGTGGAAGACTGATGTCTAGGACTAAATTAAAAAACAAAAGGACCAATATAAAATTAATTTGCATAAGAATTTTCAAGTTGTTAATTTTTTTCATATCTTGTAGTTTACTCCTTCCACCTTGGTGAACACCAGATTAATCTTGGGGAAATACACTACTGCTTTGTATGGAAAAAAGGCTTCAAAGACTTTGTATCTTCTATAAAATGGACTTTGAGCTTTCCTCTACTGCATTATTAGCATACACAGTGGATTCCTTCTCAGATCTTAGCATCCTGACTATCGTTAGTCCCCTTCGGTATCTGCAGGAAGAAATTTCACAGAACTCTGAAGTGGAGATTCTGAGTGAAGCTACAAAATCCGCAGTTCACCATGATGTATTTGTATGGTGTGACCTGTAGAATTATACTGGCAAGACCTCTAAAACCAGAAGTGAACCAAAGTATGTCTTCAGTTTATGAAGATGGATATGATCTGAAGGAAACAATGGATTGTGTCTATCAACATGTATCTACAAACTCAGCAGCAAGAGAAGATCTGAGAATTTTAATGGAGCTTCATATTTCAAGAAGTCCAAATCTACTTTGCCTCTTCAGGTTCAAGAATGCCAGAAAGTATTACTGACGCCAACCAGAGCTTCAGCTTATTCCTCCATTTTTAATTTAAGCCTTGTGGCTCAGGAACATGTCTCTGCCAGAAGAACAAAAGCTGCCTCTGCTTGTGGTGGTATTAATTCAGGCAAATCCACAGAGTACTTTTTCTTCTAGAATTCTGAGGTCTCTCTGTCCTGCCTCTTTGCCATCTCTCCAGAATTACCTTGGAAAACAAGAGCATAGTAAATTTATACTCTTCAAGGCACTGTTCCAATTCCAATTGTCAATAATTATTGTTTGATATATTCAGGATACAAAAAAGGATCAGGAGACTTTCTCCTAGAATGCAACTTGGCAAATTTAAAGCTGTTTATTTGCAAAGCAAATTTCTTTTGGAGGGTTATTAAAAAATTACCAGTGTCCTTTTTCTCTCTCTTGACTGTAAAGCAAATCATTGGTACTTACATTCCTGAAATTTGAAGGTAACAGCCTCTTCAGAGCCTTTTGGTCTTTCCTTCATTACTTGAGATTTTGGAATTCCAATGTCTAAATGTGATTATCTACTCCAGTTCAGTCATACTTATCTTGTCTTGGTTCATGTACGAGACAAAAGATAATGAAGAGATGAAGGTATGAAGACAACTGGCCAGGTTCTTTAAGGAAGACAAATTAAATTGAATAGTGAAGCACATTATTCGTCACATTTCAAGATACATCTTTTCTGTGTGCTCTGAAATTGAAAAACATTATGAAGATGATCCCCAGTGGAGAGGAATTATAGGAAATTGTAACTTTCACCTGGAATTGTCCATAATACTCAAGGAAGATGACATTTCTAATCCATTCAGGAATGATGCTAATAGCATGCATCACTTTATCATGAGCCTGTGGCAAATGCTGGCGAAAACACCACTCATGATTTTCTGGAATTAACACCAAATTGTTATGCTATCTTTTTTCAAGGATCCTACAGGAGTTTGTGACCATTACGTGTAAAAAATGCAAGAGAACCACAGTGAAATTTTATCATCTACACTCAAGTACAAGCATGACTGCTCTCTGTTTTGTGTTCAATTTATCTACTTATGAAACTAGTTGGTTTTTTCCCTTCTTCATCTCCGAGGACCAAGATGACTACAATTGTTAGTTGGGAATCAACAACCGTAATCTTGACTACTTCTCAGTGATCCAGACTTTTTTGCATTTTTCCCTAGGCAGTGAGAAATCCTCCTAATTTTTCATCTATGACAGCTTTTACGTGAAAAGCTTGCATCTTCCTTTTCCCAATTCTATTAAGACTTGAGAGAGGGTGAGAGGGATTTTTCTGACATCCTCCAAATCTGCCAAATTTCTTCAGTTTCCCATCTGTATTAGAGTGCTGGTGTGATAGGTGATACTGGAGAAAGTTAAAATTAAATTCACTTAAAGTAATTTTATATTCTCTGAATGGGTACCCACTACTCTGCCAGCACTTGTGACTTTGGCTAAAATTTCTTCAAGCCTGAGAAAGCCTTTTCTTCCCGTGGAGATTCTAAATGGATGCAAAGAGAGAGGAAAATGATCAAAGGTTTCCAATTTAATAATTGATTCATTGGTTTTAAACATTTTTTTTTTCCAGCCTGGATATTGCTCTGCTGTTTTCTAACTTGTTTTTTAGTTGTCTTATATTCCCTCAGCTGTGGCAGTATTCCTGGAGCCAAATGTGAGTGCACTACCTCAAAATGCCAGCAGTGGAAGCTGGTAAGCAAGTGGGGGAAAAATCACCAGAGGAATTACTGAAGCTTGGGACAAAGGCAGAAAACACATCAGTACTGCACTAACAGAGCAGCAGGTACCCTCATAGAGAAGATAAAATTACAGGTAAGGAAATAATTTCCATTTCTATTTTGGTCTCTTCCAAATGGCTTGTTACTCTCCATTCAAAATCCAAGAAAAAATAACACACCATAAACATATGAAGAAAAAAAAGAAAGCAGATGTGATGAATTTAGAGTACTTGATTTTTTTTTAGTGAGGGCAATTTGAAGTTCAATCTTACAAATTCCTTGGGAAAATTAATTAAAAATGGAAATCCATTGTATCTATTTGGGAATTTAAAAACTCAGCCAAGTTTTAAAATAAGGCTTGGGATTTTTTTTTTTGTTTGGTTTTTGTAGCTTTTACATTTTTAGAACATTGAACACAGAAAGTAGCTTGCTACAGGTTTTGCTTTCCAGTCAAGAATAACAGTAGTCTTTTCTTTATATAAGTGAGGTCTGATAAAGCCAAAGGCAGAAGGACTCTATTCCTATCCCTCCTTCTCCATTTAGTTTCTCACATTTGGAAGGGTAGCATGACTCTTTATTATGCTTGTTTCCTCATCTGTAAGAAGGAAGGAGGTTGTTTTTATTTCCCGTTTGAGATGACTAGATGGAATCAGTGGTGTGAAAGAGAAGAAAATCACGCTTATTTAATTAATTGTCTTGCAGTCTTTTATGACGCCATGCTGCAGTCCCACTATGGAGTTGTGATCACCACAAAAACCTCAAGAGGATATATCCTTGTCTGAATTGCTACAGTTATTATCTGTTACAGAAAGTAAAATAAGGTTTATCTTTAAGTCTTCTTTTAATATAAAACTGCACAAAACTGAAAAATTTTGTTGCGTTAAAACAATTTTACCATAAACTTAATTTCCACTCTCTGGTACGGCATTGAGAAAGCTTAGGTATGTGCATTGTACTGTCATTACCTTTTAGAAAAGAAGAATAATGAAATACATTCAAAAGACTGATGAATTAGATTTAGCTTTGACATAACTCAGATGTCATCATCAGATATACAGTATGGTTATTGTCCCAGTGAGTTGTATCAATTAAGTTTATTTTGTAAACTATCAAGTTCAAAGAAATATTATACAGAACCGTATTAACTTGATTCGTAGTATTTAAATGTGTAGAGATTTTATTAAAGCTACAAGTTATCAAAATGATGAGTTTAATCTTGTGATGTATATTTCTAATGATCTGCAGCATGACATTTAAGTTGAAAAGCCTAAAGGAAAAAGAGAAGGAAAATGGTAATCTTTCTGTAAGCATTATTTAAATAAATTAGGTGATCTCTCGAGGTGCTGTGCAACCCTTTTCAAAAGCAATCATTACCATCAGATCCAAAAAATACCTCAAATGTCTAGATAAGGAACTAGCTGTCTGAATTGAATATTGTCTTTTGAAATGTGTCATCTGTTTATGTTTTTTCCTGTAACCTACTAACCATAGAAATGTAAGTAGAGTTTTCAAAATGCTCACTTTTTTCAAACTTTCAACTTTCTTGTGTTTTTGTTTTGTTTTGTTTGTTTTTTAACATCTTGTTTTATTTTTACTTAAAACATGTAGGGGAAGAACACACTCAAACCTTTCATTTGCAAGGGATCATATTCTGAGTTCATGGCTCTTTTCTATACTACAGGTCTATCCATGGACTTGTTTTCAAAGAACTTTTTAATTACTGTTTTATCATAGTTAAAGATTACTGCTATACTTGCAAAAATGAGTGCTATCTATCAGTTTCTGTTGTGTTTTGGTGAAAAATCAATGACTTTGATTTTGATTACATTTAAACCTTTTCCTTTGGAGTCACTGTTATTGCTTGCGGGTGTTTTTGAGGCAGTGCTCTTTTGCTAAGAGAGGTTGCTCTGATTCTGAAATGTTTTTTCCTATCAACTTGTACTTTTCCTTGTAAGTTAAAGAAAATTCCATCTATTCCAGTTTTGTCTTCTGTAACTAATTCCATAACACTGTAGTACTTGACATGTGTTTGTTTCTTAGGCAAACGTGTAAAACTCCTCAAGTCCGAATGGAGAAGTAGAGAAAGGAGGTTTCTGCTGTGCCTGATGACAATTTTTGTTTTTTTCCACACACACAAAATATTCTGGCTCCACGTTGGAGCACTAGTTGTGATGAAACCTAGTCTTGGTCGGATTCTAAGGAAGGGCCAGAACGTTCGTTGAGGAATAAAGAGTCAGACTACTCCAGAAAATGTGTTCCAGCCCTGGTTTATTACTCACAGAGCAGCAGGTGTGTACGAATACAGGTTTACACAGTACTAATAGGAATTTTTGTACCTTACTTCTCATTGTAGTTGTTTAGTTTGCTGCAGATGCCCAGGAATCGTGGTTTATTTGGGCAGAGCTTCAGGAGGGTGGTTGGAGATAACGCACTGCTTTCCTAAGCATCCTCAGTCTGTCAGTCAGATGCTTCTGGGAGCCTTAAAATGTCTTCGCTTTCCCTTCAAAGGTAGATCCAGTTGATGAACTTGAGTCTCTCACTGTCATGGGAAAGCAACAGATGCTTTGGGGAAGAGAACAGCACTTAGAAAGGAAATGTGTCGTGGTACATGAAGTTAGGCATTGCTTTGTAGTTGAAAGCTCAGCATCTCATCATATGTGATTACTGAAAATTCATAAAAAGCTGAGAAGGGGGTATTTCTGCTATATTCCTAAGGTTGCTAGGTGTTGACTGATCTTAAAACCATGTTTCAGATAAAGAACTGCCATTTTCAGGAATGTATGCCATGTTACAAAGTATATTTCTTTTACCTATTTTTCCAGTCCTAATTTTATTTGGAACAAGTGGAAAACTCAATTTACAAATGAAAAGTTTTCAAAGCCTTTTAATTTTAATTAAAATTTTTAACACTGATTATCAAGGTCTTCACTTTATAACCAAAAATCTCCTGCTGATATCATTAAGAGCAATGAGATAACAAGAAATGCAGGATTATACTTCAAATGGCATTGTGTGAAATGAGTTTTCAACACGTTTGTTTCTTTTTAATGGAAAATACTAAGCACAAGAATTTTCACAAATGCAATTCTGATTAGTCACAGTGTAATAAACGTAGGGAAGAATTAAAAACTTAACTCTGGTGGTTATTCAGACATTGGGAAACATTTCAGACATTTAGGTGTACTGGGAAATGTTCTGTTTAATTAATAAAATGAGGTAGAGATGTTTACCAAAGGCTAGACCCGAGGATCTAGAATTGTAAATTGCTCCATTACAGGTTTGGGAATATGGTTAAACTAACGCTTTTTATACTGCAGTGCCAAAAAGAAAGGCAAAAATGTAAAGCTCTTTAGTTTTGATATCAAGCTAGGTAGTGAAAATGTTTTATGCGTAGGAATGAAACATTTGGAGACTTGAAAGAAATTCTATCAGTATGTAACCTCTGAAGGTAAATAGATCCATACAGTTCTCAGTGAATGCCTCGTTTCCAAACTGCTGACAAATCACTCAAATTTTGCCTTTTGTCATTAGCCCAAGTCAAATAGTGGTCTGTGATATGAAACAAGGGTCTATTCCCTAATTCACAGTTCTCTGCTGCAGTTACTTTATCAGGTATACCCTTGAATCACCTTAACATTTTTCCTACTTGTGAAAAGGTTTCTTGTGCCCCCAGAAACTTAGTTATCTAGCATCCTTATGATATTCTATGATTCTAAATACCACATTCACCCAAACCCATACCTATCTACCATGAGGTGCGTATGCATATAGGAGCCCTCTTGGAAAAAGGCTCATTAACAGGTTTTTTGTTCAGTTTTTCCACTACTTTAGAAAACAAACTACAGAATTCTCAAGCTTTGAGGAAATTCTGAGCCTGTCCTCTGTCAATGTTTGCAAAGTACTTTTGGTTATTACTGGTACAAGGTAGTATTAATAGATGAGAAGCATCTTCCAAGCTCGCAAGTTGAACTGTTTCAGTGAATAAACATGTACAAGTGGCAATGCACTTGCTATTTGCTTTCATAAGCCACATATGAGTGATAGTGCACTGCAAAACATGTTGTCTGGATTTTGAAGTTCCAGGAAATAGCACGTTTCCATCTGTTCAAAAGTTTCATTTCTAACCTTGACTTCATTCACAGAGGACATAAGTGGAAAAAAATAGATTGGCAGATGTTTGTTTCTGGTTGTATGTGGCCTTCTGTTTCTGCATTGTAATATTCATTTTAAGTATTCAGTACCAAAACAAGGTTATTTATAGCATGAAAAATACAACTGATACAGCTTCCTTCAGGTCCATTCCTTGTTAGGAAACCATTCCTCATTAGAAAAAGTTTGCTAAAAAAAAAGAAACATAAATTGTTGACTATGTTTTGTTAATATTTTTTGTAGTCTTTTTATGTTCAGTATAAGAAAGAATATAAAAATAAGGAAATTAAATGGATGGAAATGTATATTGAATACAACCAAGGGCTGTCTTGGTACAAGATCTCTTTCTCTTAGTGTCTTGAGGAGCAATATTACCTAGACATTTCTTCAAGCCATTTCTTATGCCTCTTTCTTCAAGTATTTATTTAAGGCATTCTTGTGACCTTCTCTGTATTTAGCTTTCCTCATGATGGTAATTAAATACATTTGTGATAACCTTGTGACTTTTTCTAGGAATCCCCCCACTGTTTTGTTTCCCACGGACCTTTAATATTTTAAAGAATGATAGGGGAGACAAGAGAGCTTTTCTTTGTCTCATAAGATTTCACTTAGCTCAGGGTTTGCCAAGAAAAAAAGGTTAGCGTGATGATTCTTGAGTATGCTTAGATGACACTCAGGCTATGACCACACACAGAGTCCTGTACAGTTGATGGAACAGTTCTAATTGAAAAGAAAACCCCCATATTAAGGTCTTTCTGTTTCTTTGGGGAAAACCTAGAATGAAGGGTCCATCATCCTGCTGAATTATCTGTGGAAGGAAGAGACACTGTCTTAAAAATTTGCCCTTTTTTTACTTGCATTAATACCTAGTCCTGGCAACAATAGAATAGGCTTCCTTCTAACATTCTTTTGCCACCAAGTTCTGTTGTTTCTACAATGGAAAAGAAACCTGCGGAAAAGCAAGTTGCTAACTTTCAACTGCTTGACTTGGCAAACTTAAGAGTTTGTTTTTAATATGGATTTTGTGTATGGTTTGTGATAAACACAGAAAAAAATCGAAAGAGCTGCCATTCAAAGAAATCGTGATGTACAAAACTGCATTATGAAATGTTCCAGTACATGTTTGTTTTAATATACCATATATTGCCACCTATTTTATTCTTACAATATTAAATACTAATTGCTTATGTATGTGCCTCATTTGCATGTATAAACTATTCTGTAGTTAGCCAGTAAGTAGTGATAGATTTTTATTTCTGAAGAAACAGGTGATTTGTACTATACCTGATTGGGATCCTGTAATTTTCATGTGTAGGTGCCTGAAAGTAGGGAAAAGTACTTTACTGTTCAGGGAATATTCACTCAGCCAATCTTTACATTCTATAGTCTTGATTTTTGTCCCTTCCTCTTCTAAAGCAGAAGGAAATAATGAGTAAAAGTATCAGGCTGGATTTTTCTTGCGAATCCATTCTTTTTGCCCTGGCAAAAGTGTTCTACTCAAAGACTGAACCTGTTTCAAATATTTAGTGAACAGAACAAATGTGGAAAACTTCAGTTGCATTTAATTATATATTGTTGTTTTAACATAAAACAAGTGAGTTCACATACAATTACAGACAATTTACAGCAGCCACTCACTAATTTAAATTAAAAAGTCTGCAGCTGTGGAGTAATTATACTTTAATTGCACATATAGTACAAGAAAGTGGAGAGAGTCTAATGTGTTGTATTTATGATATAACAACCATGTGAAAAAGCACACTAGCATAAAGGGAGTAATTATGTTCCAAGAATGAACAAATTAATTCAAATCAACACCTAGGTTGCTAAAAGTTTTATGTCTTTTTTTTTTTTCATTTGTATTGTTAAACAGCAGCAAAGTCAATTTTCCATACATTTTCATTATTAACTGAAAAATTTATTAGACTTGATTTATGCATATTTAGCATGTTACTGTTCTCTTAGGATTTTAAAGATCAGACACATACATCAGTCCCCCTTTTCCTACAAAGACCTTTGTCACAATACTTTGCTTACCAGCCACTCAAACCAAACAGCTTTTACTATATCCAAAATTAAGCATTTCTGGGAATACAAACTGCATATTATCTAAAATGTCATGGTTTCTTTATGAAACTGCCTTTAGCATTTGAGAGATCTATTCTTTCCCTAATATGTATGTATATTACTTCCATTTATGTTAATATCTGGTCTGTGCTTGCACATAACATAAGAAGTATTAACTTCTTAGAGGCAAATGTGAACCACTGTGTGTGCCGCTCAAAGTAGCATTTTGTGAGATGGAAGCTAACAGAAAAAAGAAAAAGAAAAAGAAAAAGAAAAAGAAAAAGAAAAAGAAAAAGAAAAAGAGAAAGAAAAAAGAGGGCATGCAGAATAATGAAAATTCTGGCAAGGGAAAGCAGTTAAACCCTCCAGTCATGCAATTGTAAAAACTAGGAACATGCAGCTTGACTTCCTGTACAGTCTGTATAAACAAAATGACCTTTGATTAGCCAACTGTTACAGAGCAGAGATTTGAATGGATATCTGATTTTTTTTTTCTTCTTTATATCACCTATTTATTCCATGTAACATGTATGTTGCTTTTATAGGGATATTTTTACCACACAGTTGTAGAGCTGGGGCAGGAAGTGGAGTAGATAGGCCTACAGATTATGATTTTACTGAGTCTTTTTGTGACTGAGGAGAGCACTTTTGCACTTCCAAACAGCCATATAACTGAGCAGCCATGTATGTGTGAAAATACTGCTTCTTTCTAGCCACAGCATACACCTTAGCTTATGCAGTGGCAGAGCTGGATGTAACAGGAATAATAAATCACAGAATGGTTGAGATTGGAAAGTCCACCCCTCTGCTCAAGCAGAGCTGCCTAGAACCAGTTGCCCAGGACTGTGTCCAGATGGCTTTTGAATATCTCTGAGAAAGGAAGCTCTACAACCTCCCTCAGCAACCTGCTATAGTGAAATGTCACCCTCACAGTAAAAAAGTGTTTCCTGACAGGGAAACCCCTGTCTTTTAATTTGTGCTCATTGCCTCTTGTCCTGTTACTGGACATCAGTTGAAAAGAGCCTGGCTCCATCTTCCTTGCACCTCCCTTGAGGTATTTGTGCACACGTCTGAGATCCCCCTCTGAGCCACCTTTTCTGCAGGCTGAACAGTTCCATCTGTCTCAGCCATTCCTCATATAAAGATGCTCTGGTCCCTTATTTGCTTTAATGGACCTTTACTGGACTCTCTCCAGTAGCTCTATGTTTCCCTTGTACTGGGGAGCCCAAACTGGACACACTACTGCAGATGAGGCATCACCAGTGTTGAGCAAAGGTGAAGGGCCAGCTCCCTTGACTTGGTGACAATACATTGCATAATGCAGCCTGGGATACCATAAGCCTTCTTTGTTGAGAGGCAGATTGCTGGGTCATGGTCAACTTGGTTTCTCTGAAGTCAGCTGGCACCCTCTCTTTTTAATAGCAAATATGTACTCTGTGGGTATGTAGACAAAATTGAGAATCCAGCTGAATTCCAGTGACCATGCCTGTCCAGTTGTGCCTCTGAGGAAACTGTCCTCTGATTCTGCCTTGGTTTTGGTCTGTTCTGGAAGAGCAAGAAGCTTTGACTCTGCATTTACATGGCTTCTTTGGGAGTCTTGCACCTGTGATCTGTCTTTGCATCAGCTGATTTACCACAGGTTTTTTTTTATGTATATATCTATATGTTTATCTATATATAGAGAGACAAGTATCTCTCACTTTCAAGTGAAGCTAATAAAAATCCACTTGCGGATGAGATCAGAAGACGTGTAGTTTACGTGTAGCTCAGTGGCACTTGAGTCCATGAGTAGAATTCCAGCTTGTTATAGGAAAGCAAAATATAAATAACAGTAAGATGCTGTGTCAGCTGTTTGAGCCTTGGTGCAGGGCATAGAAATATGTTGCCTGATCTTTTAATTAATTCTTCATTACTTTTTCAAACAATCTTCCACTATAGAAGTGGCTGTTTCCAACAGCAAGAACAAAACAAATTAAGAGCAGCATAATAAATAAAACCAGGTTTCATAAGAATAACAAACCACAATTTTATAATTGTCTTCTTAGGTACAGTTCCTAGAACCAACTTGGTGAAAGCAAACCAAAGTTATGAGCTCCTTGAACAGTCTTTTTAATATTCTGCTCTATATTCGTGCTCTGCAACAAGAGCTGTATGCAAACAGTTTCGCTGAAGGCAAAAGAATGTTTCATCGTTAAGGAGCATGACCCTTCTCTCTGTGAAGAAAATTAAAAGCATATGCCCCTTGATGTCATGAAGTGTTATTGTGACCTTTCCAATGGGTTGCTCCTTAGCATTTGGGATGTTGTCCCTTGACACAGTTTGACACTAAAATGTTACGTGATCATTAATTGTATCCAGTGACACAGCAGAAATAGTCCTCAGTTATGTTATTTTTTTTTTAAATGACAGATTTTTTTCTTTTAATATTTAAAATCCAAATTATACATAATGAAAGTTCAATTACTGTGAAATGCTTTGTTGAAAACTCTTTCTCTGTGGTCCTTCTGTTCCACCCTTGTTTCATGATAGGTTGGGTGAAACCACTCTAAGTGAACTCCTTGGTATTTTGTACCTTGTGAATAATAGGATCTCTCTTGTTTAGCTATGCATGATTTCTGTCCTGTTTCTTCACTAAGTGTTTATTGCTTGCTTAACAGGACATTGTCTTTTCCAACCTAAACAATTCTATGATTCTATGACTGTGTTTTAAAGTAGCATGCAAAGAATGGAAGAACCCATCTCCAGTATCAGTCACTGTTATACACAATGGCTAACATTTTAAAAGCATAGTTGCTCCCATACAGAAGGTCTAACACTGAAGAATATTAACAGAATACAGTTTTTTCCTTAAAACAAATGCTTTTGAGATTTGTGGGTTGGCAATTTGTGACCTTCAGATTTGTTTTAAATAATGTCACATTTCACTTTTATCTTGTGAAGTCCAATTCCAGCAAAGCACTTAAAGATAGAATTTATGTTGGGGAGCAATCCCATATAACACCACATGGAATTATTCATTTGTTGAAAAACAATTGAAAGACCTTTGCTGGACACTGATCTTGTATTTCAGTCTCAGTTTCCAGTACTTCGGAATTAGATTCTGTATGTACAGTTTTGATTTTCTGATTTTCTTTTCCTTTACAGGTAACCCGATAGCTAAAGACAAATCAAGTCAGTCTCAAGGCTGATAACATTAAATACAACACACAGGAATTTCATTCCTCCAGGCAATCCTTGAAGTGAAATTTTATACTGTTGGGGTGTATCCTGCAGAATCAATTGTTTCAATGAGAACCTGCCTTGTAATCAGCAACAGCCTTGAGATCAAAACTACTGGGAAGTTATTCTGAACTTCTGTGTCACAAAGATTTCAACTGATTGAACTGTGTACACTTGTAAAATTGCACTTGCTGAGGAATTTGCAGCTGTAATCACAAGAGTTGATACTCAAAATGTGCAGAAAAACAGCAAACTTTTGGATTCTCCATTCCAGACCAGTGGCTTTTCATCTTGATGAAGTCAACCTCCAAAATGTATTGGTTCCTTCTCTCTAAAATGATCCCTGGTCCACATTCAGATCGCTGATGGGACTGCACACTGCTTTAATTAAATTTCTATTGCAGAAATTGTCCTCTGGCATGGCACAGGTTTAGACATTTTTATTTGTATTCTAATCTTGGAGCTCTCAAAGTTACATATTTCAACATCTTGAAGTTGCTTTTGTTATAGGAATGGAAATATATATCCATTGTTAATAATTATTGTTGACAAGTAATAGTTATCTGAATACATCAGTCATATTAGAATGTATAGTCAGGCTGACATGTTTCCCTAAGGCTAACCAACTACTGCAGCTCTTTGGTGGTTAAAAAAGTGGTGGTCAAAACTCAATTACCACTTCCATTATAAGGCATTTTATAACTTTAAAATATACGTTTCCATTTAGTTTGAAGGAGATGAGTGTTCCTGATAATGTACTTTACTTTCCCAACCTTTAGTTCATTGAAATTCATGGCAAGCATTCAATGGCAGTATTTCATCCCTTTTTATAAAGGTAGGCAGGGATGTAAATGAGTTTTGCAATGATGAAATTGGATGGTAATCATTCAGAATTTTGGGGGTATTTTTTATTAAAAAATAAAATCTCTTGCTTGAACCTAAATGCTGTTGGATGCTTATGTAGATGTCTGCTCAGTCTGTTTGCTATAAAGGAAAAAAATCCTAGTGCCCTCTCAGATTTACAGTTTGTGGGTATTTTGCTTGCTTACAGTCATCCAATTGAGATCTGATCCTTGCCAAAATCACATTTACTGGTTTGGTTTATTTTTTGTTTCAGGAGCAATTTTTGAACTTAGTGATGTGCTGTTACATGAAAAAAAAAGAAATCCTCAATATTTAAAGGCCTTAAGCATCGATGAGCTTTTTTCTAGGTTATTACAGAATGTATAATTTTATACTCCATTTAATGTATATTGTACCATCTGTAATATTGATACAACAGAAATTTGGCAATTCCATCTAGTGACACTGCATAAGCATGCTGACTGGAGAGGGTGAGGGAGTTCTGACTGTATGCTTTGGTGCATTGAAACGAAACCCACACACACTTAATGGCAATCAAAAATATACAGGGTGAGCTTATTTAGAAGTCCTGTGTGTTTACCAGACTCTCAGAAAAAGAGGGAAATGGTTTTATCATCACAAGCCATTGACATGGCTAAGTAGTTATATATTAAGTTCCATGATGGATGAATACCCTGGAGTGCTCTGCCTATCACAGTAGCTCCTGCTGTTCCAAAACCATTTCATTACCTCTGCTGTATTATTGCACAGGAAAGCTTAAATAAAATAAATGACTGTTGGGAATAAAATTGAGAAGTATATTCTATCATTCTGCTGAGAAATAATAAAAAAATTGGCAGGGAAAGATATTTTTCTGATTAAAATTTAATTAGGATAAACTAGCAGCAACTAGTTATCTCAGTATTTTAGGATGGATTAATACTGTATGGATTTGTGCTAAGAGGTGCAGGACAGAATGCAGTGTCTTAGAGAGATTGTCTGGGACAGTGCAAAGTGTAAATGTGCTGTTTTGTAAAATCTGAATATAGCCTCTCTTTGGTCAAAACCCACATCATGCTTCTCAATACTTGTTTTCTTTGTTTCTTTGTTCTTAAGCCAACAATGAAAATACTGTATGATATACAAGTGTAACACATGCATATCAATAAGTGAAAATAAATGGCTTTTCAAATATACTAAATAGATTATCTGAAGTAGATTAGTGTTGTGAATATTCATAGAAAGTGAATAAAATTGTAATATAAAATAGATTTTTTTCTATGGATTTGCACTTTGGAGATCTATTCTGTTTACCCATGGAAAAAACATTCTTTTTCAGTGCATAAGAATCTCAAGGGTTATCTTAATTTTGTATTTCTTCAGTAAAGCTGGGAACATATCCTAACACTTTGAAAGGTCCTTTTCCAAATGAAATGGATATCTAGCACAGCTGTTCTAGCATTGTCATGGGAAATTCTGGTAGGTTTACTGCTGCTTTCAGGCCAGACTGAATAGAGGTAGATTTTTATTTTTTTTCCCCACAAAATAGCAATCCCAAAAAATTCTCATTTAGATTATTTCTGTAGCAACAGAATATGGTAAGCATTGCTGAAAAAGGTACATTTCAGGTTAATTTGTTGAACTGTTTAAAAACAGAAAAAAACCCAGCAATCTATATCAACAGTGAATTCTGCTTGTGTATTTTGGAGCAAGCTGTGAACTATAGTTCTGCTGTCCATAGTGTCTGTTTTAGTGCTGCTTTTGCAAATGGAGTGTAGGTGACTAGATCAGATATGGGCATTCATGCTGTAGGCATGTGAGATGAATACTGCCTCTATTACTCCTTTATTCCTTACTATGATAGTACTGTACTGCTTCCCAGATTATTTGATATACCCAGTTCATCTGATTACAAAGATGATTAGGCATTATGATCAGAGTGAAAACCGTCTTAGCCTTTTATTTCAGCACTCATCAAGAACTCTGAACTGCAGCAGAGCATGGATTCCTATTCTGCAATTCCACATGGCAATGCATTGACATGGAAAGAAAACTCATGGCTTTATTCAAACCTTTCAAATGTATTGGATCAGTTGACAAAACATAAAGGAAATCCTGATATGAATCTTAGGGGGGAAAAAAAATCCAAATCAGAACTAATAAATCTAAAATTTAGCTTAAAAAACCATTTAAGACTACCTTGGTTGTATCTGGCTTATTGATCATAACTAAGTGCTCACCCTTGAAAGAGCACTGATGTAGATGCCACTGTTACTAACTTTAAATCCACCTATTATTCTATATCCTTTCAATCTTCCTATTTATCCTACATCTTTTAAATCATAGCCCCTTCAGCTCTGCTCATTCCTTCACCAGCCAATGCAGCTGATACATTTTTTAAAACTGGAGACAGAGTGCATCAGATAAATCTGTTTTGAAACTAAAAATCTACTACAAAGCATGTTATTTTGTTAGGTTTCATAAAAATACATGCTGGTGTTTTTTACTCATTATAATTGTATAGCTAGCTTTCCTAGTTTCCAGGTAATGAATGGACGGCTATAAGAGCAAAACAGAAAGATGTGATTGGCATCCTTTTCTGCTGATTTACTGCCTCCTCCTTCGTGCCTTGAATTTCGCACATCTGTTGTTAACCAAGATACTGTCAAGGAAGAGGAGTGCAATTTTGGCTTGTAAGAGAAGTGCTGCCTTATTCTCTAGTTTCTTTTTACTAATAGTTGGCTCTATACCAAATATGTCACACCTAAAAAATCTGATGGCATTAAATGATTTCTCATGGTTTCAGTGGTTTATTAAATTGAATAATAAGAATTACCTAATCACTCTGTTAGCCTTTATAATGTGATTTGTACCCTGAGACACTTTTCTATTTATTCTTTTATGAAATGAGGAGAGATTTCCAAATTGCATTTTTGTCTTGTTTCTGTAAGAGCTTACCTAACTTTCTGATACTGCTTTGCAGTCAGTCATTGCAAATGACACAGCAAAAGTCTTCCATGGCTGTTCTTCATTTTCTGTATTCATCTGCACTACTTGTGTAGTGATTACAAGAGGTAGTACATGAAAAGGATGAGTTTCTCACAACTTTGTTTTGACAGGTGATGACAAGTGTTGCCAACATCCAAATGTTGCCAATCCAAAACTAACTTAAGACCATCCAGCAGGAGGACCACTGATGGTAACAGGTGGAAACTATTGCATAAGAGAATGACTGTTCTTTCTCTGACTGCTGCTACTGGGATGCCACGCTAGGAAAACCATTGCAGTATGGTTTCATCAGCAGAGAATTCTCCAGCCTTATGTCTTCGTATGCCAGGCTAGGCAAAACCATTGCAGTATGGTTTCATCAGCAGAGAATTTTCCAGCCTTATGTCTTCATGTTTAGATCTGATATCTAGAACCCGCAAAATGTACACCATGTCTCCATATAAAAGAGGTTTTTTAGTCTGTTTCTGTTTTTATGATTAATTCTGTATGCTTTGCCAGTGTTTGGGTGTAGAGAATATAATCCTTCTTCCTGATTTAGAGTTGGGGTCTCTTTGTTTTTGTTCTTTTTACTTTTCTTTGATAATTTTCTCTCTTCCTGGGATCCAGTCAGTTCTTATGAAACTTCAATAGTTATGATAAAAGTTTCTTAATGAATAGTGGCTGAACACAGGCTCTTTGTAGTTCTTGGAGAGAAGAGGGAGATGATGTGTCGTCTATTATTTTCTCTTAAAATGGTTTCAATCTTAAATTTGTTTCAGTCTGAATAGAAGCATTTTTTCCCAACTATAAATGGTCTGTGTTTCAATATGCTCTCTGATCATAAAACTGATGAAATGGTCCTCTCTGTGTGGCAGATTACATCAGCAGAATTTACAAATGGAAGATGATGATTTTGCTAATGTCCACGGGCAGGTAGAAAGAATTCAGTCCCAGATGCTCAAACTAATGTTCGTGGCAAAAGCAGCTCAAAAACAATGCCTCCATATGCTGTAATTGCTGGAATTATTTCTCAGGCATATTCCCTTGTCTTCCCTCATATGTAGAACTCATTAGATTCCTAGTGGGAGAACATATGGAGAGGAGAGATGATGGAAAACATTGTAAAACAGATTGTGTATTTAAATTTATATTATAAAAGACCTCTGTGTGCAGGGAAACTTAGTGGAGAAAGTTCAAACTCTTTCTTTGCACTTCATAAGGAAATCTACATTTATCTCAGTTATCTCACTACATTCACAGACACTTGCAGATGATGAGTTAAAGCCTGGCTTTAGGGGTGCTAGTGGAAACTTTGCTGCTAATTTGAGATCAACTCTGTATTTCCTACATTATTTTTCCAAAATTTAGTTGAACTATAGCTGTATAACATCTTTTCACTAATAGACATGACAGAAGTCAAAGTTCCACTCATACAAATCTGTTGGCAGGATCAGGCCTTTGGTTGTGGGTTTCTGATTTCAGTGCCAACACAATGTTTATGAATACCTTGCTTGTGTTTCACAAAAACAAGTGATAAAGTCTCTTGAATCTAGTTCAGCTGACTGATGGATGGGGATTGTATCGAGCATAGAGCTCTTTTAATGACTACTGAATATTAAGAATTAATTCTTTATCATTTCTTATAGTTAAGCAATTACAAAATATTGCATGCTGGTGTTCATGATGTCTTTTTAATTACACTTATGACTCTTTCCTGTTTTATGGTAAGTTTTTTTCTCATTTTTTCCTCAATACTAACCATGAAGCTGGTTTCAACAGATAGCATTTGGTGTAGTATAAGGAGTCCCAGTGGAAGAGGTGGGCGCTAGCAGAAGTTACACAGTGGACAGATGAGAGGTGGGTTGACTGATATCTGGTAACACCATGACTTTACTGCAGTGGCTGCTGAAACATGGACTGTCAGCTAGAGAAACACTTCTGCAGATATCATTGTTGCCCAAATCCCAAAGAAACAATTCTGATAGGTTATCTTTTATTGCATGCAGTTGAATCAAATGTCATACATAAATGAACATTGGAAGGACACAGAGAAACAGTGTGGATGTCTATTAGAACGTGGCTCCATAGGCCTTAAATTGTCATATATGTCCACAGGATGTTTCCACCTAGGTTGCCTTTCTAAGAAGAGACACAAAATTGCTGCTTAAGTAGCAATTGTAGTAGACTTGTGTGTGTTTACCTGCAAATACCCCTGTCTAGAGGCAGCATGTAGTGTCCTGTCTAGAGAGAGCATCTCTAGAAATTCAGATCCAACCCTCCTCCATTAGTATTGAAGCTGGACTCTTACGATACTGCTCATCTGAGTCAGAGTTGCACAGCATGCTGCTGGCAGGCTGACCACTTGCTCTGCACCTTTCAGGGCAGAACAGTTACTCTGACAAGCCTCAACAGGAAGCAAAACATGCATTACTGTACATACTTTTGTCTTAATTAGATGACCCTGATTGTTATATATGTTTTTTTCTGACAGCTAAAGGATAAGCATTTATTATTAGGCAAAATTTTAAAATTTACCATTTTACACCAGTCTGAACAATGCACTTTAAAGACGTATTTTGCAGCTTCTTATGTGTTTGTCCTGTTACAATTTATTCATTTGTGCTATATATGTATTAGCCTGTCTGTCAGCTACTGGTGGCACCTTTAAAAATAGTGTCACTGGTTAAAGACTTTTAGTCACTGCAGGAAAATGCTCTTTTGGTTGTAAGTCTTTCATTAGCATGGTGTAGTTTTTCCATTCTGTCAGTACCAGCATTAGAAACCAGATGATAAAGTAGTAAAAGAGCTTTGAAGATGTACGGATGTAATTACTCTCAGGCAAAGAGCTAGACCTTGCTCAGTGAAGGAATTTATAGCTCCTGTGTGTAAGATTGTTTTCCATCATTCATAATTTCCAGCCCTCTGCTTTGATTCAAATTTGATTATTCAGAAATTTGTGCAGTAGTAATATTAATATAAAAGAATAATAGCTGCTCAAAAGATGGATTCTTAAGTGTTGATGTATGTAGTGCAATTTCTGGGATATCTCAAATTCTGAGCTTTAAATAATATTCCTAATGGATAAGGAAAGTAGCAAGTATTTTTTCCCATTTTTATGTCTTTGGAAGAAAATACAGATATGGCAGAAGACTGGGAGCTAAAGTGCTCACTGGACTTCTGTTAATGATGTGTTTATTGCCCAAGTCTGTACAGCTTACCTCCCATTTTGTCAAAGCATGTAACATAAGGACCTCAAACCAATCAATTTCTGCAATTAGCAGTTCTGAAAGGAAACACAGGAGGAAGTTCAAGGCAGTTTGTACATGGGTTAGTTCCACCGTCTTTAGTGAAATCATTCCCCAGGTAAATCTGGTCTTAAGCATTTTAGCTAAATGATTTAGAAAATTAATCTGTGAACACCTAGATGAAAGGGTGTATGAAACTTCAAAGACTTGGGTAAGAATTAAATATAGGTGACAAAAAGTTTGGATCTCCTTCACAGTTTTGCCAGATATCATATCGCTGTGTAACTGTAGGAATTTTATGGTCCTGATGTCAACAAAGAAATACGTGAAATTCAGTCCTGCTCTTTGTGTTGCATAAAACTGATACAAAAGGCAATTTATGAAGGTTATTTATAGAATCATAGAATATAGTTGGAAAGGACCTTAAGATCATCTAGTTTCAACTGCCCTGCCATGGGCAGGGACACCTCACACTAAACCATGTCATCCAAGGCATCATCCAACCTGGCCTTGAACACTGCCAGGCATGGAATTCACAACTTCCTTGGGCAACCCATTCCAGTGCCTCACCACCCTAACAGTAAAGAACTTCCTCTTTATATTCAATCTAAGCTTCCCTGTTTTAAGTTTCAACCCATTACCCCTTGTCCTGTCACTACAGTCCCTAATGGATAGTCCCTCTCCAGCATCCCTGTAGGCCCTCCTCAGATACTGGAAGGCTGCTGTGAGGTCTCTTTCTTCTCTTCTCCAGGCTGAACAGCCCCAACTTTCCATCCTATCTTCATATGGGAGATGTTCCAGTCCCCTGATCATCCTCGTGGCCTCCTCTGGACTTGTTCTAACAGTGCCATGCCCTTTTTATGTTGAGGACACCAGAACTGCACACAGTACTTCAGGTGAGGTCTCATGAGAGCAGAGTAGAGAGGCAGGATCACCTCCTTTGACCTGCTGGTCACGCTCCTTTTGATGCAGCCCAGGATACGGTTGCTTTCTGGGCTGCAAGCTCACACTGAAGCCGGCTCATGTTCAGTTTCTCATCAACCAACACCCCAAAGTCCTTTTCTGCAAGCCTGCTATGAATCTATTCTCTGCCCAACCTGTAGGTGTGCCACACAGCTTGGTGTGATCGGCAAACTATTATTATTTGGCATAAAATTTTTCCTCTCAAAGTTCTGATCAGGGTCTCTTCTCCATGCCTGTGCTCCTTAAATCCTGAAGAGCTTACTGAGAACTTCACTGGTGACTGAAGCTTTTTATGGACCTCTGCTCAGATTTAAAATTCATACTTACTACCTTTGCTAACTGTTCACAAAAGCTCTATCACTGGTTCAAACTCCTGCCTGTCTTTGTTGTTGGCCTGTATAGTAAAAAACATGCTCTCTGAATATTGTCTTTAAATTTGAAGTATTTGATCATGTTCAGCAATTCTAAAATGGTATTTCTCACCCTCTGTCAAACTTGGATATTATTAAAATATCCTGAATAGTCATACACTCAGTCAATTCATTCACAATAAAGAGCTGTGATGCCTTAAGCTACTTTTTACCAGTCAGAGTGTTGTCAAGGTGACCTTTCATGCTGCTTCAATTGCATAGCCTTGCCATTATTTAACTATTAGGATGATGGAAAGCTTGCACTTTGCTATTAGAGTGGCAACATTTCTAGACACAGGATCTGCAGGAATGGAACGTATGAGGGGCTATAATTAATGTGTCACATTAAGGAGTTAAGGGTAAGCAGGCAAAAAAAGACTAAACCTGGTGGAGCAAAGCAGCTGCAGTTTAGTCTTGAAAACTAAAAATCCATTTGCAATGCCTTCTCGAATCCTAATATCTCTTTGCTGGTGTCATGTCATTAGCGGTAGCTCATTTTTCCTGCACTGTGCCTTGACCATCCATCATTATTGAAATGTACAGGAAAATACAGCCTCTTTAATGCCATTAAAATTCCTCTCAAATTTAAACATTACTGAGGTCAATGCCATGTTGTATTTCTACATTTTATTTAAAAAAAGAGAAAATTAACTTTTTGTTTTAAAAGGTTTACATATATATTTATATAAATAGAGTTAGAAAACACTGAACATCTGAAAGCTCCTTTTGTGTGTGTCTGTATGTAGAAATGACTGGCAAAAAAGTTTTAAGCTATACAAAAGCCCACTAGGGACTAATACGCTGGACCAGAATTAGTAATACACTAAGATTTTGAAAGCTTATGGATACACTAATTCTTGCCTACCCAGGACATGCCTACTGTGTAGAGAGGAAAGGTAAGCTAAAGCAAATAGGACCTGTTGTACACTACTTTATAATTCTGCATATGTGTGTCTGCTTGTGTCTTCATTGTAGGAGTTTTGCATTCTGTAAAGGTGTCATGAAGCAATCATAGAGGGAGGTGAAAAATCCATCTTTTGGGAGGCAGATGGATTAAAAAAGAAAAGAGAAATAGTAATCTTTGTTCTCTTCATTGTCACGCTAAAACGTAATGGTTTCATGATTGTGATTAAAGGTGTTCTATCTACGTGCAGCTTGACTTATGTTGACAGAAAGCAAAATCATTAGAAAGATGTGTCTGTTGAACTTTTTTGTCTTCACAATGCTATTGGAGGAGGATGAATATCACAGACTGTTGAAGCTGTGTAAAAGCAGAACAGGAAAACATTTCTTTTTCCATAAGCAGTTAGGTGATTTATATACATGACTCTCATTAACATTAATGGGAGTTATCTGCCTCATTTTTTATGAGCCTGATGTGGAGTTAATGGCAGTCTTCCTATTGTCTCTAGTGAGCTGTGGATCAACCACTAAGTGCACAAATGAGTTTGGCTGAAATATTGGTGTTTGTAGGCTTAGAATTTCAACATGCTTCATTCACAGTAACAACAAAAATTGCTGTGTGAATGCCTAAGAGTGTGAGCTGAGGAGTTAAATATTGCAGAGTGTGCTGATCTGTGAGCACTCTGGGGGATCCACACAGCAGACTGCAGAGATGCCTGAGCCAGCTTGCAACGAGCTAGTGTGAGAAGGAGCAATAATCTGCCCAGCAGCATGAGCTGATTTACTTTTCAGAGATCTGAGAGGGAGTGGATGTTATGGGGTCTGTGGTCTGGACTACATGATGAAGGAGTAGCAGCACCATGCAGTGCTGTACTGCCATCAATAATATGGTAATATGCAACCATGCTTTTTTGAAATCTGCTCTGGGGTCTATCTCTGTGCTATGCTTTCCTCTGTTTTTGTATATATACATATTTAATAGTAGAATCATATTTTCTTTGCAATAAACCTTTCATTATGCTTTGCAGTTCTAACAAAACTAGACTGTACTTGTTTTTCTTCTGCAAGGAAGCGAATAGGTCCTGATATCACCAGCAGAACTGTAAGACTTCTATTCATGTTTGTGCTCCTTACTATGAACCAGCCACTACCAGGACAGATGATTAGCCTCACCATCAATGGATAATATTTCTGCCCACACACAGACTAGCCAGTATAAGATAGCTTGCCTATAGATTAAGAAATTATCTTACAGTGACCCATGTTCATGCTAAAGTATTGCCAGCAGTGCCAGGTTCCTCCTCATCAGTGTCACATTGGTGTATGTATGAAAAACTTGTATTTTGAAGCCAAGTTTCTAATAATATTAAGGAAACTAGATACTCAGTGCTTCAAGACACAGAGGGTTTCTCCTCCCAGTGTGCCAGACATGAGCACTGATGGTCCCACTTCCAGACCCAGACTGTAGCAAGGCTGGGCATGTACTTTGAAGACACAAATATACACACAGTACAACACAGATCAACAAGGTGCCTTTATCATCACCTACTTAAAGCGTGCTTGTAGTAAAGACTGCCCAATTCCATACTCCCCTCTGGCTGATCAGGACTGAAATTTGCCAGTGGGGCCTACCCAAAACTCCTGTCTCACAGTTCTCAGGTGCTCCCACATCTGAAAGTCCCTTGAGTCTTCACAAGCTGTCAAATAGGCATATGACTGTCCCATCTGACTTTGCAGTGGAGTATCAGTCCTTCACCATGACAGTGCAAAATCAGGCTTCCCAATCCATCCACTCCCAAAAAATGAGCTAACCCAAATGACCCAAATGCATCTTTACAGCTAGCTGCAGCTGAGAGGTGCAACAAAATACAGTTAATTTCCACCTCAGGCTGAGATTTTGCTATGGTCTTTTGATCTGTACAACATCATGAAATGATGCAGAGAGAATCAATGAAGGTGTTGTATGATATGGGTAATCCTTCAGGTAGGGAACAAGCAAGTTCCCAGACATGGGATTTACTATCTAAATTCACATATTTTAGGGTATGTACAGCTCAAGTAACTGTAGGAGGAATAGTGAAAATACTCTCCACTTGTTAAACTCTGGTTCAGCTTCATGCTGTGCATAAAAGATAAGTACAGGGAAGAATCAGAGATCTATGCCATTCAGTTTGCCTGTAGAAAGTTTTAAAATCTTATTTACAAGCTGTGCTTTAGTTTTAATTAACCCCCCCCTTTTCTTTCCTTTTATATTAAACATTGTTTGATAATTAAAAAAAAACACTTTCATACCTTGCTAGAAATCAGCAGTTTAAACTGCACTTACCTGGAATATTTTTATTGCATATATTTGTAAGTTTAATAAAGCTCTGAGTTTGCATTGAGGACTTGTTTTCTGCTTAATTATAAGGAAGTAGGAAACCACAGTAATGCCAAAGGGTTTTATTAAAGTAACAAAAATCAGCAAGCAATCTACACAAGCCAATTAAATAGAATTCAATGTCCCTGAAGTAGAAAGCAAAGATGCTTGTACTTAAATTGATACTTTCTTTGACAAATCAACCCTTACATAGTCAAACCCATAAAATAGATCAGATGCAGTACACTAAGTGCAGATTAGAAATACCCTCAGCATAGAAATGGAAACTGGAAACATCATCCTTTAAAAGCCATATAACATATCAATATGTAAGGTTTTAAAGTTATTTCCATTAAAATATAAGCATTTATAATCAATGACTAATCTAAATCAGCATGTGTACTGTGATGCAAGCATTCACAGGAATACCAGACTTTTCTTGCTTGCATTCACCCTGAGACTGCATAGCTTTCTAGGGGCTTTGATAGTGATGGTGAAGTACACTGCAGTACGTGAAGCCCACTCCACAAGAAATATTGCTGCCCTTGGTGATGCAGATGCTTTGGTGCCTGACAGATGGTACAGCCCCTCTAAAAGCTGGTTGTATATGATTAACATCAGATCATACTTACAGAAAGCTCTTGCAATGGATTCTGCTTTTGACTTCACAGCAGAGAAACAGAACTGATGAGTGTGCTTAGCCAACGAAAATCCCTAACATGTTAAGACGAGTCCTTCCCCATGGTGCATCATGTAGCTACTCTTTGTACAGTTCCATACATTGTTAGTAAATGTGGGATGGCCCTCAAAGCATTCTTGTGTGAGAAGTTATAATCTGTGGCCTCTATTTTCCAGCTCTAAATTTCATTTAGCTCTTTAGTGGATTGGCAGAGCTTTTAGTTTCCAGTACCTCTAATAATCAGTTGTATAACCAAAAGCGTTAAGGCAGATTCTGTTTAAAATGGTCAGCAAACAAATGATTTTTAGTGGTTACATCACCACTGCAATTTACCCTTCATGAAAGCAGAAGAAATGAGGTTTAAAGAGTGTTCATTTGCCCCCACAATGATTAATTGCCTCAGTCCACAACATGAAGTGAACTGATGTAATCTAATGCATGTTAATGAAAAATGCTAGCTAAAAATATTAAATGGGTACCACATCTGAGCAACAAACAAAGTCTGTGGCATTATTTGATCCTCTTGTACTGCATACAAATTTTAGATAAGCTAAAGATTACCCTCCAGAGAGGTGTGAAATTGTTTAGCTTGAAAGGATTTTAAACATATGTAACAGATTCTGATTGGAAGTTAGTGTACAAAGTCTCGATCAGTGCAAAAAATAGACTCATGATCAACATCTAGCTGTTTTTAGTGTTCTGTATGTGCATCTTCTAATATTTAAATTCCCTATTCCTTATTTATCTTTGAAAAACAACCTGTACTAATATGTAACATATAGTAATATATTATTTACTTCCTTGGAAGAAGGGAAATAAGAATCACTCATGGACAGACAAACATAAGGACATTCCATATACCATTGTAAGAAATTCCTGTACCATTATAACCATCCCACTGAGATGGTAACCAACAAGAAAAGAAAGAGTCTATGCACAACTTTTATATGACTTTCTAAGTAAGATGTATATTTGTCCTTTCTTGGTTCATGTATGTCCACCAGCAATAAACGCTTTGTTAACTGCTTCATAGATCTTTATTGCCATGGACATAATTTAAATGGAAAGAACAACCTTGTTCTCAGAACAACTTTAGGATGTTTAAATCTCCCACATCGCAAACTTCTCCTTAAGTCTACATTACTTTCAATGTATTTACTTTTCAATAGTTTCATTTCCTCACAAAGCAAACATGACATTCAAGCATCCCACCAGCTTCTTGCATGTTCAGCATAGCGAGAATTTTCCCCAGTGTTATGAATGACTGCTTTTAAAGGACATCAATTGCTCACCTGAATGCGAATCAGAATTTTGTACACAACAAGTTTTGTTGTTCTCTTCAATATCATAATGTTATATATATGGAAGGGACATAATGTGGTCAGTAATTGTTCTGATTGCTCTTAATTCTTGCATCATTGTGGATTTTTTACATTTTCTTCCACATTTACAGAAAATTTTAAGGTAAGACTAGAGGGAGTAGGAATAAAAATATGAACCATTCACAAGCAGTGTGGTATAAGCTAACCAGATTAAACAAGAACAGCAGGAGCAGAGTTTTAGCTACATCTGAGCTTTACTCATGTGCAGTCAGATGTTTATGGCTTTTCATTTCTGCTTCTTATTGCTGGTTAAACAGTTCCCAAGCAGCACCACCAGTTAATAATCAGCTGACTTTATTCACTGTTTCAGCACCATTACTGTGAACTTGCCTTCCTATCTATTACAGTAAATAGGATGTCATGGGAACTGGCAATTCTGCCTTCACCATCTTTCTACCAATGGAAAGCTCCTCAGCATAGTCATAATTCTCACCAGTTTTCAGTGATTCCCTTCATGCTGTGGAAAGTTGGTTTAGCTGAGAGAAAAGTCCATCCCAGAAGGTCACAATGAAGTGGAAAAAATTATACAAACAATATATTTGCAGCAACACTGTTAAGGCAACCTGGAAAAACTACATATGGTTGTCAAGAGAGGAACTACTGTTACATGTGCAAGATCTGCTGCCTCATCCCTGCAGGCTAAAGAGGCTGACAGCTCCTCTGAGTAGATGGCTCCTCCCTGAAAACCACTCTCTTGTTTCATTCTTTGATGACATTTATACCGACATTTGTCACAAAATGACATTCTAAGATAATTCGAATTCAGTCTGAAGGGACTCTTTGGTTTGAACTCCAAAGTTCCTGAGGTAAAAACACACCGAACTTCTATGCCATGCATCTATCCACAGCTGTGACTGATAGTCAGTTGAAAGAAGTATCTGTAGACATGGCATTTACAAACTTCCCAGAACCTGTTCACCATCTTGGCTGTTTTCAAACGTGTAAATGAACTTTCTGATGTACAAAGTTTTTTAGGATCTTTCAATTCAGTCAGGACAATTGAAACCTCAGGAGGTCTCCAGTGTAATCTATGACACAAAGCAACATTGTCTCTGAGGTCAGACTAAGTTACTGAGCACTTCATCCAGACAAGTCTTAGAAATCGCCAAGGATGGAAACTGCAGAAGTTTTGAAATAAACTTTTCTCTTGTTTTTGTAAGAAGTCCAATTAGAAACAAGGGTTGTTATTGTATCATTATGCAGGGAAGATTAGTATAGAAAAAGTTTCTGACAAAATGGACTTGACGTCTTTTCCCTATTCTATTGCTAAAAATGTCCGTTTCTATTACTCATTCCTTTTGTTTGCCTTCCCCTTGTGCCAGATTCCCTTCCATTACATACAAAATGCTGCAAAGAGCCATGGTATGAGGAACACATAAATTGGCAAACATCTGGCAGGCTTGCTTTGTTGGGAGTTGTAGTGCACTTCCTGTGTTGTGTAAATATCACGGCCCCAGTTTTTTTTCAAGTCATGCTCGAGAATATATTTTTCCTTATTTTGTTTTGACAATCCCAACCAAATATTTGGGTAAATAACTGGAATGAATAAATAACATTCCCAAACACTATTTAGAGCTTTTCCCCACTGCTTTGGTAACCTTTTATTAAAAAACCCCAACCTATCCATGGTACCACACATTGTTGCATTTGCAGTGTTGAAAACTTTGTAATACAGCAATAGTGAACAAGAACTCGATAACTGTTGTTAGTGGGATACATGTTTTCTCTTTTTTTCAAAACCAAACCAAGCGCATAAATCCTTACCTCTTTTCTTTTGTTTTTATGGAAGAACTCTCTCACATCAGTTTGGAATTTGCCTCAACTTTCTGCAGATTCACATTCTCAATAGCGGTCTTCTATTCTTCTGAGCCAGAGAAGGGAGCAGGATGAGGCTGCTGGTGCTGCCTGTGTTTGTCAGGGTGCTGTGCATGTGGACAGCAGTATATATTTGTATATATATGTGGTGCATACATGTGCTCTGTGTGTGCCTACTGGCAGTCTGTGCTCAGCCTCATTACTTGCTGAGCCCATGCTATGGAGCTGTAGCAACCTCATCTCCTTCAAGATGCTCAATTTCTCCTGACATACTCCTTTTTACTATGGGCTTTAAGCTTGGGAGGTGATAACACTGTATTGCTTCAAGAGCTTTCTCCATTTCAATGATATGTTTCAAATTCTCATAAAAAGTGGAGCTTGCTGCGCTGGTAACTGTGAATAGGGGAATCTCTGATATAAGAAAAAGAAACAATCTGATACAGAAGCGTTTATAATCTCTGACTACTTTGCCACCACTCCTGCACTGCCTTTGCAAGCAATTATCTTACTGCTTTATCTTTCTATTTGTCTATCTGTTTACCTGTGATTTCTTAACAAATAATTAAGACCTTTTGCTGTCATGTCAGATTGCAACCAAAACAGGAAACAAAAAACACTAGAAAAAAAAACCCAAAACATTCACTGCTAGAACTCCTAATAACTTTCTACTTATTTGTTTTAGTGGATCATCACTCTGTCCTAGTCAGCTGTCAGGAAGGAAGAAAAGACTTTTTTTGGAAGGGAAATATGCTGTAAAGTCTGGAGATAGTTTCTTCAGAAATAGAAAACCAAAACTGAAGAGGAGATACAAGTTTACTCTAAAATATCTGAAGAGTTTGACCAAACAGTCTACTCTGTAGGGCTACATTTAGGTCATGGCACACAGGGTGATGTAATGTGGTACGATTCTTTCAGCTTAATTTTCCAATGTAAACAAGGGCATATGAGTTTGGCTGAAATTGTTTATATACTGAGCCAGTTGGTAAGATGTAAAAGTTATTACCTTGTAACTCAGGTCTTCTAAGGAACTTTTCTGTGCTCAAGTGCCACAAATGAGAGAAGTTTCTATGAAAATGCACAGTTTTTTACGGTACTATCAAAATGAGCTAGCATCAAAGAAGTAGATATCAGCTGAGAAGTGTAATTTCAATTCATATGATTTTGGAGCTGATTTAGAATGGCTTCCTGACAACAGGCTATATTTTTATCTTTATTTTGCATATTTTAAGGATTGTGCATATTATCAGGTATCTGGTCCTAAAAACGACAGATCAATTCATTCTCATAAATGTCCCAATTAATAAATCGTGCCCTGAACTAAATCAAGTTGGTGATGTCTAGCTGTGCTTTTTCAAAGGCAGATTAATTTACATACTACAGGCACAGGATTATTAACAAAAGCTGAAAGAAATCAGGCTTTAGGTGGGGAAGATGGGACAATTGGCTTGTCAAAGTTAATCTGCTGTTTCAGTTTTAGTTCACCCAGTATTGGTCTGCTGCTAATATGGAAGAATTTAGTCTAGATTCTTTTTTTTCTTTTTTCTTTTTTTAACTGACAAGGAAAAGAGACATACTCAGTAGGAGCCAGCTGAGCCATGAAGATTGTGACAGAACATGGAGTGGCAATGATGGATTGGATCTTGCCTTCCATTTTGACTTTTCCAGCCTAAAAATATTCTGTTCTTTCAACCTCTTTTATACAGTTTGTGTTTTCTAAACCATTTCATCATAATTGCTGTTTTCTGCATTTCCTTTGGCTTATTTGTGTCTTTCTGAAAGTGTAATGCTGAAAATTGGATCCAGTGGATGCTACTCTAATTGTACAGCAGTACTGTTTGTTATATACCCTTTTTCTACTAACCTATACCTTCTCTGCAACAGCAGCACACTGTTGACTTGCATCCAGTTTCCAATCCTTATATACTCCAGATCCTTTTTTGCAGTGTAGCTACCTAGTCACTTGTTTCCCATGTTATACTGCACTTGAGGTTCCTGTAGTACTTCATAAGTGTTATTGAATTTGGCCATATTGATCTCAGTTCATTTCACCAATTTATGAAGATTATTTTGAATTCAAAAGCTACTTTCCAAAGTGCTTGCAGCCCATCCCAGCTGAATTATCTAAAATGGTTTAAAGAGATTTTCCACTTTTCATATTGGTCATAAAAACACTGACTAGAATTATATGCCATGCAGCCTTACATCACCCCCCCCCCACCTAATATGATCTTCCAGTGTGATGCAACCTAGTGACAGCTGCCTTAAAAATGTCTCTTTTACCTACCATGCATCTGTGTTCAGACAGAACCAAAATGCCAGTCACTATTCATTCTCATTCACTCTTTCAGTGACTGGAACCATTTTCTTCTGCTTTTTCTCCAAAGAGTGACTGTACCAAAAACACAACTCAGCTCATGTTTCTGCCTTGTTTACTGAGGGAGAGAGAGCCAGAAAAGGCAAACACTCTAGTCATTGAAAAGGTTTTGTCTGAAGAAATGGATAGTGGATACTTAATGTTACTTCATTGTTTTAGGAGCTTATAAATTGAATATTTAATCATTTGCTTCAGTATAATTCTGCATAACAAAGTTATGTTTACTCATGGTTAATTCCCCAGGTGTTTATTTACCCTTTTCTAAAAGGTAAGATCAATATTTTTCCTTCTCCATCCCTTTCAGATTTCATCTGTTCTCCATGAAGTCTAGAAGACAATCACTAACAATTCAAAGATAGCTTTGCTCCATGATAAATTTTCTCAAGACTTGTGACTTGAATATATATAACTTTCCTGAATACTTAAATAGTCTCTGATGTATTCTTATTCTAGTCTGGCCTATGTTCCCATCCCATTGTTTTTAACAACGATCTTGTGAAGCATCTGATCACTATTAATTGGTTTGTGAAAAATTAAGTGAAAAACCCTGGGACATTTTTGCCTTTACTACGTCATCTGTTAATAGCTCATCTTCTCCATAAAGGTTAAGACATTTTACATGGCTTCACCATGCGTTTTAATGTTTATGTATATATCTCTCTATATATGTTTTTTGATTTTGGTTTTTGTTTTTTTTCTTGCTTGTTTGCTTCAAACTAACCTTTGCTAAGGTATTATCCATTGCTGGATTTTATACATTTACCCTTATCCACACCTGGTTTTATCTGTTTGTGCTTCTGTACTACTTTCTTAATCATTCGAAGCAACTTTACCATGTTTTGGGTTTGGGTTGTTTTTTTTTTTAATCCTTTTTTTTTATTCCAAGGCACCCAGAGAACTCCCTTAGAGCCGAAATTCGTCTTAGCACATTTCCTTTTTACAATTGTTTAAATTCAGTATTGTTTGGTTTTGCAATGGTTGCAGTCCCAAAAATAATTTTCCCCATTATCCCCTTGCTCAGGACTTTATTTACCAAATACTGAGTTTATTTAAGTCTGCATTTGTTTTAGGCTCATTGTCAATAATTTCTTACTTTTGCTTCCTGAGAAATCATAAATTCTAAAGAGATGAAAGCTACTGTTGCAGGAACTATGGTTTTGAAAAAGCTGGGGGTGGATTTTTTTCAGTGTTCCTGCTGGGGCATCATGCTTCTCAACAGGATTAATCTGCAATGGTATTTTGTGATACCAAACATAAGAGAGGAAGAGGAATCTACAAAGTGATAGTTAGCTGAAAAGTCCTAACTCTGCGTAATGAAGAAAGGTCTGGAAAGGGTCTAATAATAAAAATGAGATTCTAATTATATGGTAGGCTTTTTTTGGCATACGTATTAGGAAGAATGTTATTTCACCTGTTATTGAAATGCAGCCGTTCCAGAGTGAGCAGAATGCAACAATACCAGATATTGTAAGACTGAAAGCAATAGAGTTATTATCAGGAAGACTGAAATTCCTTTTGTGGAAAAATGTTATTTGCAATTCACTGATTATTATCTTTGAAACTTACCAGGAATTCTTCTGACCAGGAGTCATTCTTCTGAAAACAGATATTATTTATTGATAATTCATATTAGAAAATTACTTTTGCATTCAAATATACTGTAATTATGATGTGTTGAAAGCAGCATAATACCCTCTAAATGTAGAGTAATAATTCATAACTAAGTCTGCAAGTAGAGTGTTTACTTCTGGCAAAGAATGCATGAGCTCTTGGAGAACTTACAGTGCTTCACTCTGGGAGTTAAGAGAGGACCAGGTAGCTTATGGCAGTCCATGTGTCTCGGGATCTGACCAGGTTCCCTGTCTCACTTTGGTTAAAATTCTGTTGTGAGCAAAAGGCATTAATAACATACACATGGAGCTAAGAATTTAGTGCTAGCGCAGTTAATATTTAACAGTCTAATAGTCCAAACTTACACAGAGGATCTTCATCAATAGTATTCTTAACACTTTTATGCTAACCCTTTCTAGTGTCTTCCCATGGTTAATTTGTGTTGTGATCACTCATTCAATGTCCCTCTGCGTCCAAGCTTGACACTTCAGTACATCTGAAGAAGAGTTGAGAAGGGCGGTCTACAACAAGTCATCAGACTCCTGAAGTCTTTGTCAGATGGAGTGTAATGTTCACAGTATGGGTTTTTTCATCAGTCTTGCATCTGTTTGGATTTATGTTTATGTTTTCTGTACACAGACTTCTTATTTGGTTGGTTATTTTAATTGTTTCCAGACTATTCAGTTTTTCTTTTTGCTTTTTTCTTTACAACTGGTGTCACATTACTCGTGAAACTGCACTTGTGTTGTGACTGCTCATTGACCACTGTCATTGGTTTTTGCAGCTTGGTACCTCAGACCATCCTTCCAATTTTTGCTCAAGAGTCCTGGATTTTTTCAGTCCACACAGAACAACTACTTGTTATTATGAACTAAAACTAAGCTAAAGCAAATTTTTACAATAGTTACCTCACTCCTAGACAACAGATATCATGGCTAAGCCATGCCAAGACAAGTTCTGGCAAGTCCTCAAACCCAGCACTGTAAGGACAATACAAAGCTCATGGCTGTTTTTCAACAATGGCAAAATTGTACTTACTGGGCTACTTTCTATCAATGAAGGGAGTGTGCTGGGACTATGCTCCTAGCTTGACCCAGTTAAGTGCAGTTAAATGAATCTGTGTCACCATTTCTGTTTTTTTATGTCTTATATGTGATTCACCATTTATGTTTTGCCAAATAACATTTCTATGCCTCAATTTCCTCAGTTTAAAATGCATATAATGCTATTTCCTGGACTGTCATTTATAAAGTAATTTAATTGCTCTTGAGGATGTGTGTCTTATTAACTACTAATATTATCAAAGTATTAGTATAGGGAAAGTCCTAAAATAAATTTGTTACCTCTGGTTTAAACAATTTAGTAATTTGGCATGATATTTAGAGGCATTAATATAACATTTCTCTTTTCAGAAGTTATTCATGCTTAAGGTACCAAGAGGACTAATGATGTTCTGGGAGACACAGCATACATTGCAGCTGAACTGATTTTATTTGGGAGTTCTGAAACAGGTAATAATAACAGAGCAAGTCTGTTGAATCGCTTTGTCATACTGTATTAATTTATCTTGGGTAATGGAACTGCAAATTGTGGTATGTGCTATAATTTTTTTGGCAGCTATAAAATGCAATTTATCTAAATATTCAGCAAAGAAAAGATGAAAAACCTTAAATCCTCATCCTCTGTAGAATTAGTTATTACTTCTCATCTTGCCTTTGACCACAAAAATCAACCGTCAGATTGGCACTGTTATATTGTTACAGCATATATTTCTGCTGAAACGTTTTTCATACTTTTCAATGGTGCTATGTGAACAGTCAATGAGCTGTGGTCACATCAAGGAATTCTACCCCAACATACCAGTAAGAAAATCAGATTTAAGAGAGGTAAAAGGAAAAAGAAACCATAAGCAAGTGTGATAGAAGAGGGTACAGGCTCATGGAGAGTCCTCTGTGCCTAGAGATGACTGTGTAAAACAGCTGTCTCTGTGGACTGTTTTCCTGTGTGCTTTTGCAGAGAGAGGATGAGTCCTATGACTTGATCTGTGTTTTGGGTGGAGAGTTTCACCAGGGAATATCTAAGGAGCGAGTGTTTTACTTTGTTTTCCGTTCTGCATCTATTTTTCCTTCTGATCACTGATAAATCCAGAGAGGAAGGATTTCCATGCCAACAGTTGCAAGCTTAAGTTTCCTGTAGTATGCGTAGAGGACCTTCCAGATGCTGCAAGATAAATGCTGTGTGAAGATAAAGACTTTTTATCCATTTAAAGCTTCAGGAGAGGAAATCCATTAAAGCCATGAAACAATTTTCAGTCAGTATGCATTGAACTGGGAGCAAAAAATGACAGATTTTATTCAGTAGGGCAACCACAAGAAATGCTGTCATATTCTCTGTAGAAACAAATGTCTTCCTGACCTTTAATGGGTCCAAATTAGAGTATGACTTATAAGACATATCACTGTACATACTTATTTATTATATGGATGTTTACCAGTTATACTAATTTGCTTGTATATCTGCAATACTATACAGTTTCTAAATGATTTTATAAAGTAATTCTGTTCAATGTGACACATGCGCAAGTACAGCAATCTTTCCAATAATGAGCATCAACATTTTTAATAAAAGTAGCAACCAGAAAAGAGCACAGGTAGACAGTCAAAAAATGCTTGAAATAAGACATGAAAAAACACCACCTCTGTAGTTATAAATGCTGATCGAAACACGGTGTGCCCTGCTTTCATCTCTTCCCAGCCTCCCCTATTATGAAGGCAGTAGTACTGATTCATTAAAAGAGAAGGGCTTAGCTTCTAGGTTCATAATGGTAGTTTGTTGAAAGGAAGGTCCCAGCTACTGTTCTTAATACTAGTGTTTAATGAGCTGATATGTCTATAATCAGAGGAGGGAAAGGTACCAAATGTACCTGTAATGTTACATGAGTGAGTTGTTAGCCATTTTTAACTACTGTTCCGTACACTGGAGTAGAATCAATGAGATGACATAAACTTTTCAATAAGACATTTATATGAAAAGCAATCCTAATATGTAATTGGTAATAAAATATCTAATAATGTTCCAGGGTCTTAACACTGAGTTGGCAAATGATGTAAGTAGAAGGTAATAATTGAGAAGTCAGAGCTTATAATGTTATTATCAGCCATATGCGTGGATATGGAACACCCTCAAAAAATGTGACTGCTTGCAGTGGACCTACACATGCTGACTCAGGGTGAGATGGAAATACTGTGTCATGTCATGGGCAATTTTTAAGGATATTTTCTATTTTATTCTCTACTTTTTGCAGCAATAGAGCTGGGAATTTTAGCACATGCTGCAGTTTTTGGCAGCACCACAATACATTTCTAAAATATTCACTAAAGAAAGGATTAGAAACCCTGAATCCTCATTTACTTAGGAGTTTGTTGTCTCAGTTTGCATTTGGCTATGAAAATAATCCAAGGATGAGATGGCTACTCTTCTGTTTACTATTTCATATACTTCTACCATAATTCTTATACAAATACATTTTATCCTGTGATGGGTTATACAAAACTCATCAGTCAACACAGCTAGTAAGAAGCACCAACTTACTGTAACAGTGAGTGGCATCAAACTGAGAGGGGGACTCTAAAACAGGAAAACATTACACAGCTGTAAAGTCACTAGATAACAGTCCCTTAATCTTGCGAAGGGCATCTGGCTAGCAGAAGTGTCTCTTGGAGACTGGTGTCTGCTGTTTCTTCACTGTCTGGGTGATGGATCAATTCTCTGGGTTTTTAACCCAACAGGAGACTGTGCCAGATGTATTTTCAGTTCCAGCAACTTATGGTATGACACCAAAATGTCTGCTACCAACTTTTCAAGGAAGTTGGTAGAAGCAGAGAAGTTACTATGGGAGAAGCTAAACTGATGTAACTCTTGTAGGTTGACCTGCACATGGGTCTGTGATATCTCAGCAAGATCTGTGGTATCAGTATATGCAAGAGTTAGTAAAAAGCATCTAGCAAACCCCAATGTTACCACCACCTTCATCCTTAATTCCTGAAACCTGTATCTATTTAAAGGTGATACATTCACTTCTCAAAAGCAACCAGTTACACCCCTGACTACCTTGAAATTAGATTCACTGAGAACCCTTGATTAAAATCAGAGTTCAGAGGAAGATTTACTACTGCATATTGAACTCACCATGCAGTTTTTAGCTGAGGAACGAATCTATTTATTGGGTTTTCTGGGTTTTTCTTAACTTCTTAACTTCTGTCTGGACAATATTTAGGACAGAGCAAAATGAAACTACATAGATGTCATGTGGAATTTTCCTTTCTGTAACCAGGAGAATCCTTCCAGCTTAACAGGTCAAAAATTAATGCTTTAGATTGAAAATACTTGTCACAGAATTGCAGCCAAAACCAGAAACCAGATTCCTTGCCAACATTGTTAGCGAAGATGGCAAATAAAAGCAAGAACAGCAACATTAGTAGCTTCTCCAAATTACAGTTTAGAGTGCACTCTTCTGGGATGCTCTTGGTTCTTGTCAGGCTGGGACGGAAGGCTTAATAGGGGGGAACATATTGGACAAATAATCCACTTGACTTTCACTAAGCCACTAAAGCAGTCAACCATAAATGAATGTTTTTGAAATGCTGTCATATTTATAGTAACAGGCCATCCATTTAAGTAGCAGAGGAGTCATAAAGCAAACTCAGACATAAGAGTTTTGAAGCAAAAACTAAATTAGGCTTAACTAAATTATTTCCTTCTACGATTTTTACATGATTCCCCATGATTGCTTCTTTTGTTCAAGGAATTTATCTCAATCTCATGATTGTTTGAACTCACTCACCTAAACAAAAACTTCCACAAATATTTCAGAACAGTAAAACATTTGCCTCACAACCAATTATGTTGGATGTATTTCCTAGCCTTGTGAAAACAGAAAAATTCTAAGTATGTAGGAACTAAAAGCCCTTCATCCACATAATCCAGCCGGTAAAGATTTGCAGGTTTAGGATTTTCTTGTGAGTGCCAGGTGGATGTCACCTTTAGGAAAAAAAAGAAAAGGAATTGCCTCTGGATGCAGGCAAATTAATTCAAAAGATCTTGCAATTAAGTGAGACATCTACCATGTGATAGATTTAATTAACTTTACAGTTTTCTGCAATAGCACTCTACTTTGTTATGGGCTTTTTGGTTATGTTTTTTCCAACCTTAATTTAATCACGGTCACTTTATGCTTATTTGTTATCCCTCTGTTCTTCTAATGCATATCATTATAGCCTCTGTTAGGCTAGGCTAAACAAATTTCCTTTTCCATTGTCATCCTAGTGACCATGCTTTACAACAGTCCTAGTTTGAATTCATCTTTCTTAAGCAATCGGCTTTCTTAAGCAATTGGCTAATTACAATTATACTGAGAATCCAGATTTCTCATTTTAATTTAGCTTCCTTAATTAAAATTTAACTGGCTCAATAGGTCTAATCTTCTACAGGGTATTAATTTGGAGTCCTCCAAAATTTAGATAACCTGAGAAACAGATCTCAGAGGTCTTGTCTTCAGAAAGCTCCAGGAATTTGCTTTCTGATCTCTGTAAATGGTGTCAGTTTGAGTATTTAATGGTCCTCAGTTTCTGATACTCTAAATTCCTGTATCTATTTAAATATTTCTAAAATTGTTACATGCTTACTTCATTAATAAAGTGTTTAGGTTTTTTATACACTGTCTTCTGGATAAATAATGGAATTCTTGGTTCGTTAATAACGCCATATATCTTGGTGAGTAACTGGAAATAGCAAATGAAAAAAAAAGTAAAATGGAGGAACCCCATGTTTTGGAATGGTGTTAACTAGTTGATTTACTGGCTTAAAATCAAACCAATGTATTCTAGAACACTTTGACAATGTGAATTAAAAGCATTTCACTTTTTCTAACCTTAAACATGCTCCTCACTGGACAAGGACACTAAACGGTGCAGGCTCATGATTTGCTAGCCAGGCAACATAATAACTTGTGTGCAAGAAGTGGATTTTGGAACCTCCAGTCTGAATTAAGGAAAGAAAAGAAGCCTTTCCCAGGAGCAGAGTATGGTTGTGTCCAGTTCCTAGACATAAGTGTAGTCCTGAGTTCTGAACCATCCCATTTTGATCAGTAGAGGGTAGAATAATGATTCTCTTTCTTTTTATATATGTATGGTAAAACAGTTTATATGTTGTTATTTAATTGTTAATCATCAACAGTTTTCTATGTTTTCTCCCTTGGGATTGATACTCCCAGCTATTAGACAACATGTTTACACTTCATACTCTTTCCTTATATTCTCTGCAAATTCTACCATAATCTCAAGCGGAGATTCTCTCTTAGTATCCACATCCAGACTAAATGGAGAAAGTTATGACAAAAATCCATGTATGGATTGTTTAATGAAATGAATACACAGAATACGAAACAAATTCAGACTGATTCTATTTGTGTGTGTGTGGGAAGTAAATAAGGAAGAAAAATATTGCCTCTTCTTCACGTGCAAGTCTAATATTATCTCCCTTCTGAGCAGATGAAATTCCAGAACATAGAGCTGTGAAGGTAATGGCCACTCTGAACCAAACAAATCACTTTGTTATCCTCCATTATTTCAAATTAAATATCTCTGGAAAAGGTGCTTCTGACAAGCAGGTACAAAAAGAAAAACAATAGAAAAATGACTGGAAGAAGTATATGTTGTACAATTGCAAACATGCTGAGTATTATACAATCTCCAGAAGCATAGAAATAATCCCAGGAGATATTTTGCTTTGTAATAAACTATAAAGATGCTGGATTTAAAGATTTTTGATGCAACAGAATTTTATTTATTCTTTAAAATTTCCTTGAAAACTGCCTCTTTGGACAGAGGACACCATATATTTTTTTAAGAATTGAAAAATCAATAAAGAAAAGCAGATACCTTTGCTACATGATTTCAAAATAATCAAAACTGACATTGTAAGAGAGAATGAGACACAGCAATAGGATGTGTTTTGAAACAGCAAGAAGTTCCTCACCGAAAAGCAGGGATTAGCAAAATTTGTTATTAAGGGTAAGACAAAGAAGAGTAATCTTCACCGTTTTGGTCAAATTGACTGGATTAAATAAAGTTGAGGAAGGGATGTTGCTTCACTGAACTCTCCTATTTCACACATATGGAGACATATTTTACAGAAAAGGAAAAGGGGTGTGTGTGTGTGCAAGAATAATCCTTTCCTTTCCTTCTTTTACATAGACTCAGAGATTTCAGGTGGGGAGCTGATGATGTTCACCTTGTGCTCAGGTTGGATTTTGTTGGAGTATTATTAGCTCATAAAACTAAAATGTATTGGATGCTTTCCAGTGAGATGTGTCTGTTGCAGTCTGTGGTCTGTGTCAAATTAGGTTGTGTGCTTAGTAAATGCCTGATGGTGAGCAAAGCTGGTGGGAGATGATAAACACTGCACTTGAGCTGATATTGACAAAGTCAATATGAGTCAGTCACTGTCACTGTCTTTTCTGAAAAATACACTTTCACCAGCCTTGGCACAGCAGTGGCAGCGCCTATGCCTTTGGAAAGGAACTTGCACCAGTCTGCTGTCTTCCTTCCTGTGTTAAATGACTGAATACGTCATGTTTCATCATTCAGAAACACTCATGTCTTGTCACTTGCCAATGCAGAGGCCTGATTTCAGTGACAGGGTGGGAAGGAGGCTTTCTTCCTACTTCAGAGCTCTGAGAAAGAGTCTCATCTTTTGCAGAATTGAGACTTATGCTTCCGAAAACTGATAACCACTGGATAACAGCTGGGGAAAGAAGCCATCTTATTAAGGTGCTTGATAAACTGTGCCTGTATTCACTGCTTTCTTTTGTGTTTCATTAATGTCACCAGCTTTTGTACCCAAATGAATAAGTCTTGTTCACCACTGCACAGGTAAATTTATATCTGCTGGTATCTCCTCTGGGATTAATTTTGCAGAAATAACCCTTTTCCCCAGAGAAATTTTCTTCTTTTTCTCTGCTTTTAGAAGTCCACAGTTTAAGAGCAGCCTTACTCTGTGGCTCCTCAGATTGCTTGTAGGAGCAAGTTAAAACTGTATAAACTGGATGGCCCATATTTCCTTCTTTTGAGTTGGAAAGAAATTGTTTCATACTCCTTTTCCCTTCAATCTTGTAAAGCTGTAGAAGAAAAAATTGAGAAGGGAAATTTATATTATGCAGGTGTCAGGTAAAATCACATGCTGCTTCCTATAGGAGGATGGTATAAAAATTAATGTAGGTATGGGGACTTAGAAAGGAAGCCTTACACTGTTTTGAAATGCTGGAGGAATTATGCCTGTGACTTGCTCTTCCTGTTTCTTTCACTGAAAATATAATCGCAATGATACAGAGATAAGGACTAACTTAGCTTTAGCTTCAAACTTTAATAGCCTATTTGAAACGTGACTTAAGAGCGTGACTTTATGTGCCTACCCTGAGCTGCTGAAAACTGAAAGCAGGCTTATCCAAGGAGGAAATGAATAGACTAATGTGGAACTGAAAATAATTTTTCTATTCTCCTGTGGAAGAAAAACAACACAGGTGGTCAAAAAGATAAAATAGTGTCAAATCAGTAGAGGGTTTTCCCAGTTGGCACAGAACAGTGCTGCCTGAAAAGTCATCAAGCACAAAATGGATGGGGCAAAGCCTTTATGTTCAATGAATCCACATTCAGTTAAAAGTGCCATGTTTAACACAGTGAAGGCTAACTTGCTCTGACCTTACTATTTGTACTGTGTTTTGAAAAATTATTAAGCATGTTTTGTAGTAAGTCAGGATCAATGATGGAAACATATCAGAGACTGAGAACCTCTTTTTCCAAAGTTGTGAAAGATGTGACCATTTATCAAGCATTGATGTCCAACCTGGAGACCTTGAAGTGGGGCAGTGGAAGAGCTACCACTGTGGGAAGAGAGTTCACACAGTGAAGGTTGGGTGAGACAAGACAGGAAGACTTTGCTATGACAACTTAGCTGCATGACTACCACATGGTCCCCGGGAGGAGTAGCATATGCAGCACTACACCTTCAGCATTCCAGCCATGTAGGAGATCTTTCTGCGCATGGACTAACATTCTGCAAGATTGTAAGTTTATATCCTTAAAGTCAGTTTGCTGTAAAACTTTCAAAAAAATGGAATTGGTTTAGAAACTGCCTTTTCATAATCCCCCTCCCTTGTGAAACTCCAGGTACTGCATCACTTTTGAGAAGTAGCAGTAAACCTGCACTCCTGCTGCTGCCTATCTGTATCAGGTTTGGTTTCCAGTAATCTATTTAAAGCAGATCTCCAAAGGGCAGTAATGGAATGATTGTTCAATATATGACTACCATTTGTTTGAGTATATTCCTCTGTGCATGTCAACATTTTATTTTATCACTTAATGAAAAAATTGAGTAATAGGTTTTTGCTACTTTCCTCCACGTTTGACACATTTATGCTTTTTGCTGCATTTACTTTCAAAAGAACATTCTTATTTAAATGAAGCTTAAGCTTTGTCAGTCTAAGTGAACAGTTGATACTACACATTGCTGTCTTCAAAAATGTTGTGAAAAGGTACTGTACTGTTATTCTCCTGTACCATTTTAGCAGCACGAATAGAGTAACTTGACTAAAGTGCAAGAAAGTATAAAATTATGTAACTACTAATGTTAGCAGAATAGAGATAAACTACAGTTCTACTCAAAATGAAAACCACTATTAACAGCGAGAATTTTCTCATACATTACTAAACAGTTTCTTATAGTCTTGCTTTTTTTGAGTTTACTAAAATGAAAACAAGTATTAAAACTTTATATGCATGCACCTGTGTAAGTACTGATAGCAGAAGTGGACTACAGATAAGGTACTTTTCTAGAAGGAAACAGCTCCTCTACTGCTCTACAAGATACAGATGCTGAGTAAAGCATTTTCATGACTCACTACAACATATGGAATATCACTGTGCAATAGGAGAAGATAAGTGGGAACAACTGCATTCATCACAGAAAGTATGAGACTTGATACGCGCCTAAGACATTCAAGAAATCAATGTGGAAGACATCTGTGGTGCTTGCAAAGCAACGCGCTGACCTCCTTGCTTATACCATTTATACTGCTTTCCTCACCTTCCACTCTCTGAAGCACTGTGTTTTGCATGAACTTGAAGATACTTCAGGCAAGACCTTTCTTGATCTTTCTTTATAAAATTTTTGACCTAATATCATCCTTCTGTAGGACTGATACTAATGTAGAAATAAGCACATGAATCTAAGGTTCTGTGTGCCCTGAATTTATCTCTTAATGACTTTGTTTTCTAATTCTCTTACACATGAGCAAACCCACCATTAGTTACTGATCTTTTTCTTAGTTTAGTAGTTTGTCATCATACTGTTTAAATAGTTGTCTTGTTCTACCTTTGAAAATGTGGAAAAGTAAATAATCTTAGTATTGCAGCAGTTTCTGCTCTGCCAGTCTCTTGAAATTCATCTTGGAAAATATGTTAAAAGCCAGTGTGACTGAAATTCCTCAGTATCTCATTAATCAATAGCAGATGGCTGTTCTCCAGTTGCAAAAAGGTTAGCTAAGGCCTTTACCCTCAAGTAGTCAAATTAGAGCATATAGTGATTGATAGAAAGAGTGTAATTTAGAAATGAAGTAATGTTGCCTGATTTAGGCATTCAGATATGGATCCCCAAAATAATGCCATTTAAAAACAAGACTAATACACAAATGGTTAATTTTCCTTTCTTCATGACCTGAGCCACATAAAAAATAGTTTCTGTGAAAATGCTACCAAAAAAAAAACCAACAACAAAATAAACCCCAAAAAACCAAAAAGACCCCACTTAGTTTTTGAAACAAACTTATTTAAAATCACTCTTTGGAATCAACTTTCAGACATTATTTAAAAAAACAGTTATTATTCATATATTTTACAATTACAATTGCAATTCATAATATTTTGTACAATAATGGTGAAACATTATGACAAACAATCATATAAGAAGTCATAGTCATAAATGTAAATATCTGAGGGTGGAGGCATAAAGTCCCCCAAAGACATAAAGAATGAACTTTGTGACAATTAAAGATCAAATGGAGCTTCAAGAATTACAGAATCATGTAGAAAATGCTTTCATGCTGGTATTTTTTAACAGTGTAAGGGGAGCTTGAACTTGGCCTACTAGCCCTAGAAAATATAGGAATTCAGGGAAGAATAAGCTAAGAAATGTGAGGGTATTTGGAATGAGACAGTATCTACTCTCTTGAGGGTATCTGGTCAGGCACCTTTTCAAAACAAAAGGAGATAAGAAAGCAGGAACCCATAAAGAAAGAATATACACAGACACAAACCTGACAGATGAAAATAAGGGTGGCAAAGAGAATAGATCTCTACAGGCACACTAATTGACAGGCTGTCCAGAACCTGCAGGCAAAGTGGCCCTTTGCACCCCATAAGGATAGAAACTTGAGTGTCCAGTGTGTTGAGGGGGGGAGAGATGTTGGGAATGATGGGGGATTGAGAAGGGGAAGGGGGCAGAGAAGGGGAAAGGGATTGGGGAAGAACAAAGATGGAATAGGAAGAAAGGGATGTGAAATGTCTGATTGCTTGAAAAACAGGGCTATTCAGTACATTTGTGAGTCTGCAGATTGCTGCAGTTTATCCTCTCCTCTTATTTAATCTTTTCTTAACTACCTGTCTACGTAATCTCACTGTCCCTGTGTTCTGCAAGGACTAGGTGGCAGTGACTGGGGGATTGGTGAGAGCAAACCTGGTGCCAGTAGCTGGAGTCAGATTGGGCATGTGGGTGCCCCGCAGTCCATGGTGTCAGCTACTTGAACAAGTGGGGTCTCAGCATCAGCTGCTGCAGGGGGTCAGGGACTCTCCCTCTTGTCACTGTCATGGGAAGGGTGTGTGTTGCAAAAACAGAGCTCCTGGGTGTGACCAACATGAGAGAGGTGAGTGAGGGGCTCAGTGCCAGTAGGTGGTGTGGGACTGTGGTCACAGCCAATGTTCCTGGTGATGTCTGTTGGGGAACCAGCGTCCGCATGTTTCACAAACCGTGTGTGTGTGTGGTGTGGTTGTGTCATTTGATAGCAAACCTCGGGCTGAAAGAGTGGGCAGCAAGAGTGGGCATGGGTCTAGGCAGGGGGATCGGGCACTCAGGAGGTCTGTGCTGGTATTGAGGGGACCCACAAATCCATGTGTATGACTCCAGAGAGAACCATGTGTGTGCCTTCACTAGTGTGTCATTGTGTGTGTGTGTATGTGTGTGTGTCTGGGGTATGTGATCACCCTCAGTACCAGGCAGATTCTCTGGCTTTTCAGGAGTGCAGAGCTGGAATCCAGTGATCAGGCAGCGGGAGCCCTGGACTGGAGATATGGAGATAGCATGTGCTCCTAACATCCTGTAATAACCACAAAAAGGCTTCTAAATAAGGAGAATATATAGGACAACTCCATCTTAGAAAAGGTGTGTTGTGGAGGATTATAAAACCATCAATGGTTTCAAGAATCATAGAATCATAGAAGGTCAATAGGGGCCCGTAATTTCATCACGCAAGAAGGAAGGAGTAAACAGTTGGCCTGGTGAAAATGGACTCTGTTCTTCCACACAATTCATAACAAAATTATTGTGCTTGATGTCACAAGAAGCTGTGAAGGCCAGGAGTAACAATGGATTTAAAGACAGATTAGTCAAGCTCATGGAAGGCAGTTCCCTTGGTAGCTATCAAATGATGAGCAGATACTATCTCCAGCTCATGAAATCTCTAAGTACTCATTGCTTGAAGCTGTGAGGCTAATGCTTGGATCACACTATCCCTGTTCTTCCTATTGCAGTCTTACGGAAAGCATCTATTTGCAGACTACTATTGGAAGCAGGGCTGACCTGGTTTGGCAATTTTTATGCCCTTATATTACTGAGGTCTGAGCAAGTTGGCAATTCTGAATTAATCTTTACTTGCCTTGTGTATTGCTACAAAAGCTTCAGTTATAATATTCTAGTACTGAGCATCCTCCATGTCTTGGGGATAATGTTTACCCAGTTTGTCACAGCCTATGTTTAAATTTGTTCATTCACCATGTGTTATATCTAACTGCTGAATGTATTCCTTTAAAAGACTGTGATTTAGGAGAAAGAAGAAGGCTGCCTTTTTCCTTTGTCAGGTGGAGTTTTCTTAGGGCAGAAGGTGAGAGCCCTTTGAGCAGTTGGATATAAAGGAGAGCAGAGGGAAGTGGCAGAGAGAAAGGCACACTCTGCAGAATGCTCCAGTGGGAGCCAGTCTGGGAGGTTTCTGAGAAGTAAGATAGACTGAAGCACAGCCACAGCTGCGATGGAGAGTACTTTTTTCCCCCCATGCTCCAGAGGAGAATCATAGAAGAGTTTGTGTTGGAAGGGACCTTTGAAGATCACCTAGTCCAATTACCCTGCAATGAGCTGGGACATCTTCAAGTAGAATAGGTTGCTCAGAGCCCTGTCCAATTGGCCCTGAATGTTCCCAGAGATGGAGCAATACACTGTACCATGAGGAATGCATTGTAGAATGTGGAAATAGGGAAAGTATTATAGATCGCCATTGCAAGTTACTGAGCTGAGAACAAAACTGATCTACAAAGTAAACAGGACTTAAGCGGATTTAGTTATTTATTTCCTCACTCAGCAGTTTGGAATCTTTCTATTTAAAATGTTAGATTTTTCCAATATGACTTCAAGTAAAATGCACCTTTTGAGATTCAGATTTAGTGGGGGCCTAGGTGTGCTTGCTTTAGGAACAGCACATAGGAAAATCGTCTCAGAGTTCTGACTCTGTTGGAGTCCTGTCATACGGTCCAATGTAATTTGGCTACTACAGAAAAAGATTTGCAGAAAGACGTGAACCTAGACCATAGTGAATATGGCATTTTTTAAATCTGTCATTGTCTGAGGTATTTTTCCTTTTCACTGGCTTCATCCATAGCACTACCCTTTTATGGCAACTGACCATTCCAACTTCATTACAGTTAAACTATAAATGAGAGGCTTTATGTGTTGGCATAATATTGTTTTGTTCAGGTTTGTTTGTAAGTGAATTCCAACATAACATGCTTGTTTGTAATCAAATCGTTTTCGTATCTGTAGTCTTAATTTGTAATAAGGATGGGACTCCTTGTCACAAAAAGAAATATGTCTCTTGTATTTCACAGCAACTTGAAGTAGGACAAGTATCTGTAGGAAGTTGATTTTGGAAAAGGAAGAGAAAGCCAATATGGTTGTGCATGGATTGAAAGGTGCCTGCATCTACAGCAAATCATTCCCATACTAGGGAGTCAGTTTAGTTTAGGAGACCTTCTTTGATTTGTCTGCGTGTATATGAAATGGTAGTGACAGTCAGACAAGTGAGACTCACAGCAGGGACGAGAGAGGTATGAGAAAAAACAACTACAAACAGAACATGGTAGCATCACTGGAGAAATGATCCTTAGGAAAAGGCAGATTTTTTTGGCAGAAAGTTCCACATAAGATTTTAAAGCAATGGAAGCAAAACCTGCAGGGCAGCAGGGGGAGAAGGAGGGGGAGGCAGGAAGCAGTTATCATTGACAGGGATAATGTTGCTGTTGTGGGAAATGCTGATAGAAGTATGTGTGTATTGGAATGAGACTGTACAGAGGTTGCTTTAATTTTTGTTTATTTTAATCTGAGACCAGGAAGTAGAGTAATGAATTAATGTATTAGAGAACTAAGAATTCTGGCATGCCTAACTGCTGCTCTGAAACCTCCTACTCTGAAATTCTCTAATCAGAAATTAGCTCTATCATGGAAACTCGATTCTAGGGTACACAAGAAACTATTTAGAGGGTGAGAGCTAAACCTGGGGAACTGACCCCAAGTAGCAAGGTTTTTGAATTGCTCAATGAAAAGATTAGGACAATAATACCGAGGAGTGGAGACCCCTGGGTCTGTTGAAAGAATGTTGGATTTGAAGCAGGACAGACTGTGATGATGTTCTTACTGTGACTTTTCATGAAAGGAACACAGGAATGCTGAGGTTACAATAGTATTGCAAAGGTTATGGGATACCAGCCTTCTCTTTTTTTAATCTCCCGGTATTGCAACAACTTCATGAGAAATAGAGGAGATTGCCCAAAGTTGTTGCATCAATGGCTTTTTTTTATTGGAAATCTGTAGCTGCAGGGTGACATGGGAAATCCAAAGGCTCTTGAAATACGCATAAGGCAGGAGAATGCTCCTGCATTTATGCTGTGTTCACATAGCTCTAGATCTGAATTTTATAAGCTCTAAAGAGAAGCTGAACCATGTCAGTTTGCTGAATGTCTGTTAATTTGGGAATGCTTGCATTGAGCTCTGCTGTATGGCACAAACACATCTTTCCACATGGTGAAAGTGAAGTGGTGAAAGGTGATGAAAGGAAGTAATATCATCTTGCAGAAAACAATCTAGTGATTGGAAGATAAAGGCAGGCAAATTCATGGAAACACAAGTAATCTTATTTTTAATCCATGGCAAGAATATCTTATTCTGGAATATGATGGCTTTTTTAACTTGCAAAAGTTTCACATCAAGATTCAACATCTTTCTGAAGGTATAAGTTTGTTTTATCTTGCCTGGGGTAATTGATTAGATGGAGGAAAGGGTGGGTGGAATTCAGGTCAGATTACATTAGCCCACTAATGCCTGTTGGCTTTAATATCCTTGAATCTATAGAAATTTGTGCAATAGAATAGCTAACAATGCTGATATTTTGAATTGTCATCTTCAGATTAGAGAGCTGGAAAAAAAATGGGGTATTTTGTTTAGCATGCATGAAGGTCAGAAACTTTTCTTCTGAAATATAGTCCTTCCTTATACAGCAAGAGGTCCTTGTTCTACAGAGGAGGAGGAATTCTTACCCTGTTATCGTTAAATCTGGTATCAGGTAAAACCCATTCTGTTTTTTTGGGGAAAGACTTTTATAAGATTATGATGGCTTGCTAGCTGTACAGAGCTCATTATATATTGCCAATAAACCCTGTTGTACCCCAGGTCTATTAGGGTTCTTTAAAAGCTACCTTGGTCTTGGAATTGTATACACGGTTGAATTCAGCCCTGAATTGGTAGAGGGCCTGTGTAAACATGGGGCATGTACCCAAAATGCATGTGGCCCTGGGTGGGAGTAACTCCCTGACCTTTGAGGAATCATAGGAAGGATGCATGGATCATGGAGACATGAATTGGAGATTAAATTATTCTAGTCACTCTAATGTCAATGCAAGTTACAGGGGTTTGGTAGTTAAAAGCTGGCAGGAGCAGTTCATCTAACATATCAGTCTTCAGTGTATTGATTGCCACAGAAACCACTGTGCCTTAGTCAGGCTAGCAGGGTGGACTGTGCTTCATAAACATGGCAATTAACCAATATAAAGCAGCACAGACATCCCCTGCTGTTTGGCATAGCTATGGTGTGCCATACCATTATTCTCTACAGCAAGCAAGAAGGCAGTTCTCCTGGGTCCTCCGACTTAGTTTTGCTCTTGAGTGAAGGGAATGCTGTAATCTGTGCTCCCTGTTTCTCCATCATATCAAAAATTATCTTAATTCAAGTGTAATTTAACCCTACATGGTGTAAATTGTTGCTGTCAGAAATAGATACACTTACTTGATTTTCAGCACAGTTGCATCAGCTTTAAAGTAATGTTGATAATAAATTGGTGATGATGCTATACCTAGAGGATATTGGTGACAGATGCATACCATAACATTGTGTCTATGTGTGTCTGTAAATATATACATCTAATGAATCATTATGTTTGTACAGGTAAACTGTTTAATGCCCCTAGAACATAGATTTATGTGTGACTAAGTTATGGTAATGAAACTTTAAAGTGTGTTGTCAGAAAGCCACAGCCTGAAGGCCACTGAAGAGGAATAGGATTGTAACATAGGCTTACAGAAGTACAAGAATAGGATGATAGCAAGAGGTTTACAAGTGCAAGCATAGGCAGATAACACAGGTTCTGGTCTATAAACACAAATCACAGTCAATTACAGGTCATAGGACTAATGTAACCTTGGAAGCTGAGTAAAATAGGCTCTAAGGATAAAAAAGAGAACAAAGAGGTCTCTACAGACCATACAAAATGAAACTCAGATATGACATGGAATTAAAGCAAGTAGTCTGTATTAACAAACATAAAAATAGCCCCAAGCAAACCTAAGAGTGACAAAGAACAGCTCCCCAATACTTTACCCTATGTGTACTTACTGTATGATACACCATTTTAAAGCACACTCTCTTGTTCCTTTCTTGGTATACAGATGAAAGACAGTGTGCTTGTTTTAAAGCCCTTGTCTACATTTGAACATATTTGACCATGATTGAAAGTGATTGAATTAGAATGCCTTAATGAGTCAGCTGAGTCTTGGCAACTGATGGCGAGCTTGTTACAGGCACCTGCTGTGACTGTAAAGTAAAACCTGTTAAGTTTAGCTATCTTTTTGGTGGATGTGATTAGGAGCAGAGGAGAAAGGAAGGATTGCAATCTGGTTAGCTTTTCAAAAAATTGTTTTCCTTTTGTATTCTCTTGCATTTATTTTCTTTGAGTATTTCCTTGTTTTACTTAGAGCATAAATGTTTAACTGTTTTAGTAGTATAATGGACTCCTGATAACTTTGTTTGCATCTTAAACTGAAATGAAAAATCTAAGGGATTCAGCCATGTATTTGGTATAAATGTGCCAAGTTTATCTTGGAGTTTTTAACAAAATGTGACATTGCTAGTTTCTAAATAGGAAACATTTCAATGTACCTTGAAATATTTATGTATGACTGTACAATATTAACAATTATCTTAGAACTCATAATTTTAGTGTACCAAACCAGTATCTTTTTACCAGAGATTCTTGTTTATTACAGTGCAATACTCTCATTATCCAGTGTACTGTTTCTGAGCTAACATGAGATGTAGAAATGATGCAGCAAAAGCTTATTTCACAATTTTTAAACTTGCAAGATTTTACAAAATATAGAAAATTAAATTTCTAATATTGTGTTTGTAGACTGGCTTATGGGTAATTTTTGGGAGGAAAAAAAAGTATATTTTTTGCTGGCAAAGTCTTGGATCAGTATGATAAGTTTGTGATCTTTCTGGTGAAGCAGTCCATAAGCATGGGTCCTGTACTTGCGTGTCGACTAGTGCTGGGAAAAAGTGACAGAGCAGGTGGAGATTAATGTTTAGAGAAGACCAAAGTAGCATTTTAGGTTAATAATTTTCAAGATACATATAAGGAGCTGAAGAGACAGATGGGTTACTTGAATCACTTGTTTAGAGCATGTAAGCTGGAGTCCTCTGAGCTTAATGGGAGTTACTACCTATTTGCAAATTTAGTGCTGAACATTCAGTTTCTTGCACTTCTGTCACTGAGGGTTTTCTGCCTGGCTGCCTTTCCTTGGGTTATCACTGACAGATAGGGGGAAATTGCTCCATGTCAATGGATTTAGATAAGAGATAACAAGCAATTGACATCTTTTTCTCAGGACAGGTAAGGTAGTCTCCAACAATTTGTTTTCCAAACTTCAAAAAGGGTTTCCAACAAAACATAACCTTTCTTTGACAAATTTAAAACCCAGACTCTTCTTTGGCCTAATTTGACCTTAATATCCTTTCTCTACCCTTTCTCTATCTACCTTAATACCATTTCTCTTAATGGGTAGAGAATTTAAGCATTTTCTCTTAATCAATCTATGGATATGTTGTACTCTTTCCTGTCAAATTATTCTCTCCACACCCTTACATTCCTTTCATGTTTTTGGTTGCTTCAGTTTCCCAATGCCTGTTTGGCTGTTTCTTAGAATTGAAGCTAGCTAGTCTAAATTCTGTTAGCTTTGTAGAAACAAATTATTTCTTTGCTGTAAGCCAGGATGCTTCTGTATGTGCTATTGCCCTTTCTGTGCAACATACTATTGTGTAATTCACAGTTTACTACCCTGAAATAATATTGTCAATTTAGTTTCTTTTTTCATGTTTTGAAAAGCAGCTTCATCTTGTCTCTTCACCTTCTAGCTATTCAGCTGAACCTAAGGAAATTCTGTACTTTCTTTCCCTTTGCTGTAGAAAGGTCATGTGCTACACTTCCTAATTTATTATCATCTGTTAATTTAATTATTGTGCTTTTTAACCTCTTTCTGATTGTTAATGAAGATGAATCTTTGCATCTTTTCCAACTTTAATGTTGATGATGAATTGTGTGTTAAGAGTACAAATCCGACACCTATAGTAGACCTTGTAAAACACCCTAAACTTCATTCCACTGGTATTTATTACCATATTGTTAGTCTTCTGCTTTTGTTTTTCTTCACCTGGTTGTCTGATGTTTACCTGTTTATTTCAAGGCCAGACTGATTGAACATCAACAGATAGTCTCCAAATACTAACAAAACTTTTGTAAAATTCAGAATTGACTCTTTGATTCCATAACATATTAATTTAATACAGCATAACAGGCTTTTAATAGGGCCAGAATATTTCTTGATGGTCAGTTAATGTTTGGAATACAAGTATTTTTTAGGTTACCTATTTTTTCTAGACTTGAAGTAAAGTTTGCTAGGCAAAAATTGTCAGGCTCATGTATTCATTTTTGAATGCTAGTTATGTATTAGTTGTGTCTCAGGTGACAAGACATCCACACAGTTCTACTTGGGTCTTCCAGCACTGGCTGGCAGGTTAGAGAATTAATTTACTGTGTGACTCTTGGATTTGCTAAATTGTACTGCTTTCCCACTTTCTTGTGTTCCTGTTGCTGCCCTTTATTTGTAGATAGGCTTCTTTTGCAGTTGTTTTCTCTTACTAAATAAATCAAGAAAGATACTTTGAGGGTAGTTCAGCTTTTGTACTGTGTAGTTTTTGATTCTCTTACCCCAACAGTGCTCTTTAGAGTATTTTGGTGATGTCAGTTCACAGCACTATGACTTCTTTGGTAGTAATAAACCACTGCTCTGGTTTCTTTCACAAGTTTATCCTCTCCCTTGTGAAGCTGTTGCCTTGCAGACCTCTTTGTCAAGAAAATTACTATGGATTACTTATGTGTGCCAGGTAAGTTGAAAAACAGATAACCTAAATTATCTGTTGGGCCTTGTGAGAATCAGAGATAACAGAAGCTACTAAAAAAATGCTTTGAAGCAATGCTTTTCTGAATTCTTCTGGCCCGTGCTGAGATTTGTGATGATGTCCATTTAGAGCAGACACTTAGCCAAGACTCCTGAGCTGGATGCCTTTTGTGGTTGCAAAGGGAAGTAGGTCATTATATATACTGTGTAGTCTGGCCTATTTCAGGCATTTTTAGTCTTTAGACAGGGAAAGAAGCAGCTCTTTCACAGTACTATTCTATTCAAAACAGGACCCTGTATCAGATATTCTCTTTGGAAAAACCTGGTTTTTTTTTATAATGAACATGGAACAGCTACAGTAGTTGATGTGGATATCTCACTGCATCTCTAGGAAACCTCATATTTTACAGTATTCCTAGACTCACAATGAATTAATGGGATTTAAAAGCACAATATAAATTAGCTGTCAGATGTAGTGTCATGAGTAGATTCAGCTTATGAAGAAGTGTAAGCATTCACCAGCTGTGGGAAGGCCTTGAGTTAAAAATAATCTGAAGAACAGAAAATGTTAGTTGCATCTACAGATAGAATCACATCAGAAACACAGGGCTTAAGTTCTTAACACAGAAAAAGCCAGTAACTTTAAAGGTAAACCCAGAAGCACTGGTTTAATCAAACATTAATTCGATGCTGGCAATAAAGATTATTGTCAAAATGCCTTGAAAAGCTTCATCTATGAAGGAAAATGTTCTAGGAGATCCATGACATCAAATGTTAAAAGAAAGCATTGTCTCTGCTATTGGTTGTTCATGGGTGTCTCTGCTCTTATTAGTATATTTCCTGTAGTGATCAATTTTATATGGACTATGGGTAATTAAATGGTGCCACTTAGAGATAAATATCTGCTCTCTGAGTTTCACGACTCATTATTTTTGAAGTGAACCTAGGTCCATTAACACCTAAGATATATAAAAGGATCCATATTAAAAAGGGGGTGTGCATGTATATATATATTTATATAAGAAACAGTTCTGCAGGTGTTTCTGAACCTAAGCTAAAAATCATCATTCTGTAGTAGGAAGATGCTGTATCATGTTCAAGTCTTGTCTGCAATGTTGCAGAGATTAGGGAGTCATGTTATGGCAGCTTTACTTTTCAGAATGTACGTTTTTATTTAGATGACTTAACAGAGGCAGTGTCTATTTTCCAAAAGCAGTGACAAGAGCAGCTTTTGCAAGATTCAGAAGCATTTAATAGAATATGAAAAGCAAGGATTAAGATTTTTGCAAAGGCTGAACTGGGACCAAAACCACAATCTGATAGTCAATTAAAAGAAATTAGGTCATTTTGAGGAACCATCAAGTACCACTAAAACTACATGCCTGACTGTTCTGTTAAAGCTTCCCCTTCAATCAGCTTACAAGATGTGCCTTTTGAACAGATTCAGATATGCTAATAAGCATTTCAGCTTAAAAGTGTTTGTCAGCAGTTTTAAAATATTCACAATTCAGCTCATTGAAATTGCTTTCCTAAGGTTTAGTGGCATGCTTGGGAGCATCTGTCACAAAGCTTTTCCATAAAGAATCACACAGTGTGATAGTTAAGTTCCTATTTCAGGTGACAAAGCAATGCAATAAATAGTATGAGATGAGGTGATTTCACATTAATTTCTGCTGTCGAACACTTCTTCCTATAGAAATAGTTACTCTGGTATTCAATAACAGAAATTGTCCTCAAAGTAATGGCCCAGCTCCTCAGCTGCTGTAAACTTGTTGTTATTCTATGACTGCAAATTCATTTGAGGTCTAGTGTAGTTCACGGAATACTAGATGTGTGATACAGTAAGAGATTCTAGGCAGTTGGAATTGTATTTTTAAGTAGGGTTTGCCCTGTAGTATTGTCTACCACAGTATCTAACCCCACATTATTACATAGGGAAACATTTGTTTTGAAAAGCTTTGGAATTATCTGAAGACGAAAACTAGAATGTACCCTTCTCTGCACACAAATTCAGATGAAAACCTGGGATGTAATTCTCCTGTCAAAGCTTATGTTTGGTCATTTCAAATTGCAAGGGAAGAATGTAAATCCTTGAAGCATCGTAAAACTATTTATAAAAAAACATGAGGAGAAAAATATTTTTCCTACTTTTCCTTGCATTCCAGCAGGATTGCTTAGAGTGACTTTTAACCACTTCACATTTACTTGTAAATGGAGTGATGATGTTAAAAGCTGTAAAGTAATTTATTTTATATTTCTAGAATCCTCCCAGTAGATCATGTGTACTATTAAGTGAATGGATGAATGACAACTGAATATGGGAGCAGAAGTAATGTGTGCTTAAATAATCAAACATAGTAGAGTAAATAAAGACTAGATGTCTCTATTTGGCTGAAGCCTTGGAATGGGGGTATCAGTTTAATTGCTAATGATGCCCTGGTGTAAGGTATTCTGAAAATACTCTGTAGCTGGTGGACTGTGAAATAAATGAGAGAGTGAAGTGTCCTATTTCAGTGTGTGAATCCCAATTCTGATATGGGAGGTGGTATGGGCATTTCTCTCCTTTCTCTCTAGTCCCCACAGATAGTGCACTGTGTCTGGTTGGGATGGAGTCCATTTTCCTCATAGCAAATCATATGGTGCTGTTTTGGATTGTGATTAAAAAACGCTTTTTGGGGTTTTCTTCGCTATGGCTGAACAGCACAGCACTGAGGCTTTATCTTTTTTGTCTCTGCCATGTTCTGCCCCAGTGAGTAGCTGAGGGTGGGCGACAAATTGTGAGGGAACACAGCTGGGACAACTGACCCAGACTAGCGAAAAGAATACTCTCTACCATAAAATGTCATGCTTAACAGTAAAGTGGGTAGGAAGAAGAAACCTGTAGGAAGAAGAAACTTGTATGAAGAAGAAACTTGTAGGAAACGGATTTTGTCTTCTAGTTGCTAAGAGACTAGCTGGCCATTGGTCTGTTTTTGGTATATGGAGAGTGGACTGCATTTTCATCACTTTGGTTTCCTCAGCCTCCTCTCTTTTTTCATTTATTACAATGTCTTATCTCAGTCCATGAGTTTTCCTGCTATTGCTCTTCCTATTCTCTTCCTGTCCTTCTGGGGGGAGGGAGTGAGTGAGCAGCTGTATGGGTGCATAGCTGCTGGCCACAGCCAACCAACCAAAGACAGCAAGCTGCACTAATACCAAAAATGTCTCTCCTTGACCCAGTTCCCAGTATGGTTGCTAGTAAAATGGGAAATTGCTAAAGAAATGTGCTTGGGTCCCTCTTGTCCCATCAGTAGGTCTCAGACTATTCCATCTTCTCATTATACTTTTTGTCCTGCTGTTTTTTCAGCACAGGTCTGGTTCTAAAAACTGCAATTCATTCATTCATTCTGAGTGCTGTTAAAATCAAACTGTGTGAGAATACTGATCTAGAATTCAGATGTTTTCATACAGTTCCTTTGCACTTGGTGAGAACACAGAAAATCAGGAGGGTGAATGGTCCCTACTGGGCTCAGCACTGAAAAATTTGTCCTTCACTCTCATGGTGTCACTGGTCTGGATTGACCAAGTGTAACGTATTTTCAGCTCAGATATTAGACATGGTGGCAGGTGAGAACTAAATAGTGTTTTATTTTACATGGTCTAGGAAACAATTATCTTGATGTATCGACTGGAGCCTCTGCATTATGGGTTTTTAGGGGAAGAATAGAAATGGTGTGGGGGTGGTTACATAGAGGTAATTGACAAGAGCTGATATAGTTAGATAGGAGCAATGCTATGGGGATCTGTAACTTCAGATGCCATAAGTTCAAAGACATCTGCGAAGTAAAAGGCAAGTAGGTTGTTTCTTAGAGCATACCTTTATGAACTTAGTTCTCCAAAGAAGAGACAGGCTGCCTTTGGTGTGCCAAACCATGAGAATTTAATAAGTAAGAAAAGAAAAAAAGAAAAGAAGAGAAAAGAAAGGAAAAGAAAAGAAAAGAAAACCCAAACTGCTTCAGCTTTCTAGTATAATAAAACCTTCTATATTTCAGATGTAATTTGATCTCTACCAAAGCACCAGCAGCTAAGCCTTGTATCTAGTTAGCAGTATGGTTATTTAACCCTGAGACTCTCCTGTGGCTTCTTTAAAAAGCCTCTTTTATTCCAGCACAGCTACTTTTCTCTGCTACAGTAACCCTTGGGGAAGCTGTGTAGTGTAAGACTGTATTCAGTCTATATTACCAGCAAATCACTTTCACACTTGGTCAGGTCTCTTTGGATTGATTGTCTGCATTTACACTCTTGTTTAGAGCATCCTCAATTTGGCCTTGAGGCAAGACAGCAAATCATATGCTGACAGCATCAGTTTTGATATCTGTGATGGGATGTTCCTGCTTGTCTTCTGAAATGAGATCCTAGGTGCATCCAGCACGCTGCAATCACATCTGTTATGGGGAGGGCCCCAGCACCTTCCATGCAGGCTGCAGAAGACAACACTCTCACATCTGCCTGCATCTGCCATTGGCATATTTGCCTGGTATATTTTCCAATGTCACTATTTAAAGTAATTTGTAAACTAGTTTCTGGGCTGTTTCCATGGCCTCCAGATAGGAAAATACTGATTCTATGCCTGTCTAAACTGTGGTAGCACCTAAAATATGGCCATTTTAGCAAAATTCTGATAAGTGTAGATAAACCTTAGATAGCTCTGTGGTGTCTTTGCAAACTTAACAGACCAACAGCTCCAAAAGACAAAAAAATAAACAACAAATCCTAAAGCCAGTAAGTTCAGAATGGGATAGATCACTATATAGAATCATAGAATCACAGACTAGTTAGGGTTGGAAAGGAACTAAAGATCATCTAGTTCCAACCCCCCTGCCATGGGCAGGGACACCTCACACTAAACCATGCAACACAAGGCTCTGTCCAACCTGGCTTGAACACTGCCAGGGATGGAGCATTCACAACCTCCCTGGGCAACCCATTCCAGTGCCTCAGCACCCTAACAGTAAAGAATTTCTTCCTTAGATCCAATCTAAACTTCCCCTGTTTAAGTTTTAACTCATTACCCCTTGTCCTATCACTACAGTCCCTAATGAATAGTCCCCCACCAGCATCCCTGTAGGCCCCTTCAGATACTGGAAGGCTGCTATGAGGTCTCCATGCAGCCTTCTATTCTCCAGGCTGAACAGCCCCAACTTTCTCAGCCTGTCTCCATGCAGGAAGTGCTCCAGTCCCCTTATCAACCTTGTGGCCTCCTCTGGACTTGTTCTAACAGTTCCATGTCCTTTTTATGTTGAGGACACCAGAACTGCACACAATGCTCCAAGTGAGGTCTCATGAGAGCAGAGTAGAGGGGCAGGATCACCTCCTTTGACCTGCTGGTCACGCTTCTTTTGATGCAGCCCAAGATACGGTTGCTTCCTGGGCTGCAAGCGCACACTGAAGCTGGCTCATGTTCATTTTCTCATTGACCAACACCCCCAAGTCCTTCTCTGCAGGGCTGCTCTGAATCTCTTCTCTGCCCAACCTGTAGCTGTGCCTGGGATTGCTCCGACCCAGGTGTAGGACCTTGCACTTGGCATGGTTAAACTTCATGAGGTTGGCATCAGCCCACCTCACAAGCGTATCGAGGTCCCTCTGGATGGCATTCCTTCCCTCCAGCGTATCAACGGAACCACACAGCTTGGTGTCATCGGCAAACTTGCTGAGGGTGCACTCAATCCCACTGTCCATGTCACTGACAAAAATGTTGAACAAGAGAGGTCCCAACACCGATCCCTGAGGGACACCACTCATTACTGGTCTCCAGCCAGACATTGAACCATTGACCACAACTCTTTGAGTGCGACCATCCAGCCAGTTCGTTATCCACCGAGTGGTCCACCTATCAAATTGATGTCTCTCCAATTTAGAGACAAGGATGTCATGTGGGACAGTGTCGAACACTTTGCACAAGTCCAGGTAGATGACGTCAACTGCTCCACCCCTGTCCATCAGTTCCGTAGCCCCATCATAGAAGGTCACCAAATTGGTCAGGCAGAATTTCCTCTTAGTGAAGCCATGCTGGCTGTCACCAAGCACCTTGTTGTTTTTCATGTGCCCTAGCATGCCTTCCAGGAGAATCTGCTCCCAGATTTTGCCAGGCACAGAGGTGAGACTGACTGGTCTGTAATTCCCCAGGTCATCCATTTTCCTCTTCTTGAAAATGGGGGTTATATTTCCCTTTTTCCAGTCGTGGGGAACTTCACCTGACTGCTATGATTTTTCAAATCTGATGGCCAGTGGCTCAGCAACTGCATTCGCCATCTCCTTCAGGACCCATGGATGGATTTCATCTGGTCCCATGGACTTGTGCACATTCAGGTTCTTAAGATGGTCTCGAGCCAGATCCTCTCTTACCCTGGCCCCAAGGTCTTCATTCTCACAGTCCCTGCATCTGCCTGCCAAGACTTGGGTGGTGTGGTCATAGCCTTTGTCAGTGAAGA